>NC_089580.1:178291183-178891183 GCF_019320115.1 Miscanthus floridulus | reverse complement strand
ACACTGCGCCCAAACTGCTCCCGGAGGCTCAACGCCTCCCTCGAGGCGCTCTTCACGAAGACGTACGCGCCCGGCAGGCAGAACGCGCTCGTTGTGAGCTCGTGCAGGCCCGCCTCCCTGGCCGCCGACATCAGCAACTGCAGCGTCCACCCTAGCGCTTACCTCGACAACTCGTCCCAGTGCGGCCGCGGCGCCGCGGACTCCATCCGCTGCGTCGTGCCGACACAGCCAACCAGCGACGACAACATCCGCGTCCCCGACCGTTTCTTCAACAGAACCGAGATGCAAACGCTCGCCGCAGAATGCACCGGGCTGGTGTCGGCGGTGAGCTACTGGGACGCGCCGGCGCCGGCGCTGCTGCTAGCCACGATGGAGCTGGAGTGGTGGATGCTCGGGCCGTGCCGATGCTCGCGCCAAGCTAACTGCACCCGGGTCACCACGCCGGACGCAAGGCAGGAGGCGTTCCGGTGCGAGTGCCGAGAGGGCTTCGCCTAGGGCGCCGGTTGCCGGAAAGGTCAGTGCACCGCGCCCGCGCGCGCGCAGCTAGACGTCATTTAATTACTATATTTATTTTATTTCCCTCGTCTCCGAGCGTCGTTGGTTGAATTGGTGAGTCAAATTGTGCGAGCTAGCGAATTTCTTAGAATGGTTGACTCCGCTCTTGCATCCACCTCGCGCCACCAGAATGGCTTGGACCATGGGCTCCGTTATCAACTGGCCGTAGTCTGAGAAAACCACGACGTACCAATACATTCGTAATGTATCAACCTCTTTAGATTACTTGGCTAACAAGTAGCTAAAAAATAGTCCTAATCTATTCAAATATGTAAATTAGTAGGTGGACTAAACTTTAGTCTAGCGCCGAACTAACAACTAGTCCTTCAGTTGGCAAATAATCCACCTAAATAAGACTAATAGGTGTGCCATGTTCCCAAAATAAGGAACGTGGAATGATAGTGGTACGATACTTTTAAAATATTTTTACATCATGATAACTAACGTAAAAACGATCCCAGAACAAAGAATATGACCATGTTCCCTAAGGTTTGAACTAACACTAGTTGTAGGCAATCTAAAGTTCCAAACAGACCCATAATATCAGTGCAGTGATGGATCCAAATAACAGTTATCCTGACCCAAGGTCGTTGGTTAAGCACTCTCCTGAACAGATAAGAACTATACTGGAAATCTGAGGTCTTTGCACCATGCCTTTTGATACTATGTTAAGTAGAGGTGTTTCATGCACGAAACATTTGCGATGTAAATTTCCGACTACAAGCTGTGGGTTCAATTGATTACAGAAACATTGAAGTGGTGACTCTTTTTCTGAACTCATGTATCATTATCTAGTGTCTCACTGTCTCCTCTATTCCTTTTTACTTTATATATCAAAGTTATTTTTTACTTCAGTGCTGTATTTTTGAGGTACAGCTTGACCGATTAATATGATACCAGTTGTATACCAAAGCTACTATCCAAGCATGTTAAATAGCTTTGATATAAAATGCCATTTTTTCAGTTCAGTAAAACATCAAAGCTCAATCATAATTCTCGATTATTTTCAGTACCGCGCACCTGCAGCAGATTCTGCTTCAGCTGTCCTTATATTGTTTCTGTGTTTGCTTATTATATTGTGCTTTGCTCATTATATTGCACGCTGAAGTTTGGCAGGTGTGGAAACTGGAAACAGTTGTTGGCAGTCAAGAATTCAAGATCCAAGGCTGTCTAGCTTGAAGAAAAAAAATAATCTGTCAGACATGTTACCTGGGTTTGAAATAATCTGTCTAGGCTGAAGTGTCGTCTGATCAGTATCCTTAATTTCCGCAGTGCATATGGGCATGCTATGTCTCTTCCTTTGAACCTTTTGTACAGAGGCTATAGCTCCGGCCATTTTAAGGTAAATCGTCTGCTGGAACCCTAAATCCTTTATCTATATCTAATATTAAAACACAGAAATTTCTTTGATCCGTCATACTCACTTTCTAAATCACACTCCCATCTTTTCTACACTCCAAAACAACCCTTCTCGCTCCCCCATAAGACTAGTCACAACGTAGGAATATGTCGATGCTGAAAGAAGAAAGAGAGTACTTATAAGCATCGAATCATCAAAGTTACAGCGACCGATGCTAACTCCAAAATTCTACCAAGCGAGAGAAGAAGATGACTCGATGCTAGCCAAATAAAAAATGATTTCTCAGCTGGCTAATAGACACTTAATCGAGTGCAAGAAACATTGGTCGTTCTGTGAAAGGTTTGGCCCACATGCTTATGCACCTCGATGCTGAACGTTGTGCGGCAAGAAGAGCTTTGAGCATCGGTGCTGATGGCATGCGCATTAGTTTTTCTGGCATCGATTACATTGTGGTAGGCTACATCACTCTCTAAATTCAATACACGATAGTTCTATTATGAATCTTTTCACATAAGAAGAAAATTATGATAAGTCATTAGAACATATATTTAGACGCATAATGAAAGCTAGTATGTGTTTAGAAAAGACTGAATGACTGATCATCTATAATGGAGGGAGTATTAACTTATTTTAGCTGATCAAACGTGAACTACGTTAGCAAACTGCTCACGGTCTCCTTACTTACCTAACTCACCTGTCACCTCGTAATCTAAGCAGCCGCGTGGACTTTTGAACCGGCCTGCGCACGCTACTAGTTTCCTTTTTCCTACAATAAAAGATTGCCCAATTGCTGCCGTTTTTTCTCGTCCATTTGGTCTGATCGTGGGCTGTCTGCCCGTGCCCTGGCTGTGGATCAGGTCGGGCACTCGGGCTCCCTTCCGTGCGTTGGCGGGCGGAATGACAAGTGGGGGAGGTGGGCAACGTGTGGAGATGGTGGAACGGAACTGGAACGGGCGGCGTCGAGGTCGCCGGTCCACGCAGGCGGGGATGATGTGTGACGGCCTAGGCCTAAGCCATGACCGCGACGGGAGAGCGATCTTTACGGGACGGGACCGTGTAGGAACGGGCGCCCTGCACATCACGACAGCTCCCCGCGTTCCTCTAAAGTGACGCGATACACGACCCCAGCAAGGAGTCGCCAAGAGGACGAAGCCATCGCTTGGCGGATCCCCATGGTCGATGTAGGAATGCAGCAGACGTGTACGTGCGGCGGGGGCCAGCATTGAGCTGCGTGTACGGTGTACAGTACATTATGGGGCATGAGAGGAGCAGTAGGAGTCTAGGAGTAGGTTGGTCGTTGGTCCGAATGGCCCCGGTTTTAATGCGGAATTCTGCGCCATGGAACGCAAAAAACCAAAGACACCAGGCGCGGCGGCAAGCGCACCTGTCCAACCGCGCCTCAGCCAAACCAAACCCATCGCCGCCCGCCCCGCCTTCTCCTCGTTACGCCAACGCCGCGGCGGCGGCAGCTTGCCGGTCTTTGACTAAGGAGAGATGAGGCGCGTCGCTCGGTGGCCAGCGAAGTGAGTTTCCGAGGGGAGACGAGAGAGATCGATGCAGGGCTCGGCGGCGGCACTGCTGCTCCTGCCGTGGCTGCTGCAGCTGCTGCATGCGGCAGCCGCGGGCAACGGCAGCTGCGCGCGGAGCTGCGGGGGCTTGACGGTGCAGTACCCGTTCGGCTTCTCCCCCGGCTGCGAGATACCGCTCGGGTGCGACGACCAGGCGAACGGCACCGCGTGGGTCGGCGGCGCGCGCGAGCTCGGCCTGCTGGTGCACAACGTCACGGCGCGCGCCGTCGTCCTCTCCCTGCCCCAGGACTGCTCCCGCGGACTCAACGCCTCCATCCAGGCGCTCTTCTCGAAGAGCTACGCGCCTGGCTCGCAGAACGCGCTCGTCGTGAGAGCGTGCAGCCCCGCCTCGCCGTCGCATACCAGCAACTGCAGCGACGGCGACAGGTACCTCGACAGGTCGTCCCAGTGCAACACCACCGAGCCCATCCGCTGCGTCCTGCCACCAGTAGTCCCACCACCGATCAGCAGCGGTAGCGACCAACGTTTCTTCAACAGAGCCGAGATGCAAACGCTCGCCGCAGAATGCACCGGGCTCGTGTCGGCGGCGAGCTACTGGGACGCGCCGGCGCCGGCGCGGGCGCGGGCGCTGCTGCTGGGCGTGATGGAACTGGAGTGGTGGGTGGTCGGCGAGACGTGCCGCTGCTCGCGCCACGCCACCTGCACCCTGGTCACTACGCCGATCGCTGGGCAACGGGCGTTCCGGTGCGAGTGCCCCGAGGGGTACGACGGTGACGGCTTCGCCGACGGCACCGGTTGCCGGAGAGGTCAGTGACGTCATTTGATTAATGCTTATTATTTTCTCGGCTCCGAGTATCGTTGGTTGAATTGGTGAGTCAAATTGTGCGAGCTAGCGAATTTGTTAGAATGGTTGACTCCGCTCTTGCATCCAGCTCGGGCCACCAGAATGGCTTGGACCATGGGCTCCGCTATCAACTGGCCGTAATCATATCGACGTCTGAGAAAACCACGTACCAATACATTCGTAATGTATCAACCTCTTTACATTACTTGGCTAACAAGTAGCTAAAAAATAGTCCTAATCTATTCAAATATGTAAATTAGTAGGTGGACTAAACTTTAGTCTAGCGCCGAACTAACAACTAGTCCTTCAGTTGGCAAATAATCCACCTCAATAAGACTAATAGGTGTGCCATGTTCCCAAAATAAGGAACGTGGAATGATAGTGGTGCGATACTTTTAAAATATTTTTACGTCATGACAACTAACGTAAAAACGATCCCAGAACAAAGAATATGATCATGTTCCTTAAGGTTTGAACTAACACTAGTTGTAGGCAATCTAAAGTTCCAAACAGACCCATAATGGGGGGTTCGTTTCGCTGAAAAAAAAAAGGCGAAACACTGTTCCGGCTAATTTGTTGTGAGAAAAAAACACTATTCCGACTGAAAAACAAGCTGAAAAGTATGAATTATAAGAGAAGCGAACGGGGTCACGAAACCCCCAAACCACAGACACGACTAATGAAACCACGAAAGGCTCTGCCTACCAACTTCTCTCTATGAAAATCTGCTGGTAATATCTCTGCCTCCTTTCTTGGTACATACTTGTGAAAAGGGGATTCTTGTTGGTGGATTGGGTAGTCGTTTAGAGAAGAAACAAATTCGCGTGTAAAATATGTACACCTACAAAATAAATGGAGTCTAAGAATCATAAACGTATTTTGACCAGAGAGAAGTTATACCAAGTAAATTGTTACCCTTAATTTCTCTTATAATATGTCGTGAATTGTTAAAAATAATAATCTTATAGGCACTTTTAGTAAAAACCTATCGATGCAATTTTTATGCCATAATTTTTCTAAAAGTTTGCAGGAGCACTGCATATCGTTTAGGCTTTGTTCAGTTAGTACTCTACCCGAAGGGATTGAGGGATATTTTGACTTATAGGGGCTTTAGTCCTAATCAACCCCCTCCAATCCCCACCAAACTGAACGAAGCCTTAAGAAGAGAATGCGAGTTCAATACATGGTTTTAGTACATAAAGAACCCAAGACCATTAGCGATGTAGCCAAGTTTCCAATTAGCTTATGCAAGGCTTCCCACAAGCAACTCTTTTTTAGAGTTCAAGGGCAGAGCCCCGGTCTTTATATTCCAAAGACCACCAGTTAAGCATTCATACAATGTGCCTCAGCACAAACAGAAGACGAAAACAATTGTAAAACAGAACTGGAACTAGCAACACCATTACATTCCCCAGGCCCACAAGCAACTCTCATGAGGGCGATTTCTTCTATCGCCGGTTTTGCACCGACGAGTTTAGTTTGCCATCAAAGAGTCTTCTATTTCCCACCTTCCAGATGTTTCTAAGTCGTATGCATCAAAGCACCACAATCGTTCTCATTTGTCTTGCCTTGTGGCTCCGCAGGAAGCCAGCCACCAATCTTCTAATGTTTCATCCCGGGCTGAGGCACTGAATTATGCCGTAAACTTGCATATAACTAACTATTAGTAAAAAAATATAAAATTTGAGTTTCTTCTATGTTTAAAATATGCTTATCATTCCTGGACGTGGGAAGTAATCCAATGCTACTGGTGTGGTTGTGCACTGCCATATAAACATTTTTTTGTGTCTAACTGATGCTGCCCGGAATTGTGCATGATAGGCTGCTTTTGAAACACAAGAATCCTTCAGAGTTCGGACTGCATATTAAACTGTTCAACGTGTGGAATTTGCTTTGATAATTTGACGTGTCTCCTGATCTATATTTTCTTCAATCTGACACTTTGATTCAATGGTTTCAGCTCCAAAATGCAATCCTTCAAACTACCTATCTGGAGATTGTGGCAAGACGATCCAAATCGCCCTTCTCGTGGCAGGTAATATAAGTTGCTCATAATATCTACTACCTGATAATATTCAGAATAATATCCCTGCTGAAGGAGGGAATACTCCTAGGAAAGTAAGGTTAAATCAGGCCCGCCTATTGTATTTTCCGCAGAAGGCCCAATAATTTGACCTACATGATCCACGTTTGCGGATTGGGTTAGATTATCGTGGCAGTCCAGACTGGGCTGGGCTGGGCTTCATTTTCCGAGACGTTCACACCACTGTTCATATGAGCATGAATTTGATTCTAAAAAAAAATCTGAGCATGAATTTGTACACGTGCGCAGGGATCATGTTTGGCGCCATGGTGACGGGCGTGACCTGCCTGGCGTACCAACTGCTGAAGCGCCGGTCCGCGTCCATCCGTACGAAGCGCAGCACGAAGCGGTTCCTGTCGGAGGCCTCCTGCGCGGTGC
This sequence comes from Miscanthus floridulus, assembly GCF_019320115.1. NCBI lineage: Eukaryota > Viridiplantae > Streptophyta > Magnoliopsida > Poales > Poaceae > Miscanthus > Miscanthus floridulus. Next base: position 178,884,434 of record NC_089580.1, on the reverse strand, counting down.
CCCTGTACTCGTACCGCGAGATCGAGCGCGCCACGGGCGGCTTCTCCGAGGAGAAGCGGCTGGGCACGGGCGCCTACGGCACCGTGTACGCGGGGCGGCTCAGCGACGACCGCCTGGTGGCCGTGAAGCGGATCCGGCCGCGCGACAACGGCGGCGGGGTCGACTGCGTGATGAACGAGGTGAAGCTGCTGTCGTGCGTGTGCCACTGCAACCTGGTCCGCCTCCTCGGCTGCTGCATCGAGCAAGGGCAGCAGATCCTGGTGTACGAGTTCATGCCCAACGGCACGCTGGCGCAGCACCTGCAGCGGAAGCGAGGCCCCGCCGCGATGCCCTGGACGGTCCGCCTCCACATCGCCGCCGAGACGGCCAAGGCCATCGCGTACCTGCACTCGGAGGTGCACCCGCCCATCTACCACCGCGACATCAAGTCCAGCAACATCCTGCTCGACTACGAGTACAACTCCAAGGTCGCCGACTTCGGGCTGTCGCGGATGGGCAACATGGGCATGGGGGACTCCTCGCACATCTCCACGGCGCCGCAGGGCACGCCGGGCTACGTCGACCCGCAGTACCACCAGAACTTCCACCTCTCCGACAGGAGCGACGTCTACAGCTTCGGCGTCGTGCTCGTGGAGATCATCACCGCCATGAAGGCCGTCGACTTCGCTAGGGCGCCCAGCGAGGTCAACCTGGCGCAGCTCGCCGTGGACAGGATCGGCAGGGGCTGCGTCGACGACATCGTCGACCCGTGCCTGGACCCGCACAGGGACGCGTGGACGCTCTCGTCCATCCACAAGGTGGCCGAGCTGGCGTTCCGGTGCCTGGCGTTCCACAGCGAGATGAGGCCGTCCATGACCGAGGTCGCCGACGAGCTGGAGCAGATACAGCGCAGCGGGTGGGCGCCATCGGCGGATGACGCCGCGTTCATGTCGACGTCGTCGTCGATCTCCTCGTCCGTAGCGTCGACGCGCGGCACGGACAGGTCGTGGGGTGCCGGCAGAAGCCGGACGGAGAGGGCCGCGGTGAATGCGTCGTTGGTCGTGCAAGAGACGGCGGCGAAGGGTGCAGTGGAGTCCCCTGTGTCCGTGCAGGAGAGGTGGTTCAGCGAGAGGAGCTCCCCTTCCTCCAACAGCTTGCTGGGCAATTGCTCCCTGCACTGAACTGAAACATCCAATTGCTCGTCCTCTATGCTCCAAGTTTCAGCTAGCTAGCTTAGATATACATTTAAGAACGATGCATCTGTTGATCTGTTCTTGCGCGTCGTTCGTTCCCTCTTCCCTCCCGTTAATCTGGGACTATCTGTACATGAAATTCAGTCTTGGCTAGGAACAGAGCCAAGGCAGCAATTGGTTGAGGGTGTAGATATACATACATACAAGCCACATAAGTTCAAAGTCTGCATCGAATCGAATTTTGATGCTTATTTCTTCTTAATATAAAACCAGGTCGGTTCTCCTAGGTTGCTTCAGTTTTAAAATCTAGTCTTCTATCGGTACTCGAGTAAATCAATAGCTGACGTTGCCAAGGCATGTTCGAAAAAAAAAATCAATGGCTGACCGGATTTGGCTTCAGCGAGACATTGAAGTAACTTCTGCACCTTTACGTGAGCTCTGTTCTACCATTAAGCAAGTGCTGGCTCCATTGGCATGTGGGTGAGGAAACAACAAGAATGCATGGGACCTGGCTGGTTACTAGTGTTAGTTGACCTTCACCGGTCAATTGAGCCTTTGGATCCGCGTCCTGATCGGGGGCGCCCAACCCTAACATGGTTGGTGGGCCACCGTCGCACAGCACCATAAATAAGATGTGGGGGCCGGGGCGCCAAGCACGAGGTTCGCCTGAGCCGCCTAGCACCCCACCTACAGTTCTAAACCCTAACCGATCACAGAGGGGGCGCTGCCAGCGACGGGAAGCACCACCATCGGCCAACGCCGCCACAGCACCGCCGCCCTTCGACATAGCACCGCCACCGGGTCTTCACCAAGCACCGCGATGGCGAGCCCGTCTTCCTCCGAGACGGCTGATGGTTTGCACCCCCTTCACCCCTCTCTCTCTCTCTCACTCTATCTCTTATCACGTACTAGTAGATGTTATAGGACTCACTGTTTATTCAAAAAACAAGTAGCCACGCTAGATCTATGGCTAGTGATCCAGTTTTAGGTCTATCAATGGTATCGGAGGCCTAACTAGGTGTAGATCTAGCCTATTGGAAAAGAAAACCGAATAGTAGCATTTAGAAGGAGGTGATAGATTCGTTTAGGGATCTAAGCAGAGAGTTCATCGAACCCTAAACCCAATTCGGGTGAAGAAAAGAAGTAAGAGAAGGGTCTCGGTTTTGAAAAGCAACTCAAACGCTAACGCTAACCCGCGCAAACCGCTCGGGGAAGATGAACAGTAAGGAAACCCTAACCCTAATTTCGATCCTAACCCCATACCCAACCATAAATCGGATAGATCCGAGAAGAAAAGAAAGAAAAATCCAATCAGAGAAGAAAAGAGGAAGGGGAAGAGGCCTACTTCGCCGCTGCACCGTGCTGCCGCCTCATCGGCACGCGAGAAGAAGGGGAGCCGCCGTTGCACGTTGAGCGGGCGCGTGCTCTGGCCAAGGGCGCTGTGGCCAGGCCGCTCGACGTTGGAGAGTGCGCGCACCTACGAGGGGGCTGGCGACGACGCCATCACCTCTCTTCGCTCTCGCTGTTTCACTCACCGCTGTTGCGCTGAGAGAGGAGGGAAGGAGAAGAATGAATTAGGGTTTGGGAGCATCGGTTGACGGGGGGTTTTGATATCCCAAAGTCGATGCCTGACCGTCAGATCTGGATGAACGGACGAGAGCGAACGGGCCAACATTCGGCCCAGGCGGGCGCGCGCGGCGGGTGACTTTGCCGGAGCAGGTTGCGGCCTGGGAAGATGCGCTCGCGAGAACAGTACAGGCCGGGCCGAATTTCGCTGTTTCAACGGACTTGGGCCATATGAACAGTGTTCTATGAGTTTAAGTTTTATTCTTTTTTTAGAAGCAATTTTGATGATATTTGTCTAGTTTAATATCTTTGTTAAAATTGAACCAACAGGATAATTTTTCAGAGAATAGTTGAGAAAAGTTCAATGCTTCTAAAAAATAGATAATGAAAGTTTTCATGTTTCCGCTGCAATGTTAAAGTTAATAATCTTCTAATTAAATTTGAACCAACGGGAGAATTTAATTTGAAGAGTAGTCAATTTTAATCAGTAAATTATAATATTGTTATTTTTCTGACCAACATTGATAATAGCAATATTATAATGTTTATTCATAAGTTTTTCATGCATTAATTCTATTTCTGCCCAACGGTGATGTAGAATTAATGTATAAGAATATTGTATGTTTTAATTTTGAACAACGTTAAATTAAAGCATGCAATTATAATGTCATAATTTTCTCACTATCTCTGACGGTGTTTTTTCATGACTCAACCCAATGGCATTTATCTCGCACATACCACCTCTTGAAGGGGGCAACTATAGGGTATGGCGAGAGAAGTATGAGCTAGCACTTTCGCTGTCTGAAAATGACCTAGCGCTTACCTCCCCGTGTCCTACTGAGCCAGTGGATCCGATGAGGGAAGAAAATGAGTCTGATGCTGATTTCACTGCTCGACAGCAAGATCATGTAGAAGTGTGGATGAAGTATGATCTCGAACGCAAGAAATGGGACATATCAAACCACAAGTGCTTGATGGTGTCTAAGTCCACAATTTCAGATGTTATAAGGGGGTCTATCCCGAACTGTGATACCGCCACAGAGTATCTTAAGAAGGTGGAGAGTCAATTCACTGGCTCTTCAAAGGCTTATACTAGTACATTGATCTAGAAATTATTTAATGAAAAATATACTAGTGGCGGTATCAGAGAGCACATATTGAAGATGAGCAACACGGCTTCAAAGCTGAAGCCAATGGATTTGGGGCTCAAGAATGAGTTCCTGATTCATTTGGTTTTTGCTTCCTTGCCAAAGGAATATGAAACCTTTGTTGTTAACTACAACATGCAGCCCGACAAATGGGACATAGAGAAGCTCATCGTAATGTGTGTTCAAAAAGAGGAAAGGCTGCAGTCCTTACAGGGTGACTCTGCTAACCTTGTGAAGAACAAGAAAAAGAACTTCAATAAGAATGCCAAACCTCAAGGGAAAGCCCCTCAGACTGGGCATCATCGGAAGAACAACAATGCTCAAGTTGAGAAGGATCAGTGCAAAAGGTGCAAGAAGCATGGACACTACTAGAGGAATTGTCCAGACTTCCTAAAGAGCCTGCAGAAGAGATGTGAAGATTTCATTACATTTATAGATGAATCCTTGTATTTAAGTTATGCAAAAATCTACTTGGTGGATTGATTCAGGTACAACTGTTCACATTGCAAATTCATTACAGGGATTCCATACGAGGATGACCCTACAAAGAGGAGAAAGAAGAATTAAAGTAGAAAATGGAGTTGAAGCCATTAGAGATATTTCTCTAGAATTAGTTGATGGTTTTTACTTAAGCTTTCAGATGTTCTATTTGTACCCTCTTTGCGAAGAAACTTAATAAATGTTTCACGTTTAGATGATGATGGATATGATTGACATTTTGGTAATGGCAAATGTCAGATTGTTTATAATAATAAATATGTTGGTCTTGCCTTTCGACAAGACAAGCTTTATTTATTATCACTTTCTGAGAATATGAATGATGTAAGTACTAAGAATGAGAATGCTTCCTCGTCTATGAATGCAACAAATAAGCGAAAGAGGGTGCATGATGTATCTTCAAAATTATGGTACTATCGTTTTGGCCATATTTCAAGGGGGAGAATAGAGCGATTGATTAAGAAATCAATTCTTCCGCCTTTAGAATTTTCAGATTTAGAACAATGCATAGATTGCATTAAAGGAAAGTATGTTAAGAAAATACGGAAAGATGCCAAATAAAGCGCAGGAATTTTAGAAATAATTCACACAGACATTTGTGGTTCTTTTCTTGTAAAGAGTGTCGATGGTTATGATTCATTTATAATATTCACAGATGACTACTCACATTTTGGCTATATTTATCTAATTAAGAAAAGATCGAAAGCATTGGATAAATTTAAAATATGCAAGACTGAAGTAGAGAATCGGCACAACCTAAAGATTAAGGTAGTAAGGTCCGACTATGGAGGAGAGTACTACGGTCGACACCCCCATATGGCTAAGTTCCTAGACCCTTTACAAGGTACTTACAGGAAAATAGCATAGTAGTCCAATATTCTATATCGGGCGAGCCTCAGCAGAATGGAGTAGCTAAAAGACGCAACCGTACCTTAATAGATATGGTGAGAAGCATGATAAGTTACTCTACCTTACCGATAAGTTTATGGATGGAGGCGTTAAAAACCGTCATTCATATTCTTAATCGAGTGCCAAGTTAGTCGGTGCCCAAGACATCGTATGAGTTGTGGACAGGAAAAGAACCCTCACTAAATTATTTACATGTGTGGGGTTGTCCAATTGAGGCAAAAGTATTTAACCCAAACATAGGGAAGCTGGACTCCAAGACAGTCAGCTGCCATTTCATTGGCTATCTAGAAAAGTCAAAAGGTTATCGCTTCTATTGTCCTGATAGACAAATGAAGTTTGTAGAAATAAGACATGTTGTCTTCTTGAAGGATGATATGATCAGGGAGAGCAAGGTAGCGCGAGAAATTAGTTTTGAAGAGAAGCAGGTATACGTGCCCACTCCTATGGTTCAGGAGCCATTCTTCACGCTACCTGTTGTTGTTGGACCAACAGTGCAAGACACTGTAGTAACAACACCTGTTGTTAGTTCTCCTATGGCAACAATGAATGAACATGAGGAACCTGTCCTTCAGGATCCCATAGAACCCGTTGTCACACATGAGGAAGAGCAACAATAGCCTCATATAGAACAAGCGTCATCTAACAAGGTCCCTAGAATGTCTCAAAGAGTTAGGAGATCAGCCATTCCTGACGATTATGAAGTTTATGAATATGAGGAATTTCAAATGGAGGGTGATCCCACCTCATTTGAAGAAGCTATGAGAAGCGCTCACTCATCCAAGTGGCTTGAAGCCATGGAAGATGAAATGAAATCAATGAAAACCAATGGAGTTTGGAACTTAGAAACAATTCGTAAAGAAGCCAAGACAGTAGGCTATAAATGGGTCTACAAAACTAAACATGACTCCTAAGAAAATATAGAAAGGATTAAAGCACGACTTATGGTGAAAGGTTTCACGCAAAGAGAAGACATAGATTATAATAAGACATTTTCTCTAGTCTCATGTAAGGATTCTTTTAGAATCATAATGGCGCCTGTAGCACATTATGACTTAGAATTACATCAGATGGATGTAAAGACGGTATTCCTAAATAGGGATTTGGAGGAAAATGTTTACATGGCACAACCGAAAGTTTTTGTTGTGGAAGGAAAAGAACGCATGGGATGCCACCTGAAGAAATCCATTTATGGATTAAAGCAAGTTTCAAGACAGTGGTATTTGAAGTTTGATAGTACAATAAAAAAGTTTAGGTTTCAAGAAAATGTAGATGACAATTGCGTTTATGCAAAGTTCAAGAATGGGAAATACATTTTTCTAATCTTGTATGTGGATGACATCTTGCTCGCTAGCAGTGATGTCAATCTACTACTAGAAACAAAAAAATTCTTGTCCTCAAAGTTTGATATGAAGGATTTCGATGAAGCTTTATTCGTCTTAGGAATAGAGATTCACTGAGATAGAGAAAAAGGGGTTTTAGGATTATCACAAAAGGCATACTGAGAAAAAGTTCTAAAGAAATACAGTATGCAAAATTGTAAGTCATCACATGCTTCATAGTCAAGGGCGACAGATATGGGGAATTTCAATGTCCTAGGAACCAATATGAGATCGATCAAATGAAAGCGGTTCAATATAGTTCAGCTGTCGGAAGTTTACAGTATGCTCAAGTGTGTACTCGCCTAGACTTAGCATTTGTTACCGGGTTGCTTGGCAGATATCAGAGTAATCTAGGAATAGAACATTAGAAATTAGTAAAGAAAGTTTTGCGTTACCTGCAAGGTATGAATGGTCTCATGCTAACGTATAGAAGATCTGATTCCCTGCACATAGAGGGGTATACAGATTCTGATTATGTGGGAGATGAAAGAAAGTCCACGTCAGGATACATATTCACTCTTGCAGGAGGAGCTATATCGTGGAAAAGCTCAAAGCAAACCGTCACTACATCGTCCACAATGTATGCCGAGATTGTAGCATGTTATGAGGCCACATGGTAGGTGAATTGGCTAAAGAAATTCATACCTAGGTTGAAAGTGATAGACGACATATATAAACCACTTAAGTTATACTACGATAATAATCCAACAGTATGTTATGCCCACAACAATAAGTCAAGTGGTGCTGCCAAACATATTGACATAAAGTATTATGTTGTGAAAGATAAAGTCTAGGATCATATAATTAGTCTTGAGCATATAAGAATAGAAAAGATGCTCATGGATCCACTTACAAAAGGCTTACCACCCAGTGTGTTAAGAGAACACGTAGACGACATGGGTTTAAGGGAAAGCCTATGATTCCTGGATAAGAAGGGGCTAGTTAAGAATCTAATTCAAAATAGAGAGATACATTATAGCTGTTTAATCTAATGACAAGAGACCGTGACGATGAGACATGCTCTATGCACTGATCAGTGAAGGAATGGGAACAAGAGAAAGTAAGTAAGTTAAGTTTAAGTTATAAGTAAGATCAAGGGGGAGAATGTTAGTTGATCTCCACCAATTGGCCCAATGACCAATTAAGCCCTTGGATCCACGCCCTGATCGGGGGCGCCCAACCCTAATATGGTTGGTGGACCCCCATCGCACAGCGCCATAAATAGGAGGTGGGGGCCAGGGCGCCAAGCACGAGGTTTTCCTGAGCCACGTAGCACCCTACCTATAGTCCTAAACCCTAATCAATCATAGAGGGGGCGCTGCCAGCGACGGGAAGCATTGCCACCGGCCAACTGCACCACCGCCCTTCGACATAGCACTGCCACCGGGTCTTCACCAAGCACCATGATGGAGAGCTCGTCTTCCTCCAAGGCGGCTGATGGTTTGCACCCCCTTCACCCCTCTCTCTCTCACTCTATCTCTTATCCTATACTAGTAGATGTTCTAGGACTCACTGTTTATTCCAAAAATAAGTAGACACGCTAAATCTATGGCTAGTGATCATGTTTTAGGTCTATCAACTAGTGGTCCATTTGTCGAACAGGCTATGCCAGCGATTATGTTTATCATTTTCTGTGTTACTGACTTACTATCTGCAGGACTTTTGGAGGAATTTGGAAATTTTCCTTTGTCACCGAACTGTTGTGTTTTGTCCACACGCGACCATCAAAATGTTCATTATCTGAGTTTGTATGTATTTTTCAATCCACTACAATTCCAAATATTAGCGCCTTCTATTTCATTTGTACAGTTCTGCTATTTCTATCTTTCTAGAATCCTATGTACCTTCAAAGAGGGCCTAAGTTCCATCACGGGAACATGAACGTGCTGACAAATCTTTGAAGAGTTCTTTTAGTTAGTGATGACGTCATCATGAAGACATCAACATATAACGACTCCAAGAGAATACATTTCTTTTTCATGATCAAGCATTAGCCCGTTTTTCATTAAGAGGAAGTAGAGGTTGTTAAACAGTTACAACAATAGGCATCCCAGTAATCCCAAGATTACCAAGACCCCCAAGCAACTGATACAAAAAAAACAAGAAGCAAGCAAGAAGGCGAAAGGGAGAGGACCCTTCACTACAGACCTAACCGACTAGACCTGTAGAAAAAATCAACACAAAGGCTGCCCACTCAGATCATGTTATCAAGGTCCATCGAGCTCTCAGAAGCAGAAGGCCATAGGTTCGACCCCTACGTGGCGCGCCAGCTGTCGATGTTTTACCACCGATAGCCTATCACGGGGATACCCAAGGCAGTATGTTCGGGCTTCAGCGTATGCTGAACTCGATGGTGAACGCTAGAGACAGTCGATTTATCCTAGTTCAGACCCTCGATCGTAGATCGAGTAATAACTCTACGTCCAGTCTGTGTTAGCCTTTGTGTTGGATTGATTGTAAAGTGTTGTGTTGTACAATTGCCCTTTTTTCTCCCAGGAGCCCTGCCCTCCTTTATATAGTCAGGAGGCTAGAGTCCTAGTCGGTTTACAATGAGATTTCCTAGTAGGATTACTGAATAGTACTACTACTAAGATTACATGGGAAGAATCCTAGTTGGACTAGATCTTCTCTCTCCCTTGCAGGGTATCCTGTGGGTCCCGCATCGACAAGCCCCCGAGCACTTCATGGTTGAGCTCTGAAAGTCTCATTTTGCTCCTTCAAGTCTTGTTGAGTAGGAACAAATGTCATCCGAGTGCTTTCTGGAGTGAAACCTTATAGCGCTTCTTAGGACCTTCGAGTGGTGAGTGCTTTTTTGAAGAAAAAGTACATCCATCTGGTTGTCGCCCCCTGAGCCTCTTGCTATTTAGAACAAGGAGCTAGAGGATCTTGTCTTGAAGTTGCTCCGTTTATTCGTTGAAGTTTTATCAAAAAGAACTCGAATATGGCTCATTCTAGGTTCTTTTTGTCGTAATGTCTTGAAGTGGTCTGCGTTGAGGAAGTCTTTTGGTGACATGAGCTTTTTTGAAGAAAAAGTGCACTCACTGAGTGTAGCCCCCGAACCTCTTGCTATTTGGAACAAAAAGTTGGAGGGTCTTGAATCTTTATGTTGTTTGAAAATTTGTGTTCTAAAGTAGTCCCTGAGAGTTGGATTATGTCATCATCTGAGTAGTTTTGCGACATCTTTCCGAAGCAGCCCTTTAGTCTTGGATTAAACCATCATCCGAGTAGTTTCGCAGCATGCAGCCTCCGAGCGTATATCCTTGTTGTTTTGTTCAGGAAGAACTCAGATGCGAGGTCTTGGCGTATTCTTTAATAGTCTGCAGTTGTCAGATGTAGTTGTATGGTGGTGGTTGAGTGTAAATGCCTTTTGTTCATGGGTTGTACTATGCTGGTATATTCTTTCGAATATGCCCGTCTTCGAGTACTGTTCCCTCTCGCCTGAGTCATCCATTATTGAGTCCTGTCTTTTCACTATGTTCTTTGTTAGGCTTATTTCGTTGGTACTCCTAGTCCATGTGTGCCGCTCCTTTGATCTATAAATACTGTCCCGGAGTGCTTGTTTTCATCCATTGGACATTCTGTTGAAACCTTCGTGGTCATGAACATGGTAGTTTGTGAAGTAGAGCAGCCCCCGGCATATTTTATAGTTCCTGTGTGTCTTGTCGTAGCTAGAGGAAGTCTTGTGATAGGGATTAGAGGTAGGCTAATCCCACGACAGCATTGTGCCAGGATGTACGTGGCGGTAGTTGGAGGAAGTCTTGTGGTGTGGGCTTCGTTCCTTCATCTGGTAGTTCTGGGTTGATCCTCATCGCCTGTCTTGAGACTGTCCGGTGCAGATCAACACCATATCCAGCATCACATCGGTCTTGGGTAGACAGATGCCCACCGGCCTTCTCTGCTCCATGTTGTCTTACCATGCTGCCGATTTCTGCCTTGGATGCACTGCGTCCATCCATTGAAGAAAACAGTGTAGCTGATGGCGGTTTGTCCTTCCGAGTAGCAATTTGAGACACTTAGTCGTTCCAGAGCCTAGCCATGTCCGTGTTCCTCTTTGCTACTTTGCTTTTCGTGGTGCTGAGTTCGTTGGGTCTTGTAAGATTTGTAATCTTCTATTTTTGAAGTCGCTTGTAATGGAACGAATCTTGTCTTCTAAGTTGTCCTTTACTTTTCTGCTGTGATCCCTATCATTCATGAGATTACCGAGTTCTTTCTTAAATGATCGGGTTCTTTTGTTCCTTGCGAGGTAGCCCTTCGTTTCTTCCTGTTTGACAGGTTGTTCTTGTAGTGATCTGATAACCCTACCGTGGTGCTGGATAGATAAGTCTAAAATCTGCCCATTGGATTGTACCATTGTGTGGATTTGTGCCCTCCGTCATTTTAGCTGTGTCGGTAAATGGACCATTGCGTTCTCACACGGTGTTTTAACGGGCCTGGTGGGCCGTTTCTAACGCTGTAAAATTTATTTATAGACCCTTCATCCTCTTTTTCTTTACTGCCTTTCTTTTGCCTTCAAACCCTAGCTCTTAATCATCCACCATCGCCATTGCCGCCGCCGTCCTTAGCGCCACCATCTAGCTTCATCTTCCCTAGTACCTTTTTGCTTCCGCTAGTTCATGGGTAGGAAGAAAACTACGAGCAAGTCCCAGGCGACCTTCGTGGATGAGGAGTCATCCCTTTCTTTGATCGAGAACCAAGAGTTCGTGGCAATGAGGGCTGCTTAGAAAGTTTGGCCGGCTCCAACAACAAGCGAAGATCAGCTGCGCGAGCTCGTCAGCGATGGCTTGATCCAAAGCAAAGTCATCGCTGAATGGAGAGTTCCGGGCGAGCATCGGGTTCCTGCTCTAGGTCCTGGTGAGATTGTCCTCTTCGTTTCCTTTGTCCGCGCCGAACTTTGCCTTCCTGCTTCCTCCTTCCTTCATCAGTTTCTTAGTTATTTCGGGGTTAGTCTGAATCATCTAACCCCTAATGTCGTTCTCCATCTTTCCGTTTTCGTTCATCTCTGTGAAGCTTTCCTCAGAATCCCTCCTTCTCTATCTCTTTTTCGCTATTTCTTTCGTCTGAAACCTCAACCCCGCCGTGAAGAAACCAGCGTTCTTGGCGGTTGTGGGATTCAGTTTCGCCAGGGTCTTAAGATTAAGTTTTTTGACTATGACCTGGTCGATTCTGTAAAAGATTGGTGTGCCGACTGGTTTTATGCTACCAATTTGATCCCTTCCCTTGTCGTCCACTCTGGATCTTGTCCTATGGTGAATGACCGATGGGACAAGAAACTTGATTCACCTGCTGAGATTCAAGTGATCCAGCCACTCCTTGATAGGATTAGCATGCTGAAACAACAGGGTTTAACCAGTTTCGGCATTGTTTCGAGTTTTCTTCGTCGCCGAGTTCAGCCCTTGAAAGAGCGGGAGCACCTTGGCTTTGAGTATTCTAGGGCCGAGGATCCTTCACGCATGGTCCCAACCCTTGAGCTGACCGATGAGGAGGTACTTGAGTGTCTCCAGAAGATGCTGAAAGGAGTGAGCGTTATTCCTCCTACTGTCTCCGAGTTCTCTGTCAACAATCCGCCCCCAGTGGTGAGTTGTTTATCTCTTTGTTTGGATACTTTATGTACTCTTGCTGCATCCATTTTTGCTTAGCTTTTCCTTGTCTTGCTATTTTATCTTTTTTCGTAGGAGCTTGGGCGAAACTTTGTTGACCTGATCCCTCTTGATGTTCTCCCTGCCATGGCGGAGACTGGGGATAAACTTGCTGGAACTTGTGCAACTAGTAAGTCCCCACCCTCCATAGCGCTTCCTGGAGTTTCTTCCGAATTTGTTGATGTATATGAAGAATATGTTCCTCGTCTAGTCCCTCGCGGTCCTCGTAGTGTCCCAAAGAGGGGGCGAATGGATGGGTCTTCATCTGGCCTGCCTGTCTCCAAGAAGCCTCGCAAACCAAGTACTCTCTCAAGTACTCCAGTTGTTGCTAGCATGCTCTTAGGTGAGCACATTTAATACTCTTTGTTCCTTTGTTTTCCTGTTTCTCTCTTGAACCGAGTACTTTTTATTCTTTTTTTAGCGGGTGCTCTGGTTTCCTTGGCTGAGGGAGAGGAGGATGACGAAGTACCCCTCATCATGCGGTGGTGAGTTGTTTTCATATTCCTGTTGCATTGAATTTCTCTTTTTTGTCTTGAATTTTAGTCTTGAACTTTTTTGAAGTAACCGGACGTCGGGTATGAGTTCTTCTGAGGCTCCCGCGCCGACTTCTTCTGAAGGTCCGGTGTCGAGTTCTTTGGTAGCCTCGGCACCGAGCTCTACCGCCCCTCCAGTGCAGAGTTCTTCTATGGCTCTAGCCCTGGCTTCTTCCGTGGCTCCGTTATCTGCTATCCTGCTCCCGTCGTCGGGTGGCGGGGACGTTTTTGCCGTCATAGTCCCCCCGGCGAGGCCTTCTTTTGGCTTCGCGAGGAAGAAAGTGGTTGGGTGAGTAGATTCTAACTTCATCTTTTTGCTTCTGTCTTCCTTCTTCTGGTTCTCATCGGTGCTTTCTTTTATCAATTTTTAGTGTTTCATCTTCTCTCATTTCTTCATCGACTTCTTCTCAGCCTTCCACCGTGCCCTCGAGTTCCGAGCCTTAGGACTCGCAACATACTGTTGGTGAAGTTGCTGCGGGGGCTTCGGAGCTACCTAGCGAAGTTGCGGACTTGGCCGCCCCGGAGGTGACTCTGGCCGTCGCGTCGGGTCCTTCTGAGGGATTGGCTTCGGCTTCCCTGGAAGTTGCTTTGGTCGCTCCTTCTTCGCCCTAGCCGGCCTCTCCTTCCCCTTCTCTTGCTTTTGGTGGTCCCTCTTTTACAGGTGACATGATGCAACAGTTTGATGCCACCCATCGGCTATCGGAGCTGACCGCAGCCTGGGGGAGCTTGGCGTCCTCTGCGACTTCTTTCGGGGAGAAGCTTCACGTAAGTTTTTCTGATATTCTCTCTTAGGCCATTTGTTTTGCCTTCGTCCTTACGCCTTATTTTTCTCTTTCTTTAATTGTTTAGACTTTTTCTCGTGACCATACTGGCCTCTTCTTTTCGTTTGAAATCGAGAAGAAGTTGTCCTCTGAGGTAAGCTCTTTGAAGACTGACCTTGACCTCCTCCGGGCCGAGTTGGAGACTGAGCGTAAGTCGCATCAAAAAGAGGAAAAAGCTCTCCGTGCCTGGGTGGTAGAGGTAGAGAAATAGAGAGATACTGCTGCCCAGGAGTTGGAGAAACAGAAAGATGCTGCTATCCGGGAGGCTTCAAAGAACTCGGAGGCCATGAAGAGCTTGGAAGCCGTGAAGAAAGAATGTAAAGGTATTCTGGGTTCTTTTTGTTTCTTTCAGTATTCAAACCTTTCCCTTCTGCTGACTTGTTGTTTGGTGTTTTGTCCAGCTCTCCGAGTTGAAGGAAAAAAGCTCTCGGAGGGCATTGATGAAAGACTCTTGTTCATACCAGCCATAACAAGGCTGAGGAGGTAACTACTCATGCTGAAGAGGAACTTGCACTTGCTAAGTTGATCAGGCGTGGAGCTGATAAAGATCTTGTGCAGGCCAAAAAAACTATTGAAGACTTGTCTGGGAAGCTGGCGACGGCTACTGAAAATTGGAACGTTTTGTGAAAATCCTTTCGTTCAGTAGCTGATGTTCTCCGGACTCCAGCGGATGATGAGCAATCTTGGGCTCAGTTCATTCCTCGGATTCCGACTCGTTTCCAAGAGTTCGCAAAGAAGTGCGCTCAAGTATGTACCAAGAATGTGCTGGCCTAGGTCCGGGTCCTTGCTCTAGAGGCGCTTCTGTCCAAGATAGCGGAGGAAGCTGATAGTCAAGAATACCTTGATGCCGTTGAGAGGATGGAGCCTGAGATCGAAGATTTAGCCAGTAGGGTTGTAGACAGTCTTAATATTGATATTTCCCTTCCTAATGACAATGCTTGATCCAATTGACCAACCTCTTGTAATATTATACTCCTCTTCAAATGAAGATTCTTTATTTTTGTTGATGTATTCTTTGCTCGGGTGTGGTCGGAGTTACTTGACTTGCTGAGTACTTTGTCCCGTTTTTGTCTCTGCTCTGTAAACAACTCTGTGCGTTATCCTGACGAAATCCCTTGATTTGTCGAGTACTTTTCTTTTCTTCCTCTTTTGTGACCCATCGAGTGCTTTGTCCGCGCTATGACTTGTTAGATGTAGATCTTTGTGTTGACAACCTTTCATCTATGCTATGTAAAACGACTCGGCATGGAATGTTGCTTTGACAAACTTCGGCATCCGAGTGCTTTTTTGAGTGGCGCTTGTGCTTTTCTGAGGAAAAAGTATTCCTATCTGGATGTAGCCCCCGAGCCTCTTGCTTTTCGGAACGAAGAGCTGGAGGGTCTTTTGAAGCTCAATTTCGGTCGACTAGTTTTAGGTGTTAGCTTTTAGCTACCCTCATCGGTGTGCTCAAGCGTCTTTTCAGCTATTTTGCTTTCGGCCGGGATGCTCAGGCATGTTTTCCGCCATTTTGCTTTTTGTTTCGGGTGTTAGCTTTTAGCTACCCTCATCGGTGGGCTCAAGCGTGTTTTTAGCTATTTTGCTCTTGGCCAGGATGCTCAGGCATATTTTCAGCCATTTTGCTTTTTGTTTCAGGTGTTAGCTTTTAGCTACCCTCATCGGCGGGCTCAAGCGTCTTTTCAGCTATTTTGCTCTCGGTCGGGATGCTCAGGCATGTTTTCAGCCATTTTGCCTTTTGTTTTGGGTGTTAGCTTTTAGCTACCCTCATTGGCGGGCTCAAGCGTGTTTTCAGCTATTTTGCTCTCGGACGGGATGCTCAGGTATGTTTTCAGCCATTTTGTTTTTTGTTTCAGGTGTTAGCTTTTAGCTACCCTCATCGGCGGGCTCAAGCGTTTTTCAGCTATTTTGCTCTCGGCCGGGATGCTCAGGCATGTTTTCAGCCATTTTGCTTTTTGTTTTGGGTGTTAGCTTTTAGCTACCCTTATCGGCGGGCTCAAGCGTCTTTTCAGCTATTTTGCTCTCGGCCGGGATGCTCAGGTATGTTTTCAGCCATTTTGCTTTTTGTTTCATGAAAACAACTCGTTGAAAGTCATGACAAGACATGCTGTGGATGAATATCATCTTTATTGATCATGAATATAAACTAATACATATGTTGTCGAAGAATATTGTCCTTCATCGATTGTGAACGTTGGTCCCTTGTGGCTTGCATATCTGTTTTTTCTTGAGTTGTTTTTACGCGTAGAATCTTCTTAGCTAGCTGATGTGCCATGTATTGCTGACTTCTCTTCCATCTTCGGTTATTAACTTGTATGTGCCTGGTCCGGTGACTTTTGTGACAATGAACGGACCTTCCCATGGACTGAGTAGCTTATGTCGTCCGTTAGTCTTTTGTATCCTTCTTAGCACTAAGTCTCCGACTTGTAATGATCAAGGATGGGTACTCTTGTTGTAGTGTCGTCTTAAACCTTGTAGGTATCTAGCTGATTGGAGGGTAGCGTTTACTCTGACTTCTTCTGAGCTGTCGAGTTCTAATCTTCTTGTGTGTTCTGCTTCTCCTTCATCGTATTGTTCTATCTTTGGTGATGTCCAGATCAAGTCGGTAGGCAGTACGGCCTCTGACCCGTAAACTAGGAAGAAGGGTGAGTAGCCTGTTGCTCTGCTTATTTGAGTTTGTAGCCCCCATACTACTTTCAGTAATTCTTCAATCCATTTGGACCCATAGTCCACTAGTTCTTCGTATAACCTTGGTTTTAATCTGGCTAGTATGAGTCCATTAGCCCTTTCTACTTGTCCGTTGGCCTCCGGATGTGCAACAGACGCATAGTCTATACTGAAACCATAGTCTTGTGCCCAGCTTTTGAATTCTGTAGCTGTGAAGGGGGAGCCTAGATCTGTGATGATTCGATTGGGCATGCTGAAGCGGTGCATAATGTCTTGGATGAACTCGACTGCTTTGGTTGCGCTGTATTTTGCGAGTGGTTTGTATTCAATCCACTTGGTGAACTTGTCGATTGCTACAAAGATGTACTCGAAGCCGCCTTTTGCTTTCTTCAGGGGTCCTACTTGATCCAGCCCCCAGCAGTAAAAAGGCCAAGCAGGTGGGATGCAGATAAGATTGTGAGCTGGTACATGGGCTTGTCTTGCAAACATTTGGCAACCTTTGCATTTTCTGACAAGTTCTTCTGCGTCTTTCAAAGCGGTTGGCCAGTAGAATCCGGTGCGAAATGCTTTGCCAACCAGTGTCCTTGAAGCAGCATGATTTCCACAGCAACCTGAGTGTATTTCATCTAGGATCTCTTTGCCTTCTTCAAATGAGACACATTTTAGGAGTACTCCTGATGATGCTGCTCTTCTATAAAGTCTATCTCCTACTAGAACATAGTTTTTGCTTCTGTGAACAACTTGGGTGGCTTCTGCTTTATCTGCTGGCAATTTATTTTCTTTGATATAGTTGATGAAAATTTGGCTCCATGAAGTGTTTGATTACCAAGATCTGAACGCCTTTAGCCTGAATTTCATGGGTTGTTTCACTGGGTTGTTTGATAGAGGGAACTGATAGCTCTTCTATGAATACGCCGGGTGGAACCTTCGCTCTGTCTGATCCGAGCTTGGCAAGGACATCTGCTGCAATGTTGGAATCGCGCAGGACGTGTAAAATTTCTAATCATTGGAAATGTTTTTCAAGTTTCCGTATTTCAGCACAGTAAGCACCCATGTTTTCTTTTATGCAATCCCAATCTTTGTTTACTTGGTTGATGACTACTGCTGAATCGCCATATACGAGTAATCTCTTTATTCCGAGGGTAATTGCCACTCGTAGCCCGTGGATGAGGGCTTCATATTCTGCTTCGTTATTTGTAGCTTGCCATAATATCTGAAGGACGTACTTGAGTTGTTTTCCTTCTGGAGAAATGAGGAGAACGCCTGCACTGGCTCCGCCTAGTTTGACTGACCCATCAAAGTACATCTTCCAGTGGTCAAGGATTGTATCTGATAAAGGCTGTTGAATCTCTGTCCACTCGGCCATAAAATCGGCAAGGGCTTGAGATTTGATTGCTTTCCGCAGGGTGAAATCGATGTTAAGAGCTCCGAGTTCAACTGCCCATTTTGATATGCGTCCCGTCGCATCTCTGTTGTGTAAGATATCTCTGAGCAGGAAGTATATCACTACTGTGATCTGGTGGCTTTTAAAATAGTGGTGAAGCTTGCGCAATGTGATCAATAGGACGTAGAGTAGTTTTTGCACATGCGGGTACCGTATTTTTGATTCAGATAATACTTCGCTGATGTAGTATACGGGTCGCTGTACTTTATACATGCGTCCTTCTTCTTCTCTTTCCACGACTATTGTTGTGCTGACTACAGCAGTGGTCGCCGCAATGTATAGCATCATATCTTCATCTTTCCTTGGGGGTGTGAGAATTGGTGAGGATGTGAGGTATGCCTTAAGTTTCTTGAAAGCTTCATTGGCTTCTTCTGTCCATTCGAACTTATCTGTCTTCTTTAGTAGTTTAAAGAAAGGTAGTCCTTTTTCACTGAGCCTTGAAATGAAGCAATTGAGTGCCGCCATGCAGCCCGTTAGCTTTTGCACATCTTTAATGTTTCTTGGTGGGCCCATTTCTGTTATAGCTCGAATTTGCTTAGTGCTGGCTTCAATCCCGCGCTGACTGACCAAAAATCTGAGTAGTTGTCCTAAGGGAACCTCGAATACACATTTATTTGGGTTCAACTTCCATCTCCATCTCTTCAAGTTTTCGAAGGTTTGCTTTAAATCTTCAATCAGAGTGTCTAGGTTCTTTGTTTTCACCACTACATCATCCACGTATGCTTCCACATTTTCACCAATTTGATCCCTGAGGCAAGTTTGGATAGCTCTTTGGTATGTGGCGCCAGCGTTCTTTAGTCCAAAACACATGGTCTTGTAACAGTAAGCACCGAATGGAGTAATGAAAGACATCTTGCTTTGGTCTTGTTCTTTTAATGTGATCTGGTGATACCCTAAATAGCAATCGAGAAAGGATAATAGTGCAGACCCTACTGTTGAGTCAACTATCTAGTCAATGCATGGTAGCCTGAACGGATCTTTTGGGCAATGTTTGTTGAGATCTGTGTAGTCGACGCACATGCGCCACTCATCCGTGTTCTTCTTCTGCACAAGGACTGGGTTTGCCAGCCAGTCTGGATGTAGGATTTCTCTGATGAATCCAGCTGCCATCAGTTTTGTGATTTCCTTTTTAATCACTGCCTTTTTGTCGGGTGAGAATCGTCGTAGCCGTTGCTTTACAGGCTTGGAGCTTTCGTTAACATTAATTCTGTGCTCAGCCAACTCTCTTGGGACGCCTGGCATGTCGGCCGGCTTCCAAGCGAAGATATCTTTGTTGTCCCGAAGAAAGTTGGTGAGCGCGAGTTCCTATTTTGCCGAGAGGTGAGCACTGATGGTTGCTGTTTTGGAGGTATCGCCAGTGCCCAAGTCAATTTGCTTGACGTCGACTTCTTTTGGTGGTGTGATGATGCTAGGCTTTTTAGCTGGTATTTCTAATTCTTCTTGGCTCATCTCTGCAGCAATTGTGGCTATTTCTTTTCTTCCATTGTCGGCTTGTGCTTTGGCTACAATTTGGATTGCCTGAACGTCGCAGTCAAAAGCACGCTTCAAATCACTTCGAAGAGAAAGGATACCATTGGGTCCTGGCATCTTAAGCAGTAAGTACGGATAATGTGGTATTGCCATGAATTTTGCCAGTGCTGGGCGTCCGAGGATTGCATGATATGACGAATCGAAGTCTGCGACCTCAAATTTGATAAACTCTGTTCGGTAGTTCGAAGGAGTTCCAAAAGTAACGGGTAAAGTAATTTGTCCGAGCGGCATGGCTGCTTTGCCGGGTACTATTCCGTAAAAAGGTGTGCTTGTTGGTGTGATCATCCCGGCGAGTTGTAGTCCCATTTTCCTTAGTGTTTCTGAAAAGATGATGTTGAGTCCGGCTCCCCAGTCGATTAGTACTTTGGTGACAGTCATACCAGCAATAGTTGGATCTAGAACTAGAGGATAATGGCCTACGTTTTCTACGCTAGTCCATTGGTCTTCTCTGGTAAATTGGATAGAATACTGTGACTAATTGAGATATCTTGGTGTAGCCGGTTCTGCTGTCATGATAGTCCATAGTGCTAGTTTTTCTTGATGTTTGCTTCTGCAATCTAGGGCCCCTGAGAAGATCACTGCTACCGTTCCCCTGGGTTTTTGGAATCCTTTGTCCTCGTGGTTGTCTTCATCTTTTTTCTGAATGTCCTCTTTGGTGTTCTCCTTACTATCTTTTCTTGTGTATCGATCATTGAAAGTGTAGCAATTTCCGATGGTGTGCCTCCCATTAGGGTGCAATGGGCAACGTATGTTTTCAATGTCATCATATCTTTTGGGTTTAGAAAACTTCTTTGATTTGTCGGCCATTGCTATGGTATTGTCTGGTCTACATTTTTTTTCTTGATGTCTGTTATTCCGATAATTTTGCTTGTCCGGGTTGCTTCTATCCGGGAACCTCTCTCGTGTTTTTTCTTCTGCATAATCATCTTTTCTACTGTTCGTCTGAATTCTTCATTGTTTCTCAGATTTTCTTTGCAGAAGTCTTGAAATTGCCACCTAGCCATGATTCCGTGAGAGAAAGCTTCAATTACTTCTCGTTCGGTGATGTCATGCACTTGAGCCCGCAGTTCGCCGAATCGTCGATAGTAATTTCTGAGACTTTCGCCTCCCTTTTGCTTGAATCCTTTCAGTTTTGCATGAGTGATTGGGTGTGTGATGATACCCGCGAAATTTTCACAAAAAGCTCTTTGCAAATCCTCCCAATTTCTGATCGATCCTGGGTTCAATTTATCGAACCATTGGAGGGGCATAGTTTCTAGTGCCATGGGGAGGAATAGGGTTTTGATATCGTCGTCTCCTCCGGCTAGTTCAATTGATTGTGAATATATTCTGAGCCATTGCCTTGGTTGAGTTTTGCCATCATACTTGGAGTGGTTAGACGGTTTGAACTTGTGAGGTAATCGTACTGATGTAAGCCTGTTCGCGAAACAGGAGAATCTGTCGTGCGTTCTGGCTTCTTTGAATTCGGATTTGGCACCTCCTTCTGGCCAACTATTGTTTTGATGGGAATAACTCTGCGAGGCTGTCCGGGTAGGCACCTTACTCCTGGTCTTTCTTGGTTGTTCAAATTGGTGACCTTGATTATGTTCCTTCCTACTTCCTCCGTTATGGCTTCCACCTGGCCCAAGTCTTTCGAAGGCGGACTTCCTTTGATTTTGATCTTCTTGCCTATGGGTTGTTGATCTGGCGGGTAGTCTTGATTGGTCTCTATCTTCATGCGTTCTTGGGATCGTTGACCGGAGTAAGTCTTGGAGCTGTTCATACTTCTCATCGGGATGTGAAGTTGCTCTGAGTTCTTCTAATGCTTCTCGAATCTTATCATAAGGCGTATTTGCCGTGCGTCTTCCTTCGACTTCTCGTTGTGATTTTCTTCTGTCGTATTCAGCCAACTCTGACTCATATCTGATTCAGGCTTCCCTGCGCTGCCTAGCACGGTGTTGGCGCCCTTGCTTCAACTTGTTTTTCCTTTCTCTAGCTTGTTTCTGACTCTCTGTTTCTCCATCGTAGCCCTAGGCAAAGGGTGATATGTTGGATTCTGATTCATCCAATGACCTGACATCGGGTGCTTCTGGGGGATTTAATGGTGACCGAGGACGTCGAACCATGAGTACTTCCCGTGCATGAGCCGTTCTGTTATTGGTGTTAGTTTTCATACTGTCAGAGTTGCTGATGACTTCAGTAGATGTTTCGATGTCGCAGATCGAGTCTCCTTCTTGGTAAGGTAGAATAGCTGTTGTTGTTGTGCCGACTAGTTGGGTTCCGCTATCTTCAGGAACAGAACCTGGCCAGTGGATGATACAATCTTGCGATGTTATCGTTAGCACGAGTCCCTCCTGGGCTCCTGTCAGTGGTATCCCAAGCATTGGATTAAAAGATCTTTTGAATTGTCCCTGATAGGATTTTTCCATGTTGTCGAGCCCAAACGGAAAAGAATTCGACTTCTTGAAAGAACTCTAAATGTAATCCGAGTTGTTTTGGGTTGTGCTCTAGAATCCTGCTGAAAAAGAACTCGGTTTTTTGAAAGCGCTCGAATAGAACTTCACCTTGGACATGGAACCTGAATTCGAGTCGAACGCGCATAGCCGTGAAATCTAATTTGAATCGGATATTATGAGCTGCGTGAATCTTCTGGTGAGCTGATCCATCGTAGTTGTCGAAATAGGAAATTCTTCATGATGATCCGGATCTTTGAGGAGGTGGCCTTGAAGCTTGCCATAGTTGTCTACCTCGTAGATCCATGAGCCGAAGATGAAAGTTGATCACGTCAGGAAGATCATGTTATCGAGGTCCATCGAGCTCTCGGAAGCAGAAGGCCGTAGGTTCGACCCCTACCTGGCGCGCCAACTGTCGATGTTTTACCACCGATAGCCTGCCACGGGGATACCCGAGGCAGTATGTTCGGGCTTCAGCGTATGCTGAACTCGATGGTGAACGCTAGAGACAGTCGATTTATCCTGGTTCAGGCCCTCGATCGTAGATCGAGTAATAACCCTACGTCCAGTCGGCGTTAGCCTTTGCGTTGGATTGATTGTGAAGTGTTGTGTTGTACAATTGCCCTTTTTTCTCCCAGGAGCCCTGCCCTCCTTTATATAGTCAGGAGGTCAGAGTCCTAGTCGATTTACAATGAGATTTCCTAGTAGGATTACTGAATAATACTACTACTAAGATTATATGGGAAGAATCCTAGTTGGACTAGATCTTCTCTCTCCCTTGCGGGGTATCCTATGGGTCCCGCATCGACAATGACATCCGCAGAGGGCAACTTCATTGGGAGAAGCACCCAAGAGGGACTTTCATCCCCAAACTTGCCCCCGCAAACCCTAATGACGATCTGTGCTTTTGACGATGCCTCCAAGAAGGTGATAACACTGGCGCATCACCGTCGTCGGCCCTAGGCAAGAAGCTTGGTGGGGTTTTCACCCAAGACTACTTACCGTCCAAGGCAGGCCAGATCCCCCCCCCCCGGGGAGGAGGCCGTCACCAGCCATGGGGGGTTTAGATCCGACCCTGCCGGCCGACCTACGCGCCGAAGGTAGCAGTGGGGTGCTCGGAAGGGCCACACCGCAAACTAGGGGAGAAGGCCGCCACCAGCATGGTGGCCAGATCCGACCCTGGGGGAGTGGATCTGGGTCCACTGGTCGGCATACACAGCGGGGGGCACGCGTGCCCCAAGCCGCCCTGGCCCGGCCAGATCCGACCGGCCACCCGGCAGGCTAGGGGAGGGAGCGAGGCCATGAGGCCAGCCACCACCACCGCGGCCAGGCACAAGAGCCCAGGCCATGAGGCCATGGCCTCGGCGGCGCCATGACTAGGCCAGATCCGGCCACGAGCCCTCAGCGCCACTGACGGGGACACCTCAGCGCAAGGCGGCCATGAGGCAAGGGACAACAGATCCGGCCCCAGGAGGCCGAGATTCGCACCGCCAGACGCCGCGGACGCCGGAGAAGAAGGTGAAGAGGCAGGGCTAGAATAGGAGAGGGGGAGGGAGGAGGAGCTGCGACGACTGCCCTTTTTTCAGGGCCAGCGCTGGCCGCCGCCACCGCAGGCCTGAGGGGCGGCGACGGCGACCGGAGTGGAGGTCGAGACGGGAGCTCCCTAGCGGCGCTGGTGGATCGCCCCTCGAGTCGCCCGTTGGGGGAGCGCTCGGGGGTCTAGCTCGAAAAATCTTGTTTGCGCTACATGCAACAATGGCAGAGGAATACATTTCCGTTTAGCTTACTGGATAATACTTGCATCCATTCTGTCACGTTGTCTCCGTACTACTACTTTTCCCTTCCTGTTTCACAATCGAGGGCCCAGTATTTTGCTGAAGAAATAAAGCGCGTGGCAGGGTGATCCTAATCCTACACGTTTCCACGTAGGCACATTAGTACGCGCGTGCCAGATATTCACTGTGTCAGATATTCACATCACAGACACGTCCTAACTCAAATCACAGACACGGGTTCGATGCGTCACTCTTATCGCATCAGTGATGACTGCAAATTTGCAGCAGAAACAGACTGCACAAAAATATACGGAGTATGTTCCAAATGGAGGTCTCTAGTTAGTTAAACTTATTTAATACATGTTCCGCAAAAAAAAAAATCTTTAACACATTAATATACAAAAATATATGAGGAGATGGACAACAGATGGTTGATGTTATACTTGATTTTATCATAAAAGCATTTCTGTTTAAAGTACTATACCTTTTCGTATAAAAATTGTAAGTCAAAGTGTTATATCCAGCTAAGTGTCGTGTCGCGTTGTCTTAAACGCATTCATCTGGAACGAGGGGGACTAGTATCTGTACAGATTTTTCCTTCCTGCAGCAGCAGATTTCACAGGAACACATTTGTAATTTTTTTTAGCAATAGGCTCCGTAAACGAATATTACAAATCCGTTTGTTTCCTCCAGAAGCTTGTTATTGGCCATGCCGTGCCATATGCTCACATGGAGTGTGCATGCATGTATACGCTTATAATATGAGTATATCAAAGAACAATAATTTTCTTCCAAGAGGGGTGCTTGCAGATACAGACCTTGCTGTCAGTTTTCAGGCGGTTTGGATCATTGCTCCTCGCGAGCTAAGTTGAACGCAGCGACATATGGCCATATGATGAAATGATGCTCGGTTGCATACCCAGGACCACGCGAAGACGCGCACGCTGCATTATTGTTCTTTGATATACTCATATTATAGTTATAAGCTCTTTGTCAGTCCTCGGCTCCTCAAATGCATTTAGGACGTGCATCCAGCGTCCGTGAACTGAACGGCCCACCGGCCTGGTCTTAGGCCCCGTTTGCTTCGCTGAAAAAACGAGTTGAAACATTGTTCCAATTGATTTATTGTGAGAGAAAAATATTGTTCTAGCTAAAAAATAAACAAGCCAAAAAGTAGTGATGCTGCCGCCGGTAGGTGCGGCCGACCGGCCGTGGTGTGCTTCACGCGCGGAAATCGGTCGCCGTCGTCGGGCTTGAGCCCATCGAAGCAGGAAGAGTCACTCCTCCTTGAACATTGTGAATCACGTACGTGTAGGCGCATGCATCCAAACACAAACAATATTACAAATATGCATAAAACATCGTGAGGCTCAACGGGAGAATGAACGGGTGGTGCTCCACGTTCAATTCATGCGGTTTACGTTTAATGGTCAAGTTAGTGTGGCGGAGGCAGCGGTGCCAGATGTGGCTGACGGGAGGGCATGAGATTCTTCGATCTCGAATCAACACCGTCTGAAAACAACGCATATGAGGTATAGCAATCAATCGGTTAATTAATCAAGTATCTTAGCACTGGCCAACAAAAGGAACCTCCACGTTAATTTTAAATGTCTAGAAATTAGCACTTAATCGGAGAAAATAAAATTGGGCTGTCGATATGCATGATGATAAATGTACCTACCGCTACCATTACGTAAAAAATAACCCAAAATACCATAATACCCATTTCGCTATTACCCACCACCTTTTTTTTACAAAAAAGGAGAGAGCTCTATGAAACAAATTACATTCTTTCGCAATCAACGACTCCACGCATTGGGGA
This sequence comes from Miscanthus floridulus, assembly GCF_019320115.1. Taxonomy (NCBI): domain Eukaryota; kingdom Viridiplantae; phylum Streptophyta; class Magnoliopsida; order Poales; family Poaceae; genus Miscanthus; species Miscanthus floridulus. Next base: position 178,859,108 of record NC_089580.1, on the reverse strand, counting down.
ACCAGCGCATGCCACACACGCTGAGTGTGACGTGCGTTTCGCCAACTGCGCGAGTTCATGAGCCACTTCATTTTGCTCTGTCCTCACATATTGGAAACTCACCTCTGCTAGCATTCTAGACACACGTTTTATATCATTTACAATAAAAGCGAGTTGTGATTTATCCACACTCGGACGGCAAGCAACTAGAACAACCGATAAGCAGTCAGACTCGATAATGGTTTTACTCCGTGACCATTCCAAAGCAAGTTGCACCCCTTCTAAGCAAGCTAAGGCTTCAACCTCCTCTGCATTCATCCCATCAAAGATGGCCTTCGAAGCACAAAAAATAGCCATACCTGCACTATCCCTTCTCACAATACCAATGCCCGCACATCCAGTTACTTGGTCAAAAGCTCCATCGACATTAACTTTCACCCATTCTTGTTCAGGAGGCTTCCATCTTTCTGCTAATTGCTGAGCTTTTCTTTTTTTCTTTGTCCTCCCTGCTTTGTTCAATATTCTGTCAGGATAGGTTTTTTTCCTCCTTCACTATCTAGCAATGGCTCAATTGCAGAGATTCAGCATAATTTAGTAGAAACCTGACAGATACAGACACAGGTATTAGTTTACCACCTATGTCATCATTTAGAAAACATGCAGCTAACTGCACACTTCATAATTAAATAATTTACTTATATTAAAGTTGAAAGTCAATTATACAAGACATAATAAAAATAGAAACATACATAATACTACCATGTTGATCAAAATTAGGGCTGCTATGAATTAACCAGCCTGTTCGCTTATTGGTTTCAGCCAGCCCAAACCAGCCAGCCAACAGTGTTTTCCTCTCACAATAAACCAGCACCAGCCAGCCCAAACCAGCCCAGAAACCAACCAGCAAACAAGCCGAAAGTTGTTGAGTGATAAACAGATAAACTGATGAGAGACAACTAGACATATTCATGCTCGCTATCTCCCAATTAGACGTACACGATGGTAATAACTTCAGAGGTGCACGAAGCTATAATTGGCCCACATAACACGTACCAATAGCGCACTTCATCTGTGGATAGAGTGGCCCTATTTGCACACCCGCTCAGTTCGCTCCTTGCACTGCGTAAGCTAATAACGTACCATCATACGATTACGAACGTCTCCCCTCCGAACTCAACGGTAGTAGTGCAGAACAGAGCAAGGTAGCTATCTGCATCAGCATCTCGATCACAGCAAGCAGTCGTTGCAGCGGTACGTAGTAGCGAGCATGGCTAGCGCGTTATTGGGTTCCATCACTGCGCGGCCGTGCCGGGCAGCTACGGGTCCCGGTGTTCGGCGCCCTGCGCGAACCTAGTGATGTTAGTTGATCTCCACCAATAGGCCTCCTTGGATCTACGCCCTGATCGGGGGTGCTCAACCCTAATACGGTTGTTGGGCCCCTGTCGCACAGCACTATAAAGATATGTCGGGTTCACGGCTCTAACTACGAGGTTGACCGGAGCCGTCGTTACCACCTACAGAAAACCTAACCCGATCTAAAGAATGGTGCTGTCAGCGACGGGAAGCCCCACCGACTCCGCCGTCGCCTCTGCACTGACATCGCTGTCACCACTGGACTCGGGTCACCGTTGCCACTGGACATCACCACCACGACGCCTACGACGCCACGGTACCAGCGTCCAAGCCGCTGCGGCGCCATGGATCGAATGATGACCTAGGGCGAGGTACATCAAGATTTTCCCCATCTAAATAAGAGGCTTACCCTTGATCTACGTTACAGAGGTACTATATGATTCTTACAATGGTATCGGAGCCATGTTGCCAGTGAATAGAAAAGAAATCGAAGCACAAGGGTTCGATCCGTTTCGGATTGAAACCCTAACCCTAACCGGGTAAAAGAAAAGAGACCGGGGGTGGCGGACGTCACTGAACTCCCAGTAACCATTGCCACCGTGCGGGGAAAAGTGCCGCACCGCCGTCTTCACCGATGCACGGCAAGAAAAGAACAGACCTCTTTTTGGATCTGAGCAGACAGAAAGGGTTCCCTAACCCTAACCCTAACTGGGTGAAGGAAAGAACAAAGAAGAGAGATTCGGCCTAGAAGAGAATCAAAGCCGAACCCTAACCCTACAAAGCACTCACTAGGGAAGAAGAATAGTGACTCCAGTGAGTCAAACCCTAACCCTAACCCCAACCCCGAATCGGTTCTACTCCAAAAGGAAAAGAAAGAAGATCCAAAAGAGAAGAAAGGAAAGAGGGGAAGGGGCTTATCTCGCAGATCTCGAATCAAAACCGAATCGGGTTCAACCGAACCCTAACCCTAACTCACGACGAGGAAGGGGAAGAGAGCGATTTGGTACAAATAGAAAACAAAAGAAATCAAATGAAAGAGATGAACCAAATCGAACGAAACGAATTGGGGAAAAGAAACCCTAACCCTAGATCCCCAAATTGGTTGAATCCGAGAAGACAACAAACAAGATCCAAATCAGAGAAGAAAGGGGAAAAGGGAAGGGGTCTACCTTGCAGTGCACCGCGCTGCCGCCTCGTCAGCGCGCGAGAAGAAGCCGCCGCCGCCGCTAGGGCACGACACCCACCGGCACGGCTGCTGCAAAGCCTCTGGCGTAGGGCGCCGTGGCTAGGCCGCTCGACGGCGGCGCGCTCACCTGCTGGGGAGCGCACACGCCGGCGAGGGGGCCAATGACGGCGCCATGGCTCTGCCGTCCTCGCATGCTCTGGCTCGGTGTCATGGCTACGCTGAGAGATGAGAGCGGCGAAGAAAGAGCGAAGAGAGAGAAGCAGAATGTGAAATGAGATAGGGTTTCAGGGGCAGTCGCGGCCGCCGAGGGTTTTTTATCCAGCGACATGGTCGCACGGCCGTTGGATCTGAATGAATAGACGAGATCGGATGGACCGACTTTCGACCTAGGCGAGCGAGCGCGGTGGGCCACTTTCGCGGCCTAGGTCCAAGTTGCCCTGGGCACGGGGGGAGGCGCCGTGAGCGAGCACGCGCGCGAGCTGGGCCTGGACTACGCAGGAGCGTTGCTGGACCACGGACGCTGCTGTTGCCAGCTGGGCCGCGGGGAATTGTCTACTGCCAGGCCAAATAATTAGTAAATAGAGTTTTGTTTTATTCTTTTTCAGAAGCAAATTTTGATAGAATTTTGTCTACTTTAATATCTCTGATAAAATTTGAACCAACGGGATAATTTTTCAGAGAATATTTGAAAAAAGTTTAATGCTTCTGAAACACAGTTAATGAATTTTTTATGTTTTCGCTGCTAAAGAAATTGTTTATTCTCCAGTTATTTTGAACCAACGTGATATTTAATTGGAGAAAAAGAGATTTTCACATGATTATGATGTTGTTATTTTCTGACCAACGTTGTTAATAACAATATCGTAAATTTTAATAATTTATGCATTAATTCTATTTCTGCCCAACGATGATGTAGAATTAATGTATAAGAACAGTTGTATGTTTTAATTTTGACCAATGTTGGAATCAAGTCATGCAATTGTTGTTATTTTTTATGTTAAGAAAAGTTTGACCTAGCCTTCATCTTGACTAAGGTGGACCGGGTAGTCACTTCACCGTGTTCCACATAGCCAGTGGCACCGGTGAGGGAGACAAACGAGGATGATATCGCTTGGGCAACTAAAGAGAGGGATTTTAAATCCCAAAAGATGTCCTATGGCCTTAAGCATAGGAAGTGGGTCACTACCAACAAGAAATGTTTGGCTGTGACAAAGAACATGATTGAGCCTATAATTGTGGGCTCAATCCCAGAGTGTAACACGGTCACCAAGTACCTTAATAGAATAAAGAGTCAGTTCACTGGCTCTTCAAAGACATATACTACCCAGCTGATAAAAACAGCTGGTGACAGAGAGTTACTCTGAAAATGGTGGATAAGAGAGCTCACAATATGTCGTTGAAATTATGGCACTATCGATGAGGCCATATTTCAAGGGGGAGAATAGAAAGACTAGTTAAGAATAATATTCTTCCTCCATTAGAGCTCTCAGATTTAGAACAATACAGAGAATGCATAAAAGGAAAGTATGTAAAAAATTAAGAAAGATGTCAAACGAAGCGTAGAAATTTTACAAATTATTCACACAGACATCTGTGGTCAGTTTCCTGTAAAGAGTATGAATGGTAATGATTTGTTCATAATATTCACAGATGATTACTTCCATTATGTCTACATTTATCCAATCAAAGAAAGAACAGAAGCATTGGATACGTGTAGATATTTAAGGCAAAAGTTGAAAACCCACGCAATTTAAAGATTAAGATAGTCAGGTCTGACCGTGGGGGGGGGGAGTACTACGGTCGGCATACCCCATATGGATAAGTTCCTGGACCTTTTGCAAGGTTCTTACATGAGAATGGCATAGTAGCCTAATATTCTACACCGGTTGAACCTCAGCAGAATGGAGTAACTGAAAGACGCAATCATACCCTAATAGATATGGTGCGTAGTATGATAAGTTACTCCACCTTACAGTTGAGCCTATGGATGGAGACGTTAAAAACCGTCATTCATATTCTCAATAGAGTACTAAGTAAGTCGGTGCCCAAAACACCGTATGAGTTGTGGACAGGAAGAGTACCCTCACTAAACCACTTACGTGTGTGGGGAAGTCCTGCTGAGGCTAAAGTATTTAACCCAAACATTAGAAAGCTAGATCCCAAAACAGTAAGTTGCCATTTCATTAGCTACCTAGAAAAGTCAAAAGGTTTTTGTTTCTACTGTCCAGACAGACATATAAAGTTTATGGAAACGAGACACGTTGTCTTCTGAGAGGATGAAATGATGAGGGAGAGCATGGTAGCTCAAGAAATTGACCTTGAAGAGAAGCGGTGTATGCGCCCACTCCGATGATTCATGAGCCAATTTTCTCACTACCTGCTGTCGCTACACTAATAGTGCAATATACTATGGTGCCAGCAACTGTTGTTATTCCATCTGTGGTAACAATGAATGACGATGAGGATCCTATTCTTCAGGATCCTATAGAACCTATTACCACACATGAGGGGGAGCAACAACAGCCTCAAACAGAAGATGTGCCAAATGTAGAGGCCCCTAGAAGGTCTCAAAGAGTTAGAAAATCAGCTATTTCTACTGACTATGAAGTATACAATACTAAGAAATTTCAAATAGAGGATGATCCTACCTCATTTGAATAAGCCATGAGAAGTGATCATTCATCAAAGTGGCTTGAGGCTATCGAAGATGAAATAAAATCTATGAATGCCAATAAAGTTTAGGACTTGAAAATAATTCCTAAAGGAGCCAAAACAGTAGGCTATAATTGGGTCTACAAAACAAAACTTGATTCTCAAAGGAATATAGAGAGATATAAAGCACGACTTGTGGTAAAAGGCTTTACGCAAAGAGGAGGGATTGATTACAATGAGATCTTTTCTCCAGTCTCATGTAAGGATTTCTTTAGAATCATAATGGCATTAGTGGCACATTATAATTTAGAATTACATCAGATGAATGTAAAGACGACATTTCTCAACGGGGACTTGAAGGAAAATGTTTACATGGCACAACCGAAAGGTTTTGTCATGGAAGGAAAAGAACAAATGGGATGCCGCCTAAAGAAATCCATTTATGGATTAAAACAAGCTTCAAGACAGTGGTACTTGAAGTTTGATCAGACAATAAGAAATTTTGGGTTTAAAGAGAACGTAGAGGACAATTATGTCTATAAAAAGTTTAAGAATGAGAAGTTTATCTTCCTTGTTGAAAGGTCCTAATGGCTAGAAGGAGGGAGTGAATAGCCTAATAAAATTTCTACAACAACACTTAACAAAATAGTTAGACAATTATGAGACGAAGCAAGTGTTGCACTAGCCTACTCAAAATACAAGCCACCTACCACAATTCTAGTTTAGATAGTGTTGATTCACACAAAAGCTATGACACTACCCTATGTTAGTGTGCTCTCAAAGGCTAACTATAGAGCCACACCAACCAAGCAAGCAAGCTCTCACAACTAGCTACACTAAAGAGTTTGTCAACTATTTTGCGGTAAAGTAAAGAGAGTGATCAAGAAGATTATACCACTGTGTAGATGAAAGAACCAATCAATCATAAGGATGAATAACAATGAAGACCAATCACCTCGGAATCAATGATGAACACAATGATTTTTACCGAGGTTCACTTGCTTACCGGTAAGCTAGTCCTCGTTGTGGCGATTCACTCACTTTAAGGTTCACGCACTAATTGGCTTTACACGCCAAACCCTCAATAGGGTGCCACACAACCAACATAAGATGAAGATCACACAAGCCATGAGCAATCCACTAGAGTACCTTTTGGCTCTTCACCGGGAAAAGGTCAAGAACCCCTCACAATCACCACGATCGGAGCTAGAGACAATCACCACCCTCCGCTCAACGATCCTCGTTGCTTCAAGACGTCTAGGTGGCGGCAACCACCAAGAGTAACAAGCGAAATCCGCAGCGAAACACGAACACCAAGTGCCTCTAGATGCAAACACTCAGGCAATGCACTTAGATTCACTCTCAATCTCACTATGATGATGAATCAATGATGGAGATGAGTAGGAGGACTTTGGCTAAGCTCACAAGGTTGCTATGTCAATGAAAATGGTCAAAGGTATGAGCTACAACCAGCCATGGGGCTTAAATAGAAGCTCCTACGAAATAGAGCCGTTATACCCCTTCACTGGGCATAACGCGGGCTGACCGGACGCTCTGGTCAGTTGACTGAACGCTGAGCCCCCAGCGTCTGGTCGCTCGCAGCCAGCCATGTGTCCTGTCAGTTGACCGAACGCTGAGCCCCCAGCGTCTGGTCGCTCGCAGCCAGCCACGTGTCCTGACTTCAATGATCATTAGTCTTGACCGAACACTACGCCTGAGTTGACCGAACGCTGAACACCTAGCGTCCGGTCGTTTACAGTAAGGTTCCAAAACCGATTTTTGCCGACCGAACATGTCCAGTCATGCTCGACCGGACCCTGCAAGCGTCAAGTCACACTGTGACTTCTTACTGTGCTGACCAACAACACGACCGGACGCATCCCTTCAGCGTCTGGTCGCTGAGCGACCCAGCGTCCGGTCAGTTGACCGACGCCAGTATCTTTGTGACCAACTCTATTTCATCTCTAACTTTTTCACCCTTACTCAAATGTGCCAACCACCAAGTGTATCACCTTGTGCACATGTGTTAGCATATTTTCATAAACATTTTCAAGGGTGTTAGTATTCCACTAGATCCTAAATGTATATGCAATGAGTTAGAGCATCTAGTGGCACTTTATAACCACATTCCAATACGAGTTTCACCCATCTTAATAGTACAGCTATCAAACCTAAATATGATCACACTCTCTAAGTGTCTTGATCACCAAAACAAAATAGCTCCTATGGTTTATACCTTTGTCTTGAGCTTTTTGTTTCTCTTTCTTCTTTCCAAGTCCAAGCACTTGATCATCACAATGGCATCATCTTCATCATGCTATGATCTTTGTTTGCTTCGCAACTTGAAGTGTGCTACCTATCTCATGATCACTTGATAAACTAGGTTAGCACTTATGATTTCATCAATTTACCAAAACCAAACTAGAGCTTTCACTTGTCCTGTATGTGGATGATATCTTACTTGCTAGTAGTGATATCAGTCTACTACTGGAGACAAACAAGTTTTTGTCCTCAAAATTTGATATGAAAGATCTTGGTGAAGCTTCGTTCATTCTAGGGATCGAGATTCACCGAGATAGAAGCAAAGGGGTATTAGGACTGTCACAAAAGGCATACGTAGAAAAGATCTTAAAGAAATTCAGTATGCACAAATATAGTCCCTCACCTGCTCCTATAGTCAATGGCGATAGATATGGAGATTTTCAATGCCCTAGGAACCAATATGAGATCGATCAAATTGAAAATGGTTCCATATGCTTCAGCTGTCGAAAGCTTGCAATATGCTCAAGTATGCACGCGCCCTAACTTGACATTTGTTATCGGATTACTTGGTAGATTTCAGAGCAATCCTAGAACAGAACACTAGAAAGTGGTAAAGAAAGTCTTGCGTTATTTGCAAGGAATGAAAGGCCTTATGATGATGTATAGAAGATCCAATTCACTCCATATAGTGGGATATTCAGATTCTGATTATGCGAAAGATGATAGAAAATCCATGTCTGGATATGTATTCACTCTCGTAGGGGGGGGCTATTTTATGGAAAAGCTCAAAGCAAACCTGTCACTACATCGTCCACAATGTATGACGATTTGTAGCGTGTTATGAGGCAACGGGGCAGGTGAACTGGCTAAATAAGTTCATACCCGGTTTGAAGGTGGTTGACATCTATAGACCACTTAAGTTATACTGCGATCATAATCAGGCAGTACAATATATTCACAATAATAAGTCAAGTGGTGCTGTCAAATACATTGACATAAAGTATTATGTTGTGAAAGATAAAGTCCGGGATCATGCCATAAGTTTTGAGCATATAAGTACTGAAAAGATGCTCGCGGATTACAAAAGGTTTACCACCCAACGTGTTCAGAGAATATGTAGCTAGCATGGGTTTAAGGGAAAGCCTAAAATTCCTGGACAAAAAAGGCCCAAAGTTAAGTATCTATTTCAGAACAGAATGGTGTGTTGTAGCTGTTAAATCTATCGGCAATTGACCGTGACGATGAAACATGCTCTATGTGCTAATCTGTAATAGAATGAACAAAAGTAAATAATATGAAATTGAAATATGGTAATGAGATCAAGGGGGAGAATGTTAGTTGATCTCCACTAATAAACCCAACGGCCTATTGGGCTCTTGGATCTACGCTCTGATCGGGGACGCACAACCCTAATACGGTTGGTGGGCCCCTATCGCACAACACTATAAAGATAGGTGGGGTTCACGTCTCTAACTACGAGGTTGACCGGAGCCATCGTTACCGCCTACAGAAAACCTAACCCGATCTAAAGAAATATGCTGCCAGCGACAGGAAGCCCCACCGACTCCGCCGTCGCCTCTGCACTGACATCGCTGTCACCACTGGACTCAGGTCACCGTCACCACTGGACATCGCCACCACGACGCCACGGTACCGGCGTCAAGCCGCTGCGGCGCCATAGATCGAATGATGACCTAAAGTGAGATACATCAAGATTTTCCCCATCTAAATAAGAGGCTTACCCTTCATCTATATTACAGAGGTGCTATATGATTCTTACAGGTGATCCTCGTCGGCAGGCTCTTCCTCGTGGAGCTGTTCCTCCGCTAAGACACCTTCACCGCCGAGTTCGGCAAAGATCCGCTCGGTGCCAGGTGGTCTTCACCGGCATCACCAAAAGCTACTTCCGGTCCTACCTAGCACTCAGTAAACCTGCACAGCACCGGCCGTCACTTTATTAGCACGCGTGGAAGTGAACGATTTGGGTGGATATTGTGGCCTTACTTAGCACTCATCAATCACGCAACTCATTCCTGTCACAATCATGCATACAGTGGATATCGATAATGGAGCCACTGTATGCATCTCTCACCGGCCCGGATTGACTTACAGTCCGCATAATTGTCGTCCCTAGGTGTCTTAAATGTTATTATTCTTGTTCCTATAAAGCTGATCAAATTTAAAATAATATAACTTATGGTGATTTTAAGAGTTGATTTATTTTGAGATGGACGATGTATATCTCACTAGATCTATGCTCGTGACATGTAACATAATTATAGAGTCCCCGTAAATCATACAACCACCATATGGACCAATATGAAGCATTGAAATCTATGTTTATGCTAAGCCCATAGTGCACTACTAATATTAATCATATGATGCACATGAGTTGTTTGATACGTGGATGACAGCCGTGGAAGGTAATTAACGACTGGTCAGACTGCGGTTAGTTAGCTCTTCAGTCCAAACCTAATTTTGCCTCGTTCTTTCATACAGCAATCTTAATTTTATACGTGCACGTTCTCTCCGTGATGCTGCCACGGTACCACACGGATCATACAGTCAATGAGTCTTATCATCAGATCACTGGAGAATGCAACTCCAAAATAAACCAGCTATGTAGAACCGTACTCCTATGTTATATATAACACGGCCGCACGTCAAAAAAGAAACGATCTGGCGGAAACAAATTCCTGGCGTCAGACTTTTCACTTAAACTTATCTAGTTATAGATAATATTTTTCTCTCATAACAAATTAGCCGGCTTATCCACCATGAGAACCATGAGGCGTGAGATGCCGCTCTCAGTTGGCCTTCTCTGTTGATACGTGAGAAAAATACTATTCGTTAACTGGAAAAAATACAAACCCAAACAAACAGGCCGGAGATCAGCTGAAGCACCGTGGCTGCAGAAAATCAGTAGCCGTCGACACTTGGTGCACCACAAATCGACAGCATTTCGCACTCACGTCAGTACCCCGGCCCGTGATAGGAAAATCTCGACGACACCCTACGCATGCGCAATCTTGCAGCAGGTCAACTAGCATCCAGTTCCTGCATAGAGTAGAAATATAGCTTCACTGGAAAAAAAAAATCGAAATACTATTCCGATTGATTTGTTGGGAGAGAAAAACACTGTTCTAACTAAAAACAAGCCGAAAAATACGGATTATAAAACAAACATGGCCATGGTTCTCGGGTCCTGGCATCAGTATCACGACATACTCTGCGTAGAGTAGTACACGATTCTCTTAAGGAGTACACGGATGAGCAGCGGCGGTTTTCCGTGTTGGAATTTCCTAACGGCCGGTATCTGCGTTTCTACTCCAGGCATCAGTTTCCGCGTGCGGTTCTATCGCCATCAGGCAGGTCGCAAACTGCTGCTGCTGCTGCTCCGGTCCAGGTTCTCCTTGACTCGCCGCCCGGTTAACTGTCCTATCTACTACCGCACAGGTGTACGCACAGGGATGCCGCAGCCGCGCAGTGCAGGGGAGGGGAGGGGACGCCGCCGGGACGGATTCACCACCGCATGCACGGCGCCGCCTTGCCAAAAAGTCCAGGACGAGGTGTATTTGAGCAGCACGAGATCGTGGAGATCGGAGGGTGGTTGAATTCTGGGAGCCGGGTAATCGTCAGCAACGAAGCAAAAACTCTGGCGCGACGACTCGGCTGGCACGGCATCTAGTGGTCAAAAAGGGATCTGCAACTGCTCGCTCTGATGCTACAGCTCGAAGCAGGTGGTTCACGAGTCACGAGTCACCACTCCGGCCTTGTGTCAACGACGATAATGGGAGATTGGGGGAACGGTGGCGTTAGAATCTAACGTCCGTTTGATTTATAAGTCATATTTTTTCGGTTAATAAATAGTATTTTTTTTTTCATAATATATCAGTCAATAAGCGAACAGACCATAGTCAACTAGTATTATAGGTTAGCTATTTGAATGGCTCTACTAAAGAGATGACCATAGTCAACTAGTATTATAGGTTAGCTATTTGAATGGCTCTACTAGAGAGATAAGTATTTAATACTTGTCTTGTAAATGATTTGCTGTGTTGTACATCTACCCCGAATTAGGCAAGAGAAAGCAAGAGAACCTTTTTACTCGTATAACATGTGTTGCATACAGGCGAAGAGCTTAACGCCCGCTCCCCAGTCTACTAACGTGACTGCTTTTTGTATGACGTGGATCTCTTCCCGCCGGCTGAAAAACGCTTAGTATACTTGCTCGTAGTACTGATCTAACATCGGGTGAGCATAAGAAATCACGTCAAGTTGTGCATGATTTCCCCCACTTGCTTGGTTGCTTGGATCCCAAACTATATATGCAAATCTAAGAGTAGTTTATATATCGCAGCTCGACGACGACCTTTCATTGGGCGTTAAGTTTATGGGCCTGTTCGGCTAGCTAGAAAAATGGCTGATGCTGATTCTGATTTGTTGTGAGAGAAAAACACTCTTATTTCGTTGAAACGGTACGACCAATAAGTTGAAATGAACAGGGCCTATCTCGCGATGGACTTGCACTTGCACGAAGTTATTTCTGGTTGAAAACTGAAATTCACATCACCCGTCCGGCCGCCCACCCTTGCGGCCGGTCATCGCACTAACAGCGCCAAGGGAGGACATGGACGTACCGAAAGCACGCTAGATAGCGGGAGAAACGCGTCCCAAGGCGCTACCGTTCTCACCCATGCCACCCCGGCCCTCGATGTCGATCTGCCGCTGCCCCGTCGAGATCTTCACCGCTGCCCCGTGCCACCAGTATTACTGTAGCTGGACCGGGCCACAACAGGCCAAGCAAGGGCCCAAGGCGCACGCGGAACACACGTACCAGTAGCATGTGGTCCAAGTTGCCACGGCCCTCTCTCCCGCGCGCCAAGCCGGGCTATTTGTACCCCCGCCCTTGCGTTACCCAACACGCACAGTCCTCCGGAAACCTTCAAACGCCCTTGCAGTGAAGGGGACGATCGAATTTGAGCAGAGCCCACAGCGATCGATTAGAGAGAAGCGAGCATCCAAGCAGCTAGCTAGCTAGTTGCGATTTGCGAGAGAGGTCGAGTTTTTTTTGTAAGGGGATCGGATCGGAAGCAAGCATCCAAGCCTCTATGGCGAGCTCCGATGGTGGTTCCAGCGCCCCCAAGGAGCTGCCGGGCAGCTACGGGCTGCCGCTGGTGGGCGCCGTGCGCGACCGCCTCGACTTCTACTACTTCCAGGGGCAGGACAAGTACTTCGAGTCCCGCGTGGAGCGCTACGGCTCCACCGTGGTGCGCATGAACGTGCCGCCGGGCCCCTTCATGGCGCGCGACCCGCGGGTGGTGGCGGTCCTGGACGCCAAGAGCTTCCCCGTGCTCTTCGACATGGACAAGGTGGAGAAGAAGGACCTGTTCACGGGCACCTACATGCCCTCCACCTCCCTCACCGGCGGCTACCGGGTCTGCTCCTACCTCGACCCCTCCGAGCCCACCCACACCAAGGTGAAGCAGATGCTATTCTCCCTCCTGCTCTCCCGCAAGGACGACGTCATCCCGGCCTTCCGCTCCAACTTCTCCGCGCTGCTCGCCACCGTCGAGTCGGAGCTCGCCAAGGGCGGCAAGGCCGAGTTCAACAAGCTCAACGACGTCACCTCCTTCGACTTCATCGGCGAGGCCTACTTCGGCGTGCGGCCCTCGGCGACGGACCTCGGCAGCGGCGGGCCGACCAAGGCGGCCAAGTGGCTCATCTGGCAGCTCCACCCGCTCGTCACGCTCGGCCTCCCCATGGTGCTCGAGGAGCCGCTGCTGCACACGTTCCACCTCCCGCCCTTCCTCGTCAAGGGCGACTACAGGGCGCTGTACAAGTACTTCTCCACGGCGGCGAAGCAGGCGCTGGACACCGCCGAGGGACTGGGCCTGTCGCGCGTGGAGGCCTGCCACAACCTGCTCTTCGCCACCACCTTCAACAGCTACGGCGGGCTCAAGGTGCTGTTCCCGGGCCTCCTGGCCAACGTCGCCAGCGCCGGCGAGAAGCTCCACGAGCGGCTGGTGGCCGAGATCCGCGGCGCCGTGGCCGAGGCCGGCGGCAAGGTCACCCTCGCGGCGGTGGAGAAGATGGAGCTGGCCAAGTCCGTGGTGTGGGAGTCGCTGCGCCTGGACCCGCCCGTCAAGTTCCAGTACGGGCACGCCAAGAAGGACCTGCAGATCGAGAGCCACGACGCCGTGTTCCAGGTGAAGAAGGGCGAGATGCTGTTCGGCTACCAGCCGTGCGCCACCAGGGACCCCCGCGTGTTCGGCGACACGGCCAAGGAGTTCGTGCCCGACCGGTTCGTCGGCGAGGAGGGCAGCAAGCTGCTGCAGTACGTGTACTGGTCCAACGGCCGCGAGACCGAGAACCCAAGCGTCGACAACAAGCAGTGCCCCGGCAAGAACTTTGTGGTGCTCGTCGGCAGGCTCTTCCTCGTCGAGCTCTTCCTCCGTTACGATACCTTCACCGCCGAGGTCGGCACGGAGCTGCTCGGCACAAGTGTCGTCTTCACCGGCGTGACGAAAGCTACCACCGGTCCGGGCAGCGAGTAAGCGTCATTGGTTGGATATGATTGGAGGGTCCCATTTCCTATTATATTTCGTTCCCTTTTTCCGCTTGTAAGCCTGTTCGTTTTGGCTATCGTGGATTATCACTGTTGGCTTGTTTGGTACGAGAGAAAAATATTGTTCTAGTTTATACTCCACGATCGTTTACGATCAAACGAATAGGCTTAAGATTTCTCTCTCTCTTCTCTTCACGTACGTGTGGTTAGAGGCGTTTGACGCTTTTGTAATGCATGTTGCCATGTTGCATAAATTTGCTCCAAAAATCTTATCTTTCACAAAGAAATCTAGGCCACAAGCCACTACTACAGAATGGACTTGTTGTCTCGGGCGGTAACAGCCTTTAGTTTCGATTACCGTGCCGAGACAACGATCCCAGGACTAAAGGTGGAACCTTTAGTCCCGGGTTATCGAGCCGGGACTAAAGAGAGACCTTTAGTCCCGGTTGGTAACACCAATCGGGACTAAAGGCCCTCCAGCCGAGCAAACCTGGCGCCCTTTAGTCCCGGTTGGTAACCCCAACCGGGACTAAAGGTTTCTTTTCTTTTTTTTTGTTTAATTTGTTTTCAGTTCAGTTACACGTATTTGTTTAATATATAATATGTTTTTATGTACGTATTCTACGCTGCTAATATAAATACACGCATGCGTATAATTACATATAATTCTTATCTTGAGCATTATTATATTCGAATAAAGTATGAAACTATATATATATTATATATATATATATATATATATATATATATATATATATATATATATATATATATATATATAACACTTTCATAATCTTGTTCTCGAAAATAACGATATCAATAAATATTTAATTTACATCATTTATTCCTTAGGATCAAAGTAGAACTCGCCGTTGGGATTTAGCACTTTTCTAGAAGATATCCTGCTATTGACTCTTGAACTGCTTTCAGATGGTCTTTTTGCATGACCCTTCGTTTCAACCATTCAGTCTTGCATTTGAAATAAAAGGAAAAGTATTAATACACATGTATGCATATATATTCATTTAAAAATAAATAAAAATTGATATATACGTACTCTGAGGACATCTTCAGGAGTTCTTCTTATGTGCGCAGTGATAAATTCACAAACGTAGTATCCACACAAGTTATTACCTGGTTCCTGCCGCAAACACCACTGTATAAGAAGAAGATTATTCCCATCATCTCACACGTAAATTGAAGTACGATATAGTAATTAAACACGTGGGGAAGTGTATATAGTACAACTTACTGGTATTTCAACTACATTAAGCGGTGCCTTGCAATCCTTGCGATGTTGCCGAATAAACTCTTTTCAAACCCTGTGCGACCAATAATGTACGATCGTTAATAAATTATGGCAAAGTCTATTCAATAATAGTTGTGCGCGAGAGATCGAAATTACCCCTGGATAATGTCTATCATATCTTGGTATAGTGCTCGTTCTTTTCTCAACGAGTCAAAGATTAGTAACCGACTTGAGTTTAACTCAATGACAAATTGAGTATCCAGTGAAAACTGTATTGGTTTATACACACACATACATGCATATAAGTTGTATTGATATTACATAAAATGTGTAGACTACATTATTATTAACACTTACTCAAAGTTGTACGGAAAAAGTATTGTTGTCTTGTCGTGTTGCTTCACAAAGAACATCATGATATTCTCCTGTGCTTCAGATACCCATCGCTCCTTGACAATAATACCGGTTTTGAATACGATATAAGGATCAATGAAGCCAACACTGGTGTCTTGTATTTTTTGGAGCTCTGACATATGGAATCTGTATATAAATATAAGTTACATGTGAAGATAATTATATACACGTACGCATGGAAGTGAGTTTATTAAATAAAAGTAAGAATCACTTATAAACAAAAGGAGCTAATGATTGATTTGTCTAGAGCGTCCATGTGGTATAGTTGATGCAATTCTTCGAAACTAATATGTAAGATGTCATCGCCATGGAAGTAATGATGGTCTCTAAATCTGACAAAGATCCACTGCTCACCCCTGCCACACGCCTGCATGTACCACTTGTTAAGCAAGTACATTTACGTACCCAATTCATTCAGAGCCGTAGGGTTGTACAGACTTTTGTCATATTTATAAGTCTTCCAGATATCAACTTCTAGGTTCTGGATTGGAGCTTTACCTGTCAATTGATCCAAGGTTAAACCAGTATCTTGAAAAAAAGCATTAAGGGCTTAAACCGACACTTCTCCAGAGTTGTCTGGTCGATAGACTTCTATGTTGGAACCATATTGATTAGCAACAACAAGATTTTGCATTGGTTGCTTCTGTTGTCCGAGCTGTGGGACATCCTTCCCTAATGCTCTTTTTCTTTTCTTATCTGCATCATGTGACTTCACGAGGGAGCGGTCATAGTCTGATAGTGGTGAAGGCTTACGAAGTTCAATCATCTTTTTCTTATGAGCATCGACCTTCTGCCTCAGCACCTCTCGTGGTAGGTAAAAGTATGGCTTCTCCTTAAGCTTCGCTTGACTCTTCTTTTTGGTATCTATAAAAAAATCTTTCACTTTTTTGTCTTCTTCAGCTGCTATTTGCTCATTAGTCTTTTCAGAAAGTATTTCTTGAGAAATAACTCTTTTTCTCAGGGTCTTCTTTGCCGCCGGGACCTTAAACGTCTTTGTAGTGCGTCGCTGTGGAGGGGGTGGGGGCGGTGTTGGAGACCGGCGTGGAGACGATGTGGCCGGTGTTGGTGGAGACCGGCGTGGAGGCGTTGGAGATCGTTGTGGAGGTGGTGGGGCCGGTGTAGGAGTTGGAGATCGTTGCGGAGGCGATGGGGCCGGTGTAGGAGTTAGCGATCACCATGGGGATGAAGTCGTCTCACCCCCCGCGACGCTGTGATGAGATGGGGAATGAATGATTAGGCTAGGCTGGGGGAGACCCTGCTACAAAAATAAGTTGTGTGTCAATTATTTTTTAAGTTAATAGAAAATTAATGGAAAATAATATTTCATTCACTTTCATTCATACCTAGGGTGAGGTAGGGGAAGCGATGGTGCCCCAGGAATGATGATGAAGCGTTTGCACCATTGAATAAATGTCTTCTCTGCTTCTCCTAGTGTCTTCTCCCCATCACCGCCTTCAATGTCAAGAGTAACATTGCTGTAACCTTTGAGCACTCTATCGACCGAGACACTAGCATATCCAGGTTGAATAATTGACCCATGGATTCTTGGTGTCTTCGTTCAGTCTATTGGAGATACAACCCCGACAGCCACCATGATTGATGCATTATTACCATCTGGAATGTGCAGCTCACATGTTGTTAGAGGCTCGGTAATGTCATCAACAGGAAAGCGCAACCTAGCGTCGTCTTGAATAACTGACAGCTCCGTAGAAGCACAACTGCTTTTTATCTGACCAACGGGGCTAATGGTGACTCCCGGCGTTGATTGCGATTGCATTTGACTCATTGCTAGCTACACTTGCCTCTAGATCTCCTCCTGCATTCTTGCCTCAAGAGATTTTTCTCGTTCACGTGATTCAAGCAATGCTTGTCGTGATTTATCAACAAATTGCTCCAATGCACGGATTCGTTCTGCCTCCTCATCCTTCTTTCTCTGGCAGCTTCTGTACGTATCCTTGTCTACTAGGAATGCGTGTAGCCACAGAACTGTCTCATAGCCTCTTGTTCGACCACCGTGTTCGGGATTCTCTAGGGCATATGTCAATTCATCCTTCTCTCTATTGGGCTTGAAAACACCACTATTAGCTTCTTCCCTAGCACGAGCTAGTCTCTGTGTTGCTCTCTCAATTTTTGGCCGAAAATTAGCTTGCCAGTGTCTGGGTCTAGGCTTCCCCCATGAGCGTAGAACCAATTCTTCGCGCGTTGAGGCCAGTTCTTCTCTATTGTTTCAGATATGATTCCCTTGGCAGTAATCTCTGCTTCTAGGTTCTGCCACTTGGGAATAGCACTTTTATAACCACCTGATCCCATGCGATGATGGTATTGCTTCTGTCGGGCATTCTGCCGATTCCTCATCACACGTTCCTCACTGTCTTGGGATGTCTTGTATTCTACGAAGGCATCCCAATGGGACTCCAACTTGACAAACGCCTTAGCATTGTAATTCGGCGTAGCATTCTTCAAGATAAACTTTTTATACAATGTCTTCTTCCAACTCTGGAACAATGTTGCCATCTTCTTCATTGTCTAATCCCTCACTAGCTCTTTCAAAGCATCATCTGCTTGTAATGTGAAATGCTGAGTGATATCTCTTCAAGCTAGGTTCTTGTCACGATCAGATACAAAACTAACATTAGGAGCGGATATCTTCTGCTTCCATTCACGAGCACTAACTGGGATCCTATCCCTTACAATGAACCCACATTGATTGACATATGTCTAAGCATGTGGTCCCAATGGTTTGCCGGTGTCAGTGTCGAATTCTGATATTATGAAACGGCCCTCTAATGGCTTTTTTGGCCCTCAGACTTTTCTACTTTTATCGGTGGTTGATGTAGATCCAGAGACCGCCTACATGAGTAGAAACACAATGATTAACAACAAATATACGTACGCATGCATCTATAAGAGATGATAGATAATCGAATATACCTCACCAGTATTTTCTTACGCGACAATTTGTTGATCTTCAACCACCGGCATATTTAGGATATCCTCATAATCAGCAAAGTACTGACTCGTGTTATCTACATCCACATTGGTGCCAGCGTTGATAATATCCGTCATTATGTCATCACTCAAGTTATCATCCGAAGCAGCCATTTGTATCTTCAGGATAACACATAGATAGAATTACTATGGTACATAACATAAGTACATGTGATAACACATATAGAATTACTAAATCCAATTAAATATAATAACACATAATATTTCATCAACATAGAAATAAGTACATGTATATATATACACATAGAATGATACAATATATTTTTTCTCTCTCTCAACACATAGAAATAAGTGCATATGTCTATATCTCTAGATATGCATGTAATACACATAGAATGTCTCTCTAGATACAATTTTCTCTCTCTCCCAACACATGAAAATAAGTACATGTATATATACATATATAAATAATTAAGTACATATGTATACATATAGAATCTCTCTCTAGATATAATATATATAGAGAGATAGAATATATAATTACTAAATCCAATTAAATAAATCTAACATGAAATTAGATAAACTAGTAATAGATAATACATTTTAATCTAACATATATCAAAAACTATAATAAAAAACTATCTAAATAAAATACTAATTAAATTTTAATACATTTAAATCTAATATATCAAAAACTATCTAAAAATAACTAAAAAACTAACAATAAACTACTAATTAAAATTTAATATATTTTAATCAAACATACAGCCGAGACTTTATAAAAAAATCTAAAAAACATGGCCGATCGAGATGATAGATAATCGAATATACCTCACCAGTATTTTCTTACGCGACAATTTGTTGATCTTCAACCAACGGCATATTTAGGATATCCTCATAATCAGCAAAGTACTGACTCGTGTTATCTACATCCACATTGGTGCCAGCGTTGATAATATCCGCCATTATGTCATCACTCAAGTTATCATCCGAAGCAGCCATTTGTATCTTCAGGATAACACATAGATAGAATTACTATGGTACATAACATAAGTACATGTGATAACACATATAGAATTACTAAATCCAATTAAATATAATAACACATAATATTTCATCAACATAGAAATAAGTACATGTATATATATACACATAGAATGATACAATATATTTTTTCTCTCTCTCAACACATAGAAATAAGTGCATATGTCTATATCTCTAGATATGCATGTAATACACATAGAATGTCTCTCTAAATACAATTTTCTCTCTCTCCCAACACATGAAAATAAGTACATGTATATATACATATATAAATAATTAAGTACATATGTATACATATAGAATCTCTCTCTAGATATAATATATATAGAGAGATAGAATATATAATTACTAAATCCAATTAAATAAATCTAACATGAAATTAGATAAACTAGTAATAGATAATACATTTTAATCTAACATATATCAAAAACTATAATAAAAAACTATCTAAATAAAATACTAATTAAATTTTAATACATTTAAATCTAATATATCAAAAACTATCTAAAAATAACTAAAAAACTAACAATAAACTACTAATTAAAATTTAATATATTTTAATCAAACATACAACCGAGACTTTATAAAAAAATCTAAAAAACATGGCCGATCGAGAGCAGCAGATCAAGATCAAGTTCGACGGAGGCCGTACGGCGTGGGCGCGCGGGAAGCGTCGGCGACGGAGGGTGGGGTCGGGTGCGGCGGTGGAGATGGGATGCGGCGATGCGGGCCTGGAGAATGGCGCGGCCGGGTGGGGGTAGACGACGACGTCGGCGTGGCAGAGACGAGCTCAACGACGGCGGATGGCGTGGCCAGGCGGGGCTGAGCGACGGAGGCGAGATCGAAGATGAACAGAACATACGTTCGATATATATAGCCCGCGACCCTTTAGTCCTGGCTAGTAACACCAGCCGGGATCGTAAGGACATTTAGTCCCAGCTGGTAATACCACCCGGGACTAAAGGTCCAACCCTTTAGTCCCGGTTAGTCTTACCAGCCGGGACTAAATGTCCTTTAGTCCCGGCTGGTGCTATCAGTCGGGACTAAAGGTATTTTTTGGCGGGCACCGAAATTGCCACCCACCCTTTAGTCCCGGTTCTTGGTCTGGGCCAGGACGGAAGCCCTAAAAATTTTGCCAACCCACCAGCGTAATTGGAAAGGCCTGGGATTTTGATTTTGTTTAATACTAGGTTAATCAATTAATTCCATAGCAACTTCAATACTTTGCAATATTTATTTTAAAAAATACTATTGATTAACTAATTATTTATTGTAAATAGAAAAATTTTATAACCTAAAGTTTTTAATTTCTTTTATGAATATAGAATATAAATGTTACTAATACTAAGTATTTTGTTAATGCAAAAATATATTTGTAACTTAAAATTAACAGAACTAATATTATTCGATAGGAAATTTATTATCACATTATTGTAACGTCAATGTTTCAATTTTTTCTCTATTTTTGACCAAAATTGACAGGAATTTTTTGTTGAACCTATAAAAATAGAGAAAATATAGTATTTTTTGTTCTACAACTTTTTCAAATGAAAAAATGGCCTATATAAGGATTGTATATATTGATGAGCTTAACAAACTCGGTATTCAAAACTTTTTAATTTGAGACAATCTAGGGTTCCGAAAACTAGTTTGTAGGTGTCAAAATTTAAAAATCACAAATTTGAACCGTCCAAACTTTCTCAAATGGAAAGTTGACCAAAACAACAATTGTAGATCTTTTTGAGTTTAACAAACTTGGTATTCAAAACTTTTCAATTTGAAGTCATTTAGAGTTCATAATACTAGAGTCAAAGTGTTGTTTTTTTATTTGACCAAATTTGACTTGGTCAAACTTGCTCAAATGAGACACTAAATGACCTCAGATGAAAAAACTCTGAATACCAAGTTTGATCATCTCAGCAAGATCTACGATTGTTACATAGCTTATTTTTCCCATTTGAGAAATTTTTATCAAACACTAGTCACAACTTCTTGAATCTCATATATACTTTCTAAAACTATGTCACACACTTGTGAAATTTGAACTACATTTTGTTCAAGCTTTCTCAAATGAAAAAATGGCCTATATAAGGATTGTATATATTGATGAGCTTAACAAACTCGGTATTCAAAACTTTTCAATTTGAGACAATCTAGGGTCCCGAAAACTAGTTTGTAGACGTTGAAATTTAAAAATCACAAATTTGAACCATCCAAACTTTCTCAAATGGAAAGTTGGCCAAAACAACAATTGTAGATCTTTTTTACTTTAACAAACTTGGTATTTAAAACTTTTCAATTTGAAGTCATTTAGAGTTCATAATACTAGAGTCAAAGTGTTGTTTTTTTATTTGACCAAATTTGACTTGGTCAAACTTGCTCAAATGAGACACTAAATGACCTCAGATGAAAAAACTTTGAATACCAAGTTTGATCATATCAGCAAGATCTACAATTGTTACATAGCTTATTTTCCCATTTGAGAAATTTTTATCAAACACTAGTCACAACTTCTTGAATCTCATATATACTTTCTAAAACTATGTCACACACTTGTAAAATTTGAACTACATTTTGTTCAAGCTTTTTCAAATGAAAAATGGCCTATATAAGGATTGTATATATTGATGAGCTTAACAAACTCGGTATTCAAAACTTTTCAATTTAAGATAATCTAGGGTCTCGAAAACTAGTTTGTAGGTGTCGAAATTTAAAAATCACAAATTTAAACCATTCAAAGTTTCTCAAATGGAAAGTTGACCAATACAATAATTGTAGATCTTTTTGAGTTTAACAAACTTAGTATTCAAAACTTTTCAGTTTGAAATCATTTAGAGATCATAATACTAGAGTCAAAGTGTTATTTTTTTATTTGACCAAATTTGACTTGGTCAAACTTGCTCAAATGAGACACTAAATGACCTCAGATGAAAAAACTTTAAATACCAAGTTTGATCATCTCAGCAAGATCTATAATTGTGAAGTTATAACATATTACATAATATCCGTCTCTAAAACATAATATATTAAACATGCATCGTTGTATCATACGGGCACAACCGTGAATTTCTTCTTGACGTATGACCCTTGGTTATGATCTTGTCGTAACCATGGAGTGTCTTCATCATTTAACATGATGCTTGGATCTTTCTTCAGTATGAAGGGTGGAATTCGAACATTTCTTTCGTAATCTTCTGACATGTCTGACTTGTCTTCAATTCCCACTATATTTATTTTCCCAGAAAGAATTATGTGGCATTTTGGCTCATTGATCATTGAGTTGATGTCTTCGTTTTTTTCTCTCTTTGATTTTGTAGATATGTCTTTCACATAGAACACCTGACTCACATCGACAGCAAGAACGAATGGTTCCTCTTTGTACCCAATATTGTTGAGGTCCACTGTTGTCATTCCATACTCTTTGTCGACTGTTACCCCTCCTCCGGTCAGCTTCACCCATTGGTACCGGAACAAAGGGACTTTAAAATTAGGTGCGTAGTCTAGTTCCCATATCTCTTCTATGCGGCCATAATATGTTTGTATATTTCCATTTGGATCTGTTCCATCTATGCGAACACTACTATTTTGATTGGTGCTCCTTTTATCTTTGGCAACTGTGTAAAATATATTCCCATTTATCTTGTACCCTTGGTACGTGAGGATATGCCACGATGGCTGCCTAGCCAACAAATACAGTTGCTCATCAATATTGTCATCACCTTGACATTCTTTTCGCAATCAACCACTGAAACTTTCCATGTGCTGACGCCTAATCCAAGCTTTAGTCTTCCCTGGAAATTTGGATCGTAAGAACTCCTTATGTATCTCGATGTACGGATGCAAACTAGTGTAAATTTCATATTTTCTAAAATGATATATTTAAACAAAACTAGTACGGATTTCACATGTTTCAATAAATAACCATCCATACTAGTTGACCTTGCTTACGTGATCATCTCAGCCAGCATTTCTTCACCGGACGGCACCGTACTTGGCCAAGGAAGAGCTCCGATTCTACGAGAAAGGAAATACGGTCTTACACGACCGTTGCCGCTCTCCCTCATAGCATCAAAGTTCCTCCTTGACATCCGTTACCGCTCGGCAGAGAACATGTTGGCCGAGCTGAACACGGTCCGTAAGTTCAACTAGTACGGATTTTCTATAATTTTCTAACTATTTACTAAGTTTTTCATTTCATGAAAAATTTTATTCTAAAAAAAGGCATGATTTCTAAGTAGTTCATTTCATGGAAAAAATAATTCTAAGTGACCTGCTTTATATCGGCGAGCTCGCGGACGTTTAGGTTGCCGAGGATAGTAACATTTGTAGACGACATTTGTAGGTCTGAAGTTATCAAATATCCATCAAATTATAGCTCAAAAATATGTTTCAATAAATAACCATCCGTACTAGTTGACCTTGCTTACGTGATCAACTCGGCGAGCATTTCTCCACCGGACGGCACCGTACTTGATCAAGGAAGAGCTCCGATTCTACGAGAAAGGAAACACGGTCTTCCACGACCATTGCCGCTCTTCCTCGTAGAATCAAAGCTCCTCCTTAACATCTGTTACCGCTCGGCAGAGAACATGCTCGCCGACTTAAACACGGTCCGCAAGTTCAACTAGTACGGATTTTCTACAATTTTCTAACAATTTTCTAAGTTTTTCATTTCATGGAAAATTTAATTCTAAAAAATAAAAGGCATGATTTCTAAGTAGTTCATTTCATGGAAAAAATAATTCTAAGTGACCTGCTCGATATCGGCGAGCTCGCGGACGTTTAGGTTGCCGAGGATAGTAACATTTGTAGATGATATTTGTAGATCTGAAGTTATCAAATATCCATCAAATTATAGCTCAAAAACATGTTTCAATAAATAACCATCCGTACTAGTTGACCTTGCTTACGTGATCAACTCGGCGAGCATTTCTCCACCGGACGGCACCGTACTTGGCCAAGGAAGAGCTCCGATTCTACGAGAAAGGGAACACAGTCTTCCACGACCGTTGCCGCTCTCCCTCGTAGAATCAAAGCTCCTCCTTGACGTCCGTTACCGCTCGGCAGAGAACATGCTCGTCGAGCTGAACACGGTCCGCAAGTTCAACTAGTACGGATTTTCTATAATTTTCTAAGTTTACGTATAAAATCATAATAAAGTCCAACATATAAAGTTACACATGCATCTACATCGTAAAATGAGATAAGCTACTGATAAAACATAAGAGGATTAAGTTTGTTACCTCCAAAATCGAAGAGCAACACCAATAGAGGAGGAGAGAGCAAGAACAACAGCAAGCTGAAAAATAGAGGCAGTGAGTTTGAATGGAATGGCTCGGGCTCGGGAAGGAAGAAATGAGCTGAATTATAGGCCGGGATTATTAGTCCCGATTAGGGGTCCAAACCAGGACTAAAGATTAATCTTTATTCCCGGGGCATCACCCAAACCGAGACTAAAAGCTTTAGTCCCGGCTGGTATTACCTTTAGTCCCGGTTGGTAATACCAGCCGGGACTAAAGACCCCTGCTCCGCGGACGACCGTTGGGCAGGGACCTTTAGTCCCGGTTGGTATTACCAACCGGGACTAAAGAGTTCTTTAGTTCCGGAGGCAAAAAAAAAAAAAAATACTGAAGCTAATGTCAAATTAGGACATCGTTCTAAAGTCTGTTCTCTAGTAGTGAGCAGACACGTTATTCTAGCATATCAACAGTAGGTACATACGCTGCACGAATCGACGACCTAATCTCTTAGCAGCCCTGCCTTGCATACTATTCAAGCCCGTTTAGAAATGACGCTCTTTACCACGTCGACGACAACACGACGATCTAGATCTTTACCGTTTGCATACTGCCTTCTGTCCGACCTACGTGGGCTTCAGGGAAATGACGCTCTTTACCATGCACGAACTGTGCAGGCACGAGGTTTCGTGGAAATTGGATCCGCCAGGGCTCTGCAAGTGCAAACACCTAAGTCTAAGTGCACGTCCATACGCACGTGGGTGCACCTTAACAAATGTCTAAGGGCCTGTTCGGTCCCTTGCTAAAGTTTAGCTATTAAAACTAATGATTAAATTTTAGTCACCTTGTTTGGTTTCGGTGACTAAAGACCACTAAAGCAGTTCAACAAAGACCACACTACTCCTAATGAATGCACAAATCAAAGTGGGAGACCAACAATAATGAGGGACAACCATTGTCCACTGGACACTTTAACCCACTTTTAGCTACGCATGAGTGACCAATGTGACTAAACTACTTTAGTTCCTTTTTAGTCAGTTTGTTTGGTAACTTAGTAGCTAAAGTGACTTAAGTTTAGTAGCTAAACTTCAGGAGGAGCCACCAAATAGGCCCTAAGATTAAGATCTACCCTTGCATGTACCGATGTACATGTACTTTACCACTGATAACACGTGTAAGACTCCAACTGATAATTTTAATATAAAAAAAATCAATAGCTGGTTGAAGCGTCCATATCGTCTATCATAAAGCTCACTCGACCTCAAGTCCTATACATATTGATTTTGTTTAATTTAAATTCCATATAAACGGAAACATGGACAAACACATATGCAGACCCACCTTTACGACGCATGCATGTAAATATTCTACTCTGACTAGCGCATCTCTAAAAACTCAACCAATATTTATCAAAATTAACGAAATCACCAATGTGTTCTCGTTAAATAATGGTGTCACTAATTTTTCAAAAAAAAAATCTGATTACGTATACGCTTGTACTGAGAAATGAGGTTTAAGCGGTTAATAAGTACTTGCCTTTCAACGTGATGGGCCATTCTCAATGAAGCATTTCATAGCGTTATTTTCAAGACTATCACGTTCATATAAAATCAAATGAAACATGGATGAAAATATTATACATTGTCAACGTATACTTTCGTTCTAGTGTTTTATAGACATTTAATTTCATGATACATATAGAGTTAGTAATTGTGCTAAGAGAGATAAAACTCACTTCTTCTTTCTCATATTAAAAATACCGTGGGGACTTCGTTTCTTATGCAGGAAACGATAACGATCTCTTCGCGTTTTCTTCTCTTTCTTCATTAAGTTGTTTGCCACCTCAGAGTTTTGCTTATGTGGCAATGTAATTAATTCTATGAAAACTATATCCTAGTCACTGAGTTGGGACTGGCCTTATAAAGCTCACTTGACCTCAGGAGTCCTATACATATTGATTTTGTTTAATTTACATTTTAATAAATGAAAATGTCCACAAACACACATGCACACTCACCTCTACAACGCACACATGTAAACACTACTCCGACTATCATCTCAAAAATCAAACCAATATTTATCGACATTAATTGACAAAATCACCACATGTGTTCTCGTTAAATAATGGTGTCATTATTTTAAAAAAAATAGATCTAATTATGTATACGCTGAGGTTTAAGTAGTTAATAGGTACTTGCCTTTCGACTTGTTGGGCCATTCTCATTGGAGAATTTTATAACGTCTTCAAGACTGTCACATTCGGATGAAATCTCCATTCTCAGTGCGTAAGTTTCATTCTAGTGTTTTATAGACATCTAATTTTATGATATACATATAGTTGGTAATTGCGCCAAGAGAGAAAACTCACTTCTTCTTTCTCATATTAAAAATAATGTTATATTATTAAAAATGTTATGTGACAGTTTATTAAAAACAAAGAGCAGACATCGATGAAGTAAGGTGATCTTATAAAATTGATGCAATGAAGTAAGGCAAAGTACTCGAAAAATTAAAATGACAGAGGAGCAAGCTAAAACCTGTGTTGATGATCGACAACGCAGAAGCTTGAAATTGAATAATGTAACGGCTCTTCTAGCACAACTTGTGGCAACTAGTGTGTTGCAAGTTGCTACTAAAATTTGCCGCTTTTAACTCTACCGTAATCCACAAGCTACTCGCCTACTCCATATGCCTTTTTCTAACTTTTGTTTCCAACTCTCAAGCGTGCGTGGTCAAACTTTCTGATATGTTGCCTCCATCCAAAAAGAAATATAGTCCTAAATTCATAAATGCTTTTTACAAAACAAAAAGCATCAGTTACTTTCATTTTTTTTTCTCGAACATGCAAAATGTTTGCGCGTTAGTGGCCCTGTTGCACGTCTTTATATTAAGGTAGGGAAAAAAATTCAT
The DNA here is from genome assembly GCF_019320115.1 of Miscanthus floridulus. Classification (NCBI taxonomy): domain Eukaryota; kingdom Viridiplantae; phylum Streptophyta; class Magnoliopsida; order Poales; family Poaceae; genus Miscanthus; species Miscanthus floridulus. Next base: position 178,831,305 of record NC_089580.1, on the reverse strand, counting down.
ACAACACGTCTTAGCGTTGTCCTAGAGGGTCAATAAATTATACATGAACACTCAGATCCTTCCTAGTATACTTCCATATATGTTTATATAACAAAATATATTATATAACTAATCAACAATATTTACTCCCTTTGTTCTAAAATAGATTAAAACTTAAAAAGGACAGGGATTTCATGTAGTACAATCCTTTGACGTCTCGGCACAAGCACAACAACTAATGATAACTGATAATGTTAAAAGGTAGAAAGTGCAAGACTGTTCACGCAAGCAGAATATAGAAAGCTGCAGGCCTGCAGCCATACCATACCAAGTGTATGCCGAACTTTTCCCCTGTCAACTTCACGCGTGTACCTCGCGGGACTTTACTTTTAACTATAGTAATAACTAAGTACAACACGTCACGCCCATCGCCGAAAATCCGGTGCCAGTACCATAGATATTGTGGTAAATAAGCATGTGTTTCGTTCACGTCTCCTGAAATTTAGTCACCTAAAATAGCTTCTAAAATTTAGAGAGATTAAAAGAGCCCTTTTAGTCCTTTTTATTTAGGGTGTTTGATCCAAAGTAACTAAAAAATACAACAGTCTAACTAAAAGGTGAGATTTAGTCTCATTTAACAACACTTAGATGACTGGCTGGCTAATGCACTTTTTAGTCCCATTTAGTCATAGGCTTTGTTTGGTTTCACATGACTAAAATTTAGCTAATAAAATCAATGACTAAACTTTAGTCACTCCTGTTTGGTTCGAGTCACTAAGCCCTGTTGGCTTGAACTTATCAGCCGTACCGTTTCAGCGAAATAACAGTGTTTTTTCTCTCACAACAAATCAGCATCATCATCAGCCGTTTTTTCGACCAACCGAACAGGATGTAAAAGTGACTAAAGACCATTAAAACAGTTCAACAAATATCAAACTACCCCTAATGAATGCCCAAATCAAGGTGGGAGACTAGCAATAATGAGAGGCAACCCTTGTCCACCGGACACTTTAGCATACTTTTAGCTACTCTTGGGTGACTAATGTGACTAAACTACTTTATTCTCTTTTTAGTCAGTTTATCTGGCAGTTTAGTAGCTAAAGTGACTAAAGTTTAGTAGCTAAATTTTAGTAGGGGTAACCAAACAGGCCCACCGTGTTTGAATAAAAGTAACTAAATGAGATTAAATGGGACTAGATTTAGGAGGCGATGAGTGAACCAAACACCACATAAGCCCTTGTTTAATTGCTCTCCTAAAGCTTACTCCCTATCATATTAGATATTTGGACACATACATAGAATATTAAATATAGACTAAAAATAACTAATTGCACAGATTGCGACTAATTTGTGAGATGAATTTTTGAAACCTAATTAGTCCATGATTTGATAATGTGGTGTTACAGTAAATATGTGTTAATAACAGATTAATTAGATTTAATAAATTTGTCCCGTGAATTAAGAATTTCTGTAATTTATTGTATTATTACTATATAAATACTTGCTTGTGATATCTCGATGTACTTCCTAAACTTTACTCATGAATTTAAACGCCACTTGAGTCGCTAGAGCGGTACTAGAGCTCTAGGCAAACTACAATAATCGGAGGTGTTGGTGAGCACGGTGTGACAAATGATGGATGCATGCATCACATGCCCGATAGGTGACGGCTTCGTTTATTTTTGTGGGCTCCGTGTATTTCGGTGGTGGCGATGGCAACCTTGACCCTGATCGCTTATTGATTTCGGTCAGCTTAAATTAATTAGCCAATAATATTTTTTTTCATAATAAATCAGCACCGATCAGCGTAGAAATCATCAGGCCCCTCGTCACCGCCGGTCCTTTGCGATTTGCCAGCCCATGCCGGCACGCCCGTGCCCACCATGCGCTGGTGTGCTGTGGCGAATGGCGGCAGCGGACTGATTGATGCATGCTGTGCTGGAACGGCTGCATCCGCATTGCGTGTTGCGATTGCGACGGGGCCAGCCTTAGCCGGCGTGACAGTATTATTATTGCTAACCAAATATAGTACGTACGTTATATATAATACTAATATACGTAAGCCAAAACAATGATGGGTTTAACTAGAGCGTCCTCCAGTCGATCTCGTCGCCGAGCTACTCCTCCCTACCAAACAAAATTGTCTGGAAATTTGGTGAAGGTACCTAACAATGCATCACTCTATTCGCTTATATTAAAATTTGGCTTATACTGATATTTATACTGAAATATTGGTCACGTTCGCTTCGCTGAAAAAATAAACCGAAATACTGTTCCGGCTGATTTGTTGTGAGAGAAAAATATTGTTCCGGGTGAAAAAACAAGCTAAAAAGTACGGGTTACAAGACAAACGAGCATGACATTGTAGCATTAGGGCCTGTTTGGTAGGGCTTTGGCTTCTCTGAAAATGACTCCGGCTCTAGCTCCTCTGGAGAAGCTGAAGCCGTTCTGGAAAACGTTTGGCAAAACGGCTACTTCACACTAGACGACGTGAACCCACAGCAAGGAGCCGCACGAAGCTCGTTTTTGAGGCTTCTCCTGCGCAGGCAAAAAATGGCTCCGGCTCTCCATATAAAGTCCTTTTCACCCTGTAGAAACCGGAGCTGAAGCCCCTGTAGAAACCGGAGCTGAAGCTCCTGCAGAAGCCTGGCAAAGAGGCTCTTAGATGGAAAAAAAAAAATACTGTAGCACTAGATGGAGCGATGCAGAGGCCAGGGTCACGCCTCACGGATAGGAGTGGGTGGGGCTACCTGCTCTCCTCAGTCACACGCATAGAGAGACGCGCACACAGATCTAGCCGTTCGCTTTTCGTAGCCCACCACTGCACTGCAGCAGTGCGGCACTGTCCCGTTGGTAGCAGGGTAGCAGGCTAGCAGCCAAGATCTTCCGATCGAGCCCGTAGCGCACCGATTGGGTGTGGGTTCGATCGGATACTCGTACGGAGTTCGATCTGCCGCTGCGCCAACACCACGTTGATCGAGGATTCCTTTTCTTTTCTTTTTTTTTATTTCAGAGCGTGTTTAGTTGTCAAAATTTAGGAATTTGTGTTACTGTAGTATTTTCGTTTTTATTTAGCAAATATTGTTCAATCGTGGACTAATTAGGCTCAAAACGTTCGTCTCGCAATTTTCAACCAAACTATGTAATTAGTTTTTTTTCGTCTACATTTAATACTTCATGCATGTATTGTAAGATTCGATGTAATAGGTACTGTAGCACTTTTTTGGATTTTGGGGCGTGAACTAAACACGCTCTCAATCCCTGACGATTTGCAGTTGGGCGAGACATGCGTGTCAGTTTGGTGCACTGTATCAATTATTAATTTTCATCAGCCTGTCGTGTGTGCTTTTGTGCTTACTGTATGTTTAACCGTTAGCTTTGGAGTACTTCTGCGCGTGTCCGTCAATTTTGTTATTTAGAAAAAAAAATACTACACAGTGATATGGGCCGTTATCTTGGTTGGGCTGTTGATGGGTCTCTATGGAGCCTCCGTCCGTCCGTGCAATTTCCTTCTCCTGCGCGGCGGCTGCGCATGCATTCGGCGATGGGCGAACCAACCCAACGGCATTACGGCAGCTGCGAAGGGCCCATACGGATGGAACCCGATTAATCGGCCGGACGCTAATCTAGCTCCTTTCATCAGGAAACGGAAGGACTGGGTTTAGGCAACAAAGAGATACACATACATCATCAAAAATAGTGATATGGTATAGAAATTATGAGAAGATAGAGGATGAGTTTCATGCAGACGAAACCGTACGCGTATTGTTCCCAACGAATTGAAAACTAAGCGAAACTTCATCGAAAGTGTTTATTTTTTTCATCCCCACGTGCTGAACTGAATAAAACTTCACAGGAAACATTTCATTACGTAACATCATGCCACGTTAAAATACGTATTATGGAGCATGCTTCGTTTCATCATCCACACCTCACTCGTCGAAAAAATGCAGGAAACTTAGCACTAATAATAGCTTTAGTAGATAAAAAATCATTTTCTCTCTTGGATAACCCTTTTGCCACATCATCAAATTGTACAACCTAATTAATGCAATAAACTATTATAGCCAACATTGTTGGGCTGCCCTTATTACTTGTATTCGTGTTCCTCCATTTTGTAATGAAAAAAAGTTCATTTTACCTCCCTCAACAATTAAAACAGTCTAATTTTTCTTCTCGAACTTTAAATCCAGACTTTTTTAACAAGCCTTCAAAACCAGACATCCTACGGCGCTCAACTACCAAAACCTTTAAGTTAACCCCCTAACTCAGTTTAAAGTGGTTTCCAAAGTGGCCTCATGTTTTTTTAGTTAAACAACAACCCGACAAATACTAGATAACATTTATAAATCACGAAAAATGACTATAAGCTTCTAAAGTTTCCAAGAAAAATACTAGAAACAGGGTGAGACACGACAAACCCAAATACAATATTTTGAGCTCGCAAAAAAATCCTTTAGAAGCTTTAAAGATTATATTTAGCTATAAGAAAATGGGAAAATGTACAACATTTCTATAAAAACTTACAAAACATTATAACTAATGTATAAACTACTTTTTAAAATTTTCCACAACAAAAAAAATGAGATGCAACCAACATGAGGACAACACTGAATGTGTTCATACTATGCATTTATGCTGGTTGCATGTCATGTATTTGTTTTAAAAATTTTTAAAAATGTGTTTAGACATCTATTAGAATGTTTTGGGGATTTTTATAATTTTCTATATTTTTCTCATTTTCCTAGAGGTAAATATTATTTTTGAAGCTTTTAGAGATATTTTCATGAGATTTAAATATTTTATTTGCATTTATTTAGTCCCAATATTTAAATGTTTTGGAATTTTTAGAAGCTTATAAGCATTTTTATGTGTTTGAAAATTTTATCTAGTGTTTACCAGATTTTTTAAAGAAAAAAGGATAAAATCACCTCGAAAACGACTTTAAACCAAAGCATGGTAATTTAAATTGTTTTATAAGAATCAAGGGTGTAGAATGTCCATTTGAAAGTGCATCTAGCCTTTTAGTGGGTTTTGGGTGATTGAATGACAACGTGATTAAATGATTAACCTGTTTGCTAAGTGTGGACAGGTAATAGGTTATCTCACAGTTACTTAATGAAAGCCAAAATGATGTGTTGTTGTATAAATAATCTAGTTCAAGCACAAGACAACAATGCAAATGAAATTCATGCAAAGGCTTATTTATTGTGGGATTTTCGTGTACTATGTGAAAGTAAGCTTGTAAGAATTAATTAATGAGACATAAGGGATTGCATATGTAATGGTCTCATATTTGAAGCTTGCTAAATTGAAATGAAAAAGATAACAATACATGAATGGATGATTCAACACAAGATGTGACTTGATGGCTTGAGATGGTGAAGATAGCAAGAAAAAGCTTTGAGGTACTAAGCAAGGGTGAAGGGCAAGCGACGGCTTGGCGACCGAAGAACCTAGCTAGGGTGAAGAAGAAAGTACTTGCATTTAGTTGAGGTACTAATCAAGCTAAGATGGTCATATTAATGTGAAGGATCAAATCTATAATGAAGTATTTGAAGGAAGTGACTTGATACATTTGGGATTATTCAAATTTGATGAATGGAATCAAGTCACGTGCTCAAGATGGCTATGCTCAAGTGAAAATATCAATATCAATATGTTGACACCCTCACTTGGTGAAGATTGGAATACACGGCCTCGGATTGAAAGAGATCAACTCAAAAGGTTTAATTTCGTTATACTTTTAAATTTAAGTTAATAGGAATGCCATACTATTAAGAGGGATGCATCATGTTGATAGATAATGTTTCATAAGTGCTTAAGCCAACCCATGTGAGTTTTGAGTGTTTGAAAGACAAATGAGCTAACTGATTTCTTGCTGGTCTGGCAATACTGGACGTGTCCGGTATTTGCCCAGCAGGTGTAAAATTGTTGTTCTTGGGTTGGTTCGTCGAGAGTTCTGACGTAAGTCAGGAGTTCCGATGGTCAGGAGTCCCGGCAAGGGTCGGGAGTTCTGATGTCTCACAGTTTAACTGACTTGGAGGGTTCACTGTCCTGGTCATACCGGACATGTCCGGTGTGGATGGCCAGAAGCCAACGGCTAGTTTTCAAATACCTTGAGAGTCGAGAGTTCCGACGGTCGGAAATCCCGGCATATGTTGGGAGTTCTGACACCTCGCTTACTTTAACTCAGTTACATGGTTTCAAATATACTGAGGGTCGAGAGTTACGACGTGAGTTGGGAGTTCCGACGTCTCACAGCTTCACTATAACTTAGTTACCATTAGAACAGTGTAAGTCATATCAGACGTGTCTAGCATGCATACCGGACGTGTCCGGTATAGCAACGGCTATAAAACGGCTAGTTTTTCAAGGGGGCTATAAATAACCCCAAGCCTCCACCTTTGGAGGCTGCTGATTCTGCTGACATACACACACATTTTTGAGCCTTGCCAACTCTCCTAAACCCTCTTTTAGTGAGTGTGTGATATAAATTGCAAAATCTATTTGTGGGTTAAGAGAGAATTTGAAAAAGAGAGCAAGCCACCACTTGAGCACTTGTGCATATTGTCAATCTCATGATTCGCATTTGTTACTCTTGGACTCTTCGGTCCTAGACGGTTAGGCGTTGTCGGAGAGCACCCGAGAGACTGTGGTGTGCCACGGAAAGTTTGTAACGGTCGATTCCGCCGCCTCGGAACCATTTAGTGGAAGGAGGAAAAGGAGTTGGATAAGACTCCAGCTAGAATGACCTTCATGGTACCCTCTAGGGCTGACCTTCGCTGGGTCGCCCATAGCCCCCTCAACGGAGAGTAGGACTCGAATGAGTCCAAACTTCGGTAAAACAAATATCGTGTCTCAATTCGCATTTCATTTGATATTTGTGTTGCCTCCAGCTCTTGTGTAGGTTCTCTGTGTATATTTATATCTCTAGTAGGTACCTGCAGTTTGGTTTGAAGATAGAAATCGAAAGGAGCAAGTTCGGGGCTATTCTGCAGAAACCGTGCATACCAGACAAGTCCGGTATTAGAGCTCTGTCCTGAAAATATTTATTTGCTGTTCTAATTTTGTGTTGTAGGGTTGTAGATTCTAGATATATTCTTTATACCTTGTATACTCTGTGGCTAACTTGTGAGGGGTGGTATTACTCTTATTTGGAGTTTCTATTTTGGAAACTCCCTTTACTAATCATTTCCACATTTAAAGGAGTTAATTTTCAAAAACACCTATTCACCCCCCCTCTAGGCGACATCCTAGGTCCTTTCAATTGGTATCAGAGAAAGGTTCTCACCTAAAGCTTCACCGCCGTGAGAAAAGGATGTCGATGCCTATCGAGTTGGAGCCGGTGCTTCTCTAAAATGGTGGTTCAAACTTTCTAACTTGGTCAATATATGTACTCAATGCTTTTAGAGATATTAGTCCTCTTGTTGAGCATATTGTGGATGCAAGCATATCTCTTTCTATAGTTGATTGGAGCAACTACAAAAATTTATCAAAAGAGGAAGAGATATGCGTGAAACTCAATGCTCAAGCTATTAATATTATTTTGAGTACATTGAGTGTAGAGGTTCAAGATGAGGCAATCTTCAATGGACAACCACCTCTAGAGAGTGCTCATCTCATTTGGACTAGACTTTTTGATTTATATGGAAAATCCAAATGTGATGATGCACTTGAGATCGAGTCAATGGAAAGTATGTCCATTATGTCTTCATACAGCAAAGAAGCCTCACAAGACCTCAAGAGTGTCGAGCCGGAGCAAGAAGTGCAAGCAGCGCATGACCTGCTGTCTGGCTGCACATACCGAACGTGTCTGGTATGGCCGAGGCAGCAGACCAGCAAGCAGCTGTTTGCAACGATGCTCAAGCCCGATGGCGACCAAGTGATGAGTCAACCTCAGTATCTCATGATACTCATCACTTGTGTCTCATGGCCAAGAAAAGAAAAAAAAAGAGTAACAAGAAAGATCAAGAAAAGGAGAAAGCATAAGTAGATGATCAAGATGAGAGTGATGTTGAAGTTGAAGACAACTACAACCTTGATCATCTCAACCGCAAAGACAAGTTCATCACCATGAAGATAGTTGAAAAGAATGATGAGCTTGAAGAAGAGATTGAGAAGCAAGAGCAATCACTTCAAAAGCAAGAATTGTTTCTCATCTCCAAGATGGAAGAACTAAAGGCTCTAAGTGAAAGGTATGAAAAATTGTCAATTGTGCATGCTTTAGTTACTAAATCCTCTTCTAGTGTTTCACAACTAGAGAAGGAAAACTTGGAGCTCAAAGCAAGGCTAGATGAACTATCAAGCAAGTATAATGTGCTACAAGCAAACTATGTTCATCTAAAGTGCTCTCATGATGAAGTAGTAGAATCAAGCATCATGCTTGAGGTAGCTCATGAGGTTGTGATCACATCGGTAAAATTCTCTCAACCTCTCACACATTCACTCACTAGTACACCATCTCAATTAAATATTTCTTGTACTAATGAGTATGCTCCTCAAGCAAGCCAATCTTTGATTGAGCTAAATCTCATAGAAAACATAGAGCTTAAAGAAGAGGTAAAAAGATTAAAGAAAGATGTGATTCGGTTGAAGGGTAAGGAGAAAGCACAACCTTCTCAAGATAACCGTGATAACATGGTGAAGAAGCTTGAGAAGAGTTCAAACCTTGCTTCCTCCAAAGCCCAATAAAAGAATCACATCTCAAGCAAGGCCAACCCAACCAAGAGCAAGAAACATGGAAAAAGGATGTGATATGGTTGTGGATTGTATGGACATAAGTGGGCTATGTGTCCACACAAGAGTTGGGCCGACAAGGTTGAAGCCACAAATCAAAAGGCTTCTACCAAAAAATGCCCAATGTACAAAGAGGCAAGAAAGGAAGCCCAAGTTGTAACAAGAAGATGCTATGGATGCAATGAGATAGGCCACAAGGTTGATAGATGTCCATACAAGCAAAGCAAGCATAGAGCAAACAAAGGCCGCATATGCTATGCTTGTAAAAGAAAGGGGCATCTAAGCTATGAATGCCCAAATGGTAACTCACCTAAGCCAAACACATTTGTTTATAATAATATGCTTAGGAAGACCACAAATGGAGTTAGCATTAGTAAGGTGATGTGTTCACCACAAACTAGTGATAAAGCCATTTGGGTGCCTAAGCACTTGTTTACTAACTCAAAAGGACCCAACAAGAGTTGGGTATCAAAGTATGCTTAGGTTAATGATGTAGGTACTTGGTGATGAGATGAAGGCTTCGGGGTGGTTGAGCAAGCAATTTGACAATATTCACTCAATCTATCAACCAATTCTTATCATAATCCCTTATATGGTTGACCCAAAGATAATTCAATGAATATATCATATATTTCATCCTCACCATTAGTAACAAGTACCTAAACCTTTTTGGATAGCCACTTTGTTCGTTTCGTGTTCTATAGTTCACAATAGGTACATTTGTGAAATAATGAAAGTGGCTAATTAGATTTAATTAAAAAGAATTTTACTTTGTCATATGATGCTTTTAACGGCTCTCTAGTAAACCAATTCATTTGTTGAGTTGCAAGTTTATAATAAATACTAGAGCTAAACGAAGAATCACAAGCAGCGAATTAATTGGTTCTGTCCTGCACCTACCGGACGTGTCCGGTATTACTATCGGACGTGTCCGGTATGGCTAGGGACAGAAATTGAGTGTTTCTGTTCTGTGTATTCCAGACGTGTCCGGTATTGTAGGAACCAAAACACTAATTGGATAAGCAACTGAGTTTCTGATCCATATATTTTTCATATATCCTCAATTTACTCAGAAGCTTGTGGTTTACCAAATCTAAGTGGATTGTGAGCATCTCTTATACTCAAATTTACTTATGGCAAATTATTTAGTTGTGGTTCAAAATAGAAAATTGACTCTCAAATTCTTTATAGAATAAAAGTGCTTATGGAAAGTCATTTGAATTACTTGAAGCACTTATTTAGGGGGAGCTAAATTTCTATTTTGCACCTTGTGGACTAACAAATTTATCTAGCATTCTTTGTAGTCCTTTGGATGAAAAGTTGAATTCATAACTAGCATGATTATTTGACAATTAAGGTCAACATAAAGACTATCATGCTATATATCTTCTTAGTGGAATTCTTGTGGGCTCAAGGCAAAGGTATGTGTTTACATACATGCATTGTAAGTGCATCTAAGACCCTTTATATGTTAGAATGTGCATTTGTGTGACATAGGAGAGATGTTTTTCAAAACCCATAACTAGCATGTGTAGGTGTTGTGAATTTAAAAAACTATTTAAATCTTGGTCTTTGTGACCTAGCCTTGCCATGTGATGATTATAGCTCTCCTTGATTGTTTGATTGGCTGATCACACATGACATGGCTTTCTTAAGTCCACAATCTACTATGTGTCACTTTATCTCTCTCAAGTAAGTGAAATCTTGTATATGCCAAATATTTGGAAAAGAGAAAATCAATTTATGGCATTGGATAAGGAAAGTGATGATACTCGGTTTGGATCAAGATTATATACCTTTTTGGACTGAGAAATAACAGAAAAGGGGATTGGAAGAGAGAAAGCACTTTTTGGAATTATTTGGGTCAGCCCGCGTATACCGGACGTGTCCGGTATGAGCGGGACTATAAAATCGAACGTACCCCTTCGGCCCAGACATGCTTGTCTCCTTCCAACCAACCCAGCCACTGACTTCTTCCTCACCTAGGGCGACCGAGGACTTCACCAAGAAAAATGAGAGAAGGAGATCGCATTGGAGAAGGCTTGCATCAAGATTGAAGGCCCAAGGACTTGGATTTCTCATCGCCTTCTCATCTCTTCTCTCAAGGTACCCTAATCACGGACCTCGTCCGATCTACATGGTCAATGCATGATTTTGAAATTCCTTCGGTCAATATGCTGCATTGGTGATATAGAAGCAATGTCCAAAGTTTGGAATTGATCCGTGATGGTTTGAATCATGGAACCCTAGTTAGGGTTGCTGGGCGCCCATATCGGAACGTGTCCAGTATGCTATCGGACGTGTCCGGTATGGCCCAGCAGAGCAGCTCCTCTGCTTCCTTTTGATTCAATCCAATATTAGAATTGTATGTTAGGCTTAGCTTCTTTTGTATCTTTGTTTTGCAAACCTATTGACAGTTATGTGTCAAAGATGGATGTAAAACCATGGATCAAAGATTCTACGTCTAAATTGTAATTCGAGATTAAATTTTGGGCATGTATTTGAAATTTCTTGAAAATCTTTTGATACAGGACAGCAGCCATGAGTGGACGACAGGAGCCGAGGTCCAAGCACAGGCGTGATCCCACACTTGAAAAGTACAAGAAGGCGAGACAGAAAATGCATCCTGGATTCAAGCCAACCAGCAGGAGGTCTACCAGGGCTGCCTCTAGTGCAGTAACTCAGTATGCAGAGGGATTAGGGAGCTCTTCTTCTGACACTAACACTGATGAGTTCAGAGTGGAGTCTAGAGAAGAAAGAAAGAGGAAGAGCACTGACAGAGGATCTGATGGTGATAGCTTAGATGAGGAGCAGGCGATTGAAGAGGAGCCAGTTCCTCCAGTTCAGCACTAGCCTGGTCACGGTATGCATTATGGTCTCCTTGAGACACGTTTGCCAAATGTGCCCTCTTATGTTCCCAGAGTTGACTACAGGGGAAAGGGTATGACCAGGAAAGCTAGAGATGACCGAAGGGTTGATTCGAGAGGCTTACCTAAGGTTAGTATGATCACCGCTTCTAGACAACTTTTCACCTGGACTTCTACTCTAGTGTGATTCTCACCAGGAACCCAGTTATTGCCAGGTCTCAGTGGATTGACTGGCAGTACATTAGAGAGTTACAGAAGGCCATAGTTGATCATGCCATTGCTATTTGCCAGCGCACTGGGGTTTATGAGATCATAGAGTTCCATCATGACTGGAACACAAAGGTAGTAGCTCAGTTCTATGCTACTCTATTCGTTGAGGAGGATGAGAGGCGGATGCACCAGATGCTTGAGGGCCAGTGGTATAGTGTTGATTATGATGTTTTCGCTGCTCACCTTGGCTTTTCAGAGGATGGCCTCTAGAGAGACCGGATTCACACCGAGCAGGTGTTACCCCCTGAGCAGCTTGCCTATATGTATCCTCCTGGTAGTGAGAGAGGAGCAGTGGGGAAGGTTCTAGGTCTTCACCCTACCTACAGATACATGGACAGGATGTTTAGGAAGACTATTGACTGCAAGGGTGGAGACAAGGGCAACATTGCTGATTACTCTAGGAACCTATTCCATAGGATGGCACCTGATGCTCGGCCCTTCAGCGTGTTTGACTTTATTTGGTCCGAGATCAGGAGTGTCGGAGAGAGGCCCCTCAAGGGCTGTGGTTTTGCTCCTTATATCATGTATATGATTGAGCAGGTGACAGGGCACACATTCAAGTATGATAAGATTCACAAGGCCCTAAAGATTGTTGCAGATTTGTCTAAGACAGGATTACCTCTAGCAGGACCAGGAGGAGCAGCAGCAGCACTAGAGGCAGATGCACCTGAGAGTGGTGCACCAGCAGGAGCTTCACCTCCACCACGTGCTCCTTCACGTTCTACTTTACACCGTGGCAGTCCTCCCTCGCCTATCCATAGGCTTTTCAGCTCCATATTTGAGATGTGCCGGGACATCTAGACCCAGCAGCAGAAGGAGAGGGAGGCTAGGAGGAAGGATACTCGAACCTTGAAGCAAATTGCTTCTAGGCTTGAGCTTGAGCCTCCTAGGTCTCCAGTATCAGATGAGGCAGCTAGTGAGCCTGAGACTGAGGAGCAGCCGCAGGCCAGATATGATAGAGAGTATGTTGAGTTCATTCAGCGATAGCAGCAGCAGGCACCAGAGCACCCTGACACTCTACCACTTTAGGCTCGTGTGCCTACTCACTCTCAGCCACGTCCCAGCACTGTAGACGACTATGCTTTAGATTGGTGGAGTGACCTGACAGGTGGTGGTGGCTACTACGGCTCTGGTGGCTATGACCCATCTAGTGTGGGTGGTTCTTGTCCAGCCGGTGTTTCACGCTCCAATGACGAGGATGCTAGTAGAGATGATGATGATGATGAGTGATCTCAACTTTCAGTGACAGTTTGTAGCCCCTTTGTCCTTAGTATGTCATTGTTGGACCTTTGTGGTGATAGATGACAAAGGGGGAGAGAGACTGATTAAAGCTTTATGATATTTGTTTCATTTGGCTTATCTTTGTACCTGATGATATGTACTGCAGGCTGTAGTTTTCGTTTTTGGGCTTCATTGATGTATCTTGGATTTGAGATAGATTGTATCATGTGAGATATGAGACTCACTTATGCTTTATCTATGTATCTCGTAAGACATGATCTTTATTTATATATTAGTGGCTTGTGGACTTGAGAAAATGTGCAATGAGTGTGATGTGTGAATTACATGTGTTATATTTATTTTCATAAAGACTATGCATGCTAGAAGCCAAATATTTGATGTGATGCCTTTATTTTTATTCTTGTGTGATATATCTTGTCATATGCATCACTGTTTCACTTTGTCACACACACATGCACCCCACGGATGCAATGATTTAGGAGGAGTCTCCTATATGTTTTAGTATGTGCAATTGACATTTGAGGTTATTTTGTGAATTCTAATCATAAGCACATATTAAGGGGGAGCCTCTCATAAATCATTGAACGCAAAAGTTTAAATGTTTATATCATTTTGTAAGCTTTAATCAAGTTGTCATCAATCACCAAAAAGGGAGAGATTAAAAGTGCATCTAGCCCTTTAATGGGTTTTGGGTGATTGAATGACAACGTGATTAAAGGACTAACATGTTTGCTAAGTGTGGACAGGTAATAGATTATCTCACAGGTACTTAATGAAAGCCAAAATGATGTGTTATTGTATAAATAATCTAGTTCAAGCATAAGACAACAATGCAATTAGAATTCATGCAAAGGCTTATTTATTGTGGGATTTCCGTGTACTATGTGAAAGCAAGCTTGTAAGAATTAATTAATGAGACATAAGGATTGCATATGGAATGGTCTCATATTTGAAGCTTGCTAAATTGAAATGAAAAAGATAACAATACATGAATGGATGATTCAACACAAGATGTGACTTGATGGCTTGCGATGGTGAAGATAGCAAGGAAAGGCTTCGAGGTACTAAGCAAGGGTGAAGGGCAAGCGACGGCTTAGCGGCCGAAGAACCTAGCTAGGGTGAAGAAGAAAGTACTTGCATTTAGTTGAGGTACTAATCAAGCTAAGATGGTCATATTGATGTGAAGGATCAAATCTATAATGAAGTATTTGATGGAAGTGACTTGATACATTTGGGATTATTCAAATTTGATGAATGGAATCAAGTCACGTGCTCAAGATGGCTATGCTCAAGTGAAAATATAAATATCAATATGTTGGCACCCTCACTTGGTGAAGATTAGAATACACGGCCTCGGATTGAAAGAGATCAACTCAAAAGGTTTAATTTTATTATATTTTTAAATTTGAGTTAATAGAAATGTCGTACTATTAAGAGGGATGTATCATGTTGATAGATAATGTTTCATAAGTGCTTAAGCCAACCCATGTGAGTTTTGAGTGTTTGAGAGACAAATAAGCTAACTGATTTCTTACTAGTCTGGCAATACCGGACGTGTTTGGTATTTCTACCGGACGTGTCCAGTTTTTGCCCAGCAGCTGTAAAATTGTTGTTCTCGGGTTGGTTCGTTGGGAGTCCCGGCAAGGGTCGGGAGTTCCGACATCTCACACTTTAACTGACTTGGAGGGTTCACTGTCCTGGTCATACCGGACGTGTCTGGTATTCATACCGGACGTGTCCAGTGTGGATGGCCAGAAGCCAACGGCTAGTTTTCAAATGCCTTGAGAGTCGGGAGTTCCGACGGTCGGAAGTCCCGGCATATGTCGAGAGTTCTGACACCTCGCTTACTTTAACTCAGTTACATGGTTTTCAAATATACTGAGGGTCAGGAGTTCCGACGTGAGTCGGGAGTTCTGATGCATCACAACTTCACTGTAACTTAGTTACCGTTGGGGCAGTGTAAGTCATACCGGATGTGTCCGGTATAGCAACGGCTATAAAACGGCTAGTTTTTCAAGGGGGCTATAAATAACCCCAAGCCTCCACCTTTGGAGGCTGCTAATTTTGCTGACATACACACACATTTTTGAGCCTTGCCAACTCTCCTAAACCCTCTCTTATGAGTGTGTGATATAAATTGCAAAATTCATTTGTGGGTTAAGAGAGAATTTGAAAAGGAGAGCAAGCCACCACTTGAGCACTTGTGCATATTGTCAATCTCGTGATTCGCATTTGTTACTCTTGGACTCTTCGGTCCTAGACGGTTAGGCGTCGCCGGAGAGCACTCGAGAGACTGTGGTGTGCCACGGAAAATTTGTGACGGTCGATTCCACCGCCTCGGAATCATTTAGTGGAAGGAGAAAAAGGAGTTGGATAAGACTTCGGCTAGAGTGACCTTCGTGGTACCCTCTAGGGCTGACCTTCGCTAGGTCGCCCGCAGCCCCCTCAACGGAGAGTAGGACTCGAACGAGTCCAAACTTTGGTAAAACAAATATCGTGTCTCAATTCGCATTTCATTTGATATTTGTGTTGCTCCAGCTCTTGTGCAGGTTCTCTGTGTATATTGATATCTCTAGTAGGTACCTGCAGTTTGGTTTGAAGATAGAAATCGAAAGGAGCAAGTTCGGGACTGTTCTGCAGAAACCGTGCATACCAGACACGTCCGGTATTAGAGCTCTGTCCTGAAAATATTTATTCGCTGTTCTAACTTTGTGTTGCAGGGTTGTAGCTTCTAGATATATTCTTTATACCTTGTATACTATGTGGCTAACTTGTGAGGGGTGGTATTACTCTTATTTGAAGTTGGAAACTCCCTTTACTAATCATTTCCGCATTTAAAGGTGTTAATTTTCAAAAACGCCTATTCACCCCCCTCTAGGCGGCATCCTAGGTCATTTCACCATTTGTGAAATTCGAGGAGGAAAATTTTAGTGCAATAATAGTTTGGGGGAGGTAAAAGAACCTTTTCTCTTTTGCACCGGATGGCAGCATACGACCTATTCCTCGGTTGGTCTATGTGTCTCCCTATGGGAGCTTTACCCGTGCTTGCGATGATGGTCAGCCCAAACACAGCTAACTACTCTCGTGCGGGGCTTGTGGTCCAGTGGTAGGATAGTCTAGTGGGACGCTAGCCACTAGGGTTCAAACTCTGATGTCGCACCTATTTTCTTGGTTTTTTTAAATTTGCATGGTACTGCACGTTTTCCGCGCATTGGAGACTAGAGAGCATCCCAATCTCTTTTTTGTGTGTACGGACGCACACGCGTGTGTGTACTTATTCTTGGTTTTTTTAGAATTTGCATGGTACATGCACGCGTGCGCGTTCGGTGGTACTGCACGTTTTTCGCGCATTGGAGACTAGAGAGCCTCCCAATCTCTTTTTTGTGTGTGTACGGACGCACACGCGTGTGTGTACTTATGGTGCAAGTGCAGAGTGTGTGGGTTATATACGTCCAAGTTGTACCTGATAAAAAAAACTACTCTCGCGCCAGGGAGTGATTGAGTGGATCCCTACCATGTCACTCAAACCTCTTGAGGATTGAATACTCTCCTTTTCTTAATCCCCCACTTCAAAAACTGCATTCGGTTTTACCTGCGATTAAGCCAGGGATTGCATGGCGTGGTCATCAACTCAAAGACACACACATGTGCACATGGTGGTGGTAAACACTCAGGACCCAAAGTGCTATTATATCATGTTTAAACATGGAAATGGTTCCTAGATCCAAAACATAAATTACGGTAATACCCAAAGTGCATAAATCCAAAGCATAATTATGTAACCAGTTTGAAAACATAAATATTCTATGTTGTCAAAGCAACAAATAAACAAAACTGACAAGGCTTATTCTCAAAATTCAATAGGTAGCTTATGATGATGCAGGATAAAATAGAATGATAAATCCTCTTCTTGTACTCAGAAAATGGCCTTCTATGCCTGTCTAGTAGTTGAGTATTGACCTTGGAGCCTACTGCAACAAACCAACATGTAGTGTTCAATACATGCTTATTCAACAAAACGAGCTATGGAACAGTCAATTACACAAGTAAAATTAATACCACAAAAGTGTCAGGAGATAATTGGAGAAAAAAAGTACCATTAAACAACCTGAATCAATTCACTGTGTTCTAGCCTTCTAGGCTTCTAGCCATGTCACAACAGGAACTTGCTTTTGTATCAGGTAAATGCCAGTTGGCAAGGAAAGGAGGATCGGAAGAGTACTAGTGTCACACTCAGATTCCATTGTCTAAATTGAAAAGTGAAATAAATAGAGGAAGTACTACAATTCACAAGGAAAATTATGTTAAGACCATACTAAACTCAGAGCCAGTCAGTCAGTTATTTACTAGTATATATATTGACTGTACAAGCGTCCATTCAAAACTCAACAAAAGCTAGTAATTTCTCTGTTTCGAGTATAACTTCACTGAACACACCGCTAATAACTAATTCATAATGATAGTAAGAGCATGCATATGAACTGAAAATGCACTGGTGAATGGTAGACTGGAAGTTAAAAGCTGATGAGTGCAAAGCTAGAAGGAACCAATCTTGTAGTTCTTATACAATGGTCAATCTGCAATGCCAAATTGTAATTTTGATAAATAAAATACTCTAATAAACCATAGGGTATTTATTTCTTGTTCATTCAAATAATGCAATAGGAAAAGGAAAACAAATCTCCTGGAACTGGCTTAGACAGCACTGCAGCACAATTTATTTTACAGTTAAGGACAGGGATTCATAATGTTTGTGCGCATTCATATATATATATATATATATATATATATATATATATATATCAAAATTGGTGAGGACACGCATTACTTGTTGGAGCTCAATAGGTGATGCGATGCTATCTTCCATGAAATGTTGAAAGTGTATAAACACAGTGCCTAATAGCCTAAGCAAGTAATCGTAACCAAAGTTGGCTGGCTGATTAGTCGAATAGCTAGTATTGTTGGCAAGACTCCAAAGCTTTTCTTGATTGTTTTCATAAAAAGGGCGTACCCAGTGCAGAGAGCTCCCGCTCTGTGCGGGGTCTGGAGAAGGGTGTTAGTGGCAAGCCTTATCCTCGCCTGTGCAATGCGAGGAGACCGCGACTCGAACCCGGGACCTTCCGGTCACAGATGGTAAGACTCTACCGCTTGCACCAGGCCCGCCCTTCTTCATAACTAATTATAATCAAGTTTGTAAGCAGCCAAATCTTATCAATTCATATAATTAAAGGATCCATAGGTAACATATAAGAGTGCTGCGGATGGCACCCCACCATTTACGCAAAATCCTCCAGCACACATATTCATACAGAACATAAGGAATCATTATCTTCCCCTCAGAACAGCAACCAAATACCTTCATAATATTATCTATCCTACCAGGCATACTATAAGGGACGATATGGAGATGTAGGAAATGATTGAAGTATTTCAGAGAAAAAGTAAAATTTCATATTTTTTTTACTGCAGTAGTAAGGCGTGCAAAGATTTAGTACTGCAGAGTATGCATGTCCACCATACTTTGAAGAAAAAAAAAACAGATTGCTAAACTACAGTTGTGCAACAATTTTGAATGCTTATTAAGAAAATACATGATGAAATGGAAACACATATGCATCAGTCATCAGATGATCACAATCAACCTTCAGTACCCTGTAAGTGCCATCAGTAGATGTTCTTACTTATGCAACATCATTTAGCAAGTAACGCACCACCACTATCTGGGATCTGAGCAGCCTCTGCATGTGGCACGACCAACCAACACATCTGAACCTAGAAATTGTCCTAGTTGGGTCTCAAACAACCTGAAAAAGATTTGCATGATGAAGATTAATACAAACTTGGCCTGAAAACCAACGAGAATTGCAGATCAGTAAACCAATGTGGAGTGTAGTTGAGCTTCAAAGAAACCAATAGTTTGTATATGATCTGAACAAGTACAACTGAGTTATATATGTAACCAGATCTCAAATGTAGATCAAACAAGTCCCAATTTGGGTACTCCTATTTGGGTGCACGCCCACTCGATAAAATACGTACCCAACACTTTTCAACAGGTCCCAATTTGCATCGCAAGTACGAGCAAACGGCAGGATTCCTCCGACCCAATTTACTGCCAGCCGTCCAGCGGCCCCAACCCAGGTCGCTAGCTGATGCCGTGATGCAGCTATTGCGCCGCCGCCGCGGCCGGTTGGTGGCTGCCGCACACCCACGCGCAAGCCGCTGTTCCGCGGTGTCCGCGCCTGGCGCCTCCGCCGGATGCTGCATAACTGGAGCTCGAGGCTCAAGCTGGAACCCATCTCCCTCTACATCCACTACGACGAGCCTGATCTCGCGTCCGCCAGCGACCGGAGGCCGGATCTCGCCGCCCACGAAGTTAACCAGTCTTTGAACCGCTTTACCAGAGAAAAGGCTCGTGGACGTCGGACGGGAAGCGTTCACCGTCGCCGTTGCCGTCGCGGCGGTGGCCGTGCCGGGCCGCCGCGCCGTCGCCTCCTGCACCGTCTCACGGCCACCGCGCCGTCGCCTCCTGCACCGTCTCGTGCTCGCGTGCTTACGTCCAAGCGCCAGACTCCGACCCGGAGGTCTGACTAGTGGATGCGTTCCGGGCCGTGGGGGAGTGGAAAGTTGGTTCCCAGCCTGTTTATTTTCCGGGCCAGCCCAAACCGAATGCTGATTTCACCGTGGATCCGTTTTTAAATGGGCCGCTCCCATCCACCTGGAACGGGCTCCAGAACGGGCCAATCAGACAGAACCGAACGAGGCCTAATCAGGACAGACCATGGGATCCCCTAAAAAAAAAAGACCATGGGACACGGAGAGAAACTTTTCATTACGCGACGAAGGATCACTCATTATATAGGCCACGAAGGATCACTTATCATATCATTATAAGCACACGTGAGAACGTCGTTCTTACTTATGTCTAAATTATAACAAACAAGATAACGCCTACTCCCTCCGTCTAAAAAAAAGCAATCCTAGCTTTAAACCTGCACATGAGGCTTGTCCAAGTTCAAAGCTAGGATTACGTTTTTTTTTTTTACGGAGAGAGTACTATCTTTCACCTTGCTAGCTCGCGGCTTGCCAGAGGCCTAAAGCTTGGTGGCGACCTTCTCAACGATGGAGGCTGCCTTGTCAAGTACGCCTCTTGGTCGACCAACATGTTGCCGCCGCCTGCTCCGCCCTTGCCGCCTTGCGTGCTCTCGGTGGCGGTGGGCACTCGAACGCAAGAACCTTGCTAGGCTCCTGAGCAAGCTCCGCCGATGGTCAATGCCACGATACCGGGTTCCTCAAGATAGGCACTCTTTGGATTGGCCCCGCCGTCGTCTTGTATCTCTGCATATTAGCCCATGCACCGAACAAGAGCAGGCTGCTCTTGCGGTCGGCGTAAGGCGTGAGACAATAGGAGAATTTCGGTATCACCAGCTGCGACACCATCGACAGAACCCATCCCCCGGATGCCGAAGGTGCCGAGGAGGTTGCCGTCGGTGAGCGCGTCGCAGCCAAAGCCTAAGCTCAGGGAGACCTGCTGGTCCTTATCACCGAAAGTGATTGCTTCATAGGCAAGGACGCCGACCGTCTCCACGCTGACGTACTGGTAGTCGTACCGGCACGTCTTGAACATCAGATGGGGCACTAGTATTAAATTTTCGAAGTTTATTTGAATTTTTAAAATGGAAATTTCACATTTATAGGGGGGGCATGTGCCCCTGCTCGCCCCCTTGTCTCCGCCCTCGCCGGTGGCGGCAGCAGTGCCGCCCCCCACGGCGCCGCCGCCTGGATCGCGATGACTAGGAAGAGCAACATAATGACGACGAACGACGCCATGTAAACTGACATGGCCACTTGTGCTACTGAAACTGAAGCTTATTGCAAGCATTAGAATTAGATTACCTGCTGGGTACGACCTACGAGTCAATGGATGCACACCAGTGTCGTTTATTTTATTGTTGAGTCAACGCAACGAAGGGAGCACGGCCCATGAGTACAACACACCTCTTTTTTTTTGTCTTTTTTTTCCTTTTTGTGTCAATATCAATTAAAATATATGGTATAGATTTACATATTTACTTCCAACCTTTGAAAATATTGGCACATAATCTTTTATTCTTTTATTGTTCCTTTCATATATTAATTTATGAACTTTAAAAGCTCGATTTAAAATAATGAAAACTAATAAAAACAGTTGGAACAATTTTAATGAACCATTTATTTTATTAATAGAATATAGTCTTTTTAAATTTGATATAACAAATTGGAGAATGCTACATCTTTATTTATTACTAATCACAAGAAGAAAAGACAGGACACAAGCTCTCACAAAAATAATAACACACGCTTCTCCAGAGAGAAATTGCTAAAGTGCAAGATCACACGAGTTAATCGGCAATCAAGCGACGGTACATTTGAGACGGTGCTGTGTATGGGTCAATTTGAAGCTCAGTGGTCGCACTAGGCATCAGGCTTCATCTCTCGCTTGATGGCCGCCACCAGGTGGTTGTAAGCCTCGCTCCAGGCTTTCTTCATCTCGAGGCTCCACATGTCAGCAGGGAGCGCCTCCTTGATCGTCTCAAGCAGCGCGAACCCCGTCACCTGTATTCGTGATCAACACGCGCGATATTACGATTATTATTTCAATGTTGTGACATCATCATTTTCAATCTAGAAGACAAGAACGCTTTCGTTCTGTCTTTCCAAGTCAGGGAATAAAGGTGAATTGACAATTGGGGGCCCGGCCCGGTTGCATGTGGACTTGCCTCAAAGTGGCCATCTGCGACGCCGTACTTCAAGTGCGTGGCGCCCAGCCTCTTGAGAGTGGTCTCCCTCACGGTGACCTTCCCGGCCTTGCGAAGCTGCGCCGCCGCCTCGCAAGTCTGCAGCATTGATAGCGACACACAAATTTTTCCTGTCAGTCCTTGTCGTTCGATCGATCGCGTGAAGCTTCCATCTCGATTGATTCTAGCGTGAGAAATGCATGAGAACGTACGTACCATGACAAAGACGGACATGGCATGCGTCTTGAGCTTAGGGTTCTTCTCCAGCGGCACGTCGGAGTCGCGCAGGAACGAGAACATCTGCTTCGCCGACGGCGCGATCTCAAAGACCCTGCAGTCAGTCAGCAGGAGCGGACGGCGGCGCCCATGAATCAAGGAGCAAGTGCGATGACCGCCGGTGCAATGCAATCCAAACGAAGTAGAAATAGCACAGGGATACCAACAAATAACGTACTTGAGGAAGAAGCGGAGTCCCAGGTTGGCGGAGTCCTTCTTCATGATGGCCCAGGACTTGAGCACCAGCGCCTCCTGCTCCTCGCTGAAGACGACCGCGTCGTTCCCCTCCGCGAGCGCCATGCCTGTCGTTGATTGTTCGGCTTGCTGGCTAGCTTCCTGAGTTGATGTAGAGCTGTGTCAGTTACCTGAGCCCGACACTGGTGGGATTGGATGGGTGCACGTTCCGGTTATAGTGGGAAAATTGGGTGTGATACGAACCGAAGTGGAGCACAAGTTTATATTTATATAGGTGGATCGGCCAGGCGAGGGCGGCCCTTGGCCCTTGGGGCACCTGACGAGCCAAGAAGCTTGGACCGGCTACCAGTGGGCAGTGGTCATGTTGCGTTGCTCCTCTGTTAGTAGCGGTACGCAATTACGCATACAGCACGGAGTCGGGGGTGCAAGGCCAAAACCATGTGCCGCAGCGACAAAAGCGAGGGTGGGTTGGTTGGGGACTTCGGAGCTGGGGCGCGGGCCGCCATCGCAGCGGCAGCAGCGAGGAGGCCAGCAGGCAGCGGCTCCAGCGTCAGTCAGTGCGAAGGAGAGGAAAGGCGTGTCGAGAAGAAGACACCTGTCCGGAGAGGTGCAAAGGAGAGCTGCGAGAGGAAATGCAATTCAAAGGCAAGCCTTTGTCAATAACGTGGGCGGCTAAGCGCGCGGAGAGCAAAACAGCGGCGGGTTTTAGCAATAGCAAAGGAAATCAAGTCAAAGTCTCGTTCGTCGTCCCCGTTCTTTCTTCTCCACCAAGAAGCAGGAGTTGTTCTCGTTTCCAAACATCGACGGGACGTTCCGAGAACGCCGGGCAAAGTTAAGTGTCCGGTCCGGTTGTTCCTGGGCCGAGTTGGTCAGGTCTCGACGGGCCTAACTTTGTACGGAGTACAGTGTTATACTCACTGTAACCAGGCCCTTCATTGGAACGTGGAAACGTTTCCGATTTCGGCGAGCCTAGCGCCCTGACGTCGGGCCCTAGACCTGCGTCCGAACGCGGCTCCCGTTCGACGCAACCTCCGTGCCCCCTCATATGCTACACCAGCGTAACAGGAGAGCGCCCGCCCATCGCGCCCATGTCACCACGTGCATGCGCCCTTGCTCCTAAACCGTGACGTACGCAGCCCCCTCCGCCCAGCCTCCATCCCGCTCCGGAGGCCACGTCCGTCCGTACGGAGCTCCCTCGCTTGCGCTCGACGCACGCAACTCCCTCGTCCCGTGCCCTCGCCCTCCCTCGTTCGTATGGATGACCTACCGGCTCCGGGAGAGGCGATGCAAGCAAAATGTGGGAGTAGGAGAGATACAACACTAGATCTACTTTTGAAAACATCCAAATACAACCGCTGCAACATACGTCTGAAGACAGTTGAAACACTTGAAACATGCTTATGAAACACTTGAAAAATGACCTGAAAGACACTTGAAAACCATTGCAACCATACGCAGCATCCGAATAAAACACATGCAACATCTATATGAAACATGTGCAATATTCAGATAAACACAATTGCAACATGCGTCTGGAAAACACAGATGAAACATACCTCTGAACATATAAACACTCGAAACATACTATTGCAACATGCCTCTTAAAACAATTGCAACATACATAACATGTGCAACATCCCCGATCTACTTTTATAACATCCATATGATTCAACTGCAACATACCTCTGAAACGTCTGAAACAACTGAAACATACAATTGCAACATGGGGGAGAGAGAGAGCCTGGCGCGGGGATCGCCATGGCCGCCGGATCTGCGGGCATTGGGGGCTCCCAGTGCCGGAGCAGGGCCGCGCGCCCGCGACGGGGCCGTCGCCAGCGGTTGCGCTCGTCCCCGCACTGGAGTTGAGGCCAGAGGTGGCCGGCCGGAGAAGAGGAAGGGGGTCGCGGGGGGTGGCCATGTGGATCAGAGCTCGTGCTCGCGTCGGGGACGCCGCCGCGTCGAAGCAGGTGGAGGGAGAGGGAGACAGCGAGGCGCACGGCTCGTGCGCGCGTGGGGGCAAGGGCAGGGTGCGGCTCGGTAGAGGAGCGTTTGCAGCGCGGGCGCGGCGGGTGCGGAGATGCCGTGGTGGCGGAAGGGGCACGGGAGGGATGCGGAAATGAGTCCGTCCGGTCGACTAGTATGTATCGTTATCGTTCCGCTTTCTCCGCTGAAACGAGCTGGTTTGTGTGAACCTCCTAGTGTAAAGTTTCTTGAGACGAATTTCTTGCGTTCCAAACGGCCAGGTAAGCGGGGGAATTCAGGTGCCACTATTCACTATGTTCGACAAAAGAGGCATACTAGTACTAGTCCATCAGATGATGTCTCGCGTCCCTCTCTCTGTGTACATACAACATACCCCGCCCCGCAGTGTGCTGCCGCCGGCCGCCGGCCGCCGCGCATCTCGAAACTCGTTACACCTCCGGCTCGGCTCGGCACGGCCACGGACCCACGGCGATCTGATGGATCACAGATCAGCACGCAGCGGCGCACTGACGGGGCCGCCTTTCTCGAGCGGCTGGCTGCACGCGGGGGACCCGCCGACGAGCTCCTTGGCCAGCAGGTACCGGAACGCGAGGTTGTGGGGCTTCCACTCCACGCCGCCGCCGCCACCACCGCCCCTGCCGCGCGCCCGCCCGGCCTGCTGCTGGCTCCGGCGCACGGCGTCCCGGAGGCCCTCGGGCAGGTGGCACTCGACCGCGGCCACCACCTCCTGCGCGCCCAGCCCGGCGTCCCGCGCGTACAGCTCCAGGGCCTTGGGGAGGATGATCTTGTGCTGCCCCCGCCCGCGGACGCCCACGTTGGCGCGGATGTACTCCTCCTTCGCCGCCTCCAGCTGCTGGAACAGCCTCTTCGAGCTGTACAGCCGCACCTGCAAGGAAAGTTACAGTTGGATTGGATTCGAGGAGATGAATGCTTCGGAGCTCTCGTACTCGTACGTGATGTGCGTGTGTCCCGTCCCGTTGGGAGCTGGGAGTTGGGGTACTGGGTGTGCGTTTGATGCAGCGTGCTACGTGCTACGTACCACTGGGTCCGAGTAGCTACCGGAGGACAGTGCGAAGTGCACCAGCGGCTCGGGGTGGTCCACGGCGAAGCCTTGCAGCTCGTCCTTCTCCCTGCTGGACTTCCATTTCGGGTAGAGCAGCAGCCGAAGCCACTGCAGGATTCATCCAGAAGGAACCACCATGAATCGACTGACCAGTTTTTAAGCTAAGGCCTGACTCCGGGAGGCAAAAATAAACAGAATACAGGAGGAGGCACAAGGCAGAACAAACCTGTCCAGAAGAGTGTGCTCGGCAGCACAGGATCTGGCACTCTATCAGCTCCGTGTTTACTCTTTGGCCACTAATGATGTAGGATACCTGTGGCGCAAAACATGCCGTCAGACTCAAGTTCAAATCAGGCTGAGATTTATAATTCGATATAGGTCTTTCCTACCTTGGTAAGCAGTATCCTTTTGCTGTTACTCTGTGGAATCCCGTACTCGATATGGGCCTGAAAAGAAGAAGAAGAAATGCTTAGATTGAAACCCATCAGTTCAAGAAGCTGAGTAAGATATCGAGGTTCAGGGCAAGAAAATAGTTACATGCATCATCATCGCATTATGCAGCATTGATCCAGAAAGCAAGCTTCTCTTCGTTTTTCATTCCACTGAGATCAACACTTTCTAGAAGCTGTACAAGTGACCTACAAAGTGGAACCTGCAGCTAGTCAGCAAAGGCTTGTATTTTCATCCCTACGGACTGGAAGAGAAAAAAAAAATGACATGTCAAATACTCACATATATTTGCGCAACATATCCTTAACGTCAGCAGACCTCTGATCACCCTTGCAAAGAGCAGACACCTCTATCACAGAATCATATTGCAGCCCAAGCTCCCTTGATTCACCATTGCCTAGTTCGTTGTCCTGCCACGCCTCGATGAAGCTCTTTTTCCTGCACCTGGGGCTCCATATATCTGCAGTATACTTGGAAGATAGTCCACTTGCTGAAGAAAAGGATGAGCACGGTGAGGGGAAGAAGGCATGCTGCACGGCATGGACGTCTCTCAGCCTTATGTATATGGCCGCAATGGATTTGATCATGTCCTCAGATATCTTGTTAGGCGTTTGAGGAACATGGTCTGCAACCCTGGTACCCAAGATGTCTGCCAAACTCACAATGCCAGGATCCATGCACTTTCCTTCCTGGTCATCAGTTGAGATTATGTTAGGATTTCAGCACATCAAATTTGCTACTATAAAACATGTACTACCTTCATCCTATAAAATACAAGGGATTCTGGCTCTGCCCAGGTGCATAGCTAGAATCCCTTGTAGCTTCAAGACGAAGGTACCACTAACTAAGCCCTGCAGCAAACCTATTAAAATACTTTAGAACCAAAGAGATTTCAGACATCATTTTGTACCTCAACAAAAGATAGAGGTGAAGTATGGCATGGTTTCAGAGCTCTAGCAAGGTTGTTTGCTGACGGAGATACCCTAACAGAACGGTGCAGGAGCGAGGAATGGCTGCGTCCATTATTGATCTTTTCATTGCTAGTCTCGCTCGTAGAAGCTGTAGGTGTGGACTTGCGTGCCATGACCATTCGACTGGACTGGATTAGTTGGTGCTTCCTTGGGGTGGAGAAGTTGAGCTCTGAAGCTTCAGATAGTATGCCTGAAAAAGACCTAGCTGGCTGCTTGTTACTTTCGACATCACAAGCAGAATTCACAGGGGAAAATTGTTGTTCAAAAGCCTTTCTGTATAGTGTTAGGAGATGTTGCTCCAAGCATATGACCTCTAGCTCGAGTACTGCAATCTCCTTTATTAGCTCCTCAGTCGGCTGAGATGGCATGGAAGAAAGAAAGAGGCTATGTGTTAAGTGAAAACTCTTGTCTTCAGAAAAAAAAATCATGGTGTAGAAGTAAAACATTGGAATAATATGGTAAATATTTCCACACTTTTTTTTAGCTCGTCCAGATGCTGAACTGTATAAGAGAAGGACTTTCACCTTTGGAATGCAGTTCTCGCTTGATGCATGAATAGTACAAGGCTTGTAACCTAGTGCTTTCTCAAGAGCACGGTGCATGACGAATTGATCATTTAGTCGCTTTTCAAGGACTTGGACCTGCAGAAGCTAGCATCGTAAGTATGAATAATCAGGTAGAAATATCATCACATACATTTGAAGAATGAAAAATGCTGAGTTTTTTTTTTCCTCTTTTTACAGGTCATGGAGGGGAGGAGACTTCCCACCTGATTGGATTGCATTGGAGGGCCAATAACAAATGCTACTCAACAGCGTTTACTGTAGCATTGAGGGGTTGTGAGAGGGTTACTGTGGGGGATACGACCCCCGGTATCCATAGGACAAGACATGGGCCGCACCATTAGAGGTGGCCCTACCCCACAAGATCAAGACGTGCGGCGCACGGCACTGGTCGGCGTGTACCGCAAGGCTAAAAAAAGATATTGTAATACTAAATAGTATATTTTTCTTGTAACCCTACCCCTCCAGAGTATATAAGGAGGAGCAGGGGTCCCATAGACGAGAGATATCGAATCTGATACACAATCAATACAATCCACCAAAGACACAAGACTTAGGGTATTACGTTGATCAGACGGCTTGAACCTGTCTAAATCGTTGTCTCTGCGCCCGCGTCACCATCCAGTTCCTATTACGCGCACCTCCACCAATCATTTACTACCGTGGGTATACCCCTCGGTAGACTGCCGACTAGATCGTCGACAGTGGCGTGCCAGATAGGGGGTGTGCGTGCTGATTCTGTGGCGAACCAGATGGGAATCTTTTCTTCAACCAACGTCGCCGGCAACTCAGCATTCGGCGGCAACTCGACGCTGACACGCAGCGGATTGCTTTCCTCGGCGAATGGCTGCACGTGCTAGAGTCCGACGCCTTGCCATGCGCCTCCAACAGACATATATCCGTTTGTCTGCATGATTTCTGTTGGCAGCAACCCAATCGGATACGCAAGATCGTTGCCGCAGATCATGACGACCAACAATCAAGAAAGGCGGCCAACGATAAAGCGATGTGGAGCGGTGTTTACACCGAAGATGCTGATCGTCCGTACAAGCGAATTGGAGTAATTGAAGAGATATACAAGCACATATGCATCTGGATCTACACCACCATGCAAGCAATCTCACATATGTCAGACATGCAAGGAAGATCTCGGACTGCGCCTCGCCTCGGTCGAACATGCCCAAGGGCTTCGCCTCCCCACGCGGATTGACTCCGTCAGGCTCTGACTACGCCCATTCGCCTACGACTCCGCGTACTCGTCCGAGCCGTCAAGCGAGCCGTTCGAGCTGTCAAGCGAGCCGTCCAAATCACATCCATCTACTCGGACATCATGACTCGCCGGCTCCTCTACTCCACTCGGCGTCAATCAAGCTAAGTCACGCTTTAATATTCTTCTAAATATTCTCTAATCTTTCATATGTCTCCGATGTCTCTCCATGCTGTTTTCTCCATGATTATTATACAAACGACTTTTTTCCATGTATACCATCTTAAAGATAACATACGTTTTCGCCTCAATGACTTCCTAAACAGCCATGTTTACACTTGTGTTTTTCAGAGACGGACTATGTCTCCGGCTTCTCCCTACACGTGCACGGGCTCCAGCACTCTACGTTATGGGTGGTCGGCAGCGGCTCCTCGGTGATGCTTGTCTTCCTACACGTACACGAGCTCCAGCGCTCCGCGTTACGGTTTACGGGCTAGCCGGGGCTGGGGGGCTCAACCAACAAACTAACGGCTCGAGGCAGTTTATATTAAATATAAACACATCTCCAAAAGAAAACTTAATGTTTACAATATATTTAAGATATTCTTCATCAACTCGCTGACCAGCCACGTTCTCACTTGTGTTACCAGAAACAGCCCTGTTCTCGATCTCACTCCTACACGTGCACGGGCGACAGCCCTTTGCGTTATGGGTGATCGACAGTGACTCCTCGTTGACGCCTGTGCTCTTACGCGTAAACGGGTGCTAAGCACTCTATGCTAATGAGTATGGGCTAGTCGGGGCTGGTGATGCGATACAGAGCCAACTGGCAGGAAGTTACTCATATTTAAAATATGAACACTACATACAAACATAATGTTTATCTAATCCGCCCTGCTGCCTTCATCGCCGAGTTCGTATATTTATTTTTGCATCATGTACTACTCATTCTACATATTTATTGTAGGATCATCGTCCCGGTGGTCGCACCACCTGGCATTCGGACTTCTCCGCCAATCAACTGGTCGGACCGCTAGGTTCATGAACTTCGTCGTCGAGCAGTTGGTCGGACTGTTCGACGTTCACTTCTACTCGGCGCTCACTTTCGCCGCCGACCAGTTGGTTGGGCTACTCGGTGCTCGATTCTACGCCAACCAACTGGTCGGATTGTCCGTCGCTTCATCGTCAGCTATGCTGGGGGCTCGCCAGCTAAGCTGGGGACTCCACGACGTTTGGATTGTTCGTTGCTTCATCGTCAGCCATGCTGGGGGCTCGCCATCTAAGCTTGAGGACTCCTCGGCGTTCGGATTCTTCATGCAAGCGTCGACAGCTAAGCTAGGGACTCCTCGGCGTTCGGATTCTTCGTGCAAGAGTCGCCAGCTAAGCTGGGGACTCCCTTGGTGGTCGGATCTTGCTACGTCTCATCGGTGTGCTATTAACTTGCTCCATGTTGTTCGGATCATGGTGCTGATCTTGGGTAGCACGTCTGGGGTCTTGATACGCACATGACAGATGACATCGACAAGCTTTCAAGCTTATTTTCTTTGACACTACTACAAGATTTATTTCTTCATCTTCCAGCAGACTCGGGGACTAAGTGGCTACACTTCACTGGCGGTGAATGTAGTGCTCTTTTCTTGATTTACCATCCTTATTGACTAAGGGTGTGTTTGGTTGAGCTGTGGCTGTGGGAAAAAGTTGCTGTGGGCTGTGAGTTGTGGGAAAGCTGCTGTGGGCTGTGAGCTGTAGAAAAACTGAAAGTTGTTTGGTTAAACAAGTATAAAATATACCTTCTATTTTTATCTCTCTTGAAACAACTATGAAAGAGCTTTTTATTCCACCAATTTTGAAAAGCAGAAAGCCAAAAGCCAAAAGCAGGATCAAACCAACTTTCAAAAATGTACTACGGAAAAGCAGCTGCTTCTGAAAAAGCAGCCTCCAAAAGCAGTCCCTTTGGTTGGGCTTTTGGCTTTTGGGGCCAAAAGCCAAAGCCAAAAGCCCAACCAAACGGACCCTAAGTCATGGATGATTCCTCGCAAACGGAGTCTAAGTGGCTACACTTCGCCTGGAGAATTTTTCAATTTAATCTTGAGCCCCTTACATTCTTCCGGCAAGCCTTACTTGGCTAAGTCCGAGATCGATTAACCTGTTAAACTGGCTGGCTCCTACTTCCACCGCTCAAGTCACCGGTTACACTGGTCGGTTACGACTTTCACCGCTCAGGTCACTGGTTTAACTGGTCGGCTTCGGCTTTCACCGCCCAGGTCACCAGTTTAACTGGTCGGCTTCGACTTTCACCGCCCAGGTCACCAGTTTAACAGTTTGGTTTCGATTTTTACCGTCCAGGTCGTCAGGAAAACTGATCGGCTTCATGTTAAACTGCTCGGACTTGATCAAGACGACGTCACCAAGCGGATACAAGGCGCTCAGGGACTAGCTGTGGGGGATATGACCTCCGGTATCCATAGGACAAGACATGGGCCGCACCATCAGAGGTGGCCCAGACCACAAGATCAAGGCATGTGGCGCACGGCACTGGTCGGCGTGCACCGCAAGGCTACAAAAAGATATTGTAATACCAAATATGATATTTTCCTTATAACCTTACCTCTCCAGAGTATATAAGGAGTAGCAGGGGTCCCCTAGATGAGAGATATCGAATCTGTTACACAAAAGGACGTACCCAGTGCAAGGAGCTCCCGCTCTGTGCGGGGTCTTGTGTCTCTGTTACACAATCAATACAAAATAACATAGCACAGGACGTATGGTTTTACGTCACATCGACGGCATGAACCTGTATAAATCTTGTGTCTCGTGTCCCTATTACCATCTGGTTCTGATCACGCGCAACCCCACCGATCATCTACTACCATAGGTATACCCCTCGGTAGACTGCCGACTAGATTTCGTCGACAGTTACAACAGCGAGTTTACAAGGGCGTTACATATTTGGAAACATAGCTAAACACAAACACTAGGCATTCACCACCAAGGAGTTTTCTGCAGGCAAGCAGTAACGCCATAGTTGCCGCCTCCTTTGCAGGCTTGCAGCAGTGAGTAAGCGATATTTGGTGCATAGGTGTGAGCTCTTTACCATCCTTGAGAGCACAAAGAGGTATCACAAATTATATTGACATTCTTATACTGACATATGGCATTTGGTGAAGAAAACATGACAAAATAAATACTCCCTCCATTCCAATAACCTCTGAAACAACTAGTTGAGACAGGTCTGGAATGAACAATAACCTATGGCTACGGGGGAGAAGATCTGATATCTGATTTTACCTCACGCTTCAAGGAGCATGGAGGAAGCTCAGTAGCACTGGACTGCATCTTGCTGGTGCTATTCTGGTCCTTGAGTTCTCCGGCATCCTTCTATTCAACAGACATTGTACAAGAGTCAAGCAGAACAGAAATCAGATAACATCTAGTCAGGATATGTACCAGATATTTTCAAGACACTGAAGAAGCAAGTGGTAGCCTCGCATTTTTCAACAAGCGCAGACGGAGAGTTACCTGTTGATGCTGAGCGTGGCACCTCGGCGAAGCCGAATCCGCGCTATCCATTCTGATCACTCTGATAGAATCGCTGCCAATGCAAAATCCCCAAGGTCACTTAGCCTAGAACCGCTTCTAAAACACAAGAACCATCTTTCTTGGCAACAGCAGTTCTCCAAACAGGGTATTGCAACCATCAAAGTTAAATACGCAGGTTCGTCAGACTGAATAAGGGAAACAGGGAGGTCTCACCTCTTGGAGCGGCTGTGAGACATTGCCAGCTAGCAAGGGGGCTACAGGTCTACAGCTTCTCCGCCCGGAGCTGACACAGAGCTCAACCAGGCCTTCGCCATTGCTATCTTGCGGCTAGGTAAGCAAACCGTTGAAATCCGCCACCCGCATTGAAGGTTAAAGAACCGAAGGGAGCAGATGGGGTACAGGTAGAGGCTAGAAAGGGAGACGGCAGCGTCTACCTGCCTCACATCACAGGTGAATCATCCGCAGCAAGTGGAGGCCTGAGTTGTTGCCGAGGAGTCGATCACCTGCTAAAGCCTTGACCTGCTGATGCTTTTGCCTTTTGTTTCTCGGCTGAAAGTTCATCCTCCTTCCTTCCCTCCCAGGCCCCTACTTCCCTGCTCTGTGACTGTGAGGTGAGAGGACAACTGAGTGAGGAGTGCGAGGGCTGGGGCCTGAGGGCGATGAACTTGAGGCACTCCACCCCCAGTCCCCCACTCCGCACGGTCACACGGACCACACCACTCCACTGCCGGTACAGTGGAGCTGGTACTGTTTCAGAGGCTATCTCAGAACAGCACTCCAGATCGGTCCTGTGTCCGGTTATTCCGATGCTTTATTTATTGTGACAAGTCCCTTGTATATTTATGCCTGTGACTCCTAAGACCGAGTACCAACTTCTTTTCTATTTTATGCAAGGTCGACAGGGCAGAAGCTCAGAGAAGGGCCTCACTCTATTTTCAACCCAGATCTGCCCGGTTTAGGGCCTCTTTGGCAGGGTTTCGATGGCTCTGGCTCTCGCACCTGTCGGCCGTCCACGGGCCGATGGGTGCCAAGGAGAGCTGGAGCCGCGGAGCCCAAAAAACGAGTTTCTCCAACTCTGGCGGTGTCTGTGAAAGAGAAAAAGAGGAAAAAGAAAAATGACTCTAGTGAACAGTAACTCTCTATCGGTCCGTGGGCGACCGATAGATGAACAGGGGCGGGAACTGAACCCCCAGAGCCCTACCAGGCCCTTACTTTGTTTATGCACGCAGCACGCGTGGTAATTTTACTCCGTCCAAGGCTGCTGACCTTTTCACCTCTGTCACATCATAATCAGGCTAGTATCAGAAAATCCGAATACTAAATAGTAACAGAATCTTCTGCCACATTGAGCATCTGCTCTTTATAGCAAGGCAAGCTAGGAATGGTTCTTTTTCACCAAGCGGTTCAAAAGATTGTGAGGTTCCTGTTTCTGTCGGTAGAAATGGTGATCCAACTTCATCGGTGCATGCAGGTTTTTGCTGGGCAATGATGAGATGAGCAGGTCACATGCGGATAAAAAGGACTGTAAGCAACGCAGCAGGACAGTGGCATGCATGGCGTTGTTTCATTGTTTCACCTGTGACCGACTCTGCTCCGGTAATCGATGGAGCTCGTTCTATGTCCCGTTCGGCTTACCCTATATCCAGCTTGTTCGGCTTCTTTTTTCAATCGAAACAATATTTTTCTCACAATATTTTCAGTTAAAACAGTATTTTTCAGCCAATTTCAGTCAAGATTCAGCAAGCCAAACGGGACCATGTCTTGCATGCATACCTACATGACCACACACACCCCACGGCGCAGAGGAACAGACGTGAGCAAGTTCGTGCCGGGGCAGCGAGCGAGTTGCAAGGTAAGCCAGAGGACACGGCAAGAAACTGGCAGGCTCGCAGTCGGAGGCCACAACTGCTGCTGCCCTGGCGGCCGGACAAGCCGGTGAGCTTGTCATCTCGCCGCCTCGCCTAGAAAGAGGCGCTGCTCTGCCTTGATGCACACTAAGCCTGCTACTTCTGCCCTCTGTTGCACCTCCAAAAGAAAGTTTTTGGCAGGTCATGTGACGCGGTCACTGGTGTCGCCACAGCCCACATCGCACCGGTGCATGTACTCACAATGGCAATGCAAGGTCGCCACAGACGCTGTCCTGATGCTGCTACACCTTATACAGATCCTCATATCTGGACTGAGACTGGACCAACCCCAGCTAACATTTTCCTGTTCCTTGGTCACCCATGTTTTCAGATCGTATTATCGAGGCTAGTCGTATGACCACCGATAAGTCGATAAGGGACGATTAGTCGTCGATAAGGGACGATTAGTCGGTCCTAATCGGTCTAATCGGCTAGTCGGACATTTAGTCGTCCTTGTGCCTAGATGGCCTGATCGACCATGTATATACTATATATATTATGATGTAAAGATATGTAAACATGGCAGAGGAGGCAGAGTGGTGGCTCATCTTGATGCTGCGGACGCCAGCGAGAGGCGCGGACGGAGCTGCAGACTAGAAGGTCGGAGGAGGAGGAGGAGGTGGCGAGCTGGTTCAGGCCGTGGAGTGCCCTCTGCTCTACCGCCCACTGTGCCTCGCGCTCGCCCTTGCCGCAGTCCTTGTTCGTGAACGCCGTCCGCGCGAGACAGGGGAGGAGACAGGCGAGGTGGCGCTCAGGGTCGTGCTCCAGGAGCTTGCTCTCGTAGATCGTCCGCACCCTGGCGCTTGACCGACGAAGCTGCGCCGCTGCAGACGGAGCTGCGCCGGCGGACGAGCTGCGCCGGCGGACGGAGCTGCGCCGCTGCAGACGGAGCTGCGCCGGCGGACGAGCTGCGCCGGCGGACAGAGCTGCAGGCCGCGGACGGAGCAGCGCCGGCGAGGGAGCTGCAGGCCGCGGACGGAGCTGCGCCGGCGAGGGAGCTGCAGGCCGCGGACGGAGCTGCAAGAGAGAGCAGAGCCAGAGCGAGAGAGAAATGTGTCGTGTGCGGCGGCTGCAGCCAGCTCCTTCACTCGTCAGTCGTCACTCAGACACTCACTCTTATCTTACCCTAATGGGCCAGCTATTAGGTGGGCCGAATTCTTTAGCTGGGCCGACTGGCCCAACTAGTCGTCATGTGTGTCTGATCGGACAACTAATCATGATTAGTCGCAACTTATCGGACGATAAGGTTTCTAATCGGTCCAAACTAATCGAGGACCCTTATCGAGCACCTTTTTACGATAAGGACGACTAATCACGATTAATCGTGATTTATCGTCCGATCTGTAATCATTGTTGGTCACTCACTCAAATGGCTCGACAAATCTTTGACTGTCCAGTGAGACCGAGGCGCAGTAGTTGCTAGTATAAGCAGGATTTCCTGTACTATATCAAACCCTGCACAAAATAAATCCTACGCCGAGACGACCACACACATGGCCCGACGTCGACGGTGTCAAGTCGCGTCTTGTTTTTGGGCAAGTAGCACGGTAGTAGGATACTCCTACATGACAAGCGCTACGTCGAAGGGTGTATCGGTTGGATTGGTAGGTGCTCAATACCATCTGCAGTGTGCCCCCAACCCAACCATCCCGTCCGTCCGGGCCCAGGCGTCATGTAGCCTCTTGTCACGGAATCTCACCTAATCCCAGTGCAATTAGCTGTGGGCTTGCTTGGCGCCACTAGGCCTGCCCCGTGTGCCCCCCAACTGTTCCAGAAGCAGGAAGCAGGACGCAGGGGCAGGGCGCAGCGTCTCTCGTCTCACATGCGCGCGTGGTACAGCGCCATCTGATCAGCCTCTCTTCTGATCTGCACAACAATCACCAGACCTGCCGGCTGCCGCATCTTTTTTGTGAATCATGCCGCAAGTTGCTCGAGAAGAGAAATATGATCGCGAGTTTTGGGTCATCTTTTTTCTGTGTCCAGTGTGCGTCAAATGAGCTGTTTCTGTGAACTAGCCACCTGTTGCTGCATCTTATCCCCAGAGAGCTCGGTTACAATGATTTTTCGCGATGACCAGAGACCAGCACTAAGATCCAAGAGACTTTTCCCCGTGTGTCATTATAAAAAAGATCGCAATCCCCTGTGTGCTCATAGAAAAATTCAACGGTCTTTAGCGCCACTACTCCAACTTTTTCGTGTCCTCCATGCCATTTCCGTCAGTTTAGGCTCTACCGCCGTCAAACTGTAGGTGTGAAAAGACGAAAATACCCTTAAATTCAAATATGTTATTAATTTTTTTTTAGCATCTTAACGACTTCAAATGAAAAAAAAACTCAAAACTAGAAAGTTGTAGATCTCGTCGAGATCTATAATTTTCATATAAAAATTATTTTCATTTAATTCCGTAAAAAAATAATATGATTTTTCTAAGATATATTAATCATATTTTTTTGCGGAATTAAATGAAAATAATTTTTATATGAAAATTATAGATCTCGACGAGATCTACAACTTTCGTTTTGAGTTTTTTCATTTGAAGTCGTTAAGATGCTCAAAAAAATTAATAACATATTTGAACTTAAGAGCATTTTCGTCTTTTCACACCTGCAGTTTGACGTCGTTAGATCCCAAACTGACGGAAGTGGTATGGAGGACACAAAAAAGTTAGAGTAGTGGTACTGAAGACCGCTGAATTTTTTCAAAGGCACACAAAAAATTACGATCTTTTATAATGCCACGCAGGGAAAAGTCTCAAGATCCAAATGATGCTGCCAATGACGGCCAAAGGAAGCCGTGCCGCTTATAACGACAAGAGGAACCTTGGTAACCCTACTTATCCGCATAACAAAATCTCAGTGGGAGGGAGTAAACAAATGCCCCCAGCGACAGACATGCTCGAGGTTTCATGTGCTCTTGGACCCTCTTGTGCCGATGCGTCCAGCTACTGGCTGTAAACAATCGCTGGAACGTGTAGGCGAAGCGAGAAATTGGGGCAGTACGGTAAGAAACCGCAGATGCGGTGGCGATGCACATTGGAAACCAGCTCCACGAGCATTTGATTATGGAATCGACCCAAAGGCCGAGATCCAGAAAGATTCTTCTCATCGGTTCTCTAAGCTGTCAGAGGCTAACTTACCAGCTGCAGTAGAGAACGGGTACTCTGATGCCCTCTACCATGGCAAATTGGGGCGTCGTCCTATTAGCCAAGTCAGAGGGCTACAGAGCTCGAACAATTTTCTTCTAGTAGTACAGGGCAAGCTAGTAGCTAGAGACTTCACAAATCGAAGGACAAATGTGTGTGCATCGTACAAGCGCTCCCAATTTCCATGGATCACCATATGCGTCTCTTTGCATGGGTTCCAGAAACGTACAGCATGGCTAGATGCTACGTTTCAACGCACGGTCCAAAGATTGACTTGGCAAATATGTACTCCCTCAGTTTCCCAAATTATAAGTCCTCCTGTCTTTTGTATGCACATACTCTTTCCATTTCAAATTACAAGTCGTTTTGACTTTTTTAGTACATAAATTTTGCTATATATCTAGATATAATATATGTCTAAATACATAGCAAAATTGATGTACCAAAAATCCTAAACGACTTATAATTTAAAACAGAGGAAGTACATTATTTTTGTTATAGACCTAAATATAGGCTAAGTCTAGATATATAATAAAAGTCATGTGTCTAGAAAATTCAGAACGACTTCCAATTTGGATCCAATTCAAATATAAGCTATGTCTAGATATACATAATAAAAGTCATATATCTATCTACAAAAAAAAAAGTACAACTTCCAATTTGGAATTGCAAGGACGATAGCGGATGGTCCTTGGAGTCTGAAGAAACGAAGTTAAGGAACACACTATCAACACGTACCTGATTGACATCTTGCCGCTCCTCTCACTGCTACAGTTAAATACAGTTAGCCATAAGAATCTGGCATGCATGCCCAGAAAACCGAGATTTTCACAGGTCCAATACAAAGCTAGCCTAGAAACCTGCCCGTCTTTGGAGCAAGATCGTTGGCAGTTGCAACAAACAAAGTGCACATTTAGTACGACGAAGCAGTAGCAGTTTTATAACATTGTCTGCATTGTCACTATAACCACCCATTCCCCAGGAAATAAGAACCCCCATTCTTGTCAACAAACAATTCCCTTCACCATGCTGCATACATTATATCTGGAATTTGCAACACAAGCATGATCAAGTTCTATTCCAAAATATCCTCATCTTGCTTGAGGGGTAGAACTAGCTTTATCAGAACTATGAACATTGGCTTCAAATCATGTCATGAAATGCAACATATAACTTAAAAGCTACTCTATATATCTTGGGATCCTAGCACCAGGGTAAAAATTTGACATGGAGGTACTCTATGGTGGTAAGGCAGCAAAAAGAACAGTATTTTTCCTTTATGTTGGTGAGGAAGCTTAAGTCAGCTGTACAGTTCAAAGGAATGTGCCATCACCCATCAGATAATGAAGTTTCAGATCTTGTCCACCACTTCAGCTGGCACATTGAGATCAAAAAGTGCACCACCACCACCATTAGCATCTACCCTCTCTCGCTTGTTAGATTGGTGCCCCCTATTATCAGAACTCGAGCCATGCAACTCAGTTCGCTTCCCCAGAATAGTCGATGCTGCACAGCAAATGGAAATAAGCATCGGCAACTATAAATAAATAATAAAAGGTATTCCTTCTCGTGTGATAGTAAGCTGGATAAAGGAAATGCGATAAAATTACCATATTCATTATTATGCATACCTGGTTGGTTCCTGTGTTCATCCTGACTACATTTTGTTGACTGTGAACTTTGTTCAGCAGAATCCCAACTAATAGTTAGCTCCGAGGCCCTGTCAAGGCCCTTTGATTTGTATGGAGCGATGTTGTGAGGTGTGCGTAGAGGATATAACAAATCATTCTCAATGCACTGATACCTGCAAAAGAGTACTTACTATAATAATTTGTATATGAAATTACAAACTGAAAAAAAAAACTATCAAGAAGAGTTCTTACATTTGTTTGCAGAGCTTATCAACCACATTGGAAAGATTGATGACATGCTTCATTGTATCCATGACCTCGTCATCAGTAAAAAGTTGAAAATCTTTCTCAAGGAAACCAGATAGTCTTTCAACATTAAATTCTAATTGTTGTTGCTGATCCTCAAATAAATTCTGCTTCATTTCTCTTTCCTGAGGAGTCATCTCATCCTTAAAAATCTCATCACCAAACATGTAGAATGCAAACGGATACGAATAGGAAAGAACACGCCTTGATCTGAATAGCCTGTTTAACCCATTTATGACCCAAGAATAATCTTTTATCTTTGACTCCTTATTTTCTGAAATGGATATCTTCCCCTGGATCTCATTCTTTAGCTTTGCTTCCTGCTTAAGAGAGTCGGTGTGAGCCTTGTATCTGTTGTGGTAGTGCATATATCTATAGAGGTCTCGCCTTGCTTGTTCTGTCTTCTTAGTCTGATCATCAGTGAACCGACCACAACTGTGGCCACTAATACTTGACCATGTGTGATCTCTACCTGTGGCACCCCCACATAACCAACTGCATTCAAAAGTATCACATAACAAAATATAAGTAACATAACATTGATAACATAATCATGAAAGGAAAAGAGGATGAAATCTAGAACAGAAAAAATAATAGAAGGCAACCTCAATCAGACAACACGATGGGACACTAATTTTGATACTTAATGTAACTTTTATGACTATCTGCTGTATGACATAATCTGCTTGCTGACCTCCTCTCACTCTTTGTTTGCTGCACAACAGATTTGGCAATAGGTCATTCTCTGTTGTCCTAGTTGCTGTAGCAGTAGGGCAATAAGCCACCACTGCTACATTAGTTGATAGCTAATACATCAGTCATGTCTTGGTAGTGAGCTGAGGTAGGAATTGTACTGCTAGTACTAGGAGTAGTTGGGGCTGTACTCAGCCATTCTCATGTGTACCTTATAGTTGGTACATGAGTTGTATATACTCTACCTCTATGCAATGAAAACAGGCAGTTCAGGCCAACACTGGTGCTTGTACTGTGTGTATGCCTGTGCTCACCCCTTCTTCTATCTCTAGCCATAGTGAGTGAGTGTGTGTGCTGGTAAGCTTACTACTTACCTGTGCAGGGCAGTGAGGGACCAACAAGTGGCATCAGAGCCGTACAGGTTCGCCTGCATCGCCGGACTAATCGTCGGCGATGGCACCTGGCTCGGAGACGGGCGACAGCAACGGAGCTGCGGGAGGCGGCAGTGCTGCTGGGGCTGCCCAGCCACGACAGGAGGTCGTCGTGCGCACAGTGCGGGAGGTCAACGGCACTACTTGGCCACAACTGACTCGCACCAACTATGGCGAGTGGACGGTGACCATGAAGGTCAAGCTCAGAGCCCGACGGCTCTAGAACGCCATCGACAAGGGCACCGACATAGTAGAAGATGACATGTCAGCGCTGGAGGCCATCCTCGCTGTTGTGCCTGCGGAGTACCGGGAGCCGTTGGGGGCGAAGAAGTCTGCTAAGGAGGCGTGGGAGGCCATTGTAGCGATGCGCGTTGGCTCTGATCGCGCAAAAGAAGGCGACGGCCCAGCTGCTGAAGCAGGAGTACGACAACCTCAAGTTCAAGAATGGTGAGTCGGTGAAGGACTTCTCCCTCCGCCTGCAGTCGCTCATCAGCAAGCTGGGGAGCCACGGTATCACCATCGACGAAGAAGAGGCGGTCTCCAAGTACCTCCACTCTGTGCCCTTGAAGTACATCCAGATCGCTCTCTCCATAGAGACGATGTTGGACCTGTCCACCCTCACCATTAAAGATGTGACAGGCTATCTGCGGGTGGTGGACGAGCGCATGGAGCAGGCCACAGCAACAACGGACAGCGGCAAGCTGCTGCTGACAGAGGAGTGGGCTCCCGGATGAAGGAAAAGAAGTCCGGGGAAGCCTCCTCCAGCCGCGGTGGCGATGGCAAGCGTCGCAGCAAGGCTTCTTTAGAGAAGAAGAAGAAGATCGACCCCAACGCTTGCCGGCGCTCATCAGCACATTGGGCAAAGGAGTACCCAAATCGCAAGCAGGAGAAAGAAGGTTGAGGCTCATTTGGCACAGGCTAATGATAATGATGAAACCACTCTCTTGATGGCGACGTTCTGTGCACTGCACAACGTTGAGGCCAAGGAGAAGGGAGAGATGATGGCGGTGGATGAGCACAGGAAGGCTATGAAGGGTGTCAACCTCGACGAACCGCGCGTCCAAGTCCATCTCGAACGTGTGGGTGGCGAGCAGGAGCAGCGGTGGTACCTGGACTCTGGCGCCAACAACCACATGACGGGCTCCAAGACAGCCTTCTCCGAGCTCGACGGTAACATGACCGGCACGGTGAAGTTCAGTGACAGCTCAAGGGTGGCGATCCGAGGGTGCAGCACCATCATCTTCAGGTGCCAGAACGGCGAGCACCACGCACTGACGGATGTATATTACATCCCGCAGCTACGTTCAAGCATCATCAGCATTGGCCAGCTGGATGAGCACGGCAGCGAGGTGCTGATCAAAGACGGCGTCCTCAGGATCAGGGACCGGGAGCAACGGCTTCTTGCCAAAAGGTGAAGAGGTCCCGGAACCGGTTGTACCTACTCTACTTGAAGGTGGAGATGTCCATCTGCTTGGCTGCGCAGCGCACGGAGGAGCCGTGGTTGTGGCACGCTCGCTATAGCCATCTCAGCTTCGACGCCCTCGGCAAGCTGGAAAAAATGGTCTGGGGGCTGCCTCACATCGAGCACGCAGGCGAGCTGTGTGACAATTGCCTGGCCAGGAAGCAAAGAAGGCTGCCATTCCCGAAGACGGCGAAGTACCGTGCGGCAGAGGCCCTCGAACTGGTCCATGGTGACCTCTGCGGACCGATCACGCCGGCGACGCACGATGGGCGCAAGTACTTCATCTTGCTGGTGGATGACTGCAGCCGGTTCATGTGGCTATAGCTTCTGACCAGCAAGACCGAGGCAGCGGAAGTGGTCAAGAAGTTCAAGGCGCGCGCGGAGGCGGAGAGCGGCAAGAAGCTGCGCGTGCTGTGGACTGATCGCGGCGGCGAATTCACCTCTGTAGAGTTTGCAACGTACTACGCAGATCAAGGTGTGGTGCGCCACCACACCACGCCGTACACGCTGCAACAGAATGGCGTGGTGGAGAGGCGCAACCAGACAGTGGTCGGCATGGCGAGGTCGATGATGAAGGCTACGAAGATGCTGGCGGAGTTCTGGGGAGAGACGGTGACCACGGCGGTGTTCATCCTCAACCGCGCGCCCACCAAGGCCCTGAAGAGCAAGACGTCATTCGAGGCTTAGCATGGACGCAAGCCGAATATGTCCTTCCTCAGGACATTTGGCTGCGTTAGCCATGTCAAGAACACAAAGCCCCCACCTCGGCAAGCTGGAGGACAGAAGCACGCCCATGGTGCTGTTGGGCTATGAGGAGGGCAGCAAGGCCTATCGGCTCTATGATCCCAAGGGAGGTAGGGTGGTGGTCTCTAGGGATGTAGTGTTCGACGAGATGGCTGCTTGGGATTGGGAGGATCAAGGCGCCGGGGAAGCTGCTGGTGTCAGCAGCACATTTGTTGTCGAGCACTTGGTGATCCAAGGAGGAGGAGATAATGGCGCTGGAGAACAGGCTGCTGCTGGAGAACAGGCTGCTGCTAGAGAGCAGTCTCCACCAGTAGTGGCGCATTCACCTCCACCACAGTCCCCTACGACGGCAGCACAGGGGACACCCCCACTGGAGTTCGCATCACAACCCACAGACATCGACGAGTTCGTGGATACTTTCCATGACGGCAAGGAAGTTCGGTTCGGGCATGTGGACAACCTTGTCGGCGAAAGGGGAGCACCTGGGCTGGTTAGCCGGCTTCTGGATGACCCAGAACTACTACTTGTCAACGCAGAGGAGCCGCCAACGTTCACAGTGGCTGAACGCGACGCCAATTGGCGCCAGGCGATGTTGGAGGAGATGAGGGCGATCGAGGACAATGGGACATGGGAGCTAGTGGATCCACCGATGGGCTGCAAGCTGATCGGGTTGAAGTGGGTCTACAAGGTGAAGCGGGACGAGCGCGGCGCCATTGCCAAGTACAAAGCTCGGCTTGTCGCCCGTGGCTTCATGCAACGCGAGGGCATCGACTTCGAGAAAGTCTTTGCTCCGGTGGCGCGAATGGAGTTCGTTCGCTTGCTATTGGCCATGGCAACAGCGAAGGATTGGCGCGTCCACCACCTCGACGTCAAGTTTGCGTTCCTCAAAGGCGAGCTCGCGGAGACGGTCTTCATCAAGCAAGCTCCAGGCTTCGCCGTCAAGGGTGCTGAGCACAAGGTGCTCAAGCTGCGCAAGACGCTCTACGGGTTGCGGCAGGCCCCTCGGGCGTGGAACGCCAAGCTCGACGCCACCTTGGGCGAGCTTCGGTTCACTCGCTACGCCACAGAGCACACGTTGTACACACGGCGACGGGGGAATGAGCTCGTCGTCGGTGTGTATGTGGACGACTTGATCGTCATTGAAGCGTGGGCGGAGGACATTGACGGCTTCAAGCGCGAGATGGCTGCTTGTTTCAAAATGAGCGATCTTGGCACGCTCTCCTACTACCTCGGCATTGAGGTGAGGCAGGGGAAGGAGCACATCCCCCTGGGCCAGCGCGCCTATGCGAAGAAGCTACTAGAGCGCAGCGGCATGGTGGAGTGCAAGCCGTGCGCAACTCCAATGGAGCAGCGGCTGAAGCTGTCCAAGCACAGTATGGCGGCAAAGGTGGGCGCAACGCGCTACCGGAGCATCGTCGACGGGCTGCGCTACCTCACGCATACTCAGCCAGACATCGCGTTCGCGGTCGGGTATGTTAGTCGGTTCATGGAGGAACCGCGTGAGGATCACTGGACGGCGGTGAAAAGGTTGTTGCCCTACGTCAAGGGGACGCTCGATCAAGCGATCGTCTTCCCCAAGAGCGGCGGTAAGGGTGGGTTGCGGCTCACGGTCTTCAGTGAGGCACCCCCCAAGGTAAAGGAAGGTGAGCCGGAGCTCACTGTTTTCAGCGACGCAGACATGGCGGGCGACGGAGCACCTCTGGTGTCCTTGTCCTCCTTGGAGCAGCCCCCATCGCCTGGCAATCGCTGAAGCAGAAGATTGTGGCGATGTCGACGTGTGAGGCGGGGTACGTTGCAGCGGCCACGGCGGCGTGCCAGGCTATCTGGTTGAACTGGCTGCTGGGGGAGCTGACCGGCGAGGAAGCTCACCCGCCAGCTCTGATGGTGGACAATCAGCCCGCCATCGTCCTCGCCAAGAATCCTATCCTCCACGATCGGAGCAAGCACATCGACATCAAGTTCCACTTCCTCCGGGACTACGTCGATGGAGGGCAGATCGTCATCGAGTTTGTCGAGACCGGCA
This sequence comes from Miscanthus floridulus, assembly GCF_019320115.1. Taxonomy (NCBI): domain Eukaryota; kingdom Viridiplantae; phylum Streptophyta; class Magnoliopsida; order Poales; family Poaceae; genus Miscanthus; species Miscanthus floridulus. The sequence goes on along the minus strand of NC_089580.1, from coordinate 178,786,844 downwards.
GACAGCTCGCTGACATCCTCACCAAGTCACTTGGGCGCCTGCGGTTCATAAAGCTGAGGAAGATGATTAGCATGGATGAGGTCAAGGCTTTTGGTTAGCAGCAGGATTAGGGAAAGAATTGTAAGACATAATCTACTGCTGACCTCTCACTCTTTGTTTGCTGCACAACAGATTTGGCAATAGGTCATTCTCTGTTGTCCTAGTTGCTGTAGCAGTAGGGCAATAGGCCACAACTGGTACATTAGTTGGTAGCTAATACATCAGCCATGTCTTGGTAGTGGGCTGAGGTAGGAATTGTACTGCTAGTACTAGAAGTAGTTGGGGCTATACTCAGCCATGCTCATGTGTACCTTATAGTTGGTACATGAGTTGTATATACTCTACCTCTATGCAATGAAAACAGGCAGTTCAGTTGCCACAAACCAAAAGAGCAGAGCTCTGGCCAACGCTGATGCTTGTGCTGTGTGTGTGCCTGTGCTCACCCCTTCTTCTACCTCTAGCCATAGTGAGTGAGTGTGTGTGCGCTGGTAAGCTTACTGCGACCAACATCTGCCACATGGGTGAGGGGATATTAGTTCGTTTCCCCCTCAATCCCCTTGGGGAAAAGGCCTAAGTGTTATATGCTCATCCTATAATCAGGAGAAAGAGTATTTAGCATACACCATTAAGACCAGCCACACATATGTTTCTGTCAAGTTGTGTATTATACTACAAGCAAAATACTGGAATCATTCACACCACTAGCAACTAATTTTATGTAGCAAATTTAAATGATTGTCTCTATCCAAAAGAAATTAGATTTACAAATTACAAATATCTTATTCTTGCAAAAAAAAGAGCATGGAAAAGAGCAACCAATACTAAGACTAAGGTACTAAAATATATTTATATGTATATGTACCAATATTGACACAACAATCATCTCATAGGCAATTCACCAATCAGTCCTAAATTATATGCTTGTGGTTTAGATAAAAAGGCTGACATCATAACATGTGCCCTTGGCAACAGTTAACTTAATATGTTTATCTGAATATTCCATAAAAGACAACCTAATAACCTGTGCATGAATTGCCTCCCAGATTTTGATACAAGGAGGTAGATTTACCAGATTCTTTAACGAAACATCCTCTAACTAGATATATGAAATTGTGACCACGCCATGTAGAAGTATACAACGGCTAATCTAAATTATAATGATGATATAAAGGAGAAAAACTAGGAGATCAAGAAAACGGTGTTGTATGGCCAAGACCAAAAGAACAATCAAGTGGAAAATTTCATCATACAAAGAATGCTAATATTGGGTTAATCAACTTCAACAGTATGAATTGGAAATGGAACAAGATGAAGAAGCATAGATCTAACCAGAATGCTTGTCCACATATACATGCAACCAGGTTGCAGCCACCATTCTTCTCCACAGGTTTGTGACACTTGGGACAGGGCTTAGTATTTACTGTTATCCAATTCACTGTTTCTGATTCATCACGACATTTCTTGATCCAGAGCTCCCACATCAAGCAGGAACACGGTGAGTGTGCTTGTAAGGAGCAATTAAAACAAAACTGGCATCCACATGTGCATTCCACCTCACAATAAATATCGCCTTTGACGCGTATAGCATTTCCACAATGTGGTGTGCTTGGGCACCACTTGACTGTATCATTATCCTCAATATATGATTCCAGTAAAAATCTTTCAAAGCGTTCTGCGATATCTGGGTGTCTCGCAATGACCAGTTTTCGAATTATTGCTTCATCACAAATAGCATTGCACTTTGGAGCCATGCATCTGACACGCCGGCTCTGACCCTCATTTATTTTCACAATGAAATATTCAGTCCAACCTAGGAGAGGGACAGGAAAGTTAGTAGCTATCCAGGAAGAAACTAGGTGCAGCAAAAGATCATTCATAGAAAGGCTGTTCTCTGTTTTGTCCTCTATGTTTGTGGTGGTGGACTGGTGGTAAGGGGTAGGAAGAAAAAATAATATGATTCGTGTAAACATAAAAAATATAACGATAGAATTAAAAAGCCCACTCTAGATTGATTTTAAAATAAAATATATGATGGGTGTGTATGAATCGACACATATGAAATGATTTGAAGCAAAAGTATGTTATTACTATACATGCAACAGTTATCAGTAGCTCCAAAATCACAAGGCCAGTTTCATGCATGACATACAGATACAAATGCCCCAAAGGCCCAAAATGATACAATACAGTTATACAGAGCTAAAGGAAGAAACAATATTGAACTATTTTATTGATAATATATGAGGATTGAAAGCTGTTAGCAAACAAAGCAGCTTCTGAATACCAAACAGATCTTGCAAGTTCTAATAGACAAGAGCCAAAACTGTTAGAAAGAATAGTGGTTAAGAGGTGTCATTCTTCAGTATTTCTTTGTTACAAACACCCTACAAACAATGCATTACACCATTTCTCTACCAGAATATATTAACTGGAACATGCAAAAGATGAAAATGCGGAATCATCTGAGCCAACCTAAACAGACATTACTCACAATCATTGCAGTAACTGTGGCCGCAGTCCATCTCGGAGGCAGCCGAGGGTGGCACATCATCATAACAAACATTGCAGGTCACCTCCACCGAGGAGGTCGTGCCAGCATTATTGGTGTACTGAAGAGGAATACCGGCCTCCAAGAAGAGCCTATCCCTGCCCTTCTGATCGAGAAGCTCGAAAATCCTCTCCACGTCCCAGCGGTAGTGGATGAGGAGCGTCCGGGCATGGTGCTCCCTCAACCCTAGCAGTTCCATCACCTTCCTAAGATCCTCTCTCTGCAATCCCACAAATGCCCAAACCACAAAATGGAATTGAGAAAAAAAAAAGATGAAAGTAAGCATCAGTATCAGAAATAGCGTGTAGTGTAGAAACCGAATGGGGGAGAGCCCCCGCAGTCACCTGCGCCGCCAAGAGGGATTCCTTGGTAATCACCTGCAACCAAGCAAAGAAGGAATGCGTCAGGAAGAGGAAGCAGCTGAGGGTGGTCTCACGACGGAGACAGATGCGGAGGACAAAATCAGGATAGGACACGCACGGATGAGGCGGACCAATGGCAGTCCTCGAGGTGCTCGTCCTCGAGGACCTGGAGGACGGACTCTTCTAGGGCATCGTCCTCCTGATCGCTCAGGTAGCAGTCGTCGTCGTCTTCTTCCTGCTCCAATTCCGACGAGGACACCGGCGGCGAGGTCCCCTCGGCGTCGCGACCCATCTGCCGACGCTGATCCGATCAGAACCCGAATCAAAACGGCCGGCGGTGATAGTACCCCTCGCACGGAAGAGGGGAACAGATTGGCGGATTGGGTCAGGTGCAACAGCCGGCGCGGGCGGGGAAGGCGGGGATAGAGGAATCGCGGCGCGGAAGCGGGCGCGGCGCGGAGGGAGGGGGAGCTGGCGACTGTGAAGCTTGCACAGTTGCACGGGAAGAGAAGAGAAGGGGAGGCGGCGGCGCAGGCGTAGCGGGTGTGGGTGTGGGTGTGGCCGGAATTGGGGAAGGCTGGGCTGATGTAATGCGGCCTACTGTGATACATGTGAGAAAATGAAGGGAGGTGAATGTAAAACCTTAACCTACGGGATACCATTTCATTTACTATTTAGTATTTATTATAATCCATTCATCAACGATTACAGAATGGTGCTAAATCAAATCATATTAAGTTTGCCAAACTTACATATAAACTAGCGTGGGTGCCCACGCTTTGCGTGGGAAGGAGGGCGGGAAAAAAAAGGGAAAAAAAGATGGAACGGGTGTGCACTGTTTCATAAAGGGTGCATACTGTTTCGTATCGGGTTTGTACTGTTCTGTATCGGGTTGGCGGTGTTCTTTATCGGGTTGGCACTGTTTGTCACGGAACCGAGCACTGTTCATCGTGGATCCGGTACCTGGTACTGCTGATCTACGGTGATCTGAGTCTGGTGGAGGAGAAATTTATAAATATTAAAAGGCGGTTAGATTTTATGGTCTACGATTTAGCAGACTAAAGTTACGGACTAAACTTTAAACCAATTTAGCTCACTGTCTTTTTTGTGAGATTAACTAAATTTTAGGCACAACTATAGACCATGGGTACCTAAACAGACCCTTATTATACTAAATAAATCTCACTAAAATTCTCAATAAATATATTTTTAGTATATATTTTAAGTCATATAAATGCTGATACTATTTTTTATAAACTTAACTAACTTAAGAGTTTTACTTAAATTAAATTTATAGATATATTTTTCTGAGGGAGAGAGGTAGTATTGTATAGTGGATTCATATTTACTTAACTCACATGGTAGACATATTTCTTATTCCAGCTCAAAAAATAAACATCTGGTTAACGGTTTTATGGTCGACTTACAAAGTTGAGAAACGTTTTTTTCAAATAATATATGTTGCCGTCAATAGAATTTGTATATAACAATGGCAACTTTCTTGCAAATTGTTGAGTTAATGAATTTGCTTTATATGTATACCGAATTATAGAATCAAAATCTTATTGGGTTTCTGTCCACACAAGTTCAAATCCTCGATTTGATGTAGGTGCTCATATTTTTCTGAATTTACCAGTGTTGTTCTTTCAATAGCAGGTGACGTGTTCGTCAACGGTGAAACACCTATGATGACTTTATTAATCTCAAGGTCTAACTGCTTAATTTCAGTCTTTCTGAGGTATTCATATTAATAGGATGTATATGCATGCGTGTATAGGGATAGTTGTGTACATATACGAGTACATGCCTATGTAATGTGATTCAGAGAAAATTATAATCTCGTTTGTGTTTGTTACTCAGTAAAATCAAATTTGTATTCTTAATATTGCTCACAGTTCGGCCTTTTTGCTTTACTAGGTACATGCCTGTGCGTTGCAACGGGAACAAAATAACCACAATAATTTTAGTTTAAACGTGTGTTGTATTACTACCTCTGTTTCAGCTTAGATTGTTTATGCTTGTACTCCATAGCTTGACATGACACAATCTATTATATTATATTGTTTAGCTGCTTATAAACTTTTGATAATTGGATATATAGTACATTTGATATAAATCTAATCGTATCAAGTTTGTTTTACAATTGATAGTTAAATTTTTTTGAAGTTATTGATCAAAGATGTTAATGTTTGAATGTTGTGTGCCTTATAAAACAATATGGAGGGAGCATTGCTAAAAAGTGATACTTTGAGTGTGATGCTCGCAACATTTTGTTTTGCAGCCATAGTCACTGTTACACGAGTCTTCACAAAGTTTAAACAATTAGCACATAATTGAAGTTTTGATGTATATTGTAAGGACCTAGTTATGCTATAACAGTCAGTTTTATACTACAACAATCGCATGTTTGCATACAACTATCCATTAAGTATCTTGGTCAATCTACCTACCTTGCCATCGCTCTATTGACGCCTTCTCCCTCCTATCTTTATTACAGTAACATCTTCTACAGTCATGCCCTCACTTAGGATCTGCCCATAAACAATGCTCGGCCATTGCGCTTTGTTGCAAGATCTTAAAGCCAATCGAGCCAATGCCCAAGTTGATCGGCCTATTCATAGTTATTCAGGTTTTAATCCCATATACGATGTGAAAGCCCAAGACCCAGAAGGCCAAAACCCTTACTCTTGATGATCAGATTGTGTGAGCTAGAGGGCATTCGAATGATCGACCCAAGATTACAAGCACCTAGGGAGAACAAATCTGGCTAATTGGTTGCTTAGTAAGAAAATCTACAATCTTAGAGAACAAATGATCTGACCATGGAAAAAACACAATGAGTTAGTGATAAAATCAAACATGATAATAAATTTATCATTAAAAGGTAAAAATATTGAAAATACAGATGCTGGGCTGGTAGTTCTTTTACACCAGGGAGGTACTCATGTTGCTAAAGCACTATGAAACCTCAGAAACTTAAAAGCTGGTTCCTCGCTCTATATGCAAAATCTCACACACCTATTGTTGGATTTTGTACAGGAACGTGGCAGGTGTCATCCATTAATAATGATTAAATGAACAACCACCATTGATGTTATGAACTATGAAGAGTTCCATAAAGACCAATCAATCTCGCAAACTTGGTGTTGAATAGGTTGCATCTTTTATTCCTTTTAGATAGTACAAGTATACAAGAAACTTAAGCATCACAAACTTATGGATATTTAGCAAAAATATAATTTAGATGTATGACCAGTCTAAATAAAACACAGAGACTGATGTATGACATGCATCAGACTAATGCTTATGCAATGCAAGGGCTTCTTCCCCCATGGTGTAAAAGAAAGCAGTAGGAATGAGACGTGCAGCTATATAATAAACACAACAATAGGAGAACAAGATCATGCTGGAATAGTATGGAAGAAGAGCCCAACGGCCACCAAGGACAGTAGAGCGTGGTGGCACCGGTGCTGCTGTGCATGAGCTCGGCGCCGCCGATTCCTCCTCTAGAGCGAGCGCAGGCTACAGGCCCCGGAGACAGCAAGAGGCTATCACCGACACCGATCTAAACAGTGCCAGTGAAGGCGCTAGCTTCGGCTACCATGTAACCTATCATGGGAATACGTAAGAAAGGGACCAACCTTACGTAGATGTAGATGATGCTGGCCTTGTTCCTCATGGAGGGCTAGCCAATTAGCTAGCAGACCGAAATGGTGGAGGCAGTTGAATGCTTGTGTCGGCTGCTTCCTATTATCGGGGTAAGCTTCGATTTGAACGGTGGGGACTGTGATATCGTTGCTCGTGTTCGGTACATGGTTGGCTGGTGTCGTGTTGGGTGCGTAGATGCCGATTGGAATGATGGGTGGACGAGCTAAGGCGCGATTGACAACTACGTGAGTAGAGCTTCAGCCTTTAGGAGCAATAATGCTGTGATTGATGCCATCATGAGATCAAAGGAAAGACAATCCGTTTCCTAATTAGTCGTGATCTCCTATCTCCTAATTAGTGTGGTCTTTGTAGAGAAAAAATGTTGTGATTGATGTTAGCGAGAGAAGGAAGGCAATCTGTTTCCTAATTAGTCGTGGCATCTATTGATGGGCGAGGCGACAGTGATCGCGCGAGGCTTCTGTCAGGCGTGTATGCAGGGTCGAACACGTATGATCGCGTGATTGAAGGGCAATTCCCCTTGATTTGTCTCTTTCCTTCCATGCATGGGTTGGATTTTTTTTCCATGTGATTATCTACCTGCATGGTGAGGGGTTTGCCGAAATTTCTTTTTCTATGCCGAGTAGTCATGGATCACATGGTGGTTTTGGTGCTGTCGAGTAGATGTTGACAACCAGTATGTTTTAGTTGTAAAGAAGAGATAGAGATACTACTAGGCTTACTATGTGTGCCTTCTGCCTTGTTTTCCTTGTGGGTTTTATCTTTCTTTTGGGCTTTTCTTTTTCCGACCATTTCCTAGTGCAAAGTGCTGCCATTACTACTTATATATTTTTTATGTTTTGTTTTGTTTCATCTGGAGTATGTTTCTGACATGTTGTGGTATATGTTTGCTTCTCACTTTAGCCCATCACGCAGGTTGTCTTAAATTTCAGCTCAATTAGATAACTTTGTCAGCAATAATTTCTCAATTTATATGCACTTTGCACTGACTTTTTATGAATGGGTCAGATGTTGAATGCTTATGATTAAGGAAAAAAAATGGGAGATAAGCATCTAACTAAACAATAGCAATGAGGCAAAAGTCCAAAATAGAGATGATGGCAAGCCATATTTCTATTGGATGAGAAGAAATTTGAGATGAAACAAAACAAAAAAAATCACTTGACTGTTGATAGAGTATGTGAGACCACAAAGATTTTTTTACAAATGACTAGAGGAACAAAATCACTGGCCATCATGGTCTACATGCTCCTTGTTAGTGGGCCTCCATGGGTTGTTCATTTTTCGCAGATGTTCTGAGCCAATTTGTCCTTTTCTTATAATTCAGTCTTTACCGAAGTTTTAAATGCTTCTAAGAGTATAAGGGCATGATTGGTTTGTAGGCAAAATTTGCCATGCCAAGGATTTGGCAAGCCAAAGTTAGGTAAAAAATTTGCCATGGGAGCCAAATGTGAGAGATTGATAAGTTTTAGTAGCAAACTAAACAATAGCCAAAATCATGGCTTGCTAAATCTTCGGCGTGGCATATTTTGGAAGCCAACCAATAAGGCCCTAAATCCTACAGTGTGTAGAGTTTTTGACAAAAGACATCACCAATGAAAACCTTAGGTGTGGTGCACATTAGGATTTTGTATTTTTTAGAATTATTACACAGTACAACGCAGACGCTCATAACACGCACGCATACTCACCCCTATGAACACATGTACACAAGCCCTACTAAAAGTGTATTTGCCCCCTATGTGGGTTTTGGTGTATTGATGACATCCAAATTAGGGACTAATATGTTTTTAATGAGATATGTCACCGTCATTAGTCCCATTAAAGATTCAAGGAATTGATAAAGATGAAATGGTATCCCTCAAATTCTTCAAGTACAAATGGTAGACGAACTCAAAACGCTCTTCAAGTTTAAATTTCATGCTTTTGAGTTTAGGTTTGCTGCACTATTAAGAGGGATACAAATTTAGGTGGTCTAAGGAAGATAGAGTGCTCAAGTATAAAAATAAACTCAAAAGAGAGACACTCTAGCACTTCACGGGCACGTAGAATATTTTTGAGACTTTTGGTGTCGAAAGTCCCGACTGAGGTCGGAAGTCTCGACGCCCAGTCACTTAGCCTGCGCACTAATTGTGGCCCTCGAAAGTCTCAACGTGAGTCGGAAGTCCTAACTCAGGCTGAGAGTCCTGACACCTGGACACTTCGCTGTCCTACTATGTGCACTCGTCGAAAGTCCCGACGTACGTTGGGAGTCCCGACCATCGGAAGTCCCGACATACGCCAGGAGTTCCAACATTGACTTGCTCGTAGTGACTTTGACCTAGCTATGAACAGTGTTTTCTTTAGAGGTCGGAAGTCCTGAGATCTGTGCTGAAACTTCCGATGTAGATCTGAATGCTTAGATCTCTACTATGAGTATAAATAGCTCTATCCTCTCTTCTAACCGTTACCCACTCATTCACTGTCACCAACCTTCGTCCAAATCTGCTTCCAAGCATTCAAGGCTTCCCTCTCCTCTCCCCTTTGCTCCTAACTTCGATTCCCCAAGGATTTGAGTGATAGGAGAGTGGATTGAGTGAGAAAATCACTTTGGCAAGCTTGAGCACTTGATTTCTTCATCAAGCCAGTTGGATTTGCGTCTATTACTCTTGGGGCTTTGCCTCTAGCTGGCTAGGCATCGCCTAAGAGCTTCCATCTTATGAAAGAGCCTTGAAAAGTTTATATTACCCTTGATTTCTTAGTAAAAATCTCAAGTGACCTTTGTGGTTGCTTTGAGAGAGGCAAGGAGGTGAAAGAGACTCTAACCTTTATGGTCAGCTCAACAATGAGGACGTAGGAGCTCCTTTGTGGGGTTGCCAAACCTCAAGATAAATCCGTGTGTCCCGCATACTTGTTGTTGCTGTGTTTGCTCAAGATTACTTGTATTTATTTGTCTTTCTCTCTCCCAAACTTTATTTTAGGGTTTGGACTCGTTTTACAATTTGGAGGCATTTTGGCATCAAGGGAGTGACCCAACATCTACATCAAACCACTAGAAAGTGGGGTTGTAAGATTATTTATCTGTAAAGTTAAATTTGGTACTGCTTTTGTAGTTCATTTAGGCATCGGGACTTTTGACAGTTTATGCCGAAACTTCTGACGACGTCAGGAATTTCGACCCAAACTGTTGGGACTTCCTATAGTGGCTGACAAATTTGAACTTAGCATTTGCAGTAAATTTTTAGATATGCCTATTCACCCCCCCCTCTAGGCATTGTTAGATCCTTTCAATTGGTATCGGAGCAAGGTCTTCTTTTAATGCTTCACCGGGTGAGAAGAAATAATGTCGGACACCAAAAAGATGCAAGCCGATACCACCAAGATGGCCAAGCAAATTGCAAAGGAGTTGATTGCCGAGCAAGCAAAGATTTTCCAAGATAAAATGAAGAAGATACAAGATGAGATGAGTAAGATGAAGGAAGAGTTGAGCAACAAGGTTGAAGATGCTATAAGTGGCAAGAATGATGCAACCAAAGACACCGCAAATGAAATTGGAGCAGGCAAGCATGCTCATGGAAAGGGAATGTATTCAAACATGGGCTTCGACTATGGATAACTCATCAAAGGTCCACCTCTACATTCTCTTTCCGTCAACCTTGGCAAGCTACCTTACGTTGATGGAACAAGATACATCGATTGGGCTTATAAGATGAAGATGCACCTCATCGCCGTAAGACTTTGGGAAGTTGTGGATGTTGGTGTGATGATTCCTATCGAAGAAGATAGAGAGATAACTCTAGAAGAAGCATTCGACCTCCATCAAAATGCACAAGCCGTGTCCTTGCTTGTCTCAAGTTTGGGTTCGAATGAGTTCAACAAAGTGAATGGAATAGAAAGTGCTAAGCAAATTTGGGAAGCTTTGAGAACATCATTTGAAGGGGACAAGAGCATGAGAAAAGGTAACATTGAGCCACTTCATGGTGAATTGGAAAGATTTGTGTTCTTACAAGGTGAAACGGCTCAAGCAATGTTTGATAGGCTTATGGCATTGGTCAACCGTATAAGAGCTCTTGGAAACACTGAATGGGATGACAACAACATTGCTAGGAAGATGTTGAGAACTCATAGAGCCAAGAACAACATGCTAGCGTCCATGGTCATGGAAGGCCCGGTTATGATGAGATGACACCCCAAGAAGTTCTTTCAAAGCTCAAGCATCATGAGTGTCTAGATGAAGATGCAATCAATGCTCACAATCAAAATCCTAATACAATGGGATACAACAAGAGTGCAGCCCTTAAAGCAACTCAGCAACATGAAGTTCAAGGTTCAAGTCAAGAGAAAAATAAGAAAGTGAAGGATGATTCCTCAAGTGAAGAAGAAGATTCTGATATGGAGGTTGTATTTGTGATTAAGAATCTTAGAAAATTTATGAAGAAGAAGAGCAACCGCAAGACCTATGGTGATGGTAAGAAGATGTTTTGCTATGGGTGTGGTCAAACTAGTCACTGTCGATGTTTTACCACTGATAGCCTGCCACAGGGGTACCCGGGGCAGTATGTTTAGGCTTCGGCGTATGCCGAACTCGATGGTTTACGCAAGAGACAGCCGATTTATCCTGGTTCAGGCCCTCGATCATAGATCGAGTAATAACCTTATGTCCAGTCAGCCTTAGCCTTTGCGTTGGATTGATTATGATCTGCTCTGTTCTCCATCTTGACAGGAGCATTGCCCTCCTTTATATAGTCAGGAGGCCGGAGTCCTAGTCGGTTTACAATGAGATTTCCTAGTAGGATTACTTGATAGTTCTACTACTAAGATTTACATGGGAAGAATCCTAGTTGAACTAGATCTTCTCTTTCCCTTGCGGGGTATCCTGTGGGTCCCGTATCGACAAGCCCCCGAGCACTTCATGGTTAAGCTCTGAAAGTCTCGCTCTGCCCCTTCAAGTCTTGTTGAGTAGGAATAAGATGTCATCTGAGTGCTTTCTGGAGTGAAACCTTGTAGCGCTTCTTAGGATTTTTGAGTGGTGAGTGCTTTTCTGAAGAAAAAATACATCCATCTGGTTGTAGCCCCCGAGCCTCTTGCTATTTGGAACAAGGAGCTGGAGGATCTTATCTTGAAGTTGTTCCGATTGTTCGTTGAAGTTTTATCAAAAAGAACTCAAATATGGCTCGTTCCGGGTTCTTTTTGTCGTAATGTCTTAAAATGGTCTGTGTTGAGGAAGTCTTTTGGTGACGTGCGCTTTTTCGAAGAAAAAGTGCACTCACTGAGTGTAGCCCCCGAGCCTCTTGCTATTTGGAACAAAAAGTTGGAGGGTCTTGATCCTTTATGTTGTTTGAAAATTTGTGTTCTGAAGTAGTCCCCAAGACTTGGATTAAACCATCGTCCGAGTAGTCTCGCGGCATCCTTCTGAAGCGGCCTTTTAGTCTGGGATTAAACCATCATCCGAGTAGTTTTGCGGCATGCAGCCTCCGAGCTTATGTCCGTGTTCCTTTTTGGTGAAATTGCACTCACTGAGTGTACGAGCCTCGTGCTTTTGGGTTTATCCCGCAGCTCCGCGCTTTCTCCGAGTTCTTCTCTTTAGAAAAGAAGTCGGATGAAGAGTCTTGATGTATTGTCGTCGTTGTAGTCTTGAGTTTCTTGTATTCTTGGTCCTTTGTCTTTGGTTCTGAGCCTCCGGAAGTAGTTGAAATGAAAACCAGGTTCCCTAGCTTAGTGTTGATTAGGCTATGGTGCTGGTCGAGCCTCCGAGCGTATATCCATGTTGTTTTGTTCAGGAAGAAATCAGATGCGAGGTCCTAGCGTATTCTTTGATGGTCTGCTGTTGCCAGATGTAGTTGTATGGTGGTAGTTGAGTGTAAATGCCTTTTGTTCATGGGTTGTACTGTGCTGGTATATTCTTCCGAATATGCCCATCTTTGAGTACTGCTTCCTCTCGCCTGAGTCATCTATTATTGAGTCCTGTCTTTTCACTATGTCCTTTGTTAGGCTTATTTCGTTGGTACTCCTAGTCCATGTGTGCCGATCCTTTGGTCTATAAATACTGTTCCGGAGTGCTTGTTTTCATTCATTGGATATTCTGTTGAAACCTTGGTGGTCATGAATATGGTAGTTTATGAAGTAGAGCAGCCCCCGGGCATGTTTTGTAGTTCCTGTGTGTCTTGTCGTAGCTGGAGGAAGTCTTGTGATAGGGATTAGAGGTAGGCTAATCCCGCGACAGCATTGTGCCAGGATGTATGTGGTGGTAGTTGGAGGAAGTCTTGTGATGTGGGCTTCGTTCCTTCATCCGGCAGTTCTAGGTTGATCCTCATCGCCTGTCTTGAGACCGTCCGGTGCAGATCAACACCATATCCAGCATCACATCGGTCTTAGGTAGACAGATGCCTGCCGGCCTTCTATGCTCCATGTTGCCCTACCGTGCTGTCGATTTCCGCCTTGGATGCACTGCGTCCGTCCTTTGAAGAAAATAGTGTAACTGATGGCGGTTTGTCCTTCCGAGTAGCAATTTGGGACACGTAGTCGTTCCAGAGCCTAGTCATGTCCGTGTTCCTCTTTGCTACTTTGCTTTTTGTGGTGCCGAGTTCGTTGGGTCTTGTAAGATTTATAATCTTCTATTTTTGAAGTCGCTTGTAATGTAACGAATCTTGTCTTCTGAGTTGTCTTTGACTTTTCTGTTGTGATCCCTGTCGTTCGTGAGACTACCGAGTTCTTTCTTACATAACTGGGTTCTTTTGTTCCTCGTGAGGTAGCCCTTTCTTTCTTCTTTCTTTCTTTCTTGGTTTGACGGGTTGTTCTTGTATCAATCTGATAACCCTGCCGTGGCGTTGGACGGATAAGTCTGAAATCTGCCTGTTGGTTTGTACCGTTGTGAGGATTCGTGCCCTCCGTCATTTTAGCTGCGTCGGTAAATGGACCGTTGCGTTCCCACATTGTGTTTTAACGGGCTTTGTGGGCCATTTGTATCACTGAAAAATCTATTTAAAGACCTTTTATCTACCTTTCCCTTGTCGCCCAGCTCTTGCCTTTAAACTCTAGCTCTCAGAAATCTGCCGCCGTCATTGTCGCCATCACCCGAGCACCATCATTCTAGCTTCATCTTCCTTAGTGCCTTTTTTTGCTTCCGCCAGTTCATGGGAAAGAAGAAAACCGCAAGCAAGTCTCAGGCAACCTTCGTGGACGAGGAGTCATCCCTATCTTTGATTGAAAACCAAGAGTTCGTGGCCATGAGGGTAGCTCAGAAGGTTTGGCTGGCTCCAACAACAAGCGAAGACCAGCTGCGCGAGCTCATTAGCGACGGCTTGATCCAAAGCAAAGTCATCGCTGAATGGAGAGTTCCGGGCGAGCATCGGGTTCTGGCTCCGGGTCCTGGTGAGATTGTCCTTTTTGTTTCCTTTGTCCGCGCTGGACTTTGTCTTCCTGCTTCCGCCTTCCTTCATTAGTTTCTTGGTTATTTCGGGGTTAGTCTAAACCATCTAACCCCTAATGTCGTTCTCCATCTTTCTGTTTTTGTTCACCTTTGTGAAGCCTTCCTTGGGATCCCTCCTTCTCTATCTCTTTTTCGCTTTTTCTTTCGTCTAAAACCTCAACCCCATCGTGAAGAAACCAGCGCCCTCGGCGGTTGTGGGATTTAGTTTCGCCAGGGTCTCAAAATTAAGTTTTTTGATTATGACCTAGTTGATTCTGTCAAAGATTGGCGTGCCGAGTGGTTCTACGCTGCCAATTTGATCCCTTCTCTTGTTGTTCACTCCGGATCTGGTACTGTGGTGAATGACCGATGGGACAAGAAGCTTGAGTCACCTGCTGAGATTCAAGCGATCCAGCCACTCCTTGATAGGATTAGCATGCTGAAACAGCAGGGTTTGACCGGCTTTGGTATTGTTTCAAGCTTCCTTCGTCGCCGGGTTCAGCCTTTGAAAGAGCGGGAGCATCTCGGCTTTGAGTATTTTGGTGCCGAGGATCCTTCACATATGGTCCTAGCTCTTGAGCTGACCGGTGAGGAGGTACTCGAGCGCCTCTAGAAGATGCTGAAAGGAGTGAGCGTCATTCCTCTTGCCGTCTCTGAGTTCTCGGCCATCAACCCGCCCCTAGCTGTGAGTTGTCTATCTTTTTGTTTGAGTTCTTTATGTACTCTTGCTGCATCCGTTCTTGCTTAGCTTTTCCTTGTCTCGGTGTTTTATCTTTTTTCGTAGGAGCTTGGGCGGAACTTTGTCGATCCGATCCCCCTTGATGTTCTCCCTGCTGTGGCGGAGACTGGGGATCGTCTAGCTGGTACTTCTGCAATTAGTAAGTCTCAAACCTTTACAGCCCTTCCTGGGGTTTCTTTCAGATTTGTTGATGTATATGAAGAATATGTTCCTCGTCTAGTCCCTCGCGGTCCTCGCAGTGTCCCGAAGAGGGGGCGAATGGACGGGTCTTCATCTGGCTTACCTGTCTCCAAGAAGCCTCGCAAACCAAGTACTCCCTCAGGTACTCCAGTTGTTGCTAGAATGCTCTTAGGTGAGCACATTTAATACTCTTTGTTCTTTTATTTTCATGTTTCTCTCTTGAACCGAGTACTTTTCATCTCCTTTTCAGCAGGTGCTCTGGTTTCGTTGGCTGAGGAAGAAGAGGATGATGAAGTCCCCCTCATCATGTGGTGGTGAGTTGTTTTTCATATTCTTGTTGCATTGAATTTCTCCTCTTTGTTTTGAATTTTAGTCTTGAACTTTTTGAAGTAATCGGAGGTCGGGTGTGAGTTCTTCCGAGGCTCCCGCGTCGACTTCTTCTGAATTTCCGGTGTCGAGTTCTTTGGTTGCCTCTGTCCCGAGCTGTACCGCTCCTCCGATGCGGAGTTCTTCCACGGCTCTAGCCCCGGCTTCTTCCGCGGCTCCGTTGTCGGCTGTCCCACTCCTGTCGCCGGGTGGCGGGGATGTCTTCGCCGTCGTGGTCCCCCCTGCGAGGCTTTCTCTTGGCTTCGCGAAGAAAAAAGTAGTCGGGTGAGTAGATTCTAGCTTTATCTTTTTGGCTTTTATCTTCCTTCCTCTGGTTTTTATTGGTGCTTCCTTTTATCACTTTTCAGTGTTTCGTCTTCTCTAATTTCTTCATCGACTTCTTCTTTGCCTCCCGCCGTGCCAACGAGTTCCGAGCCTTGAGACTCACAACATTCTATTGATGAAGTCGCTGCGGGGGCTTCAGAGCTACCTAGCGAAGTTGCGGACTTGGTCGCTCCGGAGGTAACTGTGGCCGTCGCGCCGGGTCCTTCGGAGGGTTTGGCTCTGGCTTCCCTGGAGGTTGCTTTGGTCGTTCCTTCTTCGTCCTAGCCGGCCTCTCCTTCCCCTTCTCTTGCTTCTGGCGGCCCCTCCTTTTTCGGTGACGTGGTGCAACAGTTCGATGCCACTCATCGGTTATCGGAGCTGACCGCAGCCTGGGGGAGCTTGTCGACCCTCGTGACTTCTTTTGGTGAAAAGCTCCAAGTAGGTTTTACTGCCACTCCTCTTTTGCATGCTTGTTTTTCTTCTATCCTTACGCCTTGTTTCTCTTTGCCTCTTTTTGCTCAGTCTTTCTCTCATGATCATTCTGGCTTCTTTTTCTCATCTAAAAATGAGAGGAAGTTGTCTTCGGAGGTGGATGCTCTGAAAGCCGATCTTGACCTCCTCCGGGTTGAGTTGGAGATGGAGCGTCAAATGCACCAAAAGGAGGAGAAAGCCCTTCGTGCCCGGGTAGTGGAGAGGGAGAAACAGAGAGATGCTGCGGTGGAGTCTGCGAAGAATGAATGCAAAGGTGCCGCAGGTTCTGCCTGTTTCTTCTTGTATTTTGACTTCTTTTTCTGCTGACTTGTTCTTGGGTGTCCTGTCTAGCTCTCCGAGTTGAGAAGCAGAAGCTCTCGGAGAGTATTGATGAAATGAGGGCCCTTGTCCGTTCTAGTCATAATAGAGCTGAGGAGGTAATTACTCATGCTGAGGAAGAACTCGCCCTTGCTAAGCTGATTAGGCGTGGAGCTGACAGAGATCTTGTGCAGGCCCAAAAAACTATTGAAGGCTTGTCCGAGAAGCTGGCGACGGCTACTGAGAATTGGAATGTTTTGTGGAAATCTTTTCGTTCAGTAGCCGATGTCCTCCGGACTCCAGCGGATGACGGGCAATCTTGGGCGCAGTTCATTCCTCGGATTCTGACTCGTTTCCAAGAGTTCACGAAGAGGTGTGCCCAAGTATGTACCAAGAATGTGCTGGCCCAGGTCCGGGTCCTTGCTCTAGAGGCGCCTCTCTCCAAGATAGCAGAAGAAGCTGAAAGCCAAGAATATCTTGACGCCGTTGAGAGGATGGAGTCTGAGGTCGAAGGTCTAGCTAGTAGGGTTGTAGACAGTCTAAATATTGACATTTCCCTTTCTGATGACAACGCCTGACTCGATTGAGCATCCCCTTGTAATATTATACTCCTTTTTAAGTGAAGATTCTTTATTTTTGTTGATGTATTCTTTGCCTGGGTGCGGTTGAAGTTACTTGACTTGCTGAGTACTTTGTCTTGTTCCCGTCTCTGCTCCGCAAAACAACTCTGTGCGTTATTCTGACGAGACCCCTCGATTTGTCGAGTACTTTTCTTTTCTTCCTCCTTTGTGATCCGTCGAGTGCTTTGTCCGTGCTATGACTTGTTAGATGTAGATCTTTGCGTTAACAACCTTTCGCCTGCGCTATGTAAAACGACTCGGTATAGAATGTTGCCTTGACAAACTTCGGCATCCGAGTGCTTTCTTGAATGGCGCTTGTGCTTTTCTGAGGAAAAGTATTCCTATCTGGATGTAGCCCCCGAGCCTCTTGCTTTTTGGAACGAAGTGCTGGAGGGTCTTTTGAAGTTAAATTTCGGTCGACTCAGCCATTTTGCTTTTTGTTTCGGGTGTTAGCTTTTAGCTACCCTCATCGGCGAGCTCAAGCGTTTTTTAGCTATTTTGCTCTCGGCCGGGATGCTCAGGCATGTTTTCAGCCATTTTGCTTTTTTGTTTCGGGTGTTAGCTTTTAGCTACCCTCATCGGCGGGCTCAAGCATTTTTTCAGCTATTTTGCTCTCGGCCGGGATGCTCAGGCATATTTTCAGCCATTTTGCTTTTTTGTTTCAGGTGTTAGCTTTTAGCTACCCTCATCGGCGGGCTCAAGCATTTTTTCAGCTATTTTGCTCTCGGCCGGGATGCTCAGGCATGTTTTCAGCCATTTTGCTTTTTTGTTTCGGGTGTTAGCTTTTAGCTACCCTCATCGGCGGGTTCAAGCGTTTTTTCAGCTATTTTGCTCTCGGCCGGGATGCTTAGGCATGTTTTCAGCCATTTTACTTTTTTATTTCGGGTGTTAGCTTTTAGCTACCCTCATCGGCGGGCTCAAGCGTTTTTTCAGCTATTTTGCTCTTGGCCAGGATGCTCAGGCATGTTTTCAGCCATTTTGCTTTTTGTTTCATGAAAACAACTCGTTGAAGATCATGACAAGACATGCTATGGATGAATGCCATCTTTATTGATCATGAGTATAAACTACTACATATGTTGTTGAAGAGTATTGCTTTTCGTCGATTGTGAACGTTGGTCCCTTGTGGCTTGCATATCTGTTTTTTCTTGAGTTGTTTCTACGCGTAGAATCTTCTTAGCTGGCTGATGTGCCATGTATTGCTGTCTTCTTTTCCATCTTCGATTATTAACTTGTATGTGCCTGGTCCGGTGACTTTTGTGACAATGAAGGGACCTTCCCATGGACTGAGTAGCTTATGCCGTCCATCAGTCTTCTGTATCCTTCTTAGTACTAAGTCTCCGACTTGTAGTGATCGAGGTTGGGTACTCTTGTTGTAATGCCATCTTAACCCTTGTAGGTATCTAGCTGATTAGAGGGTAGCGTTTACTCTGATTTCTTCTGAGCTGTCGAGTTCTAATCTTCTTGTGTGTTCCGCTTCTCCTTCATCGTATTGCTCTATCTTTGGGGATGTCCAGATCAAGTCGGCGGGCAGTACGGCCTCTGACCCATAAACTAGGAAGAAAGGTGAGTAGCCTATTGCTCTGCTTATTTGAGTTCATAGTCCCCATACTACTTTTGGTAATTCTTCAATCCATTTGGACCCATAGTCCACTAGTTCTTCATATAATCTTGGCTTTAATCCGGCTAGTATGAGTCCATTAGCCCTTTCTACTTGTCCGTTGGCCTCTGGATGTGCAACAGACGCATAGTCTATACTGAAACCACAGTCTTGTGCCTAGCCCTTGAATTCTGTAGCTGTGAAAGGGGAGCCTAGATCTGTGATGATTCGATTGAGCATGCCGAAGCGGTGCATAATGTCTTGAATGAACTCGACTGCTTTGGTTGCGCTGTACTTCACGAGTGGTTTATATTCAATCCACTTGGTGAATTTGTCGATTGCTACGAAGATGTACTCGAAGCCACCTTTTGCTTTTTTTAGGGGTCCTACTTGATCTAGCCCCCAGCAGGAAAAAGGCCAAGCGGGTGGGATGCAGATAAGATTATGAGCTGGTATGTGGGCTTGTCTTGCAAACATTTGGCAACCTTTGCATTTTTTGACAAGCTCTTCTACGTCTTTCAAAGCGGTTGGCCAGTAGAATCCGGTGCAAAATGCTTTGCCAACCAGTGTCCTTGAAGCGGCATGATTTCCACAGCAACCTGAGTGTATTTCATCTAGGATTTCTTTGCCTTCTTCAAATGAGACACATTTTAGTAGTACTCCTGATGATGCTGCTCTTCTATAGAGTTTATCCCCTACTAGAACGTAGTTTTTGCTTCTGCGAACAACTTGTGTGGCCTCTGCTTTATCTGCTGGTAGTTTATTTTCTTTGATATAGTCAATGAAAACTTGGGTCCATGAAGTGTTGATTATCAAGATCTGAACGCCTTTAGCCTGAATTTCATGTGTTGTTTCACCAGGTTGTTTGATAGAGGGAACTGATAGCTCTTCTATGAATACGCCGGGTGGAACTTTTGCTCTGTCTGATCCGAGCTTGGCAAGGACATCTGCTGCAATGTTGGAATCACGTAGGACGTGTAAAATTTCTAATCCTTGGAAATGTTTTTCAAGTTTCCGTATTTCAGCATAATAAGCACCCATGTTTTCTTTGGTGCAATCCCAATCTTTGTTGACTTGGTTGATGACCACTGCTGAATCGCCGTATACGAGTAATCTTTTTATTTCGAGGGTAATCGCCACTCGTAGCCCGTGGATGAGGGCTTTATATTCTGCTTCGTTATTTGTAGCTTGCCATAATATCTAAAGGACGTACTTGAGTTGTTTTCCTTCTGGAGAAATGAGGAGAACGCCTGCACCGGCCCTGCCTAGTTTGAGTGATCCGTCAAAGTACATCTTCCAGTGGTCAAGGATTGTATCTAATAAAGGTTGTTGAATCTCTGTCCATTCGGCCACGAAATCGGCGAGGCCTTGAGATTTGATTGCTTTCCGTGGGGTGAAATTGATGTCAAGAGCTCCAATTTCAACTGCCCACTTGGATATGCGCCCCATGGCATCTTTATTATGTAGGATGTCTCCGAGTGGAAAATCTGTCACCACGGTAATCTTGTGGCTTTCGAAATAGTGGCGAAGCTTCCATGAGGTAATGAGTAGAGCGTAGAGTAGTTTTTGTATATGCGGGTACCGGATTTTGGATTCTGACAGTACTTCACTGATGTAGTATACGGGACATTGCACTTTATACACGCGCCCTTATTCTTCTCTTTCTATGACTATTGCTGTGCTGATTACGGTAGGAGTTGCCGCAATATATAGCATCATATCTTCATCTTTCTTTGGAGGTGTCAGGATAGGCGATGAAGTGAGGTATTCTTTAAGTTTTTTGAAAGCTTCGTCGGCCTCTATTGTCCACTCGAACTTGTCTGTCTTCTTTAGTAGTTTAAAGAAAGGTAACCCCTTTTCGCCGAGTCTTGATATGAAACGGTTGAGGGCCGCCATGCATCCTGTTAGTTTCTACACATCTTTGACACTTCTAGGTGGGCCCATTTCTGTTATAGCTCGAATTTGCTTGGTGCTAGCTTTGATCCCGCGCTGACTGACCAAAAATCCGAGTTGTTGTCCTGAGGGAACTCCAAATACACATTTATTTGGATTCAATTTCCATCTCCATTTCTTCAAGTTTTCGAAGGTTTACTTTAAATCTTCAATTAGAGTGTCTGGGTTCTTTGTTTTCACCACCACATCATCCACGTATGCCTCCACATTTTCACCGATTTGATTCCCAAGGCAAGTCTGGATAGCTCTTTGGTACGTGGCGCCAGCGTTCTTTAGTCCAAACGACATGGTCTTGAAGCAGTAGGCACCAAATGGGGTGATGAAAGATGTCTTGCTCTGGTCTTCTTCTTTTAGTGCGATCTGGTGATATCCTGAATAGCAATCGAGAAAAGATAATAGCGCAGATCCTGCTGTCGAGTCAACTATCTGGTCAATGCGTGGTAGCCCGAACGGATCTTTTGGGCAATATTTGTTGAGATCTGTGTAATCGACGCACATACGCCACTCGTCCGTGTTTTTCTTCTGTACAAGGACCGGGTTTGCTAGCCAATCTGGATAAAGGATCTCCTTGATGAATCCGGCTGCCATCAATTTTGTTATTTCCTTTTTAATTGCTGCCTTCTTGTCGGGTGAGAATCGTCGTAGCCGTTGTTTTACAGGTTTGGAGCTTTTGTTAACATCAATTCTGTGCTCAGCCAACTCCCTTGGGACTCCTGGCATGTCGGCTGGCTTCCAAGCAAAGATATCTTTGTTGTCCCGAAGAAAGTTGGTGAGCGCGAGTTCCTATTTTGCCGAGAGGTGAGCACTGATAGTTGCTGTCTTGGAGGTATCGCCTGTGCTTAAGTCGATTTGCTTGACGTCGGCTTCTTTTGGTGGTGCAATGATGCTGGGCTTTTTAGCCGGTATTTCTAATTCTTCTTGGCTTGTTTCTGCAGCGATTGTGGCTATTTCTTTTCTTCCATTGTCGGCTTGCGCTTTAGCTGCAATTTGGATTGCCTGAACGTCGCAGTCAAAAGCGCACTTTAAATCGCTTCGAAGAGAAAGGATACCGTTGGGTCCTGGCATCTTAAGCAGTAAGTACGGATAATGTGGTATTGCCATGAATTTGGCTAGTGCTGGACGTCCGAGGATTGCATGATATGATGAATCGAAGTCGGCGACTTCAAATTTGATAAACTCTGTTCGGTAGTTTGAAGGAGTTCCAAAGGTAACAGGTAAAGTAATTTGTCCGAGTGGCATGGCTGCTTTGTTGGGTACTATTCCGTAAAAAGGTGTGCTTGTTGGCGTAATCATCCCGGCGAGTTGTAGTCCCATTTTCCTTAGAGTTTCTGAAAAGATGATGTTAAGTCCAGCTCCTCCATCGATTAGTACTTTGGTGACGGTCATACCAGCAATAGTCGGATCTAGAACCAGTGGATAATGGCCTGCGTTTCCCACGCTAGTCCATTGGTCTTCTCTGGTAAATTGGATAGGATACTGTGACCAATTGAGGTATCTTGGTGTAGCCGGTTCTGCTATCATAATGGTCCGCAGTGCTAGTTTTTCTTCATGTTTGCTTCTACAGTCCGGAGCCCCTGAGAAAATCACTGCTACCGTTCCCCCGGGTTTTTGGAATCCTTTGTCCTCGTGGTTGTCTTCTTCTCTTTTCTGATTGTCCTCTTTGGTGTTTTCCTTACTATCTTTTCTTGTGTATCGATCATTGAAAGTGTAGCAATTTCCGATGGTGTGCCTCCCACTAGGGTGCAATGGGCAACGTACGTTTTCAATGTCATCATATCTTCTAGGTTTGGGAAACTTCTTTGATTTGTCGGCCATTGCCACAGTATTGTCTGGTCTACATTTTCTTTCTTGATGTCTGCTATTTCGGTGATTTTGCTTGTCCGGGTTGTCTTGGTTGCTTCTGTCCGGGAACCTCTCTCGTGTTTTTTCTTCTGCAGTAATCATCTTTTCTACTGTACGTCTGAATTCTTCATTGTTTCTCGGATTTTCTTTGCAGAAGTCTTGAAATTGCCATCTAGCCATGATTCCGTGAGAGAAAGCTTCAATTACTTCTCGTTCGGTTATGTCATGCACTTGAGCTCGTAGTTCGCCGAATCGTCGATAGTAGTTTCTAAGACTTTCACCTCCCTTTTGCTTGAGTCCTTTTAGTTCTATATGAATGATTGGGTGTGTAATGATTCCTGCAAAATTCTCACAAAAAGCTCTTTGCAAATCCTCCCAATTTTTGATATATCCTAGATTTAGTTTATCGAACCATTGGAGGGGCATGGCCTCCAGTGCCATGGGGAAGAAAAGGGTTTTGATATCATCATCTCCTCCGGCTAGTTCAATTGATTGTGAATATATTCTGAGCTATTGCTTTGGTTCAGTTTTGCCATCATACTTGGAGTGATTAGATGGTTTGAATTTGTGAGGTAATCGCACCAATGCGAGCCTGTTCGCGAAGCAGGGGAACCTATCATGTGCCTTGGTTTCTTTGAATTCAGATTCGGCGCCTTCCTCTGGCCAACTATTGTTCTGATGAGAACAATCTTGCAAGGTTGTCTGGGTAGGTACCCTGCTCCTAGTCTTCCTTAGTTGTTCAAATCAGTGGCCTTGATTATGTTCCTTCCTACTTCCTCTGTCCTAGCTTCCACCCGGCCCAAGTCTTTTGAAAGCGGATTTCCTTTGATTTTGATCTTCTTGCCGGTGGGTTGTTGATCTGGCGGGTAGTCTTGATCGAGCTTTCTCTTCATGCGTTCTCGAGATTGTCGATCGGAGCAAGTCCTGGAGCTGTTCATACTTCTCACCAGGATGCAAAGTTGCTCCGAGTTCTTCTAATGCTTCTCGAATCTTATTGTAAGGCGTATTCGCCGTGCGTCTTCCTTCGACTTCTCGTTGTGATTTTCTTTTGTCGTACTCAGCCAATTCTGACTCATATCTGATCCAAGCTTCCCTGCGTTGCCTAGCACGGTGTTGGCACCCTTGCTTCAACTTGTTTTTTCTTTCTCTAGCTTGTTTCTGACTATCTGTTTCTCCGTCGTAGCCCTGGGCAAAGGGTGATATGTTGGATTCTGATTCATCTGATGATCTGACATCGGGTGCTTCCAGGGGATTTAATGGTGACTGCGGTCGTCGAACCATGAGCACTTCTCGTGCATGAGTCATTCTGTTATCGGCGTTAGTTTTCATGCTGTCGGGGTCGCTGATAACTTTAGTGGATGCCTCGGTGTCATAGATCGAGTCTCCTTCTTAGTAAGGTAAAATAGCTGTTGTTGTTGTGCCGACTAGTTGGGTTCCGCTACCCTCAGGAATGGAATCCGGCCAGTGGATGATACAGTCCTGCGATGTTATCGTTAGCACGAGACCCTCTTGAGCTCCTGTCAGTGGTATCCCGAATCTTGGATTGAAAAATCTTTCGACCTATCCCTGATAGGATTTTGTCATGTTGTCGAGCCCAAATGGAAAAGAACTCGACTTCTTGAGAGAATTCTGGGGGTAATCCGAGTTGTTTTGGGTTGTGCTCTGGAATCTTGCCAAAAAAGAACTCGGTTTCTTGAAAGCACTCGGATAAAACTTCGCCTTGGAGCTTGAATTCGAATCGGATACGAGTGGTCGTGAAATCCGATTTGACTCGGATACTATGAGCTGCGCGAATCTTCTAGTGAGCTGATCCGTTGCAGTTGTTGAAATAGGAACTTCTTTTAGATGATCTAGATCTTCGAGGAGATGGCTTTGAAGCTTGCCGTTGTTGTCTGCCTTGCAGATCTATGAGTCGAAGATGAAAGTTGATCCCGCCGGGAAAATTATGTTGTCGAGGTCCATCGAGCTCTCAGAAGCAAAGTCGCCGAAAGCCCCTACCTGGCGCGCCAGCTGTCGATGTTTTACCACCGATAGCCTGCCACGGGGGTACCCGGGGCAGTATGTTCGGGCTTCGGCGTATGCCAAACTCGATGGTTTACGCAAGAGACAGCCGATTTATCCTGGTTCAAGCCCTCGATCGTAGATCGAGTAATAACCTTACGTCCAGTCAGCCTTAGCCTTTGCGTTGGATTGATTATTATCTGCTCTGTTCTCCATCTTGACAGGAGCATTGCCCTCCTTTATATAGTCAGGAGGCCAGAGTCCTAGTCGGTTTACAATGAGATTTCCTAGTAGGATTACTTGATAGTTCTACTACTAAGATTTACATGGGAAGAATCCTAGTTGAACTAGATCTTCTCTCTCCCTTGCGGGGTATCCTGTGGGTCTCGTATCGACAGTCACTTCATAGCCGATTGTCCTAATGAGAAGAAGAAGCACAAGCATGACAAGGATGAAGACAAGAACAACAAAGGCATGAAGAGAGGTAAAGCTCATCTTGATGAAGAGTAGGAGTCAAATGATAGTGACTCAAGTGATGATGAGAAGAAGAAGAAGGGAGCCACAAACATCGCCATTCACCACTCATTGTCACTATTGGTATTTTTAAACGCACATAGATAAATCCGCAAACTCATAGATACTGTTTTAGTTATTCATCTTTCTTTTAGATATATAAAGTGAACTAAGAATAATAAAAATAATAAGGGAAAATAGATACTTAGCTGGATACATAGTGGATGCTCCTCCCCCAAGCTAGTTATTGACATGGTTGCTCAACGAGGTTGCCGAATGTGAAGGTGCTGGAATAGAGCCTCCAATTTAAATTTTGTTGTTGCTGTTGTTGCTGGAGGCTGGCCATCTCTTATCCCATGCTTACCTCAGTTTGCTCTTAAAGATGAGGATTCTTGAGGTGGCACCTCCAGTAGTGGTGCTTTCAATGGTGATGCCACCTTCTTTTGTCAAACCTATCTTGGTTTTAAATTTGATTTTAATCAGACAAGTTCATCTTTCTTGACTTGTTCTCCCTCTTTGTTCAGACATTAGTAGTAGAAGCTGGCGACATCTTGTGTGCATCATTATTGCCGGTTTAGAACTTTCACTTATAGAATTTGGGGGATCAACTCCTCCACACTTTGCTCGAAGTGTGTTCTGCTCATAAAGACATGGTAAAGATCAAGTGCATGGGTTCTATTGGTGGGAAAACACCAACAAAACTATTTTTTTCTAGCCTAGGCACATCGAATCATGTTACAGTTGACGTTATGTGCATTCATTCTTACAACATGGGTGATAAGATCAGAAGGATGAGTATTAATGTGATATTTGAATACATTTGTTAATAAGAGTGGAGTTGCTTAACCTATGGAAGGACTATCTATAATGTATCAAACCTTACATGACTATGACTATCATCTTCCAAAGATAAGATATGCAATATTTTAGCTCATTTGATTAAGACTATGAGATCAAGAAAGTGGTATTATGAACAAGCTTAAGGAACAAGACATGTTGAGTTAATCAGGTTGGATCAAGCAAAGTTGTAACTCAAACATATTTGTTTCTTCATTTATGTGAATACCAAGATCAAAGGGAAGCTTTCTAAATAATGACCACTTACCTTAAGATGTTACCTTCATTATTGGAGCGTGATGACACCATGTGATGAAGGTAGATGATTGTGGTGATCCTTTCTTCCTGTTTTGAAGCTTTCCTTGCTTAAACTATTCATGAGCATCTTGTCTCCTATATCGCACTTCTTCTTTCTCATTCTTTTATGATGCCATCTTTTTCTTCTTTCTTTTATGAATCTTGGTATTTTGTTTGGACCTTCTACTCCATTCATTGTTTCATTCCTGCAAAAGATTAGTGGACAACATATGCCTGAAGGGATGTACAAATAATTTGAAACAAGGATAGTGTTGTCATAGAGCTAAAGGTCATCTTCTATGCTACAATAGAATTGGTTTTAACATTTTAATTAGCATAGAATCTTTATCCCATGTTTTAAATAATGTGCCTCAATTGTTGCAAAAACTCCTTCTCGCAAGGATTGATTTTAATTTATATCTTAAGTTTGATTTTCATATATGAAATTTGTAAACATATTCAAACTTGTAGAAACAATGCAATATTGAGCAGAGGGATTGCAAACTAGCGTGTTAGAGCGACGGGAGCCTAGGAGGAAGAAGAGTAGGGTTGTATCTACTATAGAAAAGTCAACCTTCCTCCCCCTCACTTGGACCTTTACGACACTCGACACTGTCGGCGAGAACTTATGGTTTTAGGTCCATTGAGCAGGACCTCTCCCTTGCTTTTAGCTTTTCTTTGCACCATCTGATCATGGAGATGAGGATGTAGATAGTTGCATGCTCTTCTTCTATCAACCCTTCTTGATTTTTATTAATTCTTAGTTGACGAGTTGGGGTTCATTAGAGATACAAACTCAAGTTCCTCCTTGATTGTCTAACAGCATGGCGGAGAGTTGTTCTTCTTTGTTTGTTGGCGATACGCTATCCATCTTGATGGTCAAAGAAGGAACCTCATTGGTACTACATGAAAGCTTCATCTCCAATAACTAAGGGATGTCGTCTCATGTCCATGGTCATTTGTGGCCTTACTAGACACCGTAAACAGACCTCATTGATTACTAATGCTTGTTGACACAATGATGCATGCCATGATGTAGTAGCATCTCATTGTCTTGGTCCTTGTTGCCAACACACGAGCTGGTCCCTTCGAAGATGATGAAAGCAGGCATATTCTGGCTAATACAAGGTGGGTTTCATCCTACTTCTCATCAGCATCCTAGCTTGAGTCTTGGAAAGGCTCAATGCTAGGTTCGTCCATTTCAATAGCTATAGTGGTGATTTCTAGATTTGCAGGTTCATTCCATGAACAGGCATAGCTTCTACTCATTTTTTCTACAAAACGTTAGTGGACACATACCCAAGGAAATAAAACAAATTTGCATTATGGGTTGTTGTCCATAACTTTTGTAGTTTTCCTCTATGCTAATGAAAGGATAGTTTTAGGATTGCTTTAGCATAGATTTTTTTTATTAACAAACTTTATGTGTTGGCTACATTCTAGCTTGGTTCAAGTCTTAAGATAACTTGCAACAAAGATAAGTGAATAAACCTTGATACTCATAGTTTTTCCTTCCATGAAGAATGAGCTGGGTCTTCTTTGTGCAAAGTTTTTGGAATTCATATGCCTTGCTTCATCGCTGGTGTGAATTTATCTCAGGACTTCCCAATTTTAGTTTGAGAGTTTTCTACAGGGGTTAGTCCAACAAAATAACCAATATCTACTACAAGTTTTAGTTCAATAACTAAACTAAATCCATGTCTAATTTGATTAAGGAAGGCATTTTAACCTAAACACCATGCTTAATTTAAAAAGCCTTTGGAAATAAGGTCACACACCTCTTGATTTAAACTAAGCACCATGCTTACTTTAAAAGATGTATAAAGATACTTCCAAACCTAAACATACTATAGTAAAGAAAAGGTAATATTAAAGCATTATAGAGATTTATTCAAATAGAGATGAAAGAGCATGATCATGGTGATAGATTTTTTTTAATAAAAGATGCAAGCGTCATGAATGTATGGAAGGAACTAAATATGTTGTGGATTTTATATGAGAGAATTTAAACTAAACGGAGTGGATTCATGGATTATTCAAAGTAAACATGTAGTGGAATACAAAAATTTAGAGATAACTACTCATTAAGTTTAATGTCCATGAGCAAGACTATCTCACCTTTCTCGATTATACTTACCATGACTCACATGATGGAATTTGTGAGTAGTGCAGCGTCTGTATTCGTCACTTGAGATGTGATTTGAATTCTTGTGACATCGACCTTTTTCTCCAATCTACACATGGTTAGAATAATATATGTTTATACATACCTGTGAGATAGCAGGGTTCCAATGTTGATGGATCTTGAATGTTCAGGCACCCTGGGTTCTTCAATGTTTCTTCTTTCTTTGTTGAAACTCGCCGAAAGGTCATAACGACGTCTGCTATCCTGTCTTTTTCACAATTCAACAAAACAGGGGTAATCCAACAAAAGCTAGTTATAACTAGATTAGCAGATATCAAGCTAGTATCAAAATCTTTACGCCGATTGTTTCACCGACAATGGCGCTAGAAAGCTTGTTGGTATTTTTAAACACACATAGATAAATCCACAAGCACACGAATGCCGTTGTAGCTTTCACCCAGGAGTATTCCAGAGTATCATATTTATCCACAGGGAAACAATGATTAAAGAAGTTGATAATTCACTATCATGTATCTACTAACTAGTATACTAACTAAACTAAAGTGGGGATAAGTGTTGTTTATGATAAGAGTTATGAATAATAACACACATAAGAGAATTCTATAGATGAGCAGTCTAGCTAAGTTGAGAGGATAACAGTTAAGTTCAAGGTTCCTAAATACTTCTCTATTACTTTGGTTCTATTCTAGTTTAGACTAGAGGCTATAACTAAAGCATGAGTAGATATAGCGATCACACACAATAGCACTTTGGGACATCGGAACACTAGCCATAGAAAAGGATGAGAAAGGGACTAGGAAGCTCCAACTATGGTCCTACAAACACCAACCCAAACGTGGTGGACTACATCGGCCATCAGGGTTGTCACCACCTGGGGCTACCACAACTATCCGTGGGGTTGGGTGCAATCTCAGGTAACTCATAGTCTAGACACCACGTCTACACTATTAATTACTACTCTAATCACATATAATAACTAGAGCACTCAATGCGAGCGAAGATCCCATGCTAAGATATGATAACTATACTAACCATACATATGAAAGGCATAAAAGTGAATAAAGAAGATAACTATATTAAAGCATAAGTCTTGCAAAGGTAAGATACAAAAATATACCTGACCTCCAAAAATTTCTCTAGAACTTGAGCATGGCTCAACTCTCCCTAACTCTAAATTAGAGTTATTTTACTTCTATATCTTGAGAGCTGGCTCTAATCCTGACGAGGAGGATATGAATTAGGGTTTCAAGATCTGGTGAGGGAGGAGGGTATGGGCTGCTATATATAGGCCAGAGGTAGAGTAGCGGCCAAGGAATCAAGGCGAAGTAATAGGCAAGGACTCTAGGAGGAGTAGGGGGCAAGGAATTGCCACGTCATCGATCCGCGTCAACTCTCCCGACCACCATTGGATGAACCAACCTAAAACCACCTTAGAATCAACGGTGTAGATCGTAGGAAGGAGTACGCGGCAGCATAGGGTGATGGGCCACCCCTATGGGCTGGGTGGCCTCCCTAGTGGGCCAGGCGGCCCATTATGGTGCCAGGTGAGCTCCTCCTTCTGGTGGCGAGGCTTGGGCTCCATCTTGAGCTGACTTTCGTAGGTGTCATGGGTAGAATCACTTATTGATGTTGGTTTTCTTGTTTGGAGTGTATGACAGTGGTCCCGGGAGCTGTTTTCTGGATAAATCCTCCTACAGTCATGAAATCACCAAAGCTCATGGAATTCATTAGTTTAAACCCCTAAACCTTCATTGGTGATTACATTTATGCCCTTATATATGTTTAATTGATGGTTTATAATGGTTGTTAACTACCGTCAACAGTCACCGACCATGATCTTTCTCGACTCGACTTCACCACCAAAACTCTTTCCCAACCTATCTTCATCACCGAGGCTCTTCTCCAACCTCATCGATAACAAATACTACACTCCAACTTGCCTCATGGCTAAGGGGGAGAAGGTACATGACTCAACCTATCCTTCTAGTGATGAGTATGATAGTTGTGATGAGAACATAGAAGAAATTGAAGCAACCATGATAAAGAAATTTGGTAAAAATGCCTTCACTAAAATAAAAATGCTAATGAAGAAATTAAAGAAGAGAGATAGATGCTTAGAGATGCAAGGAGATATAATCACTCAAGAGAGAGAAAAATCTTGCACTTGAAGCATCTATCGCCGAGAAAAAGATGAAGGTTGAAAAGTTAACCGTAGAATTGTCTTTAGCCAATGACTCAATTGGGAAATTGACTAAGGAACATTCCTCTGTTAATGACACAATAGCTAGCCTCAAGAATGAGAAAAGTATAGCTCAAGAAAGCCTTACATGCTTGGAAGAAAAATACCATAATCTTGAGTTAAACTATAGCACTCTTTGGCCTAGCACTTCAACTTCTCCCAAGGCAACCGAAGACTCTAATGTCTCTACTAGTAATGGTTGTAAAAGATGCTATAAAATTGATGTAAATGCATATGCAACTAACCTTGTTGAGCTAGAGAAGAAAGACAATGAGATACATAGGTCGAAGATGATCTTGAAGAATGGGTGCAAGTGTCAAGAGCATTCCAACAAGACAATATACAAGTCATCAAGGCACTCATCAATTAAGAAAGTCATTGGCTACAATAGGTATGATGGGAAGGCCAATGGAATGAGCATGATCAATGATGCGCCTTGTGTAAAGTTCAACAAGGGTGTTGCCCTTGATGCTCATATGTAAGGCAAACAACAAGGTCTACATTCCCAAGATTGCACCTACAAGTGACAAGACAAACAAGACGAAGCAAGTGGAGGCCCCCAAGCCACAAGCACCACTCCCACGATGCTATGCTAGTGATTACATGTGTTGTTGGGGCAAGGATCGCAAGATCATAGTGAAGTATGTTGGTGCCCAAAAGAGGAAGGAGATCATATAGAGTGTTTGGGTGCCCAAGTTTTATGTGACTAACCCCCCATGACCCAAATTTTTTTGGGTACCTAAACCAAAAGCTTGATTTGTCTTTGTAGGAATACTTCTCCGGTGGAACAAGTTGGGTGTTGGTTAGTGGATGCACCAATCATATGACCGGAGAGAAGGACATATTCACGTCATTCCAACCCAGTCATGACCAAAGTGGAAACATTATGTTTGGTGACAATGGAAAAGGAGAACTTCTCGGTTTAGGTAAAATTGCTATCTCAAATGACAATTCAATTTCTAATGTTTTACTTGTGAATTCGTTGAGATACAACATGTTGTCCATTTCACAACTTTATAAGATGGGTTACAATTGTCTCTTTAAGGATAAAGGTGTGGAAGTCTATAGAAGGGAAGATTCCTCTATTGCATTTATGGGACATTTAAAGGGGAAACTCTATCTAGTTGATTTTACATCAAATAGAGTAAATCCTGAGACTTATTTAATGGCAAAATCTAGCATGGGTTGGTTATGGCATTGTCGACTTGCCCATGTTGGGATGAGGAATTTGGCCAAACTTTAAAAAGGCAAACACATCCTTGGACTAACAAATATTTCTTTTGAGAAAGATAGAATTTGTAGTGCATGCCAAGCCGAAAAGCAAGTTGGAGCTAAACATCCCATCAAGAATGTTGTGACAACCGAAAGGCCATTGGAGTTACTTTACATGGACATATTTAGACCTATCGCTTATATAAGCATTGGTGGTAACAAATATGGTTTCATAATTGTTGATGATTATTCTCGTTTCACTTGGATATTCTTTTTACATGAAAAGAGTGAAGTCTAAGGCATCTTCAAGAAGTTTACAAGTGGAGCCCATAATGAGTTTGATGTCAAGATCAAGAGAGTTAGAAGTGATAATGGAACGGAGTTCAAGAACACCAATATTGAAGAGTTCCTTGATGAAGAAGGAATCAAGCATGAGTTTTCGGTTCCATATACTCCACAACAAAATAGTACTGTGGAGAGGAAGAACCGAATGCTCATAGAAGCCGCAAGAGCAATGTTGGATGAGTACAAGACTCTCACCAACTATTGGGTGAAAGTGGTCAACACGGCATGTCATGCTATCAACCGCTTATACCTCCACAAGAAAAGAGAAAAGAGTGCCTACGAACTTCTAACCGGTAAAAAGTCTAAGGTGCATTACTTTAGAGTCTTTGGATCTAAGTGTTTCATACTTAACAAGAAATCCAAAAGCTCAAAGTTTGTACCAAAGGTTGATGAAGGTTTCATGCTTGGTTATAGTACTAGAGAACATGGATATCGTGTTTTCAATAAAACCACCGATTTAATTGAAATCATGGTAGACATGACTTTTGATGAAATCGATGACTCTCAAAAGGAGCAAGTCAATGTTGAGATTATAGGTAAAGAAGAAGCTCCATATAAAGCTATCAAGAAGATTGCCATTGGTGAAGTAAAGCCCATCGAAGTACAAGATGAAGATGAAGACACTTTTGTGCATGTTGATCATGATCCTACCATTCATCATGTTTCATCCAATGAGCATGGTGAAGCTTCTACAACAAGAAATAGTCAAGATGGAAAATCAAATGGTGCACAAGGTCATTCTCATGAAGATGGTGCTAACAATGATCAAGTCCAAACTCAACTCAATAATCAAGAAAGAACTGAAGACACCCCTCTACAAGACCATGGTGTTGATCCTCCAATCGATCATGACCATGATGATGAAGATGATGGCCCCATCCAAAGATCAACTCAAGTGCCACATCCTAGAGTGCATCAATCCATTCAATGGGATCATCCCATTTATAACATATTGGGGAGCATTCGATGAGGGGTAACAACATATTCTCATTTAGCAAGTTTTTATGAAAATTACTCATTTGTTTCTCCTTTGGAACCTCATAGGGTGGAAGAGGCACTTGATAATCTGGATTGGATGATAGCCATGTAAGAGGAGTTGAACAACTTCAATCGAAATGAAGTCTGGTCCTTGGTGGAAAGGCCTAAGCAAAATGTAATTGGAACCAAGTGGGTCTTCTGCAACAAGCAAGATGAGCATGGTGTAGTGACAAGGAACAAGGTAAGGTTGGTGGCTCAAGGATTCACTCAAATTGAAGGCTTGAATTTTGAGGGGACCTATGTACAGGTGGCTAGGCTAGAATCAATTCGTATTCTACTTGCCTATGCCGCCCATCATGATTTTAGGCTATATCAAATGGACATGAAGAGTGCATTTCTCGATGGCCCCCTATCCGAGTTGGTGTATGTAGAGCAACCACCGAGCTTTGAAGACCCCAAGTATCCCAACCACGTCTATAAGCTCGATAAGGCGCTCTATGGGCTCAAACAAGCCCCTAGAGCTTGGTATGATTGCTTGAAGGATTTCCTACTCAAACAAGGGTTTGAGATAGGAAAGGCCGATGCTACTTTATTTACTCACAAAGTCAATAATGATATCTTTATTTGCTAAATATATGTTGATGACATAATATTTGGTAGTACTAATGTGGCTTTTTGTGAGGAATTTAGTAGGATTATGACGAATTGATTTGAGATGTCCATGATGGAAGAGTTGAAGTTCTTTCTTGGATTTCAAATCAAGCAACTCAAGGATGACACGTTCATAAGTCAAACCAAGTACACAAATGACATGTTGAAGAAGTTTGACATGGACAAGGCCAAGACCATCAAGACACCCATACCAACTAATGGACATCTTAACCTTGATGAAGCAGGAAAGGCCATTGATCAAAAGGTATATCGTTCTATGATTGGATCCCTCCTTTACCTTTGTGCATCTAGGCCCGATATTATGCTTAGTGTGTGCACGTGTGCAAGATTTTAAGCTAATCTAAAAGAATGTCATTTGATGGCCATTAAGAGATTTTTTTGGTATTTAGTGCACACTCCTAATCTTGGCTTGTGGTATCCCAAGGGCTTCACTTTTGAGTTACTTGACTATTCCGATTCGGACTACGTCGGTTGCAAAGTAAACCGAAAGAGCACTACCGTGACTTGCCAATTTATTGGTAGGTCTTTGGTGTCTTAGAGCTCTAAGAAGCAAAACTCCGTTGCTTTATCCACCATTGAGGCCTAGTATGTGGCGGCCGGTGCATGTTGTGTCCAACTGCTTTAGATGAAGCAAACTGTCAAAGACTTTGGTTGTGAGCTAACCAAGATTTCCCTTTTGTGTGACAATGAGAGTGCCATTAAGTTGGCAAACAACCCTATAAACAACTCTCGAACAAAGCACATAGACATCCGACATCACTTTTTGAGAGACCACGAAGCCAAAGGAGATATCGCAATTCATCATGTGAGCACCAAAAAGCAACTAGCTCATATCTTCACAAAGCCCCTAGATGAGTCAAGATTTTATGCTTTGGGGAGTGAGCTAAATATCATTGATTCTTGTAATGTGGCTTGATGTCTTGCACATACAATTGTTTGATCTAGTTAGGAGAAAAAGACTTGTGAAAACATTGTGTGAAACTTTAAAATCTATTTTTTAGTTTTCATATGTGACTATTGCTTTGTGATGGCTGAATGAAATCTAGTCACACCTGAAAATGCTACTGTCCATTATATTTTTGCCCCACATGGCATGGTGAGTTCAAGCTAGGGAGTTTCTTAGTTTCCCTGCGTCGGAAGTCTCGGCTTAGGTCGGAACTCCCGATAGCCGGAAGTTCCAGCTCATGCCGGAACTATCGACTATCGGAAGTCTTGGCTCAGTGCCAGAACCCCGACATGGATCTGGCCCATGCCGTTTTGACCATCTGTTTTGACTGCGCCAGTTAAAACGTTTTCACCCTGGGCTGGCCCATTTCACCGCGCCACTCTTTCCCCTCCCTGTCCCTCCCCACGTACACTTTCCCTCGCATCGCCCTCACCCCGCCCCACCACTGTGCCGCCCTACTCCGGTCAGCACTCCCAGTGCCTCCCGCAACCACCTCTGATGCCCCTCCTCCTCCTCCCTCCTTCCCAGAAGTCCTGGCGTCGCCCCTTCCTCCAACCTCCTCGGTGTGTGCCCCTATTGCAGTTCAAGATCCCATGGAGGTGTGGATTCCAGTTGTGGTGGTGCTCGTGCTCATGGATTTGCTCAAGGACGTCGCCCTCGTTGTGGATTTGAAGTTTCTCCATCTCTTCTTCCCTCTCAAGGTACTAATCGTGTAGCCCTAACCCTAACTCCAATGTACCTTGAATATTGCTTCTTTTCTTCTTCCCCCTCTTCTCCTCTACCTTCCTTGCTTGGATGTGTACCTAGATCTGGAGCCCCATGCCTAGGATGGCACCCATGGTCGTCAGAACTCCCGATGTCTGCTAGAAGTCCTGACTGTTGAAAGTCCCAGCTTTCATCGAAACTCCCGACGGCCGGGAGTCCTGGCTCATATCGGCACTTTCTGATGCCATGGATGCTCTCCCATGCATGTCTCTCCACCTCTATGTGCTCCTTTCTCTCTGTCCATCTTGGTTCATAGTTCCGCTTCATATTTCTCGTAGCCATGGACGACGACAGTCCCTCGCGGTGCCAAGAGAAGAGATCCAAGTGCAACCAAGATCGCGCTGCTGCCCCAAAGTCATCTGGCCGCACCAAGGCGGCTTATCCCCATGATGGAGCTGGTGGTTCATGTGCTTGGGCCTTTGCACATGGACGTAGTGATCAAGGATCGTCTGCTCTGCTCCTTCTCAGCCAGCTCGAGCCTTTGTTGGAGATGATCCAATTATGGATAAGGAAGAAGAAGCCCTTGAGCGAGCAGGTCGCACCATAGCTGCTGAGGTTATGAGTAAACCCTATTGAGGCCCTAGTTTTGTCAGTCAGCTTATTACTTTTGAGGGTCCTCTGCCAGTCCTATGGGAGCCCTAGCTTGCTCCTAATCCTTGTGGTGGCTTCACCCCTCCTCTGCTAGTTGATTGCTGTCATAGGGTCCGAGACACCAGGTCCATGCAAGGCTAGAATCTTTATGCTGGGGATGAGAAGGATCTCTGGCTTGAGTATCGTTTCTGGCACCCTTTTCACTTTGACTTCAATGATTCCATTATCTATTGTAAGTTTCTGAAGAAGAGGGAGCCACCGGTCATTCAGATGAAAGTCATTGATGCTTATTCCCTTGGTCTGGTCAAAGAGCCAGAGTTGGTGCAGTTGGTTCATGATCTGCGTAGAATGGGGCTTTCCTACTAGATGGAATTTAGGAAGCATTGGAACAATGAAATCATTTGCCAGTTTTATGCTTCTTATCACCACAAGAGAGACTCTATTGGTGCCATTGACATCATTCATTGGACCATTGAGGGCAAGCACTACAAGGTGGATTTCATCACTTTCTCTCGCCTTCTTAGTTTGAATGAATACGGCCGCACTTCATCTGAGCTTACTGAGTATGAGGATGTGGCTTTGGAGGAGTACCAGCACATGTATCTTGATGGTTATCCTGTAGATTGCCAGACAGTGTATCTGAAGCCCTACTTCTATGTTCTGCACAACATCCTATATCAGATCTTGTATCCAAAGCGAGGTGACTCCACTTATCTTCATGATGATTCTCAGAAGGTGCTTCAGCACTTTGGTGATGATTTTGACAAGTTCTCCATCAGTCGCTACATTTGGAATAAGATTCATGATGCGACCGAGGATCCTATGAGGCACTATCCTTATGCTCCCTACCTTATGCATGTGATTGAGCAAGTGTCAGGCATCTGCTTCCCCATAGATTCCAATCACAAGCTTGTCAAGATTTCGAACAAGACATCTATTACAGCTGCAAGGGAACTGAAGAAGAAAGCTGACAAAGACAAAGGCAAAGGCAAAGGTGCTTCGGGTTCTTGCTCTCACCATGGTGCTTCACCACCTGCTACTTCTCATGCTTCTAGTGCCGAGCCACTCTCTTCTTCCTCCTCGGGTAAGAAGCCCAGCAAGTTCAAGTTCCTCATGATCTATATATTTGGACAGTGTTGTGCTAGTGCTCAACGAGAGCATGACATGCAAGAGAGGCTCTATTGTTTGGAGCAGCGGGCTGGTATTGAGTCTTCACCACCACCACCACCGTTTGTGCCTCCCCGTGACCCTCGGGCGCTCTATGATGAGGCTTGTGCGGCATTCAAGGACGATGCTTCTTCTCGCCCTCATGGCAAGAGCAAGGCCACTGTTGCGGACGAAGATTACATCGAGGAAGACGATGATGACGATGACGATAATGGTGATGATAGTGACCATGATGATGATTAGGACTATGACGATAAGTAGTCGTTTCCCTCATGCGGCCTACCCCTTTTGGCACTTGTTGACAAAGGGGGAGTGTTAGGCTTATCCTATTGTAATAGGTTAGATGATCCGTGTTCGAGACTTTGAACTTAGTGGCTTGTATTAACTATGTCGTGTGGTGGCACTATGTGATGGACATATATATATGTGTGTGATGGATGGTTGTAGGACAAGATTATGCTTATCTAGTTATCTTATTAGCTTTTGTGCTTGTCTCTACTTGTGATGGTGAATGTTGTTTTTGTATGGCCATGTGTTGTCAAGTTTCCTTCGTTTGAACTTGGTCATACATTCTTTTATATGTTTGCGTATATATCATGTCATATTGCATCACCTCTTTATATATTTGTTCACACACTTGGTTAGGCACCCCATGAATTGCAAAATTTAGGGAGAGCTCTTGTATATTGATATATGCAAATGACGGATAAATGATCATCATTGAAATTCAAATTCATTGCATATATTAAGGGGGAGCTCTCTATAAAATTTAGGGTTCAAAAGTTTAAATTCTTTCATTCATATAAAAGCATAAGTTGGTTGTCATCAATTATCAAAAAGGGGAAGATTGAAAATGCATTTGCCTCTATCTGGGTTTTGTTGTATTGATGACATCCAAATTAGGGACTAATGTGTTTTTAATGAGATATGTCGCAGTTATTAGTCCCATGAAAGATTCAAGGAATTGATAAAGATAAAATAGTATCCCTCAAATTCTTCAAGTACACATGGCGGATGAACTCAAAATGCACTTTAAGTTTAAATTTCATGCTTTTGAGTTAGGTCTGCCCATTATTAAGAGGGATGCAAATTTAGGTGGTCTGAGGAAGATAGAGTGCTCAAGTATAAAAATAAACTCAAAAGAGAGACACTTTAGCACTTCACATGCACGTAGAATATTTTTCAAGACTTTTGGTGTCAGAAGTCCCGACGTAAGTTGAAACTCCCGACGGTCAGTAGTCCCGACGCCCAGTCACTTAGCCTGTGCGGTGACTGTGGCCGTCGGAAGTCCCAACTTAGGTCGGGAGTCCTGACACCTGGACACTTGGGTGGCCTGCTGTGTGCACTCATCGGAAGTCTCGACGTACGCCGAGAGTTCCGACATTGACTTGCTCGTAGTGACTTTGACCTAACTATGAACAGTGTTTTCTTTAGAGGTCGGGAGTCCTGAGATCTGCGTTGGAACTTCCAACGTATATCTGAACGGTTAGATTTCTACTATAAGTATAAATAGCTCTCTCCTCTCTTCTAACTATTACCCACTCATTCACTGCCACCAACCTTCGTCCAAAACT
Source organism: Miscanthus floridulus (assembly GCF_019320115.1). Classification (NCBI taxonomy): domain Eukaryota; kingdom Viridiplantae; phylum Streptophyta; class Magnoliopsida; order Poales; family Poaceae; genus Miscanthus; species Miscanthus floridulus. The sequence goes on along the minus strand of NC_089580.1, from coordinate 178,748,146 downwards.
GCTCCCAAGCATTCAAGGCTCCCCTCTCCTCTCTCCTTTGCTCCTAACTTCGATTCCTCCAAGGATTTGAGTGATAGGATAGTGGATTGAGTGAGAAAATCACTTTGGCAAGCTTGAGCACTTGATTTCTTCGTTAAGCCGGTTGGATTTGCGTCTATTACTCTTAGGGCTTTGACCCTAGCTGGCTAGGCGTTGTCCAAGAGCTTTCATCTTGTGGAAGAGCCTTGTGAAGTTTGTATTACCCTTGATTTCTTAGTGGAAATCTCAAATGATCTTTGTGGTTGCTTTGAGAGAGGCAATGAGGTGAAAGAGACTCCGACCTTTGTGGTCACCTCAACAACGAGGACGTAGGAGCTTCTTTGTGGGGTTGCCGAACCTCGGGATAAATTCTTGTGTCCCGCGTGCTTGTTGTTGTTGTGTTTGCTCGAGATTACTTGTATTTGTTTGTCTTTCTCTCTCCCGAACTTCATTTTAGTGTTTGGACTCGTTTTACAATTTGGAGGCATTTTGGCATCAAGGGAGTGACCCAACATCTACATCAAACCACTAGGAAGTGGGGGTTTAAGATTATTTATCTATAAAGTTAAATTGGGCACTGCTTTTGTAGTTCACGTAGGCGTCGAGACTTCTGACAGTTTGTGCCGGAACTTCTGACGACGCGGGAGTTCGGACCTAAACTGTCGGGACTTCCGACAGTGGTTGACAAATTTGAACTTAGCATTTGCAGTAAATTTTTAGATACGCCTATTCACCCCCTCTAGGCATTGTTAGATCCTTTCACCTACCCTGATGAGCACCTCCGAAGGACTGAGCTGTCAGATCTCGAGATTCACGAAGTCACCACTGACGTCTCGTTGTCGACGGGAACGTCGCCTACCACTAAAAGCATAGCGTCTGTGCCAAGTCGAGGACTTGAATCTGGGTGGACAGGTTCCACCATAAGCAACCTTGTAGCTACTATTGGGTATGAATGGGTGAGAATTTGTCCCATGCTACCATACACGTGCTACCCTCACGACTCAAGAATGGCATATTGAGTAATTAACTCGTGAAAGTAACGTCAGTGGACCACAAGTCTAGCGTCTCAAAACTGAAATAACCCTAACAGAGCTGAAATCTATTGACTCAATAGGCAAGATGAATCAACACATTGCTGAGATGCTTCAGCGTGGAGAGGGAGAACAATCTAGCCTCTAGGGTAAGATTTATTATTGATGAAGCAATCTAGAAGAGAGGGTAATTATGTTGCTTTTGAGCTTGCACAATGGGCTATGAGAACAAAACACTCGGTCTGGTGGTTCTCCGTGCCGGCTTGTATGTTGAGTATACTATTGCTTGGGACTGTAATCACATTGATGAGTAATAAAATATCTCTATTTTCCTCGCCAAAAGAAAACACAATTGTCACGTAACACATTTTTTTTCTTATACGTTTGTCTTTTTTATTTTATTTTTTCAAACAAGTACGATTGGCGATAACTCGTAAGCATGTTCATGCTTGGAACTAACTCGAGAAATATCGTATTTTGGAAGTGAACGTAGATAAAATTAGAACCATATAGTTCACTTGAAAATTCTATTTTATTTGATGTATTGCATAGCATAATAATTCTAATATATTATAATGATAATTTTCAAACTTATAGTTTTTTAAAAGTGTTGGTGATATTCATGGGCCAGAGCAGCAGAAAGGCCGATCCATGCTAGCCACTAGACCAATGAGACCATAGCCTTTCATCCTGAACTACTCCGTGACTTACACGATTTTGATCAAGCATCCGTGATCCGAACCACTGCTATGCTACTCGATCCTCCTCCCTGACATGCGGTGAGTTTTGTTGTACTGGTATAATAATTAGATCTTAGGCCCTTGTTGCCGGCGATGCACCTGTTCTCGCTTCATCCTGGATCCTGCTCACCACCCCCTACTGTATGACTCCGCTCGAAAATTCTGATGTTCCGTTCTCTCTAAGGCCTCGTTTGGTTTTACTGAAATCATTCGCAAATTTGTACTAGCCACAAACTTTTCCGCGCCGTTCCCGGCCTGTTCCAACGTAACCGAACAGGGCCTAAATCTCCCATATACTAGTCAGCATCATCAGTGTTTTCGTTCCAAGCCTTGCCGATGCCAGTCCCTCGACGCAGGCTCCATTTGGAAGACCAGTATTTGATTCAAAACACTTGTAAATTACAGGTCCCGGTCACCTCCTCCGGCAATGTGTAGCTGCAATCTCGTGTTGCTAACTAGGGGCCTGCGTGGTTGCTGCTAGTTTTCCTCAACACTGGGTGTGCCGATCCAAGCCGAGGCCTGTTCCAGGCCTCTTGCACCAATTCCCTGAAACCATCCACTTTTAGCAAGTGGTTTTCGAATTAGAATGCACCCTTGTGTTGGTCTCTTGCCGATTGAGAATGATCGGGAAATGGTCTAATGCTCCAGTCAAGACTCAAGAGGGCGTTCTGTCCAACGGTCCAACCACACCAGTGTCGAATTTTCCCTCTCATCAGACCAAGTGAACCTTCGGTTTTGCAGGCTGATTTAGGGTGTGTTTGGAAGGCGGGATTTTTTTATATTCCTGTATTTTTTCTGTGAAATTAAACTGATTCCAAGAAAATTCCTGTATGAACCTCCACTACCAATCACAAATACAAGAGTAACTGATACAATATATGGAGAATTAGAGGGAGTTTAGACAGGGAATAGCAAGGAATCGGAGGTAGAGAGCAAGAACAGAGTTCTGGGGAGGAGCTGACGGAAGGTAGAAGATGAGTCCGGTTCTGGTTCGATGCCTTCTCCCGAAGCAGCCTTGGACTTTATCCCTTCGGCTCCTGTCCAGCGAAGGCCTTGGAGCCCATCCTGCAGCCCAGCTTGGAAGCCCACCCATCGGTCCCGCAGCCCAGCTTGGAAGCCCATCCATAGACCCAGTACATGACAAGCTGCTCTGAACTTGCCCATTAATCTCCGGTTTTTTCCTAAAAAAAAAAAAAAAAACTCCGGTTTAGGTTTAGGATGTTTTCGTCGCTTGCTTTGTAGATCAGCAGCCTGTTCGGGAGGCCGTAAACGATCGTGGATTATTTACTGCTGGCTGGTTTGGTGTGAGAGAAAAATACTGTTCCTAGCTAGAAATTTACGATCGTTTACGAGCAAGCGAACAGGCTGCAGGTTAAAATCCTAGTCCGTAGTTGAACGAGCAGTAGGTGTCATGTCATGTTATTTATCACCTTGTCATCCAGATACCAGATAACAGATACCTGAGCATCTCCATTTGCGTATCTCTTGTCAGTTGTCATACAGATACCTGAACATCTCCATCTGCGTATGAAAAGAACTTCCTGCAGAAAAGAAAACTTACATAGGCATTGGGTGCATCATCAACACCTCATTGCTTAGCAATATCCTATGATGTTGGTTATTGGCACCATAGTATAATCCCCTTCATCCTTCTCTCTTGACAACGACGCCGTAGCATCATCTGACAGCAACTCTTTGCTTCAATCAGACAGCGGCAGACCCGTTCCGTTGTTCCTGTGCTGCAAGCAATCGCCATGAGAGCGACCTTCAAAACATGATTGTTGCATTCTTCGTCCGGGCTGCACCCTATTAAACAGGCGGCTACATTTGTACTAATTCATATGAAATCATGCCTGCTATAAAGTAATACGGCCTAGTGCACGCTGGGATCAACGAATGGCATCTGCATCGCGGAGCGAGACTTCGAGGACCGAATCAAAGCACTCGAGCCGCGACAAATGGCCACCGCGCTATTGACTTGAACGGTCTCGTCCGTGGATTGCCGGACTGCATGTCAGCTACTCTGTGGAGTTTAATCAAGCGGCCATCGCCTCACTGCTTCACAACCTCATTTAGCCAAGGAGCTCACAGAAAAGCAGCCCGTGAGGCCGTGACACCGACACCGAGAGCGAAATGGAACCCCGCCATTTCTGCTGCGCTTTGCTGCTTCTCCTCCTCGGCTTCCGGCGAACCGGTGCCCAGGACAACACAAACTACACCGTCCCCGCGCAATTCGTCTGTAACGTGTCGTCGCCGTCGTGCGACACGTACGTCGTGTACCGGACGCAGTCCCCGGGGTTCCAGGACCTCGGCAGCATCTCGGACCTCTTCGGCACGAGCCAGGCCCGGATCGCCAGCGCCAACAGTCTCAGCTCCGAGGACGGCGTGCTGCAGCCAGGCCAGCCGCTGCTCGTGCCCGTCAGCAGGTGCGGCTGCACGGGCGGCTGGTCCTTCGCCAACGTCACGTACCCGATCCGGCAGGGCGACACCTTCTTCAACCTCGCCAGAGTCTCCTACGAGAACCTCACCGTGTACCAACTCATCGAAAATCTGAACCCGGGGTCGGTACCCACTAGTCTACAGGTCGGGCAGGAGGTCACGGTGCCGCTCTTCTGCCGGTGCCCGGCTCGCGCTGAGCGGAGCAGCTTCATCACCTACGTGTGGCAACCAGGGGACACCATGTCCCAGGTGAGCAAGCTGATGAACGCCACCGAGGACGAGATCGCCGAGGCGAACAACGTCACCAGCAGCTCTGCCTCCGCATCCCTCGTGGGGCAGCCGATGCTGATCCCAGTTCAACAACGGCCGCGGCTTCCGCCGCTGCTCTATGCTGCTAGTGCAGGCGACGGCAAGTCCCGGTGGCGACCTCGGGCTGTCATCATAGGCGCCAGCGTCTCGGGGTCTCTCGTCGCGCTCGCCGCCTTGTTCCTGGCGATCCTGGCGCACCGAAGGTACGGAAAGAAGCCGTCGATGCGCCTGGGCTCACGGTTCGCGGGGAACACCAAGCTTTCTTGGTCCAGGAACCAATACGGCCATGACAGCAGTAATTCCTTCGCTCAACACATGATGAAAGGAGGGAAGCTGCTCACCGGAGTGTCGCAGTTCATCGACAAGCCCATCATCTTCGTGGAAGAGGAGATCGTGGAGGCCACGATGAACCTTGACGAGCGGTGCAAGATCGGCAGCACGTACTACCGTGCGAAGCTCGACGGGGAGGTGTTTGCGGTGAAGCCAGCGAAAGGCGACGTGTCGGCGGAGTTGAAGATGATGCAGATGGTCAACCACGCCAACCTGATCAAGCTGGCCGGCATATCCATCGGCGCTGACGGGGACTACGCGTTCCTGGTGTACGAGTTCGCCGAGAAGGGCTCGCTCGACAAGTGGCTGTACCAGAAGCCACCGTCCGCGCTGCCATCGTCGTCGTGCTCCACCGTGGCAACTCTCTCGTGGGGCCAGAGGCTGAGCATCGCACTGGACGTCGCCAACGGCTTACTCTACATGCACGAGCACACGCAGCCGAGCATGGTGCACGGCGACATCCGCGCGCGGAACATCCTCCTGACGGCGGATTTCAGGGCCAAGATATCAAGCTTCTCCCTGGCCAAGCCAGCCACGGCCGACGCCGCCGCGACGAGCTCCGACGTGTTCGCCTTCGGGCTGCTGCTCCTGGAGCTCCTTTCCGGCAGGAGGGCGATGGAGGCGCGCGTCGGCTCGGAGATCGGCATGCTGTGGAGGGAGATCCATGGCGTGCTGGACGCCGGCGACAAGAGGGAGGCGAAGCTGACCAAGTGGATGGACCCCGCTCTGGGAAGCGAGTACCACATGGACGCGGCTCTTAGTCTGGCTGCCATGGCGAGGGCCTGCACCGAGGACGACGCGGCGAGGCGGCCGAACATGACCGAGGTCGTGTTCAGCCTCTCCGTGCTGGTGCAGCCGTTGTCAGTGGCCGACGGATTCGAGAAGATGTGGCAACCCAATTCGGACGACAACATTCGGATGGCCAGCTCGGTGTCAGCTCGATAAAATGAAAACAAAACTTCGTTTAACAGATAATTTTGTAAGTAGCTGCTAGTTCCTTGGCTGTAAACTTGCATTGTACACTACTTTACTTTACTTGGACACTGATTTTGCATTGTACGATAGTTCATGTTCAACCTCTAGTGTACAAGTATCTCTCAGTCTTTACGTACTAGTTTCCAAACTGAAGATGACAAATGATACTAGTAGTATGTGTGCAAATTTGAAATCCAGGGTTGAGCTACCATTTGTCATCTTCAGTTTGGGAAACTCACAAGGAACAACGGAGGAAAGTACAATTGTCATGATTCTTCCATAAAAGGAGTGATAACGCGTTTTAAGCACCAGTGATGCAGTGAAGGATTTAGGAGTTGGTAGTGTCCTTCCGTAAAATTATAAATTCATCTTTTTTTAAAAAAAAAAGTTATGAAACAATTATAAGTTTATTTTTTTTTAAAAAAATTTAAATTTAAGTAAATATGTAAAAAAATATAGAAATTTTATGATTTCCAAATAAGTATTATCATATTAATCATGGAATATATTTTAATAGTATACCTAGAGTCATAACTCATAAGTATTAATAATATTTTTTATAAACTTACTTAAACTAAGGGGTTGCTTGGTTGTTCTTGGCGGTGCATCACCTCAGCTTTCCTACTACGTCGGTGCGAGCAACGAGAAGCTCGCTCAGGCGAGCAGATTTGGCTTCCCCATGAAAGCCAGCCAAAATTTGCTCATACAATCATTGAAATTTTAGGCGAGAGAACCAAACATATACCATCGCTTTCCGTCCTCACTCGGCAAGGCATAATAGTGCTTAGCGAAGGAAACAAGCAGCTTTAAAGAAAGTTTGACTCAATCTAAAGTTAAAATTGATTTTTTTTAGGATGGAGGTAGTAGAGTGCAAGTATAGCATCTTCCAGCTAATGGCTGAACCTCTAATAAAAAAATAGCTCTTCGTTCTAACTTATAAGTTATTCTGGTTTTTCTAGTTATGTACATAGTTTTTTTTTAATGTAAACATGATGTGTATTTAGTTTTTTTTATAAAGAGATTTGTGTACTAAAGACCGATAAGGAATTCGGCCCAGAATTACGGCAATTAGCCGGTGCGGCCAGGAGCTGCAGGGGCCGGTCTTTTTTTTGTTTTGAGGGGACAAGGGCCGGTCAAGTGTCTCACCGGGGGGCGACAGACATGGATAAACGGCCTGCCAAACCAGGACGATTGGGCCAACCGCGAGCAGGCTGCTGTTCCCGCCCATCTCGTGCTAGGCTTACTGAGCTTTGTTTGACCCAATAGGTTGCTCAGGAGCCCATTATTCACAGGCTGTTTTCGGCTCCCTTTCTTTTCCGTCCCCACTTTTCTTCAACGATTTCCATTTTTTTTTGGTCAACATGGCTACCAAAGCAGAGGTGCAGAGCTGCTTCCAGTCTGGTGCGGATACTCCGGCTAAACAAAAGCGCCACGACCCACACTACGCCTGAAAACTTTGCACCGATTTATCTCAGCCACTGCCACCTACGTTTAGGCGTACATGAGGTGCCCACTGCCCACGTCTCCACGACCACGGCGCTTGCGCGCTGGCCGTGCCTTCCTCCCGATTCTCAACGAACTCCGACGTTTCCGCCGGGGTTCCCACCTAATCGCCATCTCCCTTGCGTCCAGTTACCCAGATCAACAGAAGTACACGCCTGCTATATATACAGAATCAGATTTACTGCTTGCACATTCCTCTTCCAGTTCCAGCTGCAGCTAGTTCCATCATACATTGTCCACGACTGTCATTGCTGATTCTTCTTCTCGGCGAGTCCTAGCTCCGATCAGCCCGTTTCCATGGGAGCCATTCGATTTGCAAGCCTTCTACTCCTTGTCGGTACATTCGCAAACTCGTGTGCTGTATTCATACTGCAAAATGCCATAGGTAGCGCTCGTGCTGATGTCTGCATATGTGCAGGGGCAATTTGGTTACAGGCGAAGTTTGGTGCCGAGGCAGCCGGCACGACGGTGTTCACGCTGCACAACAACTGCACCCAGACGATCTGGCCGGCCACATTGTCCGGGAACAGCGCGGCGGCCGTCGGGGGCGGGGGCTTCGAGCTGTCGCCCGACGCCACAGTCTCGTTCCCGGCCCCGGCAGGCTGGTCGGGCCGCCTCTGGGCGCGCACGGGCTGCGTCGCGTCGCCGTCGCCGTCGCCGTCCCCGTCCCCGTCCTCCCCCTCCCGGCTCTCGTGCGCCACGGGCGACTGCAGCGGCGCCGCGAGCTGCTCCCTCGGCGGGGCGCCCCCCGTCACGCTGGCGGAGTTCACCCTGGGCGGCGCCGACGGCAAGGACTTCTACGACGTGAGCCTGGTGGACGGGTACAACGTCGGCGTCGGCGTGGCGGCGACGGGCGCCAGGGTGAACCACGCGACGTGCGGGTACGCCGGCTGCGTCGGGGACGTGAACGCGCTGTGCCCGCCCGAGCTGCAGATGTCCGGGACGAATAAGACCGCGGCGGGAGGGGGAGGGAAAGGGGAGGGGGCGCCGACGGTGGCGTGCCGGAGCGCGTGCGAGGCGTTCGGGACGGCCGAGTACTGCTGCACGGGCGCGCACGGCGGGCCGAGCACCTGCGGGCCGACCAAGTACTCGAGGCTGTTCAAGGCGGCGTGCCCCGCGGCCTACAGCTACGCGTACGACGACCCCACCAGCACCTTCACCTGCGGCACCGGCGCGCAGTACCTCGTCACCTTCTGCCCGGGCCACCAGTAGTGGGCGGAGTTGTGGCCGTGCCCGTGTGCGACGCGACCGGCACAAACTGCAATTGCCAGTGCCCGTTGATCATTTTGTTCATCTTATTATCTCAAAAAAAATGCTTGTAATTTGCATCTGCTACTAGGACTTACAAGAACATAGAATTTGGGGCTTGACGAACTCTTGTTTTATGCTTGTGTGCGTGCGTGTGTGTCTCGACATGTTTTCACGCCATCCGTGCACACGCACGTACACCACGGCCTTGGCGCACCTGATGTGACGAAAACGATCGAAAAAAGTGTGTTCCGAATTCCCAACAATGACACAAGCCATTAGGATCGTACGGCGTGTTCGTTGGTCGGTTTCTAAGCTGATTTGGACTGACTGGTGCTGGTTTCTTGTGAAGGGAAAACACTGTTGGCTGGTTGAATAAGTCTGGCTGAAACCACCCAACGAACATGGTGGTAATCCTAATTTGCTGAGTGCTTGGTACGTTTCTTCTTCAATCAACACGCGTGTGAGATTGTGAGTCAGGGTGTGTGCCACACGTTAGTTAACTTTCCGTTCTGACGAGACTTTCTTCTAGTACAAAATAGCTTGTCCTCCGGACTCGACGCGGCGAGTTGTTGCTTCACGACTAGACGGGGAGTCGACCATGCCACGCCACGTTTATCCCATGTGCCCCCCGGCACAAGCCAAGCGACCTCGTCCGGGCCGACGCGCTGCTACCTATTGTACATGGCTGACGTGCCTACACGCGTCGGGGTCGCCGAGAGGAACGAGCCCCTTCCCCTTCCGCAGGGCGTTGTAGCGGTGGACGTTGAACCCGCGCGCGCGCATGAGGCGGCGCTGCTTGGACGCGAAGCGGCTCCGGAAGAAGCCCTCGAAGGACGGCTCCGTGGCGGTGCGCATGAAGAAGGCGTAGCCGGACATGAAGTAGAGCGACGTGACGTAGAAGCACACCGGCTCCATCACGTCCCACGACAGCTCCCAGAAGGTGAGCCGCATGAACCCCAGCGTCTGCGTCGCCAGCAGGCCCAGCCCGCACCACAGCTCGCGCCGCACCGCCGCGGCCGCGTCCGCGTCGATCGCCGCCTTCTGCGCCTCCATGGCCTCCAGCTCGCGCTTGCGCGCCTCGCTCCCGTCTCCGGCGCGCGGCGCCTGCTGCAGCTGCTGTTTCCCCGGGAGGATGCTTCCGATGGCCTTCGCGACCTGAACGACACAATGAGAGATCAGAGACGCGTAAAAGTGTAAGGTGCCTGCTGGCTGCTCTGCTCTCTAACTACTCTGTCTACCCACTTCTTGGGTGTTACTAGCACAGCACGTCAGCTCGTACCATGTCGGGGCGGAGGAAGACGGCGTCGCCGAGGACGATGACGCCGCCGGACTCGTCGAGCGCACGGCCCAGCCTGCGGCCGCCCTCGACGCCGCCGGCAATGTCGACGCAGAGCGCGGCGAATTCCGAGCCGGACACGACGGTCTGGGCGTTGGACCTCAGCCTCTCCCGCGCCACCTCCATCTCGGCCGCCCTCGCCACCTTCCTCGCCTGCTCCACCGTCACGCCCGCATGCTCCGGCGGCGGCCGCGTCGTCGTGCTCACGGGAGGGAGAAGGCCATCGAGCTGGAGGCGGTGGAAGAGGTGGTCGCCGACGGGGAGGGCGGGGAAGCAGTGCGCCGGGAGCGGGACGGTCGCCGTGGCGTACCCGACCGCGGTCGGCTTCGGCCGCAGGAATGCGAGCGTCGGGCAGTCGTTCACGGCCGGCAGAGACCGCCGTGCCGGGGGATGGGGAGCGGGAGGCGTGGGAATGGCCGCGCCCGCGCCGCTAGCGGCCGCGTTCTTGCCTGCCCATAGGCACCGTGCCATTGTTCTGTGGAACGCCATTTGTGTTTGCCTCTCTGACACGAGCTCTAATGCTCTATTTGTAGTTTGGTTTAGAAGAATGGTTTCGTGTTACGTGACAGAAGTGGCGCGACGTGTCTGGCCGATGGAGCGAGGAGGGATGGACAGGGGTGCTATTTATACCTGGGAGGCTGAACGCTTGCCAAAGTCTCGTGTTGTGCCACCGAGGTAGTACTCGCAACGGTTTGAAAAATAAACTAATGCGCGACGGCCAAAAGAACAAAAACTGAGCCTTGGGAGAACGTGGCAGGCATCCATTCATCGTTCAAGTGGACACTCAATTTTTCACCGGAGTCCGTTTACATATCTTAATTTGAATGTGTTCCTTGCGGGAATATATCTCAAAGCAAATCTAAATATTTTTAAGGATATTTTGGATCTATCTAGCTTTGATAAGCCATTTTTTTTACAACCACACAATACAACGTAGACACTTATAACGCATGCACACTAATAGCTAGGTGGAGTGTAATAATAGGTTTTCATAAGTTGGCCAGGGCGTGCAAGCGTGCTCGTTCGCCGGCGTACAAGCGAGGCCCTTCGCCGGCGTGCAAGCCTTCATCCTCGGTGGCGCGTCGCCCCAGCCGGAGCGCCTCTAGGGAACATCGCCCTGATGGTCCGAGGCGACCCGACTTGTCGCCAGAATGTCACGCCGCGACAGGTCAGACGCCCACAATGTCATCGCATTGTCATGTGCCGCGGTCGACCGTGCCGTTATAGTCACCGCAACAGCACGACAAGAGCAGCCTGCCGGTTTCACCACCTCCGGGTGTCGTTGATAACCGTCCCAAGGTCGAGTCTTCGTTGTCCAGAGGAACGTGGACCTCGCCGAGTCTGGAGCAGACCTCCCCCTTGTCCTCGTCGCACTTGTTGGTCGAGACCAGTCTGCCGTCACGTCGGAGGAGCTCCAGGCACACCTTTCCTCGAGGTTCCATGTGTCTGTGGGCACGACGGGGGTCTATGCTTGGCTTGGGGGCCCCTTTGCACGCGAGTGTCAGCAGGACTGAAAGCATCTAGGCTCCTAGTTGGGTTTCGGTGATTAATGACAATACAAGATTACTATGACTAATGTGTGTTTTGCAGAGGCAATTAAGTTAGGTCATGGTAATGGAGATCGATTGGGCAATCAAGGTTGTCATACCCCTACGATGAAAATCATTTCGGTTTTCAAAGGATGGATAACAAGGTTAAGGATGACTAGTTCTAAGTGTCGATTGGAGTTGAAGTGACACTTAGAGTAGTTTAGGACTTTGTTTTTCCTTTGGCCGTACTATTAAGGGGGGTATGGATGGGTAGCTTGACCTAGTTGAGTCTAGTGAGTTAGGTGTGGTGCACACTTATTAAAACTAGCTCTAGGTAGCTCCTATGAATGCCTAAGATCCTTTGGAGCAAACTTCATTCACATATGATCGAGAGTTGGAAGTGAATGGAGGGTCAAATGCTGACCGGACGCTGGCCGTAGGGTCCGATCAGTTCATTTGATCAGCTGTCTGCGTTCGGTGCGACCGGACGCTGGAGAGGTCAAGTGACCGGACGCTGAAAGACAGTGTCCGGTCGACTCCAGTAAGGTTCCAGAGAAGGGAATCTGTGACCGGACGCGTCCGATCAGTACTGACCGGACCCTGAGGGTTCAGCGTCCGGTCAAGTCCAGTAAGGTTCTAGTAAGGGTTTCATGCGATCGGACGCGGCCGGTCAGTGCTGACTGGACCCTGCCAGCGTCTGGTCAACTCATTTGTACTGGTTCGCGGGTTGAACTAACCGGAGCGTCCGGTCACCCCGTAGAAGCTCATAACGGTTCGTTTTTCAGGCTGCCTTATAAATAGAAGCTCCACTCGTGTGTGGAGTCACTTTTGCTCATTCCAACAGCTGAGAAACACGTTTATGAGTGTCAAGAAAAGCAAGGTCCTAGTGAGGTGATTGAGATTTGAGAATCCAAGAGAGTAGCCTCATTAGTGTATCAAGAGTAATCAAGTGTGCATCCATCTTCTCATTAGGCTTCGCTTGGTCAAGTGAGAGTTCGTGCTTGTTACTCTTGGTGATCGCCATCACCTAGATGGCTTGGTGGTGGTAGGGAGCTTGGTGATCACCCGACGGAGCTTGTGGGTGACCCAACTCAAGTTGTGAGCAGCTTTGGGTGATTCACCACGACGGAGTGTCGAAGAATCAACCCGTAGAGAGCACTTGATCCTTGCGCGGATCAAGGGGGAGCTACACCCTTGCGTGGGTGCTCCAACGAGAACTAGTGGGGAGTGGTGACTCTCCGATACCTCGGCAAAATATCGCCGCATTCCTCTCTCTCTTTACTTTGAGTGTTTACTTTGAGTATTTACTTTGTGCAATTCAATACTTGTCTTTACATTCATAGAATTGCCATGCTAGAGTAAGTTTGGAACATAGGTCACAAGTCCTTTGTGTGTTAGTTTGATAGAAACACTTTTCTAGGCACAAGGGGTTAATTGGGCTATCTATAGGATTTGATTATTGCAAAAAAAATTTAGAATTAGCCCAATTCACCCCCATCTTGGGCATCTTGATCCTTTCAAGGATGACCACTCTAGCGTCGCTATGCAGGGTGGTGGACAAGCGGTGCACCCTGAGCTTGAGCTCGCAGTGGACCGTTGCTCGGAGGTTCAGCGTTGGGACTTCGATCCCATGTTGGTTGAGGTGGAGGCATGTCTGGCCAAAAGGCCACCTCAGGTAGGTCTCATGGTCCAGGCAGTGTTGGAGGTGGCCTAGATGGTGGACCTGTGCCTTTCAGGCCTAGACGAGTGTGGCTTGGGCCAAACCTCACCAAGGCCCTCACTCTTGGAGCCGGAGCAGGCTGGGGGATCCCCACCCCCGGTCCATGTCAACTTCCCCGCCGTCCAGGAAGGTGCAAACGAAGGCAGCCCAGCCATTCCAGCTGCTGATGGCAGAGCATCGGACGCCATGACCGCAACATCGACCGAGGACTTCATCGCTGCATTCAAGAAGCCGCTCACGACGCCTGTCTTGTCGTCGCCTCCTCGACTGCGGCTAACCCGGGCGGCCAGAGCGTGGGCGGGGGAGCTGGACGACTCGAAGTTCGTTCCCAAGAGGAGCACTAGGCTTGCCACCAAGAGTGGGCACAGGGAACAGAAGCCGGAGGCTCATGCGTGGAAGGTGATGATGAAACGTCTGGAACTCGAGGTGGAGACTGAGCTACCTGACGAAGCCTCCTTTGAGGAATTCCAGACCGCCTTCGCCCTCCCCTGTCGACGTCGACGTGGGAAGCCATGCAGGTTCTCTTCCCGGGCAGGAACCAGCGGGCATAGTCGCTCGCTTTTGTCTTGCCAATTTGGCCGCAAAACACCTTTCCTGTGTAATTTTCTATTAGTGAATCCAGTAGCTAGGTGGCAAGGTGTGCGTCGTGTCACGAAGGCTCCTCGCTTGCGTGATCGCGCACGGTTGTACTGATAACTATTTTTCTCTTAATGAAAAACAGGTGAATGTCCCGATCCAGAAAAAAAAGTTGGATGTTATAAAGTTTGACTCTGTACATTAGCTAGAGTAATTTTTGGTACCTTTCAATTAGTTCTATGTGATCCAAGCATAAATCTGTCGTGCCTCCGAGCTGATGTGATAAGCAGTGGGGATAGCTCAAACACCACACCTATAGCTCCTTAAAAAAAGAAAAATGAACGACACAATTTCATTCTCGATTATTAGACCCTACATTAAATGGACACTTTTTGCAACGAACATAGACACATATTTTTATACAGGAGCACACACACAAAAGCTAAGGAAATCTCTTAAATTTACATATAAATTACCCACCTTTAACATTATTAACATAGCATAAAGTAACCCAAAACTTGCATCTAAATTACTTACCTTTTATATTATAAAATATACAATACTCCTAAAATTATGCACTTCTACCTTGTTTTGGGTTTGCTGTGGCACTCCGAAATAACTATAGACGTTGGTCAAGGTGGTTATTATTGCATATTACTTCCTAAGAGATCATATTAGGAGAAATATATATTTATATCTATTTTTATTATGAGAAATGAAAAAAAATATCAATCAATTAGACATACACACATGCATACTATATATGGATATGTACGGATGTTTATTTAACGTGACATGTAATTCTTTTTTTTACATGATGGATCTTTATGTGTTGTAATTTATCCCAATATTAGTGTTATGTCAACATGAGTTGTAATTTTTTTCTAGAATGTAACATATGTAGAGGTGTAGGTCTCATGTGAGTTGTAAGATTTTTTTTTGAATGTAACATATGTAGAGGCGTAGGACTTCTGTTTTTTTTTAAATAACCAAAGTTATACGCGACCTGTGAGACAATGCAAGCCAGTACATGCAAGAATGGACAAGTACTGGTGGTGCATGTGTGGGAGACCATGTCTAGACGCGGAATTCTTTTTTATCCGGAGTAGCAACGTAGTTCTAATTTGACTTTTTTCTTCTTCTTTCGTTTGTTATTTTTAGCAAGCCGTAACGGCGAGAAAGTTACAGTCTGTTTGATTTGCATCATGGAAGCAATCTGCGATGAAGGCTGCTGTTTGGTTCATGTCATGAAATCATTCTGGCCCTACTTATCAACTTCCGCAGGTCATTAACGATGGACAGACTCATTCCTCGAAAAGTCTCGAACGACTCCATGCCATTCAGAGTGAGATGGATCTCTAAGGCCTGGTTTAGTTTGTAAAGTTTTTGGCAAAATGGTACTGTAGCACTTTCATTATTATTTGGTAATTAGTATCCAATCATAGTCTAATTAGGCTTAAAAGATTCGTCTCGTGAATTTCGTCTAAATTGTGTAATTAGTTTTATTTTTTATTTATATTTAATGTTTTATACATGCGTTCAAAGATTCGATGTGATAGAGAATCTTGAAAAATTTTGCAAAATGAAGTGGAACTAAATGGTACCTAAACCAAACAGGCTGTTATTATAGCCCTCCACCTGACCGCCATTGCGAAGAAGTCAGAACACCAATGTCAAATCTTAGGTACGTAGGTTTGTTTGGGTGTTGGACAGGACCGTTTGGTCAAGAAGAACCTGTGCGACATGTTGGCATGTCGCAGTGTATGTGCAAAAGACCAGGCCCCGTGCTCACCTAACCGGGATAAGCACGGAAGGCGCGTCGCCGCGTCGCATGGTTATCCTGATTGGAATCACGCACACGTACAGAGTCAGGTGCTCTGGATCGATCGTCTCGTCGAGTCATCGTCTAGCAAAAATGTTTCATTATATACGATTCACAAGTCAAACAAGCGGTTCGATTGGAATGGGAGTGGCACAAAAACGGGACAGGCGTGCCGATATGCTTTACGCTGGGTTTTTTTTTTTTCTCTCTCTCTCTCTATATTATTTATCTTAGGGATTTATCTTATCATTGTAGTGAGTGAGTGCGTAAGCAATGGAACAAAAACGAAACTGCCATGTGCCAACCGGCCCAACCGTATCATTTCAGCTCAGATTTTTTGAGAAACATCATTTCAGATCAGATGAGACGATCACGGTCCCACGGAGGATTGCGCGTGTTTGGATGGCCAAATGAGCAACCCATCCCCAGACAACGATGACTCTATATTAAACTACCCTTACGGGCAGACGGAAATTTAGCAGCCTCCGACCTCCGAGTAACCAATCACTACTGGATCTACTCTATTTACTGTATAATCGTCTATTTCAGCTATTGCGTAAAACAATATAAAGTAACCTATGACTCTATATCTAAACTACCCACCTCTATCATTAAGAAATATAATCTACGATAGACATAAATCTTTTATCTAATTTCCCATATCCCCCTATTATTGTAGATAATTCACGTAATCCAATTTTCATATCATTATTAGAAAATTAAATATCCTCTCAAATCTAATTCTAAAAATTATCAACATCTTCTCTTATAATTTTTTTGTTTAAATAACGATAGAGCATATATCTATTTCTACATTACCCACTTCTATCAATATTAATATATTAGGATTTGATTAAAGTAGTGTACGCATTGTGCTAGCATGCATGAGCGATAAATATATATGTTATATTTTAACACATAATATTTTTCCTTAACAACTTATGTATTTATGATAATAATAAATTATTTAAAACCATATTAATAACCATGACATATAATTTATTTAGGTTGTTATTTTAGATATACTTGTATATTTTAACTAAATGTTTAACACGCGTCTATAGTGATAGTATAATCATAACTGCATATATAATTCCTTGATAGAAAAATTCAATTATTTTGAGAAGTGTGGGAAAACACTGGTGACTATATTTTTCGGGCCCTTTAAGATTACTTTATAGTAGAAAGTCGATCATTATAAGTCTTAACTATTAAAATTCCCTGAAGGTTAGCACCGCTACCCTCATCCGAGATCTCGCTTTAAACTCTATCACTTATCTTATGTGATATGATGCAGGTTTCAAATGATTGCATATGCTATTGTATTATTTAAAGACGTACTGTAAGACCTAAACTTTTCTAACTTTAAAAAAGGTGCACAAAGGGCAGTTAATAAAAGATTCAATAAGCACAAGAGTTTTAACTTGAGGACAAATAATACGTAGCACTCAATAAGAATATTTATTTAAAAAAATCAAAATCTAGAATCATGACTTCTCATAAAATAAACAAAGAGAAAAACATATAATTTAATATAAACAATTCTTTATTAGTGATATGTATCAAACAATAAATAATATTTATATTTTTAAAAATTCTAGCCGGTGTGAGAGCACCTGTTGATGGACTAGTAGAGCCAAATTGACAATCTGGTATATATCTAGGATTTGAGGGTCTTACACATATACATGGCGGAACGAACTATTTTGCTACCATCTTGAATTTTGCTCTAGCAACAAGAAAGCCCCCTCAATTTTTTTCTCAAATACGCAAAAGGTTTTTGCATCTTTGTATTAAGATCGAGAAATAGTGAAAGTTACAATGACACGCTACGAATGGCACACTAGGGGGTAGTGTTATACAATCGGCTCTGTCCTCTCTAGCAGAAGGAGATCATGTGCTATTACTTGCTAATCATGCTACCTAGCCATCACCGGCGATCAGACACGCTGTCTTGTGCCTCAAATTGAAACTAAAAACGATTGAAATGGATAGCGCTTTAACACTCTCACCTAGTCAACACCTCAAATAGGACTCCACTCCTCAATACATGATTAAGTAACCAATCATGACTAATAAGTATGAACTAATTAATAGTTCATGCTAAAAGCATGTTTAGCAAATTTATTTGTTACATGATCTTATGCTATAAACCATCAACTATTCGAATCAAATCATCAAGTCATAATCCTTTGGGTTGGATGCATGCTAAACTACAAAAAGAGCATCAGAACACGTGATAACCCGAGGATTTCGAAACTATACAACCATGAGCAACGCAACACGAGTGTCACATGAACGCCCCAATCATAACCAGAAACTACAGCTTCTCTCCTAGTGATGGCGTTAGCATTCATCATTTGTATAAGCTTTTCCACACCAAATGGCTCCTAGTGAGGATTACCATGTGCAAGGACTTGTGGGAGTATTCTTACTACTACTTAAAACACTAAGAGAACAACACCATTCTGGTAGTGAATGGTTGGTGAGATATTTGTTAAGGGCCTAGAAGGATTTGTTCGCAGATATATTATACTATGATTTGGCCAAGCAAACAAAGTGAACAACAAAATAACTAATTAAACAGATTAGGGATTAGGGTTAGCAAGGAAGCAAAAGGCTGCCTTTGTTCAATAAAAAAGTTGGGGCATTTTCTTATCAGCACGACACTTCTGTACCAGAAAAAACTCCATACATAGACAGACGACACCCAATCAATTTATGTAGAAAAAAGTATAGAATACTGGTTGGTCATAAAAACTCGTTAAAATCAGTTCTCAGGAATGTATTACCCGCATTTTACGAGTATAGCTGGGTTCTGAGTTTGGGTGAGTGGCGTTGTTGTCATCGCTCAACTCAACGCTCAATGGCTCAACGCCCCATACACTAGTACGAATCCTTATGGCGTGTTCTGCTCTACGAGATTAATTGTCATTCTAGGTGTCAACAAAATATGGTCAGCAGTCTATCGAGGGGTATGCCCACGGTAGTAGATGAATTGGTGGAGGTGCGTATAATAGGAGCCGGATGGTGACACAAGCGCAAAGACAATCGATTTAGACAGGTTCCGACCATCTAATCGATGTAATACCCTACGTCCTGTGTCTTTGGTGGATTGTATTGAATATGAGATGTATTCGAGGAGGGTCTCTACCCGCCTTATATAGTTTGGAGGATAGGGTTATAGGTCAGTTTAGGTCTAGATCTATTCGGCTATATGGTAAGTATTTACAAAAAATACGATATCTATCATATCCGAATAGATCTTCCTTCATCGCCAAGATGTCTTCTAATTGCCTTGCGGTGCACGCCGACCAGAGTCCAACATCGTAGGCCTTGATATTATGGGTTGGACCTCCCTTGGTGGTGCAGCCCATGTCCATTGCCATAGGTACCTGGAGTTATACCACCGCAGCTAGTCCCCGAGCACCTTGTATCCGCTTGGCGATGCCATCTTGATCAAATTCAAGCAATTTAACACGAAGCCGATCAGTTTTGCTGATGTCCTGGACAGTGAAAATCAAAGCCAACCTGTTAAACTGGTGACCTAGGCGGTGAAAGTCGAAGCCAACTAGTTAAACTGCTGACCTGGGCAGTGAAAGTCGAAGACGACCAGTTAAACCGGTGACCTGAGCGGTGAAAGTCATAGTCGACTAGTGTAACCGATGACTTGAGCGGTGAAAGCAGGAGTCGACCAGTTTAACAGGTTAATCGATCTCAGACCTAGCCAAGTAAAGCTTGCTGGAAGGATGTAAGGGGCTCAAAATTAAATTAAAAATTCTCCAGGCGAAGTATAGCCACTTAGACTCCATTTGTGAGGAATCATCCATGACTTAGTCAATAAAGAGGGTAAATCAAGAAAAGAGCACTACATTCACCGATAGGTGAAGTGTAGCCACTTAGTCCCCGAGCCTGCTGAAAGATGAAGAAATAAATCTTGTAGCATGGTCAAAGAAAATAAGCCTAAAAGCTTGCCAATGTTATATGTCATGTGTGTATCAAGACCCCAGACGTGCTATCTAAGATCAGCACTCTGATCCGAACAGCATGGAGCAAGTTGATAGCACACCGATAAGTCGTAGCAAGATCCGACCGTCAAGGGAGTCCCCAACTTAGCTAGTGATTCTTACACGAAGAATCCGAACGCCGAGGAGTCCCTAGCTTAGCTGGCGAGCCCCCAGCATAGCTGACGATGAAGCGACAAACAATCCAAACGCCGTGGAGTCCCCAGCCTAGCTGGCGAGCCCCCAGCATAGCTGACGATGAAGTGATGGACAATCCAACTAGTTGGTTGGAGAAGAATCAAGCACCGAGCAGCCCAACCAACTGATCAGCGGCAAAGTGAGCGCCAAGTAGAAGTGAGCACCGAACTGTCTAACCAGCTGGTTGGCGACGAAGTTCATGAACCTGGTGGTCCGATCAGTTGATCAACGGAGAAGACAACGGTGGAGCTTGTCGGAGACATCGACCTTAGGTGAAATGTACATACTTAGACTTCGTTGGCGAAGTCAGATGATCATCATCCATGACTTAGTCAAAGAGGATGTTAGTACCAATACATGTGCCGTAAGGTGCAATGTATATATTGTAGTCCCTGAGCCACAAGGTGAAGTGTACACACTTAGTTCCCGAGCCTGCTGTAAGATAGAGAAGCATCTTATAGTAGGATCAAAGAATTATGTGTAAAGGAGGAAATCCCTATGCTTAGCACTAAGTATGTGGAGTAAAAATCGATAATACCGAGCAGTAAAACATGGAGAAAACAGAGTGTTTAGCACTAGATTGCTATGATAGATATACTTATCAAGGCCCCTGACATGCTGCCCGAGATCAGCACCCTGATCTGGACAGCACAGAACACCTTGATAGCACACATGACATGCGACATCGGCTAAACGTAGTAAGCCAATAGGCGAATTGAGACAGATCCTGCAATACAAATATGTAGGACTAGTAGTACAAAATAAAATATATGAACTCGGCGATGAAGAAAACAGAGCGGAGTTTTATCTGGAGCAATGTATCGATGAGTTTTATATCCTAAAGAGCAGTTTATGTTTATTTGGAGTTTGTTAATATTTGTAAAAAGGACAAAATCCTCGTTCTTAGCACTTAAAAATGGAGAGTGCTTAGCACTTTTGCCGTTGGAGAACATGGAGAGTGCTTATCACTATACCATGGAGAAATTGAAGAGTATTTAGCACTATACCGTGGCGAACATGGAGAGTGCTTAGCACTTAACCGTGGTGAAATTTGGAGAGTGCTTAGCACTTAACCGTGGCGAACATGGAGAACATGGAGATTGCTTAGCACTATACCATAGAGAAATTGGAGAGTGCTTAGCACTTAACCGTGGCGAACATGGAGAGTGCTTAGCACTATACCATGGAGAAATTGGAGAGTGCTTAGCACTATACTATGGCTAACATAGAGAGTGCTTAGCACTTAACCGTGGTGAAATTTGGAGAGTGCTTAGCACTTAACCATGGCGAACATGGAGAGTGCTTAGCACTTAACTGTGGCGAACATGGAGAGTGCTTAGCACAATACCGACGAGACGTGTGGGGCATTCTATCCCAAGATTCTTGTGCACGCTTAGAAATATGGGCATCACCGAGGAGCACTATTGCTCATGCATGTTTAGGTGCTAAGTCGAGGACAGGGTTGCTTTAGGATAACACAAATGAAAACGTGACTGGTCGGCGACGATGAAATTGCCCAGCCTTCGAGCTTTTCTGGCCTGTTGTCATGATGGCGGTCGCTGTTGTCACAACACTATTCTTCATGGCGGTCATCATTGCGGCGTGATGAGGCTTGCTTACGACTTAGGCGGTTTGCTTAGTAGCTCGCTCAGCGGCTCGAGCGGCTCAGTGGCTATGCAGAGTCGTAGGCAAATGGGCGTAATCGGAGCCTAATGGAGTCAATTTGCATGGGGAGGCAAAGCCCTTAAGCGTGTCCGACTAAGGCGAGGGCGCAGTCTGATTTGAATGGCGATAGTATGCATCATCTTAAAGATGTTTAGCATGGAGAAAAGTCATTTGGAGAAAAATTATGGAAAACAAATAGAGAAAACATCATGGATAAAATCATTATTAAAATGCATATATACATAAAAAGGTACATATCTTTTGTAGAAAGTCTTAAAGAAAAAACCACCTAAGGTGTTCGATGTGCTAGGAATTAGGGATATCAACGCCGTCTTTATCACATAGCCTATATGACCCTGGTCGGGCCACAACCTTGACCTTCTTGGAGTCGGCGATGCAAGCTTCTATTCTGGCTGAGATGTCATTGCTTCGGCGATGGCGAGTCCTTCTCTCTCGCAGTCGTAGGTGGTGGAGACATTAGCACATAGGGTGAGGACGCCCTGCTCTGTTGGAATCTTCAACACCAGATAGACATAATGGGGCACAACCATGAACTTGGCAAGAGCTGGTCAGCCAAGGATGACGTGGTAGGCGGTGTCGAAGTCTGCCACAAAGAAGTTCACGTACTCAATACAGAAGTGGTTGGCAGTGCCAAACCTGACTAGTAAGGTGATCTGCCCCAAAGGTTGGGATGCTCTACCAGGTACAATACCCTAGAATGGAGAATCAACAAGAATGAGATCGTCCATCATGAGTCCTAACTCAGTTAGGGCTCCGACGAAGAAGATGTTGAGGGCACTCCCATCATCAATGAGGACCTTCTTGAACCGCACGTTGCTAATGATTGGATCCAGCATGAGTGGGAAGCGCCATGGGTATGGGATATCTACCCACTGGTCGGACCTAATGAATGTGATAGGATGCTCTGACCAGTCCAGATATTTGGGACCGGCAACCATGTCATACTTGGTGATCGACATGACCTACCGAGCGGTGAGCTTCTGCTGGCGTTTGTTCTTTAAAGTAGCATACCCTCCAAAGATTGTGGCAACGATCTTGTTGGCATCTTGGAAAGTGGGTCGTGCATCCTTAGGACGCTCCTCCCCCTTGCCTTCATCTGACTCATCGTCCTTGCACGTCTGCTGTTTTTGTTCCTCATTACGGAAAGCATTGGCCATGCCATAGCATTGCCACATGGTGTGCTTGCTGTTCTTGTGAATTGGGCACAGACTGTCAAGTAGCTTTTCATAGACAGCATTGAAATTGTGCTTTGCGCATGGCTGCTCTACATTGTTGATGAACTTTTCTGGTTGAAAGCTCTAGTTTAGTTTTGGTAAATTGATGAAACCCTAAGTGCTAACCTAGCTTATCAAGTGATCATGAGATAGGTAGCACATTCCAAGTGATGAAGCAAAAGAAGATCATGACATGATGTTGGTGATGCCATGATGATGATCAAGTGCTTGGACTTAGAAAGAAGAAAGAGAAAAACAAAAAGCTCAAGGCAAAGGTATTAACCATAGGAGCTATTTTGTTTTGGTGATCAAGATACTTAGAGAGTGTGATCATATTTAGGTTTGATAGCCATACTATTAAGAGGGGTAAAACTCGTATTGAAATGCGGTTATCAAAGTGCCACTAGATGCTCTAACCCATTGCATATGCATTTAGGATCTAGTGGAATGCTAATACCCTTGACAATGTTTGTGAAAATATGCTAACACATATGCATAAGGTGATACACTTGGTGGTTGGCACATTTGAGCAAGGGTGAAGAAGTTAGAGGTGAAAAGGAGTTAGTCTCGCTGGTCACAAGGTGACCGGACGCTGGTCTCAGAGGGACCGACGTGTCCGGTCAAGTGTGGCAGCATAGACGCCAGCATCGGTCATCGACCAGACGCTGGGTCTTGGACTGACCGGACGCTGAGGTCCAGGGTCTGGTCCTATTGTTGGGCAGCGTAGAGAAAAGTCACTGTATGACCGGATGATGGCTGGGTCCAGTCAAGCATGACTAGATGTATCCGGTCGAAGAAAACCGTTTCTAGAACCTTACTGGAAACGACTGGACGCTAGAGGCTGAGCATCCGGTCACTTTGTGCGCTGTGTTCGGTCAACAGATGACCATTGAAATCTGACAAACAGTATTTGAAATAGGGGACACGTGGTGTGAATCATGTGACCGGACGCTGAGGGCCAGCGTCCGGTCGATCAGATCAGAGCGTCCGGTCACCCCGCGTTGTGCCCAGTAAAGGGGTACAACGGTTTTATTTTGTGGGGGCTTCTATTTAAGCCTCATGGCCAGTTGAAGCTGATACCTTTGGCTATTTTCATTGACATAGCAACCTTGTGAGCTTAGCCAAAGCCCTCCCACTCGTCTCCATCATTGATTCATCATCTTTGTGAGATTGGGAGTGAATCCAAGTGCATTGCTTGAGTGATTGCATCTAGAGGCACTTGGTGTTCGTGTTTCGCTATGGATTTTGCTTGTTACTCTTGGTGGTTGCCACCACCTAGATAGCTTGGAGCGGCGAGGATCGTCGAGCGGAGGTTGGTGATTATCTCCGGCTCCGATCGTGGTGATTGTGAGGGGTTCTTGACCTTTTACCGGTGGAGAGCCAAAAGGTACTCTAGTGGATTGCTTGTGGCTTGTGTGATCCTCATCTTGTGTTGGTTGTGCGGCACCCTATTGAGGGTTTGGCGTGTGAAACCAATTAGTGCGTGAACCTCCAAGTGAGTGAATCGCCACAACGAGGATAAGCTTGCCGGCAAGCAAGTGAACCTCGGTAAAAATCATTGTGTTCATCATTTGATTCCGAGGTGATTGGTCTTTATTGTTATTCATCCTTGTGATTGATTGGTTCCTTCATCTACATGGCGGTATAACCTTCTTGATCACTCTCATTACATTACCGCAAACTAGTTGTCAAGCTCTTTAGTGTAGCTAGTTGTGAGAGCTTGCTTGCTTGGTTGGTGTGGCTCTTTAGTTAGCCTTTGAGAGCACACTAACATTAGGTAGTGTCATAGCTATTGTGTGAATAGATACTATCTAAACTAGAATTGTGATAGATGGCTTGCATTTTGAGTAGGCTAGCGCAATACTTGCTTCGCCTTATAATTGTCTAACC
Organism: Miscanthus floridulus; assembly: GCF_019320115.1. NCBI lineage: Eukaryota > Viridiplantae > Streptophyta > Magnoliopsida > Poales > Poaceae > Miscanthus > Miscanthus floridulus. Next base: position 178,723,575 of record NC_089580.1, on the reverse strand, counting down.
TTTTGTTAAGTGTTGTTGTAGAAAATTTTTATTAGGCTATTCACTCCCCTCTAGCCATTAGGACCTTTCAAGTGGTATCAGAGCTGAGGTCACCGTAATTTGAGGCTTAACAACCTTTGGTGTAAAAATGGCTCAAATCAACAACTCCAAGAAGCCACCCCAATTTGATGGCATAAATTACCCTTATTGGAAGTCAAAGATGACCACACACATCAAGTCAATCGATAGAAAGGTGTGGAAGGTGGTAGAAACCAAAATTGAGATTGGTGATCCAGAGAATCCCACCGCGGCCGAAGAAGTGCTTCTCCAAAACAATGACATTGCTCTAAGTGCTATTCATGATGCAATTGATGAGAGAACATTTGAGCAGATCAAGAATATTGAGATGGCTCATGAGGCTTGGAAGAAGTTGGAAGCATCATTTGAGGGCACTCAAGCCATGAAGGGTGCAAAAGCATATATTCTCAAAGAGAAGTTCACAAGCTTCAGGATGAAGGAGGATGAGAGTGTACCAGAGACGTTTCATAGGCTTTAAGTGCTTGTCAATGATCTTAAAGCACTTGGTGAAGAGGTGAAGGACAAGGACTTCTCACATAAGTTCTTGAGATGTTTGCCTTCAAGATTTGGTACATTGGTCACCATTCTAGTGAGAAACGATTTGGACACCATGACACCAAACTAAGTATTGGGAGATATAATGACCGATGACACATATAGAGATGATGATGAGAAGGAAGAAAAAAAGGAGAAGAAAGATGAGAAGAAGGATGACAAGAAGAAGAGCATGGCATTCAAAGCCACATCATCCAAGGGCAAAGCTAAGCAAGAAACATCAAGTGAAGATGATGAATCTTGGGATGATGATGATGATGAGAAGATGGCTCTCTTTGTCAAGAAGTTTGGCAAGTTCATGATGAAGAAGGGCTATCGGGTTAGAAGAAAGAAGTCTTCATCCAAGAACAAAGAAGAGTCAAGAAGGTGCTTCAAGTGTGGAAGCAAAGATCATCTTGTTGCTCAATGCCCATATAATAGCGACAATGATGACAACAATAGGAAGGACAAGAAGGAAAAGAAAGAGAAGAAGGATAAGATGGCATTCAAGAAGAAGAAGGGTGGTTCATATGTAGTCACTTGGGATAGTGATGCTTCTTCAAGTGATGATGATGATAGTGATGATAACAAGACAACCAAGAAGAAGGTTCTTGCAAGCATTGCTATTAATGAGAAGCCTTCTCTCTTCGAATCTTCATCATGCTTTATGGCTAAGGCCACTAAGGTACAAACTAGTGATGATGAAAGCAATGAAGAACATGATGATGAAAATGAAAATAACCATGATAGTGATAGTGATGATGATGAACCCACCAAAGATGAATTGTTTGACATGCTAGAAGATGCTAAAGAACACTTTGACATCAAGAGAAGGGAATGCAAAAGCTTGCGTAAGAAACTAATAGCCCTTAAACAAGCCTTTGATGAGCTCAATGCATCTCATGAGAGGCTAGAGGAAGCCAATGAGAAGCTTAGCAAAGCTCACAAAAAGCTTGAAAAGGCTCATTCCTCTTTGCTTGATGAGCAAAATAAAAAGAATCATGTTGAAACTTGTAATGTAGGTTTAACTTGTGATATAGTTGATGAATCATTATCTATGCCTATCATTGTTGCTCCTACTAACCCTTCTTGTAGCACTTCCACTTCTATCTTATCTAGTAGTAATGGTCTCACTTGTGATGCCTCACTAGTGGTTGAGAATGAGACCCTCAAGAAGGAGGTCAATAAGCTCACTCACACCTTGGCTAAGGCTTATGGTGGTGAGGACCGCTTGCTTATGTGCTTGGGTAGCCAAAGAGCTTCTCTCTACAAAAAGGGATTAGGCTATACCCCTAAGAAAGGTAAGGCGGCCTTTGCTCCTCACAAGACCAGTTTTGTAAAGAACAATGGTTGGTTTTACACTAGTTGCAAGCAAGTGGGTCATAAAGAGCAAGAATGCAACAACAAGACCAAAAACGCTAATGTATTCTTCATAAAGTTTGATTCATGCTATATACTTACTAAGGGTACAAATGGTGTGAAGGCTAAGTTCATTGGTAAACCATGGATGGGCTCAAAGAAAAAAGCCATTTGGGTACCAAAGAGCTTAGTAACTAACCTTCAAGGATCCAAGCAAGTTTGGGTACCTAAAAAGAATTGATCTTCTTTTGTAGGTAAATTACAAAGCTGGAGGAAGGCATTGGGTTCTTGATAGTGGGTGCACTCAACACATGACCAGTGACGCAAGAATGTTCAACTCAATCAACACCAATGGCAATGATGGTTATGATAGTATCACATTTGGTGATAATAGCAAAGGCAAGGTCAAAGGGCTTGGTAAGATTGCAATATCCAATGACATGAGCATATCAAATGTGTTGCTAGTAGAGAGCTTGAACTTCAATTCACTATCTGTGGCTCAATTGTGTGATCTTGGATTCAAATGTATATTTGGGGTAGATGATATAGAGATCATAAGTGTAGATGGCTCTAACTTGATCTTCAAAGGCTTTAGATATGAGGATCTATACTTGGTTGATTTCAATGCTAGTGAAGTTAGATTATCAACATGCTTGTTCACTAAGTCTAGCATGGGTTGGTTATGGTATAGAAGGCTTGGTCATATTGGAATGAAACAATTGAATAGATTGGTTAAGCATGACTTGGTTAGAGGCTTGAAAGATGTTGTATTTGAGAAGGATAAACTTTGTAGCTCTTGTCAAGCCGGCAAACAAGTTGGAAACACCCATCCTAAGAAAAGCATGATGAGCACTAGTAAAGCATTTGAGTTATTACACATGGATTTGTTTGGGCCAACACAATACACTAGTATCGATGGAAATAAATATGGCATTGTGATAGTGGATGATTACACTAGATACACATGGGTATTCTTTCTAGTGGACAAGAGTGATGTATTTGCAACATTCAAATCATTTGTCAAGGGCATTTACAATGAGTTTGAAACAACCATCAAGAGAGTTAGAAGTGACAATGGTAGTGAGTTCAAGAACACTAGAATTGATGAGTTATGTGATGAATTTGGAATTAGACATCAATTCTCGGCTAAGTACACACCTCAATCAAATGGCCTTGTTGAGAGGAAAAATAGAACACTCATTGATATGGCAAGATATATGCTTAGTGAGTATAATGTGAGTCAATCTTTTTGGGCTAAAGCTATCAACATGGCTTGCTATTGTAGCAACCGCCTCTATTGTCACCCATTGAAAGAGAAGACACCATATGAGCTCTTGAATGGTAGAAAGCCCAACATTGTATATTTTCGGGTCTTTGGTTGCAAATGATATATCTTGAAGAAAGGCACTAGATTGGGGAAGTTTGACAAAAAATATGATGAATGATTTCTACTTGGCTATTCCACTACAAGCAAAGCATATAGAGTTTAGAATTTGGATAGTGGTACTCTTGAGGAAGTTCATGATGTTGAATTTGATGAAACCAAGGGTTTACAAGTAGAGAATGAGAACTTAGAAGATGTTAGAGGCATTCAACTTTCAAATACCATGAAGAACATAGATATTGGTGAATTAAGGCCTAGGCAAGTGAATGCTGATGAAGATGATCAAGTGCAAGTACTCACTAACTCAAATGTGCAAGATGATACAAATTAAGCTAGTACAAATGGCTCTCATGACAATGAATAAGATCAAGTGGCTAGTATATCATCTCAACCTAATGATCAAGCAAGTGCAAGCAATCAAGTTCCAATACTCCAACCAACAAATATTGCAAGGGATCATCTATTGGACACTATCATTGGTGATATTTCTAGAGGTGTACAAATAAGATCAAAATTGGTATCATTTTGTGAGCATTTCTCATTTGTGTCATCCATTGAACCAAAGAAGATAGATGATGCATTGAAGGATGTTGATTGAGTAAATGCTATGCATGAAGAATTGAATAACTTCACAAGAAATCAAGTATGGGAATTAGTAGAGAGACCAAAAGGACACAATGTAATTGGAACCAAATGGGTCTTTAGAAACAAGCAAGATCAAGATAGGATAGTAGTAAGGAACAAAGCAAGATTGGTAGCACAAGGATATACACAAGTTGAAGGTCTTGACTTTGGAGAAGCATATGCCCCGGTTGCTAGATTGGAAGCAATTAGAATCTTGCTAGCCTATGCTTATACCCACAACATCAAGCTCTATCAAATGGATGTTAAGAGTGCATTTCTCAATGGTTACATCAATGAAGAGGTATATGTTGAGCAACCTCCTGGTTTTGAAGATGACAAGAAGCCCGACCATGTGTATAAGTTGAAGAAGGCATTGTATGGCTTGAAGCAAGCACCTAGAGCATGGTATGAGAGGTTGAGGGACTTTCTACTCTCTAAAGGGTTCACAATGGGCAAGGTTGACACCACTTTTTTCATCAAGAAGATTGGAAAAGATCTATTTGTATTGCAAATATATGTTGATGACATCATATTTGGATCAACCAATCAAGATTTTTGTGATGAATTTGGAAAGATGATGGCTAATGAGTTTGAGATGTCCATGATTGGAGAGTTAAGTTACTTCCTTAGTCTTCAAATCAAGCAATTGAAGAATGGTACATTTGTGAGTCAAGGCAAGTATATCAAGGACATGATCAAGAAGTTTGGCATGAGTGATAGTAAGGCTATTAGCACACCAATAGGGATCAATGGTAGCTTGGATAGTGATGCAAGTGAAAATATGGTGGATCAAAAATTGTATCGGTTTATGATTGGAAGGCTACTCTATATGACCGCATCAAGGCCGGATGTCATGTTTAGTGTATGCATGTGCGCAAGATTTCAAGCCTCACCAAGAGAAAGTCATTTGAAGGCTACAAAGAGGATATTGAGGTACTTGAAGCATACATCAAATGTTGGTTTGTGGTATCCCAAATGAGCAAAGTTTGAGCTAGTTGGTTACTCCGACTCGGATTATGCAGGATGCAAGGTTGAAAAAAGAGCACATCGGGTACATGTCAATTGTTGGGAAGATCACTTGTTTCATGGTCATCAAAGAAGCAAAATAGTATTGCACTATCAACCGCAGAAGCCGAATACATATCCACCGGTAGTTGTTGTGCACAAGTACTTTGGATGAAGGCCACTTTGAGTGACTTTGGAATCAAGTTCAAGAAAGTGCCATTGCTATGTGACAATGAGAGTGCAATCAAGTTGATCAACAATCCGGTTCAACATGCAAGAACAAAGCACATAGATATCCGCTACCATTTCATAAGAAATCACCAACAAAAAGGGGACATTTGTATTGAGAGTGTAGGCACCGAAGATCAACTTGCCGATATATTCACCAAGCCATTGGATGAGAAAAGGTTTTGCAAGCTAAGGAATGAGTTGAACATATTGGATTTCTCAAATATGTGTTGATGCACCCCCACTTATATAACATGCCTCTCCTTCGAGCAATTCAAGGTAAAAGTTGATTGGCATGACATACATCCTTGCTAAGGACATGTTTAGTGCATCTAGTCACATTTTCAATTTTATTAGAACCTTTCAAGTGGTTCAATTTTATTAGGCTTATTCATGAAAATCAAATGAATTTGATGTTTATAAGATATCACTATTGCTTCTATGCTTGACTTGGTCTAATGGTAGCATATGACATGTTTATGAGCTTGTAAACCTAGTGTTTAATCTAGAAAATGAACTCTAAGTGTTTAACTCAACATGGTACAAGATAACCCTTATTTGAAGGTGTGAAGAAGCTTGTCCTTGGATCAAACCAAGTTAAATATCTTTGGCAAATGATCTAGATTGGACCAAATTTGGAAAAATAATCCTCACCCCATTGATTGACATTGATAATCTCGACCCTACAAGTGGTACTATCTATATCTTAAGTCTTTGTGGTCATTGATGACAAAGGGGGAGAGAAACAAAGATATAAGTGATAAGGGGAGAAATAACGAAGATATTAGTACATGGGGAGAAAGAAGTGTACTAAGATGGTGAAAAGACAACAAAGGGGGAGAATTTGACATAGGGGGAGAGATATGACAAAGAAAAGGGGATCAATTAAAACTTTAAGCACACAAGTAGGGGGAGCAAGCTCATAAACTTATATGGTGCATTTGAATATGCATTTCATATGTTTGCTTGCATGGCATAAGTTCTAAATTTTAAAATATCCATGCTTGTGTGATAAATGTTAGTTGTAAGATTGAATGATGAAATGAAATCACTAGATAACTTTCATTTTCAAGTAAGTTTTTACAAGTGATATCTTTTCAAAGTATGTTTCCAAGTGGTATAAAGCTAACCATGGTGCTAAGGATGGTATTATGGTGCACTCTGATTGGTATCACGCTTCAAAGGTCCATCTTTTATACCTTAGCATCATTTGGTAGACATTGTCTCTTATATTTCCTATCTAAGCATATGTGCAAGCTACAATCCAAACTCTTAGCACATATGTAGGGGGAGCAATTGCTACCATATGGAGTTCATGAAATTTGTCCATATCCTTTTACACATGGTAAATATGCTTGGGCAAGCAACATGGATTCAATTGAATTTCAATTCATATCTTTGTGAAAGGGTTGTCATCAATTACCAAAAATAAGGAGATTGAAAGCTTGGTAAATTGATGAAACCCTAAGTGCTAACCTAGTTTATCAAGTGATCATGAGATAGGTAGTATATTCCAAGTGATGAAGCAAAAGAAGATCATGACATGATGTTGGTGATGCTATGATGATGATCAAGTGCTTGGACTTGGAAAGAAGAAAGAGAAAAACAAAAAGCTCAAGGCAAAGGTATTAACCATAGGAGCTATTTTGTTTTGGTGATCAAGACACTTAGAGAGTGTGATCACATTTAGGTTTGATAGCCGTACTATTAAGATGGGTGAAACTCGTATTGAAATGCGGTTATCAAAGTGCCACTAGATGCTCTAACCCATTACATATGCATTTATTATCTAGTAGAATGCTAACGCCCTTGACAATATTTGTGAAAATATACTAACACATGTGCACAAGGTGATACACTTGGTGGTTGGCACATTTGAGCAAGGATGAAGAAGTTAGAGGTGAAAAGGAGATAGTCTCGCTGGTCACAAGGTGACCGGACGCTGGTCTCAGAGGGACCGGCGTGTCCAATCAAGTGTGGCAGCGTAGACGCCAGCGTCGGTCATCGATCGGACGCTGGGTCTTGGACTGACCAGACGCTGAGGTCCAGGGTCCGGTCCTGTTGTCGGACAACGTAGAGAAAAGTCATTGTGTGACCGGACGCTGGCTGGGTTCGGTCAAGCATGACCAGACACGTCCAGTCGAAGAAAACCATTTTTAGAACCTTACTGGAAATGACCGGACGCTGGAGGCTGAGCGTCCGGTCACTTTGTGCGCTGCGTTCGGTCAGTAGATGACCGTTGAAATCTGACGAACAATATTTGAAGTAGGGGACACGTGGCGTGAATCACGTGACCGGACGCTGAGGGCCAACATCCGGTCGATCGGACTGGAGCATCCGGTCACCCCGCGTTGTGCCCAGTAAAGGGGTACAACGACTCTATTTTGTGGAGGCTTCTATTTAAGCCCCATGGCCGGTTGAAGCTGATACCTTTGGTCATTTTTATTGGCATAGCAACTTTGTGAGCTTAGCCAAAGCTCTCTCACTCATCTCCATTATTGATTCATTATCTTTGTGAGATTGGGAGTGAATCCAAGTGCATTGCTTGAGTGATTGCATCTAGAGGCACTTGGTGTTCGTGTTTTGCTGTGGATTTCGCTTGTTACTCTTGGTGGTTGCCGCCACCTAGATGGCTTGGAGCAGCGAGGATCGTTGAGCGGAGGTTGGTGATTGTCTCCGGCTTCGATCGTGGTGATTGTGAGGGGTTCTTAACCTTTCCCTGGCGGAGAGCCAAAAGGTACTCTAGTAGATTGCTCATGGCTTGTGTGATCCTCATCTTGTGTTGGTTGTGCGGCACCCTATTGAGGGTTTGGCATGTGAAGCCAATTAGCGCATGAACCTCCAAGTGAGTGAATCGCCACAACGAGGACTAGCTTGTCGACAAGCAAGTGAACCTCAATAAAAATCATTGTGTTCATCATTTGATTTCGAGGTGATTGGTCTTTATTGTTATTCATCCTTGTGATTGATTGGTTCCTTCATCTACACGGTGGTATAACCTTCTTGATCACTCTCATTACATTACCGCAAACTAGTTGTCAAGCTCTTTAGTGTAGCTAGTTGTGAGAGCTTGCTTGCTTGCTTGGTGTGGCTCTTTAGTTAGCCTTTGAGAGCACACTAACATAGGGTAGTGTCATAGCTATTGTGTGAATAGATACTATCTAAACTAGAATTGTGATAGGTGGCTTGCATTTTGAGTAGGCTAGCGCAACACTTGCTTTGCCTCATAATTGTCTAACCTTTTGTTAAGTGTTGTTGTAGAAAATTTTTATTAGGCTATTCCCCCCCTCTAGCCATTAGGACCTTTCACCGATCGGCGGCAACGTGGTTGTGTAGCCCTCGATCCCTCTAGCCGATCTATATGACGGCGTTCGTGATCGTCGTAGTGCCTGTCGCAATCTTCATAACGCCGTTCTTCATGGCGATCATCATCACGACGTGGGTGGTGATTCGAGCGGGAAGCACAAGCAATGTCGTTCTTGAACTGCCGATCAGCTTCTTCGGAGTCTACGTACGAGTTTGCAACCTTGAGAAGTTCGCCGATGGTCTGGGCCTCTTGCAGTAAAGTTTGGAGCACAGCTCCTGATGGTGATGGAGTCCTCTTGTGAAAGCGGAGATGGCCTCGCTGTCCCCAATGTTGGGGATGGTGTTCCTTGTTTCTAAGAAATGCCCGATGCAGCTTCATAGAGGTTCCCCATAGGTCTGATGGAGTTTTTATAGATCATATTTTGTGACAGGCTGCTGGCACGTTGCCATATAATTTTCAACGAAGACTTTCTTGAGATCATCCCAAGATTCAATGGAGTCCTCTCTTAGGCTCATAAGTCAATTGTTGGTGGATTGGGAGAGCATGACAGGCAAATAATTTGCCATTACGTCGCTGTTTCCCCCCACAGCACTCACGGTGATCTCATAGAGCTGCATCCACTACTCAGGATTAGCCTTGCCATCATAGGGATCGACCCGGAAGATCTTGAAGCATGCGGGCCATTGTACAGCTCGTAGCCTTGCTGTGAAGGGGTAGGGTCCTATCGGCTCGATAGTGGGGAGTGGTCGAAAGCCGATGGGGTCGCCGTGTTGGTCGTCGTACTCCTATCAGTGTTGGAGTTCTACCTGATGTCGTTGGGCATGACTGTTCTCGATGCGATTGCGGGCATCGAAATTAGCGTTGATGCGGTCACGGGTGTCACCGCGCAGGGGTTGATTATACTCCTGGTTGGCGTTATGAGCTGGTCGACCACACTGATTTCATGGTCCTTGTGATCCAGGATTGATGGCAACATTACCCCTGGACCCCCCTGGACGATTTGGCCGCTATGGTAGCGACTCCCCTCATCACGACAAGAGCCACGGGGGTTACGACTGCGTGGGGACGCTATCGAAAAAGACAGAGCTAGGTTCCAGATGTCGTTGACCTGGACCTAAGTTGCTTCAGTGCTTGAATCTTGAGTACCTCCGACGTTGGTGGGAGTCTAGCCAACTCGTGGGTGGCCACAGCCAGATTGGTGCTCGGCGTCTGCTCCACTTGTTGGTTGTCCACATGAGGAACTCTTGTTGGAGATTACGAGCGAGAGGTGGCGGGTCACCTCTGGCAGCTTGGGCGATGTTTTCTGCTTCTTCATTGCGACGTCGTTGGTGATCAGCGTTCCTGGCTTCGCGCTCACGGCGCTGGACACTGGTTTCTCCATCGATAGCAACGCTGTCGTGGCTAACCATAAAAAGCTCTCTCCCAAAGCCTGGAGGGAAAGGTGGGCAGTTGTTGGTGGAGCCCTCGGAGTATGGCTTGGGGCTTTCCTCCATGATTGTATGGAGCGTGTCATTCGGAAGATCTATTCGGATTTGTACCATGTTTATCATTGGCGTAGGCTGATTGGCCTCAGAGAAGTCGATTTGATAGAGGTCGTTGATGTGGCTGCGCTCGGCGAAAAGATGGTGCACGACGTCTTGACAGATCAGACCTGCACCCACCAGCCCAAAAGAATAGGGCCTCGGCATACTCTCCGTCAGGGCGGGGAGTGGTCGGCATTGAACGGTACGCCCTTCCGGAGTTGTCGTGATCACCAAATCTTCATCTTGCCACCTCGGACGACGTGCACGAGCAGGGTGCTCGACATTAGTGGCATGGTGACCTTGGAGTGTAGGAATTTCGTCGCTCGCTCTAGATTGATCTAAGACTGGATCCACGAGGAGCTAGCATTCCGCTAAGCGGTCTGTGACCCGATCAATGGATGCGATCAGATCGTCATTGCTGATGGATCTCCTAACCCAGCGGCGAAACGCCGAGATCGGAGATGTCGTTGTAGATGTTGGAGGGTGATTCTGCACCGCCTCCACGATTTCCTCGACGCCGTCGACGCCGATGACCCAGGTCATAGATCTGACCGTGATGGTTTGACCTGGCTCGGGAAGGATCATGGAGCTCGGGAAGCGGACCATCTGGCTCGCTATGGAATCAGCACGCACACCACCTACTTGGCGCGCCACTGTCGATGAAATATGGTCGACAGTCTACCGAGGGGTATGCCCACGGTAGTAGATGAATCGGCGGAGGTGCGCGTAATAGGAGCCGAATGGTGACACAAGCGCAGAGACAAGCGATTTAGACATGTTCAGGCCGTCTGATTGACGTAATACCCTACGTCATGTGTCTTTGGTGGATTGTATTTAATATGAGATGCATTCGAGGGGGTCCCTACCCGCCTTATATAGTCTTGAGGGTAGGGTTACATGTCGGTTTAGGTCTAATTCTATTCAGCTATATGGTAAGTATTTACAAAGAATACGATATCTATCATATCCGAATAGATCTTCCTTCATCACCAAGATGTCTTTTGATTGTTTTGCGGTGTACGTCGACCAGAGCCGAGCACCGTAGGCCTTGATCTTATGGGCTAGAGTTCCCCTGATGGTGCGGCCCATGTCTATTGTCGTGGGTACCTAAGGTTATACCCCCACACTAGGCATTTGCGATCCTTTTTCACCCAAATCGTACAATGTTTAATTTGGTTGCGGGCTGTGAATTTATAGGCAGCGATTAACGGAGGCGACACCCAACTTGCCTGCCTCCGTTAATACGTGGACAGTGCCTCGCGAAATTATCTGCATCCATCAAATAGGAACTTGACAAACATAAAGCCGACTCTATGGTAATCATCGTCAAAGTGATGTTATGCGTTTTTTTCCGGTGGAAGCATTGGCAGCCAGCACTGCGTCTGATGCAAACTAAAGGCGAGGCAGCCCAATCAAATTTGCTATGCAAAGCTGATGATGAACTAGGGATTCTTTCTCTGTCCGGAGGTGACTTCGCTTCCACAACCCTTGGAAGTTGGAACCTGTCCCGCACCTCTGATACTGATACCATCCCACCCATTCCCCACTGGGCACTGACGGCATTCACGCCACATTGTCACGAACTCAACTGTTCGCTCATTATTCTGGCAGCGACACCGGCCACATCACCGGCGTTTGTTCCGTCGCAACTTCAACTTGTGCGAGTTGGCAGTAGACTACGACCCCGGCCGATCCGATGATGCATGCATATCCTCTCAAAGCAGCCTCTCACTGTCCTCAAAGATTAGAAGTTCGGATCGTCTGCACAGGCGAGCATGCACGCCGATCCCGGCCTGGAATCCACGTTCACCCCGAACTCATCGGCGATCTCGCCGCCTAGCCAAGTTCTCGGGGAATCGCTCACCGAGACGACGGGCCGTGTCACGCTGCAATGCAACTGCATGCGCCGAAAGATTCTTCCAGCCGCGCCGCATGTATTTCCTCGGACGCAACGACCGCGATGGTGGATGCCACGGGGATGCATGGAGAGGTGGACCCGAGTCGAGTGGAGAAGGCTAGTGGGATCTCCGATTCCGAGCACTAGGGCATGACATGCTGCGGACATATGCGACGGGGCACTTGCTCCGTGCTTTTATTTGGATCCTTTCCCCTCCTGCTGCTGCCCCTTGAGGATCGACGAGGACGGCACCAGCGGATACGGCCGGCGGGAGGCGGGACCAGTGCTGGTGCTGAACGCTGATGCGTGTTCTGATACTTGAAGTCACACTGGTTCGGCGTTGCTTTCGGATCCTCAAGTAGTAGTCGACTCACCGGATGGAACCTTAATTCCAGCCAAGTTGCGGGAGCTGTGGGAACATGGAGGAAATTAGTACGTCCCTGCTCTGGGGCTCAGGGTGCTATCTGCTATAGCTGGTGTATCCAGGGTTGGCCCTCAAAATGGCACGTCGACAGATAGTTTCGCAAGTGCGGAATCGGATGGTCTTTGACCAAGTTCACTTGGACGCCTGTTTTATACGATCTTGCCGCCTTTCGGTACATACCCCCCCCCCCCCCCCCCCCCCCCCCCTTCCCCCTTGTTCAAGTTTCTGCTTTGGTTCGCGTGGGCGGCTTGCTCCCGTTAAATTCGTTGAAGAAAAAAATTGATAATGCGTCGTCCGGACGCCGCGCGACTCACTTCGCTGATCGCCGTGGTCATCCCACTCCTCCATCCCTCCCCACGCGACTCACTCCAAATAAAAAAATTCCTGCTTGTCCCACTCCGTTGGCCGCCGCGGCCATCCCCGCGCGCGCCGCGTGCACCCGGCCGCCTCACGCCGCCACCGCCCGCCCCCATCCTGTGCCCGGTCGCTCACTCCTCATCCCTCGCGCGCACCACCCTGCGCCCCACACCCACTCGGCCTCCGCGCAGCCATCCACTCTGTCTCCGGCCAGACATCCACTCGGCCTCCGCGCGCCCCACTCCGCCTCCGCGCGGCCATCCACCGCCGCGCGTCCAATCCGCACTCACCCGTCGCGGCCACGGCGTGCACCGGCACCACCGGGAGAAGGTCGTCGTCGGCTGGGACATTGTCTCCCGCGGTCGGCCGAAGACACCACGGCAGGAAGGACCCGTATGTTGGAAATACATGTTTCAAGTGTTTTAGACGTTCAGAAGTATGCTGCAATTGTTTCATCTTTGATGTTGTAAAAATACATCGGAGGATGTTGCATATGTTGCAAGTGTTTTAGAGACATGTTGCAAGTATTTGTTAAAAATGTTTCACCTGTTTCTAGACATATGTTGCAATAGTTCTGATCTAGATGTTTCATATGCTTTACGCAAATGTTGCAATAATATGTTTCTAATATTTTAGTTGTTTTAGTCTTTATGTTGCAGTAAGTTGTTCCATGTTATAAGTTGCAGGTGTTTTATTTGAGTGTTTTATGTTGTTCGACCGGGGGCGAGCTAGGGGCCGGTGGACGGGGGCGGGGCTAGAGGATGGGGGTGCTGCGGTCGGGGGGGGGGGGGGGGCTGGGGGCTTGCTCGTCGAGCGCGTGGGGCGGTGCGAAGGTGGATGCGGCAGGCTGCTGAGCGAGTTGGGGGGGGGGGGTGCGCTGGGGGGCGGCGGACGGGGGTGCTGCGTTCGAGGGGGCGTGCTCGTCCTTGCGTGGGGTGGGGGCGAAGACGGACGCGGGCGGGCTGAGCGGGCGTCTGGACGCATGTGGCGCGCCGAACGTTCGGACGCTAGCCATTCCCAAAAAAAAGAATAGCATGAGAATAAGAGGTCTATTTTAGGTTCTTGTAGCTCTCTATTAATGTAGCGCTAGACTACCTATTCTCTATAAATAGAAATCACTAACACGTTTGGATTTGGTGCCAAACAATACTATATTAGACACCTTTTCGCTAAACTGGCTAGATTGCCATAATATCAGATAATTGATTGAGGGGCTGTTTGGATGGAAGCTTGAAAAATTTGCGTAGCTCGTAAGCAAATCTGTGCCTAGTCACTTGGGGCCACGATCTGTGCCTCGTCAGACATTACCTAGGAGGCTTCTATCGAACCACGCCCTGAGTGCGTGCCTTATATAGAGTCTGAATAAAATTTCTTCGTGAAAGTTAGTTTTGTGACTAGGTTTATGTAGTACCTAGATATATAATCCAGCTTATTGGTGCTAAATTATATAAATTGGGGGGAGATGAGTTGTTTGACAATCTACGCCCTATTTGGATCATAACTGAGCTATTATAATCTGGATTATGCATATTATTATTATTATATGGATAATAGATTATAATAATTAGAGTGTTTGGACTATTGGTTTATTGTGGTAGATTATTATTGGTTAAAGTAACAAGTACCTATCCTTCCTTTTAGTTGGGCGCAACTTTGCATAAGGTGGGGCAAGTTGGACTTTTCAACACCCATAATCTCAAAAGGCATGTATCAAGGTGGATTATAAGACTATTATAATATGACATTTTAATTATAATATTCAACCACATAAACAAGCATGTTTGGATTACAATTAGATTCTATAATCGCAATGGAACCGAACAGGGTCCTAGATTATTGGTTTTGGATAGCAAAAGACAACGATGCCCTCAATAATTATATGTGCCTTGTACACTGTCTTGTGATGACGGATGAGTTTACATTTGTAAAATAAAAGCGAAACTAGATGATTAAATCATTAACTCTTCAATTATGGCATACACAAATATGCTCTCACAACCGAATTACTCTGTCTGAGCAAATAATGCATGTAGTTTTGATCGTTTTTCCGTAGTGGCACATGTGAACAATATAGCGGCAAGTACTTGGAATAATTTGGGTTAACCTTTTTTTCTTAATTACATATGTAATTCAGAAGTAGGCATTGGAGGTAGTTTCGGTTGATTGTTAGTAGAGTTAGAGGTGGGTTATATTTATTAAGCAGTATTAAGGATACTGGGTTCTGTAACCACAGAGATTTCGAGTAATCTCAAATTCTCAATAGGAAAGGTGAGTAATTTAAAAATAGGTTTGATGCAGTGTCTCTCGTTCGTTTGCTCATTTGCTGTTTGTGTGTGTTTTGATAATACTATAGCGTTTTCGCCTATTCTTCTAGCACAACTAATACGAGGATTGATGTGGAGTCTAAAAAAAAATATTCAAGTAGAAATATATAGTAAGGTGTAGAGGTTAGAAATTTTTATCCTATCACCATCCTAAAAAAAGTGTTCGGGCTGCGTCTGGACCGGTTACTGGTATTGAAATATGAAACAAGTTTGGTTCAGAAAAAGTTATGGAACAATTGCTTGAAGTCTGGCTCATTGGAAGTCCTTAAGCCAAGGCCACCTAGCTGACCATACGCAATGATTCGAAGATACGAGAACCATGACATGCATGCTTCGTTGGCTAGCTGAATCAACAACCAATAACTCCCGCGACTCTGAAGACCGAGGCTTCATTTCTGAGAGTCAAGCCGATTACTTTACTACTTTTCTGGAATGTTTGGGGACTGCTTATTAGTCGGTTGGTTAGTGAAAAGCTGACTGAGAATTGAAGCTTAGTTTACTGACATAATGGAATTTATGCTTTACTTCCCCATGAATTCTTTCCATCGTGCTAGATCAGTCAGATTGAAAGATACAGGACTCTTGTAATGAGTTTATTGTCAGCAAGGAACCACATCAATATATGGCGGTTTGTCAACTAAAAATGACGCTTCATTGGTTCTAGGGCTAAGTAATCTCACATTACAACGAGGGTCAGATAAATCAGAATATTGATCCGAGGAAACAACACGACTGGAGTTAACTAGCCCAGCTCCATGCAGATATATCACATGGGGCGTTTGGATACTTTTATTTTGGAGGAATTAGAATTTCCTTAATAGATTATGCTATTTGGCTTATAATTTAACATTCCATAATTTTTTTAAAAACACAAATAAGCCTATCTCAAATTTCTAGGTTGAAAGATGGAAATTGATTCTATAGATCATCATACTATATTTCTACTCGCTTCTCTACAATATGAAAGGCCACTCTGTAATCAAAATGGATTTCAACTGGGATAAACTTTTAAATAATGGAATTCAGCTAGGATATATATAACGGAAGCATCTTCAGAAGAGAATAATTGAATAATGATAGTTTACTATTTCATAAAGCAATTTGGCTGTATGTAAGGCTATGGGACTTGCCACGCAAGTCAGAATTAATTCGGCATGCATTGTGTTCTCATCGTTGCACTGTCTGTGTGGATAATCACGGAAGAAAGCTGAATGAATCCAAGAGGAGCTAGCCATGTTCTTTGGGACTTGGGCGAATGAGAATCACAGGTGAATGCGCGATGCATCAACTCCACTGGAATCCACTAGATTCCAACTCTCGAGAAGACACAGCTGTAGTTGGTTGCAAATATGCCAGATACGTAGCACAGGATTTTTGAAGAACAAAAAGGATACTACTACTCAGCACAGGTTTGTCCTGGCAGTGTGGAAATGGAACATATAATACTATGCGACAGGTGCACCATATCTTGGATCATTCAGTATTTGTGGATATGGGGAATACGATTATACGAGAGCACAGGTTCTTCATTCTGACGCCTGAATCCAGATACTTGTGGGAAAGAAGGGCACCACATGAATGCACCGAAAGCGGCAAAAGTTGTTGGTGGCCACACCCACCACATCGACAAGAATACTATTGTTGTTGCTCCTTCCGTGTCAAGCAGCACTACCTGCTGATGTCAACCTTTTTACTCACTCCGTTTGTTTATTATGATCCTGCTGCAACTCAAGATCTCTGGGCCGTTGGGCCGAGAATATAGATAGGCGATAAATCCAATCTATCTCGGGGGAATCATATTTGACACACGCTGAGCCCTGTAGTACCTTCACCAGTTCACCATCATCACTTCTTCCTAATCCAGCTTCACTTTGGGCCAACAAACTTCAGCCCAACAATGGCCCAGATCTACTTTCTCGTGAACAAATATCTCTGTGCTCCAGATGTCTGTGGTCTGGAATGCCGCCACCCTCGGGGTCATAAATAATAATAAGTTTTGCGTACGCGTACCGTCAGAATCGTCTTGTTCTTTTGCATTTTCCGTCCGGTACGGTCGAAGGAGGAAGCAAGACATGACTTGGGATCCCCGCACGCTTCCGTCTTTTCACGTCAGTTCGTGGGAGCGTGCAGCCCTCCTGGCATACCGAGCGCACGCGTGGCGTGGGAGGCACCGCCCGAGCCAGACGGCAGCGGGACGGGACGGCTCGGCAGGAAAAACCACCACGCCTGACGCCCACCAGACAACCACCGATCGAAACGAAACGAGTAAACGACCAGGCCCAGACGCCCAGCAGCCGCGCCGCCAAAAGCGATCGCGCTCGCGCGGCCTCCTTCCTCCTAAATCCGGGTGAGAGAACGGGTCGTGTACCTCGGAGGCGCGCCCCCCTCGCCGAGACCCACGGGCCGTGGAGGCCGCATACCCGGCCCGTCCCGGCTCGCTCGCCTCGCCTCGTCCCCGCTCTTGGCGATCCATGGCCGCGACGGCGGCGGAGGAGGCGGAGTGGGAGGAGGAGGGGAAGCAGGGGATGAGGAAGAGGAAGCGCTACGGGCTGGTGGAGTACCGGGCGCTGCCGCCCTACCTGCGGGACAACGAGTACATCCACCGCCACTACCGCTGCGAGTGGCCGCTCCCGCAGGTGCTGCTCTCCGCCTTCTCTATCCACAACGAGACCCTCAACGTCTGGACGTGCGTAAACCCTCTCTCTCTGCCCTCCCCCCTTAATGGTTCAATTATTGTTTGTTTGGTCCAATTGGTTGATGTTAGCTACCTCGGGAGGAACTTGTTACAGATTGCAATGCTTCGAATTGTTTGGTAGTACATGGGATTTCTGGGCGTTTGTTTCATGCTTGTGCTTATTGTTTGCTTAAAGGTTTCAGAGTTCAGATTCATTATGGATTGGCGAAATATCTAGAATTTGGTAGCTTTATTCATCTAGCTGTTTTTGTCCCCTTCATGTTTGTGATGGCTCAACAAATCTTAGAATTCGTCTACCTCTGCAAGTATGCAGAGTACTTAATTGGTAGCGTCGTCCTTGCCTAAAATCTCATGGAAAAGGACTGGACTGCCAACTAATGAAAGAAGCCATCTTTCTTCGGTGGGGCATGCGTTTTTTTTTTTTTGAAACTTGTTGGCGCATTGCTGAACAACCGGACTGTAGGCCTAATATGTAAGTAATAAGCGGGGGCAAACCCAGGGATGCAAAACTCCCAATGGAGAATTAATGGCTAATTAAAATGGCATACACATGGATTGCTTGCCCGGAAAGGTCCGGCAGTTCGAGGAGTATGATTTCTGAAAATTATGGATGACAACTTGTGATATGTTATTTTGTGTAAAAGTTACATGATGCGGTCTCTTTTTTTTTCACAAATCTCCCATGCTTGGACTTGTATGTCATCAATAAACTGTTCAGGTTGGCATTAAGCCTGCCATAGTTCCTCTAAAACTTATCTTTTTTTTTTACTTACTAAAGGCTTTGTCTATGTACATTTCAGGCATCTTATTGGATTTTTCATCTTTCTCGCTCTGACCATATACACAGCAACACAAGTTCCAAATGTAGTAGATATTCAGAGCTTGCAGCATTTGCCGGATGTGCTGAGAAAGGCTGATATTCATAAGATTCAGGCGGAGCTTGTGTCATGTCTTCCATCGTTACCTCACCTTTCGGATCTACAAAAGCTGAAGGATGAGCTGAAGAGCTCTTGGAATTCTATGGAGGTTCTTCCATCTCTGTCCCGTTGGCATCTCTTGGAGTTACTCGCAAGTTGTTTGCCACACAGATTTACCCATCCCAATGAAACAAGTTTGTCTGTTCTTGTAAGTAGTCTACTACTTGCTGAATTACTTGATTACATTCTTTTACTTTTGCTATAAGAGCGCTACGCTTTGCGTTAAGGTCAGGGAGGTTAACTTATCTGAAGCTGACCAAGATTTCACTTCAAGAGGTTTATATCAGTAAAAATCTGAAAACCAATGATTACTGGAAAAGCAGTAGCATTCAGGCAGTGCCGGTTTATGAAATTAAGAACATTAGTCTCCCAGGGCCATACTACTGTATTTTTTCTGTTATATATCAATAGAAGCTTGCATTGACTTCTGCTGCTCGTTAAAAGAAAAGAACATTAGTTTACGTATCACTCACCCAAATTAGTGAAAGTGTAATTACTAGCATTGTAGGTCAAGTCAAACTATTGGGCCTTACTGTGATGCCTTTATTTAAGATAATATTGATTAAAAATATTTTTACCTTTTAGTCGAGTTCTGGCTGGTAATTTGGTAATCTGTTCTGGTCAGATTATGCGATGCATTGCTTTTGAAAGTGGCTCATAACTTGTGTGTTCAGAACCGGAGACAACAACCTTTCTTGTTTTTATTTTGCGCAGCAAAGCATGAAGGAGGATCTAGCAAACCTGATTGCGCCGCAACTGATCACACCAATTGCGCGGTGGCCATTCTATGCCTTCTTGGGAGGAGTCATGTTCTGCCTTCTCGCCAGCAGTACTTGCCACCTTCTCTCCTGTCATTCTCGCCGCCTAGCGTACATTATGCTTCGGCTTGATTACGCAGGCATTGCAGCTCTAATTGCCACATCCTTCTACCCTCCAGTATACTATTCTTTCATGTGTTATCCCTTCTTTTGCAACATGTACCTCAGTTTCATAACCATCCTAGGAGTGGCAACTATCGCATTCTCTCTACTTCCTGTCTTCCAGAACCCCGAGTTCAGAACCATCAGAGCATGCCTCTTCTTTGGCATGGGTGCATCCGGTGTGATACCTGTTCTTCATAAGCTGGTCCTCTTCTGGCACCAACCGGAGGCATTGCACACGACCGGATATGAAGTTCTGATGGGGCTCTTCTATGGGCTGGGAGCACTGGTATATGCGACCCGGGTACCTGAGCGCTGGATGCCTGGGAAGTTTGACATCGCCGGGCACAGCCACCAGTTGTTCCACGTCTTGGTTGTTGCCGGAGCCTACACACACTACCACGCAGGGCTGCTGTACCTCAAGTGGAGAGACGTGCAGGGCTGCTGAAAGGTGTTGCATCGTTGAGGATGTGGATAGATTGTAGATTCCATGAATTCAGGCTGAAGATCATGGTCTGTTGTAAATTGTAACAGTAAACATGAACAATTGCTACAAGTCTACAAGGTAGTCGGGCTTTAATGAATAATAATCAATTGAAGACCAGTATTTATGCTATTATTACTAAATATTCGAGGTGACTGATGGGATAGTCTCCGTCCTGCTAATTCATGTATAGTTACTGGCTGGGGGCTCCTCCTTGTAGCTGTATGTGGTTCATCTTTACATCAGTGTCTTTAGTTATTTTGTCAGGTTGGAGAGAACAGGCAACATGTACAATTTATATATGTGTTTTGTGTATTGCTATGAACCAAGTGGAGTGGGCCAGTGGCTAACAGCGGGGCTCTAGATCGTACAAAGAAAGGATCATTTAGTTGGTTCCTGATGTTATCAGCAAAAAATGTTTTATACGGAGTACTAGTTACGAAAAAATTGGCTTCAGTATTGATACATGTGACCAGATATCTATATCATCTCGGAATTTAGACATGTCAAAGTCTGGATATGGATTATTAGACGGTAAAATTAATAATTTATTTATGGTGAGACTAATAATATAATATAAGATGTCACCTATCACAATTATAAACACCCGTGCGTGCCATATATATATAGCTATGGACCTACTCCCTCCGTTTCATTGAGTTTGTCGCTTGAAAACTGAGATTGTGAGGGGGACACGGTTTTCAAACGACAAACGGACACGGACGGAGGGAGTATACGACACTTCTTGTCGAGTTAAAGACTCGTCATAAATTTTACTCTTCCTAGTACGGGCATGCCTTGCATGAAAAATATAAGCATTAAATAAAATAAAAACAAATTCATGTTAGCCTGTTCAGGTCCTGTCCGATTCGACCTGCAATGAGTCAGGATTAAACAATTGTAGTTGACTAGGAAACTCTGTTTTTTTAAAGGGAAATTCTGTTTATATGTTTTAGAAACAGCTCCTCCAAGGTGGTAGGACCGTCCAATTTTTTTTTAAGTTTTTCATAAATACATCCCTATAGGAAAGATTTTAGAATCTAAACCTTTAGCTCGACGCAATCGATGCTGATGCCGAGCTAATACGTCTTGGTGCCAGCGTCTCTAGCGCCGAGCTCCTGGACTCGAAGCGGACGTGGAAGGTGACATGGCAAGAAGCTCGGCGCCAGTCACCCTGGCGCCGTAGATCTTGGTGCCGAGCTCGATGCCGCAGATCTTGGCGCCGAGCTCGGCGCCAGGATGACTGGCGCCGAGCCTTTATTACGTATGGGCCCCGCCTCTCTCTTCACCTCTCGCCCTAGCAGAGCAGAGCCGAGCTCCGCCGCCGCCCGCGCACGCGCCTCGCCGAGCCCGCGCACGGAAGCCCGCGCCGCGCTGCCACCGCGCCACCGTGGCCGCCCCGCGCCCCGAGCCCGCCGAGCGCCACCGCGGACGGCCCGCTCCCCGAGGCCGTGCAGGAGCACCGCGCCCCGCGACCGTGCCGCCCCCCGCGCCACGCCGTTGCCTGCGGCTGGCCGCGCCGCCGCCGCCATCGCGCCTAGCGCCTCGGTCCCCTTGCCGTTTCTTGCGCCCGCGCCATGCCCTCTCCTCGCCTTGGCCTCGCCCCGCCTTGCCGCCCTCCATCGCCGGCCTCGGCCGCGGCCGCCGTGCCTCCCACGCTCGTCGGACTCATCGCGCGGAGCGCCGGGCATCCCGCGCCCGCTGCACGCCATCGCCATCGTCGGTCGCGCCACCGCCGGCCCCGACACCTACAACAGCCGGTCCGTTGCGACTCCGTCAACGTCCGCGGATTAGTCGTTGGCAAGGTAAAATTTTTGAATATGCAATGTACCTACTTAGTTGGCATTTGTTATTTACTAGTTAATGTGATGACTCAGGTAGTTGATTTAGTTAGTGATCTAGTGAGATATATATGTAGATAAATAGAAACATAGATACATAGGTACATAGATATAGTTAGATATGTACTTAGATATGTAGTTATATATTTAGTTAACTAAATATGATCTAGCTGTTTAGTGAGTACACTGTATATATATACGTAGTTATTATCTTATTTACTTAGTTTGTAGTTAGAAAGTACTTGTTAGGTACTATCTATCATCTAATTTGGACTAAAGGACTTGTGTTTCGTTACGTGTTTGAACTAGATGGGCAACCTAGTGACCATATATCATGGAGGCACCATTGAAAGCGATCGCTATGGATATGTTGAGTTTGTTGACATACAAAGCGTGCCTGTGCTATTCAATGATAGGCCTTCATTTAGTGAGATGGTTACAAGGGCTCAGGAGGAGCTACATTGCCTTGGAGATGATGGCATTGCAGTTGATGGTGTACTACACCTAGGTTCTCCTCCCAACATCCTTAGGCGAATTATCTCAATTGGTTATGCGGATCAGTGGGAGAACTATGTGAGATCGGCTACGAAGAGCCAGCTGTAATGTTTGGATGTGGTTGTGTGTCGGGTGTTAGTTGATCCCATCCCTTATGGATTTTCCCCACTAATGGATCAGTAGGCACACATCGACCCTCCCGTTCCAGAACCTTATATGGATGTGGAGATTGTATCTACGGTTTACGATGCTTAATCTGCCCCCAATGCGGTAGATGGAGATGCTTGTCAGACTCATGTTTTCATGGTAGATCCTCTTCATGAGATCCCTTTGACACAGAATCATCCGAGTAAGTGTCTTAACCGCATGATTTTTGGGAGCTTACCCCCTTCCTTACATCTATTTCTTTCATTCTTTCCTCATTTCTCTACTTATGTTGTAGGAGACATTCCTAAGAATGTGGATGTGCCCCCTTTTGCTGCGCAAGTGCACTTTGGAGATGGATTCCATGGCTCTAATAGTGTTGAAATTATGAATGATTCGGAGCCATATGAGATGGCAAGGGCTCTTGATTCTGATGATGATCACCCTATTGGAGAGCTGACAGAGAGTGAGGTTGAGATGCTGAGGCGTATCTTTCTTGGCCATCGTGATCCAA
Source organism: Miscanthus floridulus (assembly GCF_019320115.1). Taxonomy (NCBI): domain Eukaryota; kingdom Viridiplantae; phylum Streptophyta; class Magnoliopsida; order Poales; family Poaceae; genus Miscanthus; species Miscanthus floridulus. The sequence goes on along the minus strand of NC_089580.1, from coordinate 178,700,482 downwards.
GACTTTACGAGTTCAGCGATCTTGCTCATTTCGATCAGGCGTGTGCAGAAGGATGTGATGATGAGCTCCTAAGGCTGGCCCTAACATGGTAATTGAGAATGGGAGGGTGTTCAATGACCTCCCTACATTGAAGAGGTGGTTGCAGGCTTTTGTAGTGATACGAAAGAGACCTTACAAGGTATTGCATTCATATGTGGAGCGCCGTTACACAGTTGTGTGTGACAAGGAACGCTGCCCATGGAGGGTTTGTGCAATGAAGCAACAGGTCACCGAAAAATGGAAGATCACAAAAGTTGTCGGGCCACACAATTGTGCTAACCATGAGCTGACATTAAGGCATCGGTAGTTGACATCTACCCTCATTGCCAAGCGGTTGATGGGAATTTTGTAGGGAGAACCCAACATGAAGGTGAGGATAATTATTAGGACCGTTGAGGCGTTGTATGGAGGTTATGTGATAACTTATGGTAAAGCATGGAGGGCTAAGCAGCGAGCGTGGAAGATGATATATGGGGACTGGAAGGATGGGTATGAGCAACTGCCAGTTCTTTGCAATGCAATCAAAGCGGTGAATCTAGACATGCATTATGAGTACATCCCAAAACCAAATGCATGGAAGGATGAGAGGCATATATTCTTCCGTGCTTTCTAGTGCTTCCCTCAGTGTGTCGAGGCCTTTAGGCACTGTCGTCCCGTCTTCTCCATTGATGGTACATTCTTGATTGGCAAATACCAGGGCACACTTCTTATAGCCATATCCTATGACGCGAATAACAAGTTAGTTCCTTTGACATTTGCTTTGGTTGAGAAGGAGAACAATGACAGTTGGGGATAGTTATTGAGGCTAGTCTGGAAACACATGGTTGGGCCTGGCAGGGAGGTTGGCGTCATATCTGATAGGCACCAGGGCATACTTAATGCCATGTGAGAGCAGATAGAGGGGTATGTACCTTTGCACCATCATTGGTGTACTCAACACCTTACCGAGAATCTACTCCGGAAGGATGGTGTGAATGGTAACTTTGATCTGTTATAGGAGGTTGCTCGATAGCTTGAGGACAAGTACTTTCAGAAAAAGTTGGAGCAGGTTAGAACTGCATCAAACGCAGAAGGTAGACAATGGCTCACAGGTTTGATGAGGGATTTGGAGAAATGGACGAGAGCTCACGACACTAGTGGATGGAGGTACGAGTTTCAGTGCAGCAACATGGCAGAGTCATTCAATAAGTTACTATTGGGGATACGTGGTATGCCCATGAATGCAATCGTTCAATTCATCTTCTATAAGCTTGTTGCCTAGTTCAACGATAGACACGCCCATGCATTGCTGTTGCAGAGTGATGGAGAGATATGGGCTCCAAAACCAAAGGCACACCTAGAGAAGGCAAAAGAAAGGACTGGCACACATGAGGTTACATGCTTTGACCACGCCACATGGACTTATCAGGTCGAGCATAGGGGCGGTACAACATCCAACGATGAGGTCTAAGAGTCGAGGATGCATGTGTCTGTCCTCCAAGATTTCAAATGCACTTGTGGTAAAACAAGGCAGTACCACTTTCTATGTTCTCATTTGGTGGCAGCAGTTAGGCATCACAACTATAATATTGAGATCAGGATACCTCACAAGTTCAGTGTTGACACACTTATGCACACATGGAGCCCCCGCTTCGTGCCTTTTCGAGACCCTAGAGAGTGGCCTCCATATGATGGGCCAAAGTACATTACGGATCTAGCTTACCATTGGAACAAGCATGGATCAAGGCAGAGGACGAGGCACCGGGTGATTATGGATCAGATACCCAGAAGAACGAGGCATGGGATAGGAACTCCATTTATTAGTGACTCCAAGCAGTACGAGTGCGGCAAGTGTGGTAGACTTAGCCATAATTCACGAAGTTGCCATTGGCGGATTAGTGAGGTGCGACTATTGGTTGATTTTATTATTTTATATTTGTCGTATTCATTTAATTAATTATGCATGTCTCAATTTATGCTTGTATTTATGTCAATTACTTATACATTTCTAAGTTCATGCTTCATTGTATATTGAATTTCTAATTCATTCACTTTTTTTTGTAGGATGGCGCAATTCCACCTACTCGACTCGACGTACAAGGCGACCCACTAAGGACGTCTCATAGCGCTGGGGTAGGTAATAATCTATAAGTTTTGTTCAAAATTTAGTGAGCGTACATGTGTTCATGAAGTAATAGGAGATTATGTTTTATTCGATGCAGGACCTTCCGCTCCTTCGTCCTAGAACCCATAGTGGGTTCTTGGACATGCAGTACGACAACAGGTACACTCCTTTCCTACAAAGAGCTGGCCTAGATGTCATCTCTTTTCAAGTTCATCATGGGTTGCCCAAGTTCAACTCAGTGGACATAACTGTGTTGGTTGACAGGTATTAAATTAAATCATTGCCTCCATTCATGGCCATTTGTTTATGCACTTGACTTTTTGACAAGTAATCTTGCTTTTTCTAAAATATAGGTGGTGGCCAGAGACTCACAGCTTCCACTACCTTTCAAAGAGATGATAGTCACGCTCTAGAACTGTCAGAAGATGCTAGGCCTAAGGATTCACAGCAACCCAGTCACCGAGTAGTGTAGGTTAGAGGGCTGGAGAGCACGAGTGGAGGCCTTCCTTGGGCGTGAGCTTGGCGAGAAAGGGGCTCACACTTCTGGAGTTCTCATTTCCTGGCTACGGGAAGAGTTCGCACAGTGCCCCGAGGAGGCAGATGAGGAGACGGTTAGGTACTACTATAGGGCATGGATCCTACACCTATTTGCCTGCATTCTCTTCCCTGATGCCATGGGTGACAGTGCATCCTAGATGTGGGTCCACTGCCTCAGTGACTGGGACTAGCTAGGTCACTACAACTGGGGCTCTATAGTCTTGTGTTTTCTATACTGGCAGCTATGCGAGGGGTGTCGTCGGTCTTTGTCCAACGTGTCACTTGGTGGATGTGTGTACCTGTTATAGCTGTGGATGTGGGCTCGTCTTCCAGTTGGCCATCCAGAGGTTCTGGCTGATCGTGAGTGGTTCCAAGGTCAGCCTCCAAGTCGGCAGTTGATGTGGGCGTACCTTTGGGACCGGGTCAGAGTTCTATACGTGAGGTTAGACCAGGCGTACATTGAGTTCACGAACGAGCTAGACACGCTGATGGCGTCTAGTGTAATTAAATTTTATTTCTCATGCTGGTTTGAAAAGGATTAGTATACCATCTAACATTTTGTTTGGACATGTTGCAGGTGGAGTGGGAGCCATACAGTGGAGAGGGCGTACTTCCTTTTTAGTTGAGCAACGTTTGTCAATTCGACATCGACTTCTATAGGATGAGGTGCCCTCTAATCTGCTTCTATGCTATCGAGTTCCACCTGCCAGATAGAGTTGCACGCTAATTTGGAGTGAGACAGCTTTGGCCTACGACTCCATTTTCGACTGACGTTGACTTACACAAGTAAGTGTTTTGATATTTCAAATGTCTCATGATGGTCCATTTCTATTAATATGGTGACATGTACATGGATTCAAGTAACGATGACATATGTGCAGGTTGGATCGTCAGAAGAACAGGAAGATTTTTGACTAGGAGAAGCACCACCAGTCTTACATTAAGCAATGAGAGGAGATGCACGATAATGTGGACGACAACAACAAGCCGCACATGAACCGTGAGTTCAGGCGGTACCATGCTTGGTACCAGTGTGCGACACGTTGTAGGCTGAGGGAATAGTGGATAGAAGATGACTACGCCGACATCGAGTCCTCCGACAATGAAGACACGACGTATGACCAATCCACTCATGCAGGAAGGCAAGTGGAGGCAGGACTGATCTTGGATAGAGTGGTAAGCCAATTTCCTTATTTTTCTACGTTAAGTTGCATAATAATACATTAGGCGTTCTTGGACCAACATTAGGAGTTATTTATTTTAGTTAGTGCCACCTTCGAGCCATATCACCCTTATAATATGTTAGATTCTTGTACAAAAGGAAACAAAACCTATTGCTATCTATTCAGAAGTATTATTACTAAGAACTTTGTTGCAGGGTAATACACTCAAATGCTCCATTGAAGAGATTGAGCGCATTCGACCGAGAGTCAGGGACGACTACATGCTTAGATTCCTGGACATAAGATTAAAAATATTCTTTTAAACATATCATTAATACGTTAGATTCTTTCAGTTAACATAATTTTGTACAATAGAGGTTATCACGTTGGCTACGCCGTATGGCTGGTCGTTGTGGTTGCAGGACAGACACGACGCAAGATGTGTACGTTCCTTCCACAGGCAGAGGAGGCTTGAGTTCCTCTAGCCAAGCAGCTATAGGGGATAGGGATGAGGACAAGGAAGACGATGACGATGTGGACAAGAGGCACGAGGAGCTTGGCCCCTCTTAGCTCCATGACGCTCCCTCAACTCATCCTACACCGCCTCTAGGCACTAGGTGACGCCGCCCGCGTGACCCTTACACTCCAGGTACGAGTGCTCTCGGTCACAAGGGTAATGGAAAGAGTAGGAGGCAATGAGGGCTGTGGTAGATGTTAGTATGCACTATTATGGATTTTGTATTTACTTTTCTGTAACTATTTGGGACTGTATGGACATTGTGGACTATTTGGACTATGCAGGACATGTTATGTTGGTTATGATGTTCGTTGTGGTTGCATTTTTCTCCTTGGATGATTAAATGTTTGGAATATATAATGATGTCTCTATTTGTAACTGTGGATGCTCCTAAAACAAGGGAAACTCTTGTGAATTTTTTCCTTGAATCATTATCATACTACACTGTTAAAAGGCATAAATATAGTATACAGATTAAATATAAATTTATTAGAACGTGTATAGTCCAATCGTATCGTACATACGCTTTGTAGATGAATCTAGGGTTACCAAGCAATAGTGAACGAATCTAGGCTTTTCAGACAATAAAAATATACTTTTTAGATACAAGGACAACAGTGATTTATCACTTCACTGACATAATACTGGCATGCAAGGAAGCACAACTCCACTATATCTCCACCATCCATCTTATGACTGTTTGATCTAAGGGCTAAGGTGAAGAGGCACACGGATCGCTGACATGGCACATTGAGAGGCATCCATTCCTCCTCTCAACCTATAAATAACCCCTTACTCCCTCTCATTCACACACACAACAAGGAAAAAGAACACTCCTTAGCATTTTCTTTCATTGTAGTACCAATGTCTGGAGGGTCATCCCGAGGGAGAGGAAAGGGGAAGGGAACTACCATTAGGTGGGAGGGTCCACTTGGTCCCAATTTCTTTGAGGAAGCTCTTTATGAGAGGTTTCTTGTTGAGAGCAAAAGTGATTCCACCAAAGAGGCACCACTGAGAGGATACGATGAAAGGAAAGAAGAGTGACCAAAATGCATACATGGTGAGGACTGCCTAGTGCAGATGTTCACTGAGGGAATAGATGGAGGTCGTCGTTTCTTCAAATGCCCACAAGCATGGGTAATTGCTATTACTATTTGTTTCTTCAATATGTTCCTCTTCTATATAACTTACACGACATATTTATTGTAGTCTTCCTTGGCTAAAGAAAACTATGGGTTCACTAGGTGGGTCGATCCTCGACCTATTTATCCGCATGAGGAGTACATCTATGTGGCAGAACCACCCGAAATAGCATACTTAAGGAGGCGCTCGTCTTCCACCAGACACTAAGCACCTCGAAAGAAGGCTACAGCGAGCGGTGTCCATTGGGCACACCCTAAGGGAGAACCCAAAAGATCCACATTTTTTCCAAGGATCCAATAATGAAAACAAGTTACAATACCAGTTCATTGAATACATCAAAGTTTCTTAAAAAGTACATTATTACAATACCAAATACTAGAGTGCGGAATGATAACAGTGGAATTTTAAAAAAATAACACCTAGCGGTAGGGCGAGGATTCCGTCTGAGCCCACCAGAAGGATCCTCCACACAAAGACACTCTTCAAGCATCACCTACAACAGGGGTAAATAAACCCTGAGTACACAATGTACTCGCAAGACTTATCCGACTGGTGGGAATAATTTTCTGACTCCAAGGAATATGATAGGCTTTATGGTTTGCTGGTTTTCTTTAGCAGAAAGCAATACTAATAGTGAGTCCTTATTTATGTATTATTATTATCGGTCGTATTAAGTTATCATCTAGTCAGTCTATATAAGCACATGTTCTATTTTCAAGCAACGGTTGAGCAATCAGTTATACTTCTTCTCCTTTCCACTTTCAGTTCTTACTATGATGCTAAACCACAGACAAGCCATACTGGATTTCCCGATGATTCACGAATCAATGTGCCCAGCTGGGTGCCCCGAAACACACGCCCCGCTTGTACCCCAGGCACAAGTAGGACTAACTCGTCATCCTCCTATCCTAGGTGTCCAGGTCCCTATCCAAACTTGGACTCCAAGCCTCCACATCCTGAGTCCTAGACTCCGTGTGGTGCAAGGACCTCCACCATCCCCGCCTCCAATCAGTCGGTCCAGAAAGAGCCAGATTCACAACTAGAGAGCAACAAGTTTTACCTACGCCCATACCCAAGTATGCGCTCGGGACAATAATCTATGACTTGCCTAGAGTCATATGCAACGACCGGTCCTTAATCAACACAGATAGGGAAAGAGTGTAACCAAGTCATGTCCTGTTGGCCGTAGGACACAACCCCTTACACCCACCAGTACCCAATCCATATCCCTTGCTGGTCACCATTTTTTCTTTCCACCATTTTATCATGAGTGTTCATATTTTATCACCTATGTGCGAGTAACGGTAGGTTACTCACGCTACCGATATCCTGAGCATAACAGCTACTCGACCTGTACTAGTAGGACTCATAGGTAGATATATTTATGCATGTAGTTTCCATAAAATGCCTGTAATATAAATGCACATCATATATATATATATATATTCGGTGATCATAAAAATATGGGTTATGCTCCGGGGCTTGTCTTGGGCAGGCGTCGGGTCAGCAAGGTGAGCACCAATAGGCTCCTGGGCTTCCTCCTGTGCGAAGATCTCCTCCTCATACTCCTCGATCACCTCATAGTACTTCGGCTCGCTGACGGGCACGAAGTCTACCGGTTCGTGCTCTACATGAAATGATGATGCAATGTTTAACAATATGACAACAACAATTCTTAACCCAAAAGCACATCTATTAAACTACTAAGTGGGGTTTACCTACTAAAGGCTAAGCTACGTACCGTCACTACTAACAAGTATGAAACATAACCTACATTCTTATAGCAACTACAGGTATTGCTACTCCTAATACCGATTTAATCGAGGTACGATAAAACAAGAGTAATAGCTATTTTATTTAACACCCCAGTCTACGGCTACAAAATTTACAGCAAGTATCTAATAACCTAACAAGTCTACTGTAGAATTTTCATGTCTATAGCTATCACAAATTACCCACAAATATTCCTACAAGTATTAATCTATCTAATATTAGTACTCTAGTTTTGAATTTATGATCCAATACTCGCCACAACTAATTGCATTCTAATTGAACTAACAAGTAGACGATACTTTTGCGAACCTAACAAAACTAGTCTTACTATTTTTGAACAACTATGCAATTTACTATGATTTATCGAAGTTCAATTCATGACTAAAATAAATAAACATTTCTTATTTACTGGAATTAAGAAAACCAAATTCTACTCGTGGGCCCAACACGCGCTGGCTCGGCCTGCAATAGTGTGATGCGCGTCAACGCAGCGCGGCCCACGCGCTCTCCCACCCGCGCGTGCCAGCAGGCCTCCGCGCGGCCCAACACCGGCGGCCCAACGTGGAATCACGCGTGCGCTTGGCGTAATCGCAAATAAGACCTCGATCTATTCAGTATTCATAGCGAGATCTTGGACACTATTTCACCAGTCTAAGGTTTTACAGTTGCACCCTCCCCTTTTACATTCTTCACCTCGACGATGTCCCCGGCAGTCGTGCGCGCGCTGGCATGACGCCGCAGGCACCGGGCGACCACGCCGGAGCCACCCGAGCCTCCCAGACCTAGCTAAGGAGTCGATGAGTACCTCCACAGCAACGCATGGCATCTAGAAGCGGTACGGCGAATAGGGGCGTCGTCCCAGATTCCCTCCCCGGCGGTGAGCTCTGACCTTCAATGGCGGATACATTCCCGTGAGCTACAGTGCAAACAAAGCAAACCCAATACCCAGCGAGCTCGAGGTACTACCCACGAAGGCCCTAGAGGTGACAGTCTGGCTGAAGAAGGCCCAAGTTGAGTTGGCCATGTGCACACCGATGAGGCGACAATGCTCGGTGATGGCACAGCCACGGCGATGGTGGCTGGCCTGCTGTAAAGCTACGACTGAGGTGCATGGGGTGCTTAGGAGGATACGGCTAAGCTGAGGGTGCATTGAATTGCTACAAGGTGCTCAGAGTGGCTGGCTTGCCATCAGGGGTGTTCGTCCGGTCTTAAGGACCCGATGGCGCGGCATTAAGAAATTGGAGCACAGGATAGTGAGAACTATAGCATGGTGGGGTAGGCTAGATGACCGGATGCCTAGCGGAGCTACGGGCAAGACCAATCAAAGTACGGTACTATAACCACGATGAATTTGAAGAAGCCGCCCCAACGGCCATGGGGACAGCGGAGGCAGAGGAGTCTTGGTGAGGCTTGGCTCAGAGCGGCTATGGCTGTCAATGCAACAAGCCAACACGTACCACGATGGGGGACAGCGGGACGTGCCCTAGGTTACTGTCCATGTGGCCATAGCTGCAAGCCGACGAGACTTGGCATGGCGTCATAGCGGGCAGCGCTAGACAAAGGGGGCAGTGCGATGCGACGTGGAAGGGATGGCGGAGCAGGCTGTCATCCGCCGCACGAGCAGCCAAGGGGAGTCAATGGAGCAGTGCCGGGCTTAGCCGCTGGTGGCATGTAGCGTGTGACCCAGTGCGCCTCTGGCCAAAGTAGGGTGGACATGGCATGGCAGAGCACGACTAACGTCCTAGGCATAGCGCGTCAGCTAGTGAGGTGACCCATGTGCCAGCGAGGGCAGCAAGCAGCAAAGGCAGTAGTGCAGGGCCTACTCATGTCGCATTCATGGTGGCACGAAGATGTGGCCTACGCTTCCACGCGTAGGGTGAGCCAGCCATGGCGGCAGGTGAGCAGCGACGGTGGTCGCGACCAGCAGTGGAGGCAGGCGGCCTTGGCATGCAGCACAAGGGCCATGCACGAGCACAGGCGCGGTAGTGGAGCGCGCTGGCATGGTAGCGTGTGTGGCCAGCACGGCGGTGCGCGTTGGCAAACTAGCAGCGTGCCAAGCCAAGCGGTGACCACGCCCAGAGCTAAGTCCCATGCCATGCACGCTTCTTAAAGCAGCTTGAAAACTTATACACGATGCTCCAAAAGCCGAACCAACTATTCGATGCACAAGAGAGTACGTTGGGTTGTCGATCGGAGTTAAGATCTTATACCACTTCCTAAGCCGATCGCCCAACAAATATCGCCAAAGGTGGCTTCGTCGACCCCTTTGTAAACCTACGCGAAACGATGTCACTCTGAACGATTTCGCGTCGAATCCCCATTTTGACCTACGGAATGTACTAGTTAGTTATCCATATCCTCGATCACACATGTTTATCGCCGTTCGCAAAACATTTTATAACATTTTTGTTTGATGACAATTCGATTAAAATACCGAGCAATATTATGTGACGCAAAACGTACCCTTTGTTTCATGTTTCATATAAATGTTTCAAGGACCGAACATTGCTTTATAATTCCTGTTATACACATATCACATAAACGTGATGCTCATGTGATGTTTTAACAAAGCAGTACAACGTAACACCGAGGGTGTTACAACCTACCCCCCTAAAATAAAATCTTGACCCGAGATTTCGTGTGCCTAGTGTGAGAAAGAGACAGAGAATACATTTTGACGCAATAACTAACTATCAGAATTTGAGAGGAGGTGGGGGTAATGCTTTAATAAGTAGCTCTCTTGCTCCCAAGTGGTCTCATCTTCTGAATGATTTTGCCATTGCACCCTATAGAATTTTATCACACTATTCTTGGTTACTCTTTCTTTCTCATCTAAGATTTTCATAGGATGCTCAACATAAGACAGATCAGGTCAGAGCGGAAGTCCTTCAATTTCCACAGCTTCTTCAGGTACCCACAGATATTTCTTCAATTGTGAGACGTGAAACACATTATGAGCCGCTGATAGGATTTTAGGAAGTTGGAGACGATAAGCAACGGGGCCACATGGCTGCAACACCTTGTATGGACCCACATACCGAGGGGCTAGCTTGCCATGGACACCAAACTGGTGCACCCTCTCATAGGAGATACTTTGAGATACACATAATCCCCAGCTATAAACTCCAAAGGCCTTCTTCGCTTGTCTACGTAAGCCTTTTGTTAGCTCTAAGCTGCCTTCAAGTGGTCATGAATAATATTTACTTTCTCTCGAGCCTCTTTTATGAAATCAGGCCAGAAGTACCCATGGTCTCCTACTTCAACCCAGTTCAATGGCGTTCTACACTTCTGCCCATATAAACCTTCAAATGGTGACATGCGGATGCTCTCTTGGTAGCTGTTATTATATGAAAATTCAACTAACTTCAAACACTTATCCCACTTCTCAGGAAAAGAAATGGTACAAGCCCTCAACATATCCTCGAGCACCTAGTTCACCCTTTTAGTTTGACCATCAGTTTGTGGGTGGTATGCTAAGCTTCTAAGAAGATGAGTACCCAGACATCCCTAGAGTTGCTCCCAGAAGTGAGAGACAAAAACTAAACCTCTATCAGAGATGATAGTAAGAGGAACTCCATGTAGGGTCACAATCTGATCGAAATATATTTCAGCATACTTCTTAGTAGTGTATCTAGTGTCCACGGGGATAAAGTGAGCAGACTTGGTGAGATGGTCCATAATGACCCAGATAGAATCGTAGCCTGTGGATGTGTGGGGTAAACCCATAATGAAATCCATGGAAATATCCTCCCATTTCCAAACAGGAATGGGCAAGGGCTACAGATATCCAGGAGTACACATATGATCTACCTTGACTCTACCGCAAGTGTCACACTCCGCAACATACTGGGTGATGTCTTACTTCATGTAGGACCACCAGTACAATTGGCATAGATCATGGTACATCTTGTTGCTGCTAGGATGGATAGATAGCTTTGAATGATGGGCTTCATTCAAAATCTTTCTTTTTAGCTCTTCATTGGAGGGAACCACCAGTCTATCCTTATATCTCACCACTCCATGTTCATCAACACTGAAATGAGGGCCACACCCTTCAGCCATCAACTTCCTAATGTGAGGAATCTCTTCGGGGTCTTCCTTCTACTCCCGAATAATCTATTCCAGCAATTCCGAGGTCAATGCAATATGAGCTAACACCTCTGTGTGGTTGAGAGACAAAGGTATTTCCTCAACCTAATGTGACTTATGGCTCAAAGCATCTGCTACAACATTGGCCGTTCCTAGGTAATAATGGACTTCCAAATTATAATCTTTTATCAACTCTAACCATCTCCTTTGCCTCATGTTCAGCTCAGACTGAGTGAAAATATAATTGAGGCTCTTATGGTTTGTAAAGATATGCACTTTGTTGCCCAACAGATAATGCCTCCAAATCTTCAAAGCGTGGACCACGGCAGCAAGCTCTAAGTCATGAGTGGGGTAGTTCACCTCGTGCTTCTTCAGTTGGCGCGAAGCATAAGCTATCACACGCCCATCTTGTATAAGCACACACCCCAACCCCATCTTTGAGGCATCACAGTATACATCAAAGGGCCTATCAATATCTAGTTGGGCCAACACAGGAGCAGTGGTTAGAAAAGTCTTCAGAGATTGAGAAGCTTCTTCACAAGCTGGACCCCAATCAAACCTAGCCTCTTTCTAGAGTAGCTTGGACATGGGCTGGGCTATCTTGGAAAAATTAGGAATGAAACGCCGATAGTATCTAGCTAGACCAAGGAACTGATGGATCTGGTGCACAGACTTGGGAGATTTCCAATCCAACACATCTTACACCTTGCTGGGATCTATAGAAACGCCTTCCGGTGTCACCACATGCCCCAAAAACTACACTCGATCTAACCAAAACTCACACTTGCTGAATTTAGCATACAACTTGTGCTCCTTAGTCAAGTCAGTACTATCTGGAGGTGTCAGGCATGCTCTTCATCATTCTTTGAGTAGATCAGGATGTCATCAATGAAAACCACCACAAACTTATCTAGCTCCGGCATGAAAACTGAATTCATCAGGTACATGAAGAAGGCAGGAGCATTGGTGAGACCAAAGGACATCACTAGGTATTCATATAGCCCATACCTAGTAGAGAAAGTTGTCTTTGGTATATCATGTGGCCTGATCTTGATCTGATGATAGCCCGATCAAAGATCTATCTTTGAGAACACCTTGGCACCAGCTAATTGATCAAACAAAGTATCTATGCATGGCAAGAGATACTTGTTCTTAACTATTACCGCATTAAGGGGGCGGTAATCCACACACATCCGCAAGGTACCATTCTTCTTCTTCACGAAAATAGCCGGGCAACCCCATGGTGAAGAACTTGGGCGGATGAAACCTTTGTCCATCAATTCTTCTAGTTGCTTCTTCATTTCTTCTAGTTCCCTTAGAGCCATGCGGTACGGGCATCTAGAGATGGGAGCAGTACCGGGCTCAAGCTCAATGAAGAATTCTACCTCTTGGTCCGATGGCAACCTAGGAAGATCTTCAGGGAAAACATCTAGGAACTCACAAACCACAGGGATGGAGGTAAGAGCAGGAGAGGCTTCAACATGGGCAGCAACAGGTAAGACTGGATCTAAGGGTACAATAAGAGACATCCTATCCTCAGAAGAAGGAAGCCATAACTCCATACTTCTCCTCTGCATATCCAATACTACCCCATACACTCGCAACCAGTTCATTCCAAGAATAGCATCCATGCCTTGCCTAGGCATGACCACAAACTGAAGGCGGTAAGTGTGGGTGGCTAATACCAAACTTACTGTATCCATGCGGGTATTGATGAACATTTGTGACCCTGCAGTATGGATCTTATAGGCATACGGTATAGCCATAAGTGATAAGTTGTGCCGCTCTACAACCCCATGCTCATAAAGGAATGTGATGCACCAGAATCGAACAACACCAAAGCTAGATGGGAGTCAATGGTAAACATACTAGCCATAACTACCTCCTGCTGCACAACCCGCTCAGCATCTATGAAGTGCACCTGGCCAGACCTGCTGGGCACTTTCTTCTTGATGATGGTCCTCTTGATAAGCCTAGAATTTGTGGACGGTTGAGATGACTGAACTGACTGATGTTGGGGACACTCCCTGGCATAGTGGCCATCTTTGCCACACTTGAAACAAGCACCTATCTTGTTCCCAAACCCTTGACGAGGTGGGACCTACTATCCCTAAGACTGCTGAGGCTGCACCTGCTGCTGAGGTGCACGGTACTATGTAGAGAAAGCTTGCAAAGTCTACTGGGGTTGCCGGAATGAAGGCCCGCTGGATGGTTGATAGGGCCCCTGCTAGACAACCTATACCTTCTATGTGTGAGGGTGGCTAGAGGATCCATCTGCCACTCGCTTCCTCTTCCAATCAGCCTGAGACTTCCACCGAAAACCCTCAATAGCAATGGCGGCGTTCATCAGAGCCCCAAAGGTCTGATAGTTCATCGTGTAGATCATTTCCTGAAGAAGGGGAGTCAGACCATGAAAGAAGCGTTCCCTCTTCCTATCATCAGTTTCCACCTGACTACCAGCATACTGAGCCAAGTGATTAAACTTGTTCACATATTCCATCACTGTCTTGTTCCCTGGCGCAGCTCTAGGAACTCCATCACCTTCTGGTTGATGACACCAGCAGGGATAAAGAACTCTTAGAAGGTGGTGGAGAACTCCTACCAAGTTGTCGGATGATCTGGCTGCTCTATGGGCTAGAAGGTCTCCCACCAAGCACCTGTGGACCCCAAAAGCTACTGCGCCATAAAGTTCACCTTCTACTCGTCGGCCACTCCGAGGAGCCAAAACTTCTGTTCCATAGTGCGAAGCTAGTGCTCCATCTCCAGAGGCTCATCAGATGGGGTGAAGGTGGGTGGATGAGTCTTGAGGAAGTCCTGGTAGGAGGATAGTCCCTCAGGACGACAGGCACCACCCCGTTCCCACCGTGACCCCCGTGGCCTCCGTGGGCGAGGCCCACAACAGCCTGTGCCATAACGTCCAGGGCATGAGCTCTTTCTTGGCGAGCAGCAGCTGACTCCTGGCGAGTAGCCAATAGCTCCGCCATTATCTCCGCGGGAGTCATCGATGGAGGCGGCGGGAAAGGATGAGGAGCCAGAGGTGGAACCTCCTGACCTCCCCCGTTGCCGTGCTCAATGGCCCTACCACTGTCACCCTGGCCCTCATGAGCCGCCTTAGAACTAGTGCTCCCGCATCCAAACCTTAGATTCATCTGTAAGAGAGATGAACCATCCATTAGAACACCTTCCCAGATCAGAAGCAAGGAATTAGGAGAATGATAACACATTTATTAAAGCATTATGTTAGTTAGTCCTATCAATTTACTAATTCAATTATACATGAAGGGGGATTTCAACAAGATGCTAATATCATGATGCATGCTTCGACCTACACGTTCACTCAAGCCGGAATATAGCGGCATTCATATAATTTTCGGCACACCGCACACTCACTTTCCGTATACTAAGTGATTTCTTACGCAACATAAGTCAGTTTTTCCTGCAAAAAATTTATTAGATAAAACCAGTGCCGCTATCCTAGATAGACCATATTGCTAGGGCTTATACTTATTTACCTAATAAAATCGCACCCTACTTTTCGCAAAACTTTTGTTGGTCAATTTTTAAGTTTTTGAAAAAGGTTGATGAACTCGTAACCATTATTGGCTCTGATACCAACTGTTGCAGAAACCGTCCGGAATAGCATACTTAAGGAGGCGCTCGTCTTTCACCAGACACTAAGCACCTCGAAAGGAGGCTATAGCGAGCGGTGTCCGTAGGGCACACCCCAAGGGAGAACCCGAAAGATCCACATTTTTCCTAAGGATCCAATAATGAAAACAAGTTACAATACCAGTTCATTTCATACATCAGAGTTTCTTAAAAAGTATATTATTACAATACCAAATACCATAGTGCGGAATGATAATAGCGGAATTTAAAGAAAATAACATCTAGCGGTAGGGCGAGGATTCCGTCTGAGCCCACCAGAAGGATCTTCCACACAAAGACACTCTTCAAGCATCAACTGCAACATGGGTAAATAAACCCTGAGTACACAATATACTCGCAAGACTTATCCGACTAGTGGGAATAAGTTCCTGACTCCAAGGAATATGATAGGCTTTATGGTTTGCTGGTTTTCTTTAGCAGAAAACAATACTAATAGTGAGTCCTTATTTATGTATTATTATTATCGGTCGTATTAAGTTATCATCTAGTCAGTCTATATAAGCACCTATTCTATTTTCAAGCAAGGGTTGAGCAATCAGTTATACTTCTTCTCCTTTCCACTTTCAGTTCTTACTATGGTGCTAAACCGTAGACAAGCTGTACTAGATTTTCTGGCGATTCACGAATCAATGTGCCTAGCTAGGAGCCCTAAAATACACGCCCCGCTTATACCCTAGGCATAAGCAGGACTAACTCGTCATCCTCCTGTCCCGGGTGTCCAGGTTCCCATCCAAACTTGGACTCCAAGCCCCCACATCCTGAGTCTCAGACTCCGTGTGGTGCAAGGACCTCCACCATCCCTGCTTCCAATCAGCCAGTCCGAAAAGAGCTAAATTCGCAACAAGAGAGCAACAAGTCTTCCCTGCGCCCATACCCAAGTATGCGCTCAGGACAATAATCTGTGACTTGCCTAGAGTCATATGCAATGACCAGTCCTTAATCGATACGGACAGGGAAAGAGTGTGACCAAGTCATGCCATGTTGGCCACAGGACACAACCCCTTACACCCACCAGTACCCAATCCATATCCCTGCCCGGTCACCATTTTTCCTTTCCACCATTTTATCATGAGGGTTCATATTTTATCACCTATGTGCGAGTAACGGTAGGTTACTCACGCTACCAATATCATGAGCATAGCAGCTACTCTACCTGTACTAGTAGGACTCATATGTAGATATATTTATGTATGTAGTTTCCATAAAATGCCTGTAACGTAAATGCACATCATATATATATATTCGGTGATCATAAAAATATGGGTTATGCTCCAGGGCTTGACTTGGGCAGGCGCCGGGTCAGCAGGGTCAGCACCAACAGGCTCCTGGGCTTCCTCCTATGCGAAGATCTCCTCCTCGTACTCCTCGATCACCTCGTCGTACTCCAGCTCGCCGACAGGCACGAAGTCTACCAGTTCATGCTCTACATGAAATGATGATGCAATGTTTAACAATATGACAACAACAATTCTTAACCCAAAAGTACATCTATTAAACTACTAAGTGGGGTTTACCTACTAAAGGCTAAGCTACATACCATCACTACTAACAAGTATGAAACATAACCTACATTCTTATAGCAACTACAGGTATTGCTACTCCTAATACCGATTTAATCGAGGTACGATAAAACAAGAGTAATAGCTATTTTATTTAACACCTCAGTCTATGGCTACAAAATTTACAGCAAGTACCTAATAACCTAACAAGTGTACCATAGAATTTTCATGTCTATAGCTATCACAAATTACCCACAAATATTCCTATAAGTATTAATCTATCTAATATTAGTACTCTAGTTTTGAATTTATGATCCAATACTCGCCACAACAAATTGCATTCTAACTGTACTAACAAGTAGACGGTACTTTTGCGAACCTAACAAAACTAGTCTCACTATTTTTGGACAACTACACAATTTACTATAATTTATCGAAGTTCAATTCAAAACTAAAATAAATAAACATTTCTTATTTACTGCAATTAAGAAAACCGAATTCTACTCCTGGGCCCAACACGTGCTGGCTCAGCCTGCAACAGTGCGACGCGCGTCAGCACAGCGCGGCCCACGCGCTCTCCCGCCCGCATGTGCCAGCAGGCCTCCACGTGGCCCAACACCGGCGACCCAACGTGGAATCACGCGCGCGCCTGGCGCAATCGCAAATAAGCCCTCGATCTATTTGGTATTCACAGCGAGCTCTAGGATACTATTTCACCAGTCTAAGATTTTACAGCTGCACCCTTCCCTTTTACATTCTTCACCGCAGTGAAGTCCCGGCAGTTGTGCGCGCGCTGGCGCGACGCCGCAGGCACCGAGCGACCACGCCGGAGCCACCCGAGCCTCCCAGACCTAGCTAAGGAGCCGATGAGTACCTCCACAGCAATGCACGACGTCTGGAAGCGGTACAGCGAATAGGGGCGTTGTTCTGGATTCCCTCCCCGGTGGTGAGCTCTGACCTACAATGGCGGATGCGTTCCCATGAGCTACAGCGCAAACGAAGCAAACCCAATAGCCAGCGAGCTCGAGGTACTACCCACGGAGGCCCTGGAGGTGACAGTCTGGCCGAAGAAGGCCCGAGTTGAGTTGGCCACGTGTGCACCGACGAGGTGATAGTGCCCGGTGATGGCACGGCCATGGCGGTGGTGGCTAGCCTGCTGTAAAGCTATGACTGAGGTGCGCACGGTGCTCAGGAGGGTATGGCTAAGCTGAGGGTGCACTGAATTGCTACAAGGTGCTCGGAGTGGCTAGCTTACCGTCGGGGGCGTTTGTCCGGTCTTAAGGACCCGATGGCGCGGCATTAAGAAATTGGAGCACAGGACGGTGAGAACTGCATGCGGTGGGGTAGGCTGGATGACTGAATGCCTAGCGGAGTTGTGGGCGAGACCAATCGAAGTACGGTACTGTCACCATGACGAATTTGAAGAAGCCACCCCAGCAGCCATGGAGACAGCGGAGGTAGGGGAGTCCTGGCGTGGCTTGGCTCGGAGCGGCTACGGCTGTCAACACAACAAGCCAACACGTACCACGATGAGGGACAGCGGGACGTGCCCCAGGCTACTGTCCGCGCGACCACAGCTGCAAGCCAACGAGACTTGGCACGGCGTCATAGCGGGCAGCACCAGACAAAGGGGGCAGTGTGATGCGATGTGGAAGGGATGGCGGAGTAGGCTGTCATCCTCCGCTCGAGCAGCCAAGGGGAGTCAACGGAGCAGTGCCAGGCTTGGCCACTGGCGGCGTGTAGCGCGTGACCCGGTGTGCCTCCGGCCAAAGTAGGGTGGACATGGCGTGGCAGAGCATGGCCAGTGTCCTAGGCGTAGCGCGTCAGCCAGCGAGGTGACCCGCGTGCCAGCGAGGGCAGCAAGCAGCCAAGGCAGTAGCGTAGGGCCTGCTCATGTTGCATTCACGACGGCATGAAGACATGGCCTGTGCTTTAGAGCATAGGGCGAGCCAGCCACGGCGGTAGGTGAGCAGCGGCGGTGGTCACGGCTAGCAGTGGAGGCAGGCGGCCTTGGCGCGCAGCTCAAGGGCCATGCACGAGCATAGGCGCGATGGTGGAGCACAGCCGGCGTGACAGCGTGTGCGGCCAGAGCGGCAGTGCGCGCTGGCAAACCAGCAGCGTGCCAAGCCAAGCGGTGACCGTGCCCAGAGCTAAGTCCCATGCCGTGCACGCTTCTTAAAGCAGCTTGAAAACTTGTACACGATTCTCTAAAAGCCGAACCCACTATTCGATGCACAAGAGGGTACGTTGGGCTGTCGATCGGAGTCAAGATCTCGTACCACTTCCTAAGCCGATCGCCCAACAAATATCGCCAAAGGTGGCTTCGTCGACCCCTTTGTAAACCTACACGAAACAACGTCACTCCGAACGATTTCGCGTTGAATCCCCATTTTGACCTACGGAATGTACTAGTTAGTTATCCATGTCCTCGACCGCACATGTTTATCACCGTTCGCAAAATGTTTGATAACATTTTTGTTTGACGACAATTCAATTAGAAAACCGAGCAATATTATGTGACGCGAAACATACCATTTGTTTCATGTTTCATATAAATGTTTCAAGGACTGAACATTGCTTTATAATTCCTGTTATACACATATACACATAAATGTGATGCTCATGCGATGTTTTAACAAAGTAGTATAACGTAACACCGAGGGTGTTACAATCTACTACCAGCAGGACCGTATCTTCGATCTAGAAAGGGAAGTTAGTAGCGGTTATAAGGACGACGGATAGGACGACAACAACAATGGTGCCGATTCATAGGAGGCACTCTGCAATAATCCATATTGCACCAGCCCTAATCACAAGAACAAGGGGCCTCCCCTGTCACCCCCGCCACCACCACCAGCAACAATGGGAAGCTACAATGGAGAAGGTGCAACACAATTTGCTATGTGGCCACACTACTAGGACGACTTTATCTTATTCGCATGCCACATCTATGTGTTTATTATTTGGTTTAATTACCTAAGGCATGTTAGGTTTAGTCGAAGGAAACTCTGTACCCTAGTTTGGTATATGTTCTCACATGCCATTTCATGTGTTTTGTGTGTTGAATTATATAATGTCATACGTCGTTAGGTTTTATTTGCAGCACGTGTTCACATTTCAATATGTTTGTAATATTAAGCGGAATATTAAGACCATAAATAATGAAAACAACAACATAATAAAAAGTTCAATACTATGCCACATTAAACAACATAATAATACTAGAAGTACGTGCCGACAGTAGACATAGGGGGCAAATGCACTTTCAAATCCTTAGTCTGAAACATATTGAGTAAGCAACTCATTATCCAAGTACCAGTCCTCTACCACAACCTTGTTGTTGTGGCTAGGCTCACCTACATTGCTCTGATCTGCCTATCGCCTGTAGTAAACGGCCTCTGCTTCATCTGTGGCCACTGCGGCCTGAGTGAAGAACGCATCGTCATCCTCGTCTGTCGGTAAGCCCGCCTCTGCTAGACCGATGAGCTCACTCAGTCTACTAGTGTCTTCCTCAGCCCCCTCCGCCTGCAACCCCGCCTCTGCTAGAGCAATGAGCTCACTCGGTCTGCCAGTACCATCCTCAGTCTCCTACGCCTACAAGCCCACCTCTGCTAGAGCAATGAGCTCACTCAGTCTGCCAGTGTCGTCCTTATCCTCATCCCCCTCATCAGACAACACAATCGGTGATTGAACGGTACAACCAACTCGTGATCTATGCTCATCTAACTTCTTCTCCTCATACCTTGCATGAGCCACCTCTGCGGTATGTTCCTCGTTGCAACCAATCCCTTCATATATAAAATGCAATCAGTTAGCAACGCGATTATATTATATTTAAAATTAGGCAACGAAAAAAGGCTTTTAAGCACGCACTGGCACATAATGCAACAATATGCTTGTTCAAGACCTGCATCTGTACTCTTGTCTCCTCCCTTGCCTCATTCTTTGCCCTCTCTTCCTCTAACGTCATCCATCTCTCCAATCCCCATTTGTTAAGCTCAATATCAATCGGGTTACAAATACCGCGTTGTCTAGCAAACTCACGTATCTTTTCTTTGTGATGTTTAATGAATAGGTTGACATAGTTAGGTCCATATCTCCTTTTCCGTGCAATTACTTGCCTCTTCTTCAGTTCATCCAAGAACTTAGCTTGACCATCATAACATTCCCACCTGCATTTCCTAGTGCTCTATTCAAATAAAAAATTATATCATATATGTCTTAGCAAAAGAAACAAAATACGATTTCATGTTTACCATAAAAATAACCAACCTCATCATACTCAACCATATGACCACAATAATGGTCTATTCCAAGCTCCGAAGGGACTAGGCCATAGTTGAATTTAACACCACATTCACACATGACAGGAGGTGCTTTGTAAATTACCCTTTCTTTCTTTTTTTTCTTAACCTTTCGCGGTTCTTCCGACCATTGTTTCTTAGGACCATACAACCACTCTTTGAAACGACACTTCGCCATTGAAAACACCTAAATAAGAAGACATTAGTACATGAATACATATAGCTCAACATTTCAACACATACACTTTGCACTTACTTCATGCTTGTTTGAACACATAAACTCCAACGTATTCTCAGGGTTTATCACATCTCGATCTCCACAATCGCATAGAGGAGGTTCCTCAAGTCATTTAACTGCGACTAGATGCTTTTCCATAGCTGTCATTGGCGGAGGGTTAGGGGGGGTGGAACCCACCGCTTGAAGTGCTCACGTGGATGTCTCTCTCTAAACCAATCGTCGAAAAGGATGTACCTAGGATCAAACTTGTCTGCACCATCGATCTACTGAAAGAAAAAACACCTCTCATGGTCCTACACAACGAGATTCCAACAAAATATTAGTAGCATACTTACACAAATTAAGAAAAAGGATAGTGGAAACAATT
The DNA here is from genome assembly GCF_019320115.1 of Miscanthus floridulus. Lineage (NCBI taxonomy): Eukaryota > Viridiplantae > Streptophyta > Magnoliopsida > Poales > Poaceae > Miscanthus > Miscanthus floridulus. The sequence goes on along the minus strand of NC_089580.1, from coordinate 178,679,040 downwards.
TCTTATATTAAAATGACTGCATGTGTAGAAGCAACACGCCGCTGTGTCCGGATGTTTCGATTGAAAAACATAAGCCGGGAAACCATAGTCATAGTTAGGGACAGGGAGGTCAGGAGGGATAAGGGCATCTTTGCTAGACGCGTCGGGATATAATTCTCGAGGACGACCTCATTTTCGCCAAAATTCCTCCTGAAATATTTCTTGCATCTAACAAAATGGATGTAATTTAACAAACAAAAATCAAAACATCACAAATAAATGTCAATGAGAATCATAACTACAATACAACCAATTTCGTTCTAAGAACCGAAAGCAATTAAAATTAAACCCTAAACCTACGGTTTCCCATTTGATGCACAACAATGAACCCATAACATAACTACATACGTCTAGGTTTGCTAGCTTTTTCACGCCTTGACATCATTCTACAGTTGTATAATACATATATTGAGGGATAGAATGAAACCCTAAGTAATGATGATTCTTAAGTTCAAAAATCTGACTAATATATACCGAATCGATGCGAAAAAAACTAGGAGGGGAGTGAGGATACCTTGCTCTTGAAGATCTACGGATCAAATCAAAGTTTCTATGGTCCAATATGCCGATTTGTGAGGTAGGGTAAAATAGGGAGAGAAAAAACCCGAGAGTAGGGAGAAAGAAGAGGAAGAACGCTCGGGCATGAAGGTTGGGATGGGGTTAAAATAAAGGCTCGACGTCAGTCACCCTAGCGCCGAGCTCGATGCTAAAATCTACGGCGCCTGCCATGTCACCTTCCACGTCCGCTTCGAGAGCCCAGGATCTCGGCGTCGAGACGCTGGCGCCGAGACATGTTAGCTCAGCGCCAGCATCGATGGCGCCGAGCTAAGTGTCCAGATTCTAAAATATTTCCTTTAAGGATCTATTTATAATTTTTTTTAAAAAGGACTAAAAAGTAAAAAGCTCGGTAGGACCCTAGGAGTGGAGGACTCCGAATTGGATCCACTTCGTCGAGTATATAAGTACCGTAGGGCTAGAGCGCGAGCCTACCCATCGTATCGAACGCAACCAGCGGCATGGAGCTTCTGGAGGAGCTCGTGGAAGAGATCCTTCTCCGCGTACCGCCGGACGAGCCGGCGTATCTTATCCGCGCCAGCCTCGTGTGCAAGTCATGGTTCCGCATCCTCTCAGACCGCAGCTTCCTTCGCAGGTACCGCGTGTTCCACCGAACGCCGCCCTTGCTCGGCTAGCTCCACAACCTCTACTCTCGTCCTGGCCGGATCCCTCGGTTTGTCCAGACAACATCCACGGCCCCCCTCTTCTCCGAGCAGGTGCTTGGTAGCAGCTGCTGGTGGGCCATCGACTGCTGCCATGGCCGCGTGCTGATCCGTACCTTCAAGCCAGCTGACAGGCTAGTCGTTTGGGACCCTGTGACTGGTGATCAGCAGCACCTGAGCGTGCCTGCTTATCCGAGCAATTACCACCTCTATACTGCGGCAATCCTCTGTGCCGCCATGGATGCCTGCGACCACCTCAACTGCCATGGTGGCCCGTTCGTCGTGGTCTATGTGGGAGCTAGTGTTAACTACGACATAAGAGCGAGCGTGTACTCATCAGAGACCCACGTGTGGGGCGCGTCGACCTCTGTTCATGCCGATCGTCATCACTCCATTGACGACGGCACGCAAAGTCTTCTTGTTGGAGGGAGTGCTCTACTTCACCCTCTCGGGCGGCAAGAGCATCCTCAAATACGAGTTTGGCGGCCACCGCCTCTCCGTGATCGACACACCAGGAGTGTTTGGTAACATGGTCATGGCAAAGGCAGAGGACGGAGGGCTGGGGCTCATTACCGTGTTGGATAACTGCGTCTACTTCTGGATGCAGCAAGCTGCTGGCACTAATGACTCTCCTCGCACTAGATGGGCGCAACACAGGGTTATTAAGATCAACACACTTCCTCCGAAACATTATCGATCCTACGCACGTTCACGTGAAGTAATTGGCTTCGCGGATGACAATGATATCATTTTCATCAATAGGGATGAAGGAGTCTTCATGCTAGACCTTAATTAAGTCAATGCATGTGAGGAAGATAGGTGAAAGAGAGACATACCAAACCATATTACCTTACGTGAGCTTTTACACTCCAGGTACTTAGTCTTTGCCTCCTTTTTCTTTAACATGACCACACCCTTAGCTTGTACATGCATATTTCCATTAGTTTTGTGATCATCATAAATATAAACCCAGCGAGGGTTCTCCTATGTTAAACTTGTTTAACTTTAACGATTCATATCTAAAAATTTCCTTGAAAAATAGATTAAGACCATAAGATTTGGCATTATTAGATTATTATGAGAATGACTCTATAATATGCATTTATTTATATTTCAGACTTTATAGATATTTGCTAGTCAAGGTTAGAACAAATATAGCATATATATATATAGGAAAACTAGGCTTATATTTGTGATCAGATTAACCTTATAAGTTCAACCCTTTGTTTCCTTTATGCATTGGTTGTAAGTCCCAGCATTGTTCCTTTCCAGATATTGCTAAGCACAGACCGTCGCCGCCATGAAGATGCAACGATGCATCATCGATCAACATGATCCTCTTAGCTATTGTTGTCTTCTTGATGATTATATAGTGCTTTTGTCTCAGATTGAGAGTTAAAAAGGAGTAGGTGGCCAATTACTATGTTTAACTTATAAGTTGTCGTGCCGCTGTGTCTATTGCTATGCTCCTGTTGCGTGGCAGCGGCATGGAGGCATCTCGGCGGCTTGTGGCCTGCATGGGTGCCATGGGTTGCTTCGGGTCGCCACGTCGGTGGGCGAATGGAATCTAGGTGAAAGCCCTTCTTGACTTTTTGCTCGGGCCGACGGCATTGGCACAACTTGTGTCATCTACCTCCTTGGAGGCATCATCAATGATTCCGTTGTGTTCTGCTAGTTGTAACAATCCTTAGGACGAAAGCCCTTTGTTGCATGCTGCTTCGTGCAATGAAGGTGACGTCCGTGGATATTACGCCCCTTCCTGAAGACGTCGTTGAAGCACTCCTTCCCCTATGGATCTCCTCGATCTTGTACCACCCTCACCGTATCTGCTCCTTGTTGTGCTTGTGTGCCTCATACACCTCTTCGCAGTGGCTTGCTGTAGTGTTTGGCTTTGCCGCAATTGCTTAGTTTACGTGGCGGATGCTTTGTTGCTACCATTTCTCTCCTAGCAGGTGCTTGACCGACGTTGGACACTATGGTGGATGCTTTGCCATTGTTGTCACTTTGGTCCCCTCACTGGCAGATGCTTTTCTGCCAAGAGCGCATTGGCCCTCTCCTTGGCGGATGCTTTGCCGCTGTTACCGTTGGATGCTCGTCTGTCTTCTCTGGGTGGACGCTTTGCCACTGCGGTTTTGTCGCCTCTGTAGGCAACTGTTCCGATGTCTCTTATTCTCATAGGCTCAAATTTATAAGATTTTTTTGGTGTGTTTAGGGCCATCGTTGCTTCTGTTTTCTTGTTGCTTTGCTTTGTTCCAGGTCGCTTATTACTGGCTTGGTGGTTTGTAATATGTCCTATGAGAGAGATCTCTTATCTATGTCTTGTAACTCTCTTTCTTTTAATGAAACACGTGCTAAGTCACATTGGCAAAAAACAATTTATTAACATCTTGTTCATCAGAGGTCAAGGTCAAAAAAACTATAGATTTCTCAAAGAACTGTGGTGCTAATGCAAGCTTGCTCTCTTTTGTTGGGTCGCCCATGGGAATTTGATAATGATGCAACACGCGGACTTATATTATCATGGTTCGTAACTGCGGCTAATGATTAGTAGTCGATGTGTGGAACCTCAGTGGTTAACACTCAGGATACAAGGTGTATCCCAGTTGGACTTGGAAGCCCTTGCTCAAGAGTGCTAGATCAAGGTTTACCGAAGGTGTGCTAGATCTGAATTTTGTAAAAATTGTGCTATTGTTCGGTCAATTATCAGAAGCTCGGAACTGAGAACTAACCAATGTTTCATGTGTTCAGTATTGCGGGCAGCGATGAGCGACCTGCCATGTGTTTATCTATTTGTAGCCTTGCATGCTTGAACTGAATAGATGAAATTGTAAAGAGGTTTCAGAGAAACGAGTTAGTCAAGCCCTTTTTTGGCTTGTATATGTGAAATTATAAAGGGGATTATAATTGTTGCCTCTCAGCTGACGCCTGACGGTGGAGTTGGACGGACAAGATGAATGAAATGGTTCCCGCTGCCACTATGTGCCAGTGTGATCCCCAAACAATTGCGCAGAGTGCATGGACTGATGGATCAGCTGCATCCACCGTGTATCTAGATAGATCAATACGAGTCACTTGATTACTTCGAAGAAAGAGAAAGTGAGATGTGCTTGTGTCTTTAGTGTAACTGCGTAAGGCTATCGCGTGCACACAACACCGTCACCAACCCATCCAAAGTGTCAAACGCAGCATGCTCTTGTCCTGTCCTGCCGATCACGATGTGCGCGCGTCCAAATTTGGAAATGCTCGGTGTAGGGCGTCCCGTCGAAGCGCAGCCGTCCAGACACCTCCTCATTGGGCCTGCGGCCTCCTTAGTGGGCTTTCGGACGGGCAGCCCAGACACCCCACGCAACGGCATCAGTTGTTCCCCACTCGCGACGAGTTTCTGAATAGACATTTCCCCTCACCCGACCATGGTCGCGGACGCGTCCACCTCGTCGCGGAATCCTCCACCGCGCCGCGCAGCGCCTCCACTGTGCCATCCGCCCGCCGCGCCGCCCGCCTTTCCCTAATTTTTTATAATTTAGCCTTTTTTTGAAGAAAATTTACGTTTGGCCCCCCTGGGAGACTTAAACTCATCTTTGGACCCTGGTAACACGTCTCGGCGCCACAGTTCTTGACGCCGAGGTTGAAGACCAGATGATAACATAGCGTTGATGTGGCTCCGACATGGCATAGCTCGGCGCCATAATACATGACGCCGAGCTCGACGCCACAGATCTTGGCGCCGACCTGCACGCACCCGCGCGACGGAATGGGTGCGGGAGACACGGGCGCGAGACGGACTGCGGACTGCGGCTGCTACATGCGCCCTCCTCCCTTGGGACGCATGGCTGGGTTTGCGGGGATAGCTCGGGGTTGCAGTAAATCCTGTGACACCTACCCAGCCTGAAAATATTATCTTCTTTACTCCTGGAATGGCTCCTACAACTGCAAATGCAGATTTGACCTCCCAGAACGAATCCAGATCAGGAGAAGATGTTTCACATGGAAGAGTGAGCTCTTCAGCTGATGGTAGGCCCTTATAAAAGGTTTTCCTGTGTCAGTGATATCTGTTAATCGCCATTTAGATCCCCCGAGTTGTGCCCAGAACTGTGAAACTAGAACCAAATTTGTGGGATCTAAATTGGCCTGACTTGTTTAGATCGTAACTCCACTATTTTATGTTAATAGGTGGCGATGCATTTGAGATCTGGAAATTGTAGTACAGAAATGTTTGTATTTGATGTAAACATTTTTTTTGTCCTTGCAGCTATCGGACAACTGGGTGCACAGCTTGGACCAGCACAACTGAACACTCAGCAACTTGAAGGTATTAGCTCAATGCTTGCCTGCTGTTTGTGCCATGTTTGCTTTTCATTTTGCTTTTAGAAATCATGGATTCTGTTGTTTCCTTAACTTTCAATCACATCCAGTCTTATTTTTAGTAAGAGCAGACGAATAAGACTGAAATCACTGAGATACGGGCTTAAGGCTGAACCTTGATGAAATCCAATTTTAATCGAGAAGTAATCTGGGTTACTGTCGCTATGTAAAAACACCATCAAATTTTCACTGTTAGTAAAAATTGAAGAATTTAATGAAACTAACTTGATATTATGTTATTGCATTTTTTATATAATTGTTCAAAGTTAGTAAAAATGACTTTAATGTGAATAAAGCTAATATAAATTATATTTAAAACAGAGAGGGTAGATCATATTGGCATATTTAATTTCTTAGTGATACAACTATCTTAGCCCTACTTTTCCCTGTACTGAGATGTAATCTATCAGTACTAGAGAAACAAATATACGCAAATAAATAGGGGCTAGCTGATGTGACTCTTCAAGTAATTGAATGCGTTGCACCATCTACTTCTCTGCATGCGCTGCATGGTCCCCAGCCACGTGTCCCGAGGGAGGGGGCGCATGCAGCAGCCGCACGCTGCAGTCCGCCTCGCGGCTGTGTCTCCCGCACCCATATTTCTTTAATGTAAGAGAAATATGCTCGTACCTTTACAAGCGTAGAATAGTACCACATATTAGCTATTCCACTGCTCTAGGCCAACCAGACAGAGAGAGAAACCACTCTCTAGCGTAAACAGGCATTCTCTTTCTCTCTCAAAACTCCAAACCAGTCCTACTAGTAGGAAGCTACTCCTACGTAGCCCATAACCCCTGTGCTGCCACTCTATCGCCCAGCCATACAGCTACTCGCTGTCACTGAGCCAGCGACGCAAGTGCGCAAAGTCGAGCGCGAGAACCCATGAAACCAACCGAGCTCCGCCCCTATTAAGGCCGGCAGGCAGAGGCGGGCTTGACTGGATGCGGTTATCCATGCTCAACGCCAAGATCTACGGTGCCGAGCTCGGTGCCATGTATTCTGGCGTCGAGGTACCGGCCACGTCAACGCCACCTAGGATTTTCTACAGTGCACGGCCAGGCACCTCGGCGCCAAGATCTGTGGCGCCGAGACGTGTTACCTCGGTGCCAGGACTCATGGCGCCGACCCCCATGGTCCAAAGACGAGTTTAAGTCATCTAGGGGGCCAAACGTAAATTTTCTTCGAAAAAGGGCCAAATAGTAAAAAATACGACCGCCTTTCCTGCTCACTGTACGCCCCCACCGCGGCATCTGCCTGCCACGCCGATCCACCGTGCCACTCCACTCTGCCCCGACCTTTGTTGATCGTCTCCACCGTCCCATCCTCCTGCCATGACTACCTGCATTGCGCGGCCCGCCTTAACGGGGATTGCGACGGTTGTCTGTCACCCTAACCCTAGCGGTGCAGGTATGATGCTGGTTGCCTGCCTTCCCACCCACTCTTCCTTCTCCACCGCGACCAAACACCGGTTCCGAGTGATGCATACAAGATCAGGCGGGGATGTGTCGCCAGTCAGGGGCGACTCGTCCAGCAGCGCCGATGAGGAGGCACGAGGCAGATGCTGGGCAGGGACGTGGTCGCGGGTGTCTGGCAGTGAGGAAGGTCCCCAACAGCAGGGCATGAGGGGGTCTGACAGTGAGCAAGGTCCCCAACAGCAAGGCAGGACAATCATCTTCGAGCAAAGGACGAAGCAACATCTCTGTGAAGAAATCTCCAATGAAGAAGGTCCCGAACCAGGAAGGTATGTCATTGAATATGTAGCTCCTGGGTACCTAAAGCATCTCATATGCACATTTTTAGAATTCGTAAATGCAATACACAAGATGATAGTGTGTTCAATGTATGTTGGTGGTGCTTGCTAGGCAGTAGATGCATATGTCCAATGACTACATATATTGAAGGAATGTAATTAAAACCTCGAGATCAGACAAGTCAGTATTCTTTACTACATCTCCAATGGGGCTAGTGTTGGATAGCAACTTTGAAGATGTATGCTGATTCCTGCTAGGGTTAGTGTTGGATAAAAATTTTGAACATGTTTCATTGTGTTGTCTTGCGTTGTTTCACCATGATATGTCCAGTGTTTCATGTCTTCTTCATATATTTTTTTGCAACAATCAACTATAGGGCGTCTATATATTGGCATGTTTCATTTTTTAAATGTGATGTGTTATTGGCGTATCTATGTTGTCCACCTACGTGTTGGAACATGTAGCAACGTGTGTCTACTTTTTTTATGCGTTATTATGAATTGTGTACCCCAGTTTTTGGATTTGATTTTAATATATTTTTTCTTTGTCTTTTTTACGCAGGAATTAATGCTCCCAAAACCAAAGGCAAAGGCAATGGATACCCCTTCATAACAAGATTTTCAGTTCACAGGATCCGTGACCATGAGTTCAGTCAAGATCAGATAGGGTGGATTGAAGAGGCTGGTTTTGGTGCTTTACTTGCCATGTCTGAGTTTTCCATCCATGTGAAGCTCGTTGCATGGATCATGAAGCACATTGATGTTGATTTGAGAGAGTTTAGACTCAAACATAAAGTCATTGTATTTGATAAGCAGCTTTTTTGCAACATTCTTGGTGTACCTAGCGGAGAAGAGTCTGTTAAGCTTACTTCCACCGCCGATCAATATGAAGCATTCTAGAAGATTCAGGAGCCTTTTATGGATGGATTCAGAGGAAAGTGGCCCAAGTGCATGGAGGTGTTGACTAAACCTAAGGACAAAGACTCTTTTATGAGGGCATTCATGTTGCTTGTCTTGGGGTTTGTACTCTGCTTAGGAACAGATAATGCAACCACCCTACGGTACTTGTACAACTTACAAGATGTTTCTAAAATCAAATCATTTGACTAGGCTAGGCACATCCTTGATGAGTTGATGAATCAAGTCCAAAAGTACTAGACCCGAGATCCTGAAGCTGAAGGTGCTGCCGCAAGCCCCTACCTTCTGTTTTGGCGGTATGCTCATTTTTCCCTTTTGTCTTATATTCTTTTCTATAGTCCCATTGTAATAACTTTGCTAATCTGTTTCATTGGTACCACCTCATGTGTTGCAATAGCTATCTATATATGTTTCAGTACATATGTTTTCATATACTTCAGCGCTGATTTTCTACTATTTCATTGGTACTACCTCATGTGTTGCAGTAACTATCTATATTTGTTTCAATACATATGTTGCCATATACTTCTGCCTTGATTTTCTACTGTTTCATTGGTACTACCTCATGTGTTGCAGTAGCTATCTATCTATCTATCTATATTTCAGTACATATGTTTCCATATACTTCAGCCCTGATTTTGTACCATTTCATTGCTACTACCTCATGTGTTGCAGTAGCTATCTATGTATGTTTCAGTACATGTGCTTCTATATACTTTAGCCCTGATTTTCTACTATTTCATTGCTACTACCTCATGTGTTGCAGTAGCTATCTATACATGTTTCATTACATGTGCTTCCATATACTCAGCCCCGATTTCCTAAATGTTGGGCCTTCATGTTTTTTTGGTTGTATGTAGATTGCGTACATGAACCACCTTGACATACCTGCTGACCGAGCTACTCACAAGATCAATTATTCTGTCCCACGCATTTGCCATCTTACCAACAACAACTTTAAATTCGTTGAAAGTGTTGACAGGAGTAGGCTACATCTTAATGCATATGGGCGGCAACCTGTGAGTTTGATGCTTTTTTATCTTCATTCATCTTTGGTCATTTCTTTTAGTCATTATGTTATTTCTTGACATAATATATCTTCATTCATTGTTAGTTCTAAATGACCAGCCCCTACCCTACCCCGGTGCCCATGACTGGTTACATTCCACCCACACCGCCAAAGCCTAAAGAAGAGGCCATGGGGCCACCCCCGCTGCCAATGCATGAAGAAGAAGAAGCACCCGTGCAGCCAAGTCTTAAGGACCAGCTAGATTGCCTAGACACTTCCAACCGCCGTCCAGTTGATACTCCTACGGTTGCCATTGAGGTGATTTTGTCAAAACCCTCTCATAATTTTCATACATGTTGCACAATGTGCATTCATATGTTGCAGTGTAATTTTCCCCATGTTTCATTTACTCCACTTCATATGTTGCAGTGTCATTTCCTACATGTGTCAGTGACCCTATTTTATATTGCGCAAATATATATGTATATATATGTTTGCAATTTCCTATGTTTGACATTGCATATATTATTTTATTGCAATCCCTTCCTGAAGAATACCAAGTTCTATTGGCTCAGCATAATTCTTTGGTGGAGAACAATTTTGATGAGCCTGTGCAGGCAATGAAAGAGCAAGGAAAGGTGATCATGGCAAAGCGTGGTGCTGAGTTGCCTTCTAAGTTGATCCATCTGAACAAACGTCTGAATGATGTTGTTGATTTGGCAAGTAAGATGAGTCAGCTAAAGAAGCCTTCCAATGATATTACTAACGTGCATCCTACACTAGATCCAATAGCTTCACCTGCTGAGTCACCCAAAAAACCATCCAACCCACTAGAGAGTGCAAGACATGCAAATACTTCTAGTGCACCAATCCCACCAGAGGACAGAACAGATGAATCAACTCCTTCCGCTCCACCAATCCGACCAGAGGAGAGTACAAAAGGTCCAATTCCTTTCCCTCCACCAATCCCACCAGAGGAGAGTACAAAAGGTCCAGTTCCTTCCTCTGCACCAATCCCACCAAAAGAGAGTACAAAAGGTTCAATTGCTTCCCCTCCACCAATCCCACCAGAGGAGAGTAAAAGAGGTCCAGTTCCTTGCAAGCCATCAGTCCCTTCGTATGTACATGATATCCCTTTATTTGACCTATTCAAACTTGATGAACCAGAGTTCGAAGATATCTATGGAGAAAGATCTAGAAGCCCTATGCCTACTGGTAAACAATATGATTTTTTCATCCATCTCATTTTATGTGTTCAAATGCGGCTTCTTTGTTTAACACATCTTTTTTCCCTTTTTGTCTTATATTCTTTTGTAGCCCCATTGCAATAACTTTGCTAATCTATTTCATTGACACCGCCTCATGTGTTACGGTAGTTATCTATATATATTTTAGTACTTATGTTTCCATATACTTCAGCCCTGATTTTCTAGTGTTGCATTGGTACTACCTTATGTGTTGCAGCAGCTATCCATATATGTTTCAGTACATATGTTCCATATACTTCAGCCCTGATTTTCTACTATTTCATTTGTACTATCTCATGTATTGCAGTAGCTATCTATATATATTTAAGTACATATGTTTCCATATACTTCAACCCTAATTTTTTGTCCTGGGGACACCACCAATGAGGCTTCCAAGGATAGACAAACAGGCTCAAGCACAATAAAAAAAGGAATAGAAAGAAGAGGAAAATAATTTATGTTGGCCTTGGGCTGAAGCAAAAAAAGATCCAAGGGTGATGATGATGATACCAAAGAAATTTGGAACAAGTTTTTGGCTAAAGGAGCTTTTGATCAGGGATTCAAGATAGAGGGTGAAAGCCAACCATGAGTTTACCCACTCACAACTCCCCATGCCTTTTTTCACTTTGACTTGTCCTACATTTATGCCCTGTGTTAATGTGCTGTCAATGTCTGTTGCATTAGGCTTGCTTATTTGTTGTGAATACATTATTCATGTGTTGAAACTAGCTCTTTTTTTGTTTCCATAATTCATTCATACCTGTTGCATTAAGTGATCAGTTAGCTTTTGCTTGTTTGCCACCTTTGTAGTCTTCACTTTTTAAAATAAAAAATAAAAACTGGCTCTACTTCATTCATATGTGTTCAAGTAGTTGTAGCCATAGCTTTATTTAATTGTTGCAAGTGTATTTTTCAACTGTTGAAATAAGCTTCTATTGGTTTAGCACTTCACTCATCTTTCTTCTAGTAGGTTTTGATTATACATCAGGTTGTGGTAATTATATCGCCTTTTCTTTTCTACAAGGCCACCTTTCATTGAGATCGATGGCTTCCACGTTACGTACGATGAGTTCTATGACTCCTTCAAGCCAAGGGGATTGGTTGTTAACAATGTAATGGCCTTGTGGAGTTACCAGTTTAATCTTGACCACCTTCAATTGTATGAAGAGAAAAAAAAAACAAGAGATATAAAATTTGCTTTCCCCCAGTTGGCCACGGTAATGATACAATACATGTGACTTTCCAGTTCAAACTAAATTCCTAGAACTCATCTTTTATTTAGTTTTTTTTCCTTTTTATGTGTGCTGGATAGGACTTCATGAGTGTGTATCCAGCTTCTTTCTAACATGATGGGACTTTCAAGAACATTTACACCAAGATAAACGAAAAATGGACTATCACCAAGATGGATCTGGTACGTGAGTTGTATATACATTGTTTGGTTTCAATGAAATACAATTAACGATGTTGTCAAAGGTGCCACATTAATTTATTTAATTTTACATAACCATACTATGTAGATGTTCTTTCCGATAGTATTTGAGAATCACAGGGTGCTTCTTTGTGTTAGTATGTTCATGAAGCAAATTGCTTTCTTTGACTCTTTGAGTGCCTCCAAGGAGAGTACATGTTTGAAGCGTGCCTAGAACTTGGTAAGTGGCTTCCTTGCTGAAAGCATCTAGGCCTCTAGTTGGGTTTCAGTGATTAATGACAATACAAGATTACTATGACTAACGTGTGTTTTGCAGAGACAAGTAAGTTAGGTCATGGTAATGGAGATCAATTGGGCAATCAAGGTTGTCATGCCCCTACGATGGAAATCGTTTCGGTTTTCAAAGGATGGACGACAAGGTTAAGGATGACTAGTTCTAAGTGTCGATTGGAGTTGGAGTGACACTTAGAGTAGTTTAGGACTTTGTTTTTCCTTTGGCCGTACTATAAAGGGGGGTATGGACTGGGTAGCTTGACCTAGGTGAGTCTAGTGAGTTAGGTGTGGTGCATACTTGTTAAAACCTAGCTCTAGGTAACTCCTATGAATGCCTAAGATCCTTTGGAGCAAACTTCATTCACATATGATCGAGAGTTGGAAGTGAATGGAGGGTCAAATGCTGATCGGACGCTGGCCCCGGTGTGACCGGAACAGTTGGCCGCAGGGTCCGATCAGTTCATTTGATCAAGCAGATTACAGTTCTATGTCGACCGGACGCTGGAGAGGTCAAGTGACCGGACGCTGAAAGGCAGCGTCCGGTCGACTACAGTAAGGTTCCAGTAAGGGTTTAATGTGACCGGATACGTCCGGTCAAGTAGTGATCGGACCCATGCTAAGCGTCTGGTCAACACATTTTCACTGGTTCGCGGGTTGAACTGACCGGAGCGTCCGGTCACCTCGCAGAAGCTCATAACGATTTCGTTTTTTCAGGATGCCTTATAAATAGAAGCTCCACTCGTGTGTGGAGTTACTTTTGCTCATTCCAACAGCTGAGAAACATGTTTGTGAGTGCCAAGAAGAGCAAGGTCCTAGTGAGGTGATTGAGATTCAAGAATCTAAGAGAGTAGCCTCATTAGTGAATCAAGAGTAGCCAAGTGTGCATCCATCTTCTCATTAGGCTTTGCGTGGTCAAGTGAGAGTTCGTGCTTGTTACTCTTGGTGATCGCCATCACCTAGATGGCTTGGTGGTGATTGGGAGCTTGGTGATCACCCGACGGAGCTTGTGGGTGACCCAACTCAAGTTGTGAGCGGCTTTGGGTGATTCGCCGCGACGGAGTGTCACAGAATCAACCCGTAGAGAGCACTTGATCCTTGCACAAATCAAGGGGGAGCTACACCCTTGTGCGGGTGCTCCAACAAGGACTAGTAGGGAGTGGCAACTCTCCAATACCTCAGCAAAACATCGCCGCGTTCTTCTCTCTCTATTTACTTTGAGCATTTACTTTGAGCAATTCAATACTTGTTCTTACATTCATAGAATTGCCATGCTAGAGTAAGTTTAGAACATAAGTTGCAAGTCCATTGTGCGTTAGATTAATAGAAACACTTTTCTAGGCACAAGGGGTTAATTGGGCTAACCGTAGGATTTGATTATTGCAAGAAAATTTAGAATTAGCCCAATTCACCCCCCCCCTCTTGGGCATCTTGATCCTTTCAATTGGTATCAGAGCCTCGTGCTCACATTTTTAAGCTTAACCGCTTAGAGAAAGATGTCTCATGGGGATGGACCTCCTCCTATCTTTGAGGGAGATGACTTTCCATATTGGAAAATCCGTATGGAGGCGTACTTAGAAGCTCTAGACATTGGTATTCTTAGAGCCGCCTCACAAGGCTTCCCAAAACCTCGGGATGCTACTAACCTACAAGGCGATGAGGTTAATTATGAAAAATGGAATGCAAAGGCTCGCAACACCATCTTTAGAGGCCTTTGCAAAGATGTGTTCAACCGTGTAAGGAACCATAAAGACACCCATGCACTATGGTCGGACGTTTGGGCGCTCCATGAGGGAACCAAGAGTGAGCGTGAGGAACGCTATCATCTTGTGATTAAAAAACTAAATTCATTTGAAATGCTTCCCAAAGAAAATGCTAATGAGATGTATTCTCATTTAAATGTTCTTGTAGAGGAAGTTAATGGGCTTGGACTTACTCAAATGTCACCATCCGATGTTATAAGAAAGATCTTGAGTGTCCTCCCCATTGACAAATATGGGCACATTGTGACCGTGCTACATCAAGGTGATCTTTTCGCCGCTACACCGACACAAATCTTGGGAAAGATCAATGCTCATGAGATGTACATGTACATCACGCCACAAGATGGCTCATCCTCTACAAAGAAGAAAGAGAAGGACTTAGCATTCAAAGCTAGCCAAGATAAGGGCAAAGCAAGACTTGAGTATGAGAGCTCAAGTGATGAAGAAGATGATGAAGAAAGTCTTGCTCTCATGGTGAATAAGACCGACAAGATGCTAAAGAAGCTAAACAAGAGTGGCATCAAGTTTGACGGCAAGAAGAAGAAGTTCTTCACTAGCTCAAGAAGAAAGCCAATCTCCGAGATGGATTGCTACAATTGTGGCAAACATGGTCATCTAGCTCATCAATGCACAAAGCCCAAGAAAGACAAGTTTAAGAACAAGAACAAGGGCAAGAAAGATGACTCAAGTAATGAAGATGAAGATGAGAAGAAAAAGAACAAGCCATACAAGAAGAGAGATGGCAAAAAGAGGGACTTCTACAAGAAGAAGAGTGGAAAGGCCTACATTGTCGGTGATTGGCTCACAGACATTGATTCATCAAGTGGATCATCTGATGATGATAGTGACAATGAGAAGGTGGCCGCCATTGCTATTGATCTTGCATCTTCACCGCCACCATTGCCATCATCTTCTATACACCTATGCCTTATGGCCAAGGGTGAACGCAAGGTAACTAAGAATGATGATAGTAGTGATGATGAGCAAGCTAGTGATGATGATAGCGATAGCAATGATGATGATTCACCTACATATGATGATCTTGTCAAAATACTAAGAAAATACACTAAGATCATTAGAAAGAGTAGAGCTACAAATGAAAAGCTTGATGCTAAAAATGATTCACTCTTAGCTAAGTGTGATACATTGGAAAAGGCTAATGATGAGCTTAGAGAAACTAATGATGCTATATCATCCAAACTCAAGGAGCTCAAATCTTCTAAGAAAGAGCTTAAAGATAAACATGATAAACTTGAGTGGGTGCACAATGAGCTCATCACTAGTCACAACAAGCTAAAAGATGAGTATACAACTCTTAAGATCAATCATGATACTCTTGTCATTGCTTAAGAATTCCTACCAAATGAGTCACATGATGCTACTAACCATGTTGTTAAGATTGATATAGCTACATCATGTAATGATTTGATTGATGAGAGCATTGAGCAAGGATCTAGTGGCAAAGGCAAGCAAGTGGTTGAGTGCAATGACTATGATGAATATGTCAAGCTCAAGAACACAAATGAGAAGCTCATGAAAGGTCTTAAAGAAATAAAAAGCCACAACACTATTGTGCTAGAAACTCTTGATCATGACAAAGAGTTGATTCTTGAGAATGAGAAGCTCAAAGAAGAAAACAAGAAGCTCAAGGAAGAGAAGAAAGATGATGCTCTAAAGGAAGAAAATAAGAAGCTCAAGTTAGAGAAAGAGCATCTCAAGATTGGATTGAGCAAGTTTGCTAGAGGCAAGCATCTCCAAAGTGAGCTACTTATGAACACCATCATGAAGATGGATAGAAGTGGCATTGGATATGTGGCAATTATAGAGAAGAAGAAGGCTCAAGTTCAACAACAACAATCAAAGCCAAAGCCAAAGCCAAAGAGATGTTTTGAGTGTGGACAAGAAGGCCACTTTGCTCATAAGTGTCAAACTCCACCGCCACAACCCTTGCCCAAGCATGCTAGACCCTTTGCCTTCAATGCTCACTACATGCTTAGAAAGGACTCTAATGGAAAGATGAAAGTCATGTTTTTAGGTCCCCCTAACAAGAATAGGCCTAAGAAGATTTGGGTGGCTAAGTCACTTGTTGAGAAGGTGAAGGGCCCTCAACAAGTTTGGATTCCTAAAGCTTGAATCTCTTGCGTGTAGGTAAACTATAAGACCGGTGGAAGTCATTAGGTTATTGATAGTGGTTGCACTCAACATATGACCGGTGATCCTCGTATGTTCACCTCACTAGATGAAGAGCTAGATGGATAAGAGAAAATAACATTTGGAGATAACTCAAAGGGCAAGGTTAAAGGATTGGGTAAAGTGGCAATATCAAATGATCATTCCATCTCCAATGTGCTCTATGTTGCTTCATTGAGCTTTAACTTGCTATCCGTTGGACAATTGTGTGATCTTGGCTTCCAAGGCTTGTTCACCAAGAAGGAGGTTGTTGTATCCAAGGTAGATGACAATCAAGTGATATTCAATGGATTTAGATACAATAACTTATATCTAGTGGACTTCACCTCCGAAGATGTAAATTTGAAGACTTGCCTATTCACCAAAACAATATTTGGGTGGCTATGGCATAGAAGACTTGCTCATGTTGGGATGAACTCACTCAAGAAGCTTATGAAGAATGATTTGGTAAGAGGGTTGAATGATGTGAAGTTTGAGAAGGACAAGCTTTGTAGTGCATGTCAAGCCGGCAAGCAAGTTGCAAATACTCATCCAACCAAAGCTTTCATGTCAACCACAAGAGTGCTAGAACTCCTACACATAGATTTATTTGGACCAACAACATACAAGAGTTTGGGAGGGAATTTCTATTGTCTTGTGATTGTTGATGACTATTCAAGGCATACATGGATATTCTTCCTTCATGACAAATTTGAAGTTGCATCTTACTTCAAGAAGTTTGCCAAGAGAGCTCAAAATGAATTTGAAGTGAAGCTCAAGAAGATAAGAAGTGACAACAGAAAAGAATTTGACAACACAAACATTGAAGCTTATTGTAATGAGTTGGGATCAAGCATGAAGTCTCCGCAACTTATACTCCTCAATAAAATGGTATAGTTGAGAGAAAGAACTGGACTTTGATCACTCTTGCAAGGACAATGCTAGATGAGTACAACACCCCTGAAGCTCTATGGGAAAAAGCAATCAACACCACATGTTATGCATCAAACTGCCTATTCCTTCAAAAGTTCCTTGGCAAGACTTCTTATGAGTTACTCAATGGAAAGAAGTCGGACGTCTCTTTCTTTAGGGTGTTTGGTTGCAAATACTACATCTACAAGAAGAGGCAACACCTAGGGAAGTTCCAAAGATGTTATGATATTGGTTTTCTTGTTGGTTACTCAATCAAAGTCCAAAGCATATAGAGTATTTAATCATGCCACCTGGCTTGGTTGAAGAAATATATGATGTGAATTTGATGAATCTAACGGCTCCTAAGGAGCACATGAGAATCTTGATGATGTAGGTGATGAACCATTGAGGGAGGCTATGAAGAATATTTAGATGGGAGACATCAAGCCAAAAGATGAATGAAGATGATGTACAAGTCATTGATCAACCTTCTTCATCAAGTGTGCCATAAGATGGTGAAAAAGATAGGAGAGTAGAAAATGAAGATACTCATATCTCCTATGAGCAAATGGTGGTACAAGCACAAGATATTGATGCTTCCACAACCTCCTCCTCAAGTGGTTAATAGAAGAAATACACCTCTCCTATAAGATCATCCACAAGATCTCATCATAGGGAGTCCATCAAAGGGTGTAATGACTCGATCTCAAAAACTTACTTATTTATTGCTTATCACTCTTTTGTCTCTTGCTATGAGCCTACCAAGGTAGAAGAAGCTCTCAAAGATCCGGATTGGAATCAATGCCATGCATGAAGAGTTGAACAACTTCACTCGCAATGAAGTTTAGGACTCTTGAAGTAGCGACCAAAATGGTGCAAGAGTCATTGGAACAAAGTGGGTGTTCCGCAACAAGCAAGATGATCAAGGTATTGTTGTGAGGAACAAGACAAGACTAGTTGCAAAGGAGTTCTCTCAAGTTGAAGGTTTGGATTTTGGAGAGACCTTTGCACCGGTTTACAAGATTAGAAGCCATCCGTATCCTTCTTGCATATGCATCACATCATGAAATGAAACTATATCAAATGGATGTGAAAAGTGCATTTTTAAATAGGCTTTATTAATGAACTAGTCTATGTTGATCAACCTCCCAGGTTTGAAGACCCTAGATATCCTAATCATGTTTATAGGTTGTCCAAGGCACTATATGGGCTTAAGCAAGCCCCAAGAGCTTTGTATGAGCGCCTTCGGGACTTCCTCATTGAGAAGGGGTTCACCATTGGGAAGGTCGACACCACACTATTCACCAAGAAGCTTGATGGGCATACCTTCATTTGTCAAGTATATGTTGATGATATCATCTTTGGATCATCAAATGAAGACTTATGCAAAGAATTTGGTGATTTGATATCAAAGGAGTTCGAGATGTCCATGATTGGTGAGCTTACATTATTTCTTGGTTTTCAAGTCAAGCAAATGAAAGAAGGCATCTTCATCTCTCAAGAGAAATACATAAAAGATCTTCTCAAGAGATTCAAGATGGATGAATATAAGTCAATCAAGACACCAATGCCTACCAATGGACATCTCGACCTAGATGAGGGAGGTAACCCGGTTGATCAAATTCTCTACCGTTCTATGATTGGTAGCTTGTTATATTTAACCGCATCTAGGCCCGACATTATATTTAGTGTGTATATGTGTGCTAGATTTTAAGCTAGTCCTAAGGAAACACATTTAATTGCCATAAAAAGAATCCTTAGGTATCTTAAGCACACACTAAGCATTGGCCTTTGGTATCCCAAAGGAGCTATATTTGAATTAGTTGGCTATTCCGATTTGGATTACGCTGGATGCAAAGTTGATAGAAAGAGCACATACAGAGGGTGCCATTTGCTTGGTAGATCACTTGTATCTTGGTCCTCTAAGAAACAAAATAGTATGGCTTTGTCTACCACCGAAGCAGAATACATTGCCAGTGGGTGCTTGTTGTGCACAAATTTTATATATGAAACAAACTTTGCTAGACTATAGGTATAGTTCTAGAAAAGGTACCTCTTTTGTGCTGATAATGAAAGTGCGGATAAAACTTGCAAATAATCTAGTTCAACACTCTTCGCATCAAGCACATAGATATACGTCCATCACTTTCTAAGAGATCATGTTGCTAAAAATGATATATCACTAGAAGGTGTAAGAACCGAAGATCAATTAATGGATATCCTTCACTAAACCGCTAGATGAGGCTACATTTTGTAGATTGCGGAATGAGCTCAATGTACTTGACTTTAGCAACTTCACTCAAAATTGAGCTTGTGTTGTCCCTTGCATTCATTATAATATACAACATGTTTAATTTTTGGCAATGCATATAGGGCTTGTCTAACATGGTTAAGATAACCGCCGAAAAGCGTGTGAAGAAGCTTAACCTTGGATCAAACTTAACAAGCAACTAGATTTACTTACAAAGTATTGCATATGCATGGATGTTGTTTTGTCGTTTTGTTCCATTTGCCCTCTTATTGCCTATTTTCTTAAAAAGAATTATAGCCTAAGGCAAAATATTTTAAAAAATATGAGGGTTTGAGAGAGGTCACTCACATCAGTCCCAATTGGTGTTTATTTGGATCTTATTCAAGTTGGGACTTGATTGGGAACTAGGCAGCGCGAAGGAACTTTGAAGATTTGCTGGAAAAGGATCCACCGGACGCTGCTGTCCTAGCGTTCAGGATAGTTCACAGGAGGTGAACTGCTGCTGAAGGAGTGACCGGACGCTGCGTTTGTGTGTCCGGTCAGGAAGGGATCCAGCGTCCGGTCATTTGAAGAAGAAACAGGCTGTATTGACCGGACCCTGCCTACGTCCGGTCATGGACCACCGGACGCGTCCGGTCATGATTCCAAAGGAATTGGACCTCTCTAGAATCAACCGGACGCTGGGTGGTAGCGTCCGGTCGCTACCACCGGAGCGTCCAGTCAGTGGATCTCGCGCGGCATCAGGACTCATCTTCTGTTTTCTTATCTGTTGCGTTGGGGGACCTATTTAATCCAATCCAGCCATACCACCCCTTCCAGTCCAATGCCCTAGCCGCCGATGCCGCCACAGCACGCCTCGCCAGCTCACCGCGCGCCTCCCGTGCCAACGCCGCCGTCCAGCTCCATGCGCCGCCATCCACTGCAGCCGCATGCCACCACCGTCCGCCCCTGCTCCATGCCCTTGCTAGCCACGCACGCCAGCGAGCCTCCTCATGCGCTCAAGCCACCGCACGTCACCTCATCGTCATCCCCTGCTCCCACGCGCCTCTCGCGATCCAGCACCGCCAGAGCCGAGCCAGTGCGTCCGGTGTCTCTAGCCAGCGCGTAGCTCCTCCACGCCGATCTGTCTACCCCAGCCCTGCATCTGCGCTAGTAAGGCCCTTCTACCGATTCATCTAATTACCTAGCGTCAGTGCAGCAA
The DNA here is from genome assembly GCF_019320115.1 of Miscanthus floridulus. Classification (NCBI taxonomy): domain Eukaryota; kingdom Viridiplantae; phylum Streptophyta; class Magnoliopsida; order Poales; family Poaceae; genus Miscanthus; species Miscanthus floridulus. The sequence goes on along the minus strand of NC_089580.1, from coordinate 178,658,500 downwards.
CCCCAACTTCGTCATTGTCGCTGATCCCCAGCCAATTCTTTGCAGAGCTTCGTGAACCCTAACCCTAGCCAATTCAGTGTTTCCCCATGCGACGTCTCTCCTTTTCCCAGATCGTTGATCGTTAGGTAGCATGCCCGTCGCTTCAATATTCATACCTACATTGCTTGCTTCCTAGGGTTTTTGCATCTATTAGATATATTGTATTTATTCGTATATCCATCTATTCTATTGTGCAGCGAGTCGGTGCCATTGAGGTTCTTGTGGTAGTTGTCAGTCAACTCGGAGCCAAGCTCGCGAGTACGGATCGAGGCTAAGCCTCAAGAGTGTCAGTTTGACAGTTGATCTTCATCAGCGGCAGTTCATCTTCTTGTCAGATCAGATGGCTTGCATGAAGAATGTTTGTGGTGGTCCAGGAGATGATGATTGGAGGACCCCGCCTCGCTAGCCTATAGGATCGAAAGGCAAGGCAACGAAGCAGGTGACATCCAAGAAGCGCAAGTACCCCGACGTAGAGACAGCGAGAGCAACAACAGTCGCTGAGGCCACAGAGCGTGCCGAGAGAGGAGGTGCCCGTAGTGGAGTTGTCATAGCAGATCATCTGGCACTAGACGCGCAGGGCAAACTGAGGGAGATTGAGCGACTTCATGGTAGTCCACCCGGGACTGTCATGATGGCAGGACGTCGTGATGAGGACATGGCACCTTCAGATATGACCACATGTACATGTCACTATTTGATTGTAGGTTCAAATGTGTTTCATAATGGAAGTTCATCAAAGTTGAACTTTTGATTCATCGGCAGCCCGACAGTGCCTCATTGGGAAGGCCATAACTCATCCATCCAGAGTGCGATTGAGGTCAATGAGCACTTGATGGAAAGCTTGTTTGATAAGCTTTCAAATAGATCTAGTTCCATCTCAATATCACATCGACAAGGCCTCCAAATCACCAATATATTCTGTTGCTATTTTTGGCGGGAGCTACACTATTGTCGTGGGCTTGTTAGACATCCTTGGGACCCAGGCCCAAGTTGGAGCACACCCCAAGAAGATGGAGAATGCCTAAGAGATGGCCTTGGACGTCCTCCTCCTTGGCCACCACCTTAGGAGGCCAGCAAGGACGTCCAAGCCAAGCCATAGGCCCAGTCCAATCCGAGTTCGAGTCTGCCTCAGCTGTCAGGACCAGTCTGCAATAAAAAGGACGCCCAGGACGCATCCGGACTCCATTTTTTATGATCCACATATGGATGGAAAGATAATTTCATAAGGAAACCAATGGAAGTGATCCCACATCAAAATTCCATCAGAATCGATGGGAATCATCAAAACAAGTTGACATCCAGAATCTGTCACGGCGCTGCATCGTCGTCTTTTGGGCCGTTGGGCCTTGTAACGTGTTGGGACACCTTTAGGACATGGAGAGGGATCCTTGGACATCCCTTAGGCTATATAATCAGTAACCACCACCTACATTAGGTTTTAGGGTTTTGTTTTAGATCAATCTGTCATTGAACAGTTGTCATTATCGGTTTGCAAGACCCCAACTTCGAGTGCTTAATCATTCATCTACAATTGTCACTTCAATTGAGTTGCGTTTTATCTTGTTCCTGCTTGTGTTCTTCGATTCGCAACAGGGATTAGCCTTCTTGGCGAGGTCAACCGGATTGTGACACGGTTGATAACCAGAGGAGATGTTGTGCTAAGGTTGCAGGGTTTGGGTCTTTGTGATCTGAAACCGGATCGGTGTGTCGCTCTCTGAACAAATCGTTATTTATCTTGAACCTGATGGAAGATTGGAATCCCCGTCTACATTAAGTGGTAATGAGGACATGGCACCTTCAGATATGAACAATGATTATAAGGTGCACTCGTTCCTACATTTGCATAGTGACTTTGGTTATAATTCACTTGGTTCCACATGTACATGTCACTATTTGATTGTAGGTTCAAATGTGTTTCATAATGGAAGTTCATCAAAGTTGAACTTTCGGTTCGTCGGTAGCCCAATAGTGCCTCATTGGGAAGGCCATAACTCATCCATCCGGAGTGCGATCGAGGTCAATGAGCACTTGATGGAAAGCTTGTTTGATAAACTTTCAAATAGATCTGATTCCATCTCAATATCACATCGGCAAGGCCTCTAAATCACCAATATATTCTATCGCTATTTTTGGCGGGAGCTACACTATCGTCATGGACTTGTTAGACATCCTTGGGATCCAGGCCAAGTTGGAGCACACCCCAAGAAGATGGAGAATGCCTAAGAGATGGCCTTGGATGTCCTCCTCCTTGGTCACCACTTTAGGAGGCCAGCAAGGACGTCCAAGCCAAGCCATAGGCCCAGTCCAATCTGAGTTCGAGTCTGCCTCAGCCGTCAGGACCAGTCTGCAATAAAAAGGACGCCCAGGACGCATCCGGACTCCGTTTTTTATGATCCACATATGGATGGAAAGATAATTTCATAAGGAAAAACCAATGGAAGTGGTCCCACATCAAAATTCCATCAAAATCAATAGGAATCGTCAAAACAAGTTGACATCCAGAATCTATCACGGCGCTACATCGTCGTCTTTTGGGCCGTTGGGCCTTGTAACGTGTTGGGACACCTTTAGGACGTGAAGAGGGATCCTTGGATGTCCCTTAGGCTATATAATCAGTAACCACCACCTACATTAGGTTTTGGGGTTTTGTTTTAGATCAATCTGTCATTGAACAGTCGTCATTATCGGTTTGCAAGACCCCAACTTCGAGTGCTTAATCATTTATCTGCAATTGTTACTTCAATTGAGTTGCGTTTTATCTTGTTCCTGCTTGTGTTCTTTGATTCGCAACAGGGATTAGCCTTCTTGGTGAGGTCAACTGGATTGTGATATGTTTGATAACCAGAGAAGACGTGGTGCTAAGGTTGCAGGGTTTGGGTCTTTGTGATCTGAAACCGGATCGGTGTGTCGCTCTCCGAACAAATCATTGTTTATCTTGAACCTGATGGAAGATCAGGATCCCCGTCTACATTAAGTGGTAATCAGAGCTTCAGGTATACCGTCAAGTTTGCATCTTACCCTTAGTTCGAGTGTTTTTGCTTTTATCCCATAGTCCAATACCATATTTATTTCCTATCCTATAACCATCCACGCCATAGCCTTTGCATGATTCAGTTTCAGAGTCCGCTTTGTTGAGTTTGTGTTCTAGGTCAAAGTCTTGTTGCTGGTTTAGATTGTGTTCTTTTCTAGTTTGTGTTGATACCTCCATCCGCCGCTATTCCATATCACCATCGGTTTGCATCTTGTGTCCACTAAATCCCTGATTCAAGCAGCTTTCTTAAAACAGTCATAACTTTTGCATCCGAACTCGAAACGGGACAAATTTTATATCTACGGAGAACAGCAAAAAATTTTAGATCTATTTCATCCCAGCTTTGCTTGGTTCGCAAAAATTAGATTTGCGAAATTCGATTAGGAAAATTGAGTTTCTAGGCCCACAAGTTTTGGTATGCTTTTTAGAGCACAGTCCTAATTTTCTATAGGCCACATCTTTTATTCAATTGAGCTCAAATTTTTTTGTGGTTAATTCTTGTGTGCTCCTTTTTGAGAAAAAAATATCAAAAGAGCAAAAGCAAGAAAAAAAAGATTGGACAAAAAAATAAAAGAAAAAAATACTAAAAGAGAATAGAAGATATCGAAAAGGAGCACATAAGGAACACTCAATAGCTCTATTGTTTGTGGTACCTTTTGCCTTGTTCATATCCGTTGCTACCTTTAATACTTGTTTCCTTTCATCCTTGTTTTCTCTCTTGTTTATCACAACTGGTGATAGAAACACGTATAGGCCAGCAACTAGGACAAGTGCTCTGGACATTTATTCAATATTGTTGTCTGTCACTGACTTGTGTGCCACATATACATATTTGTTCTTTTGCGTGCCTCCCAAGCTCCACATATACTTTAGATCGGTACAGAAAAAGACCCTTGCAATCTTGGTGTCACACCCTCACAGGTATCTCGAACCAGCCACCTGTTGTGTCGTCCACTGCTTTGTGTTGGTAAGAACCTTGTAAGAACTTGGTAAGACATGTGAGAGTGTGATTCCACTGACCAATAAATAGTTGATAGGGCATTTATTTTGATTGCTAACAATGCCAAACAACGAGTTTCTTTTTAAGTGTGAAATGCAGGACATCATGAACCGACTGACTACAAGGATGGATGAAATAATTGCAAAAGCGGTCACTAGAGCGTGCACACAACCTTCCTCCTCCGCTGCTACAACAACGTCATCACTGTCACCTCCCGCATGTACTATGGAGTTTGCACAGTGCGTACTCAGTTCTCAAATGGAGAAGGCAGAGCAAAACCAGTTCAACAACTTGTTCCAAACATACTTTGTTGTGAAGGAACGACGTTGTCGTGTTATGATTGATGGTGAGACTTGCAACAACCTTGCAAGCTTAGAGATGGTTGAGAAGCTTGGTCTGACCACACAGCCACATCCACATCCATATTACATGCAATGGGTAAATTCTTAGGATAAGATAAAGGTAACTAAAATTGCTTGTATTGAGTTTTCAATTGGTCTTTATAAGGACAGCGCAGAATTTGACATAGTACCTATGCAAGCATGTCAATTATTGCTAGGCAAGCCATAGATATCTGAAAATAATGTTTTGCACAACACAACTACTAATAAATATTTGCTCAGATATAATGGTAGAAAATTTACTTTTATACCTATGACTGCTACTAAAATTTTAAGAGAAGATCTCATGAGAGCAGAGAGAAGAAAAAATGAGCCTTTTAGAAAAGAATGGGCTATTTCAGATGTTACAATACCGTCATCTAAATCTGAATTTTTACAAAATGGAGATAGTGCTTTGCCTCTTGTTGGAACTAATATTTTGCAGCATGTATCCCAAAAAGAGGACAAGGTGACTGAGAAAGATCAGGTAAATGTATCAGGTAAGAGCTCTCTTGATGTGCTAATTTTTTCCACCAATGATGCTAATAATTCTATACTAAAATCTTCTATTGATTTACCTTTGACACATGGCAAATGTTCTACTGATCTTTGCGATAGAGAAGAGTTGTGTGATAGTGATATGATTATTAATGTGCCGCAACCAGTGAATGAGAATGATTATTTTGTTTTGGAACCAAATACTTGTGCTAAAAATAAACAATTGCTTCCAATTGCCACTGAACAAGATGAACTAAAATTGTTGTCTTCTCTAAATACTTTGGGGTATATTGAGTTTGAGACACAATGTGCTCTGAGTAGTTTGGAGGAGAAATTTAATTGTGCAGGATTGCCATGGTTATCTAGATGTACATGTCACTTTATTGGCAAATATAATTGTAAAGGAGAGTATATGGTGCATCGTGTCTATATTTGTTCAACTCTGAAATCTCCTTTCATTGTGCAAAAATATGATCAACTAGAGGGCACCAATAGCGATAATGTTGTCATGTTGAAATCTCCAAGTTTTGTAATGAGGCAACAGGTTAAATTTCAAGAAGGGAAGCAATGTTGGCTACTACCGACAACTTGTCCACCAGCTAAGCTCAAACCGAGGACGGTTTGTTGTCAAAAAGGGGAGGATTATGAGGACATGGCACCTTCGGATATGAACAATGATTATAAGGTGCACTTGTTCCTACATTTGCATAGTGGCTTTAGTTATAATTCACTTGGTTCTACATGTACATGTCACTATTTGATTGTAGGTTCAAATGTGTTTCATAATGGAAGTTCATCAAAGTTGAACTTTTGGTTCGTCGGCAGCCGACAGTGCCTCATTGGGAAGGCCATAACTCATCTATCCGGAGTGCGATCGAGGTCAATGAGCACTTGATGGAAAGCTTGTTTGATAAGCTTTCAAATAGATCTAGTTCCATCTCAATATCACATTGGCAAGGCCTCCAAATCACCAATATATTCTGTCACTATTTTTTGCGTGAGCTACACTATCATCATGGGCAAGTTAGACATCCTTGGGACCCAGGCCTAAGTTGGAGCACACCCCAAGAAGATGGAGAATGCCTAAGAGATGGCCTTGTACGTCCTCCTCCTTGGCCACCACCTTAGGAGGCCAGCAAGGATGTCCAAGCCAAGCCAGAGGCCCAGTCCAATCCGAGTTCGAGTCTGCCTCGGCCATCAGGACCAGTCTGCAATAAAACGGACGCCTAGGACGCATTCAGACTCCGTTTTTGTTGATCCACATATGGATGGAAAGATAATTTCATAAGGAAACCAATAGAAGTAGTCCCACATCAAAATTCCATCAGAATCGATGGGAATCGTCAAAACAAGTTAACGTCTAAAATCTATCACGGCGCTGCGTCGTCGTCTTTTGGGCCGTTGGACCTTGTAATGTGTTGGGACACCTTTAGGACGTGAAGAGGGATCCTTGGACGTCCCTTAGGCTATATAATCAGTAGCCACCACCTACATTAGGTTTTGGGGTTTTGTTTTAGATCAATCTGTCATTGAACAGTCGCCGTTATCGGTTTGCAGGACCCTAACTTCGAATGCTTAATCATTCATCTGCAATTGTCACTTTAATTGAGTTGCTTTTTATCTTGTTCTTGCTTGTGTTCTTTGATTCATAGCAGGGATTAGCCTTCTTGGTGAGGTCAACTGGATTGTGATACGGTTGATAACTAGAGGAGACGTGGTGCTAAGGTTGTAGGGTTTGGGTCTTTGTTATCTGAAATCAGATCGATGTGTCGCTCTCTGAACAAATCATTGTTTATCTTGAACCTGACGAAAGATCGGGATCCCCGTCTACATTATGTCGTCTGGCTATTGAGGAGCCTCAGTGTCAGGGGAAGTCCCAGCAGGAGCCACAGCAGCAGCCCCCACCAATAGAGCCTCAGCCAGCTTAGGAGACTCAGGAGGGCCAGTAGGCCGAGGAGACCAAGCCGGCACCCTAGCTACGCTGCTCTGGTCATACCAGTGCTACAGTTCCACCGAGGCCAACTACACAGCATAGGGGTTCACACCCACCGCTCAGACCATAGGGTCCACCTCTAGTGGTACACCTTGACTTGAGGGTCGCCACAGCCAGACAGGTTCGCCAGCTGAGGTTTGTTGAGTTTGACGTGTAGTTCCCTCCGAGGAGGGATGAGAGAGCAGCAAAGGGTTTCTATACACTGCTCTAGGAGGATTTCTATAATGCTTATCTTAACAGTGGGGCAGTGTTCAGATCTTAGAGAGTCTGCAGTATATAGTTTATTGTGGCAGTAGCTAGAGAGCATATCCGCCCCTACTTGTCATATTTGCCAGGGCTCATAGATCTGATTGGCCGGATAGGAGTATATGTATCATCTTGGATTCAGCAGTTCTATGCATCACTCCATGTTAACCCACATCATAACTTCATTCACTTTGCTATCAATGGTAGAGATTACAGGGTGATGAGTTTCAGGTCCCGAGAGATACTGAGGCTATAGGATCAGCCTGTTAGATTGCATGAGGTATGTTACAGACTGCAGGAGCCTCCCAGGCATCCTCATGGAGGGTTGGTGCCCCCTACTAATCTTGTGCGCCATTGCTTCAAGGAGCCCTTTGATGAGGGGTCGAGGAGGAACCCCAGTGACTTGACTCCTACAGCTCGAGTACTAGAGGCTATTATCAGGAGGACACTACTTCCTAGGTTGGGATACAGAGAGGGTCTGACTCGCTTATAGCTCTAGCTCCTCAACGCCCTGATGCAGCAGACCGTATTCAACATTTGGGACCTCTTTCTATCAGAGATGGAGGATACTATAGCTAAGGGCTTCAAGGGTCGCAGACATCTTCCATATGCATATTGGATTACATTCCTGATGCTCTAGTCTATGCAGGTTCGGACCCCAGAGATGTTTGCCGAGTACAGAGGTGCCACCACAGAGTTTCCTACTTATAACATGGCACAGAGGATCTGGCATAGCACACCATAGGCACCCGCTCATCCTAGTCGTCATCCAGATGTTCTAGAGTCAGCAGCTCAGCAGGACAAGATCATCAGAGGCATAGCCGCTACTAAGGAGGAGCAGCTTGAGGCACAGCAGGAGATGATCGAGTCTAGTGACAGCTCAGATGATGACTATTAGTCGATTCCTTAGATGCCTCCATGCAGACATGATGCAGAGGCCGGCAGTTCTAGCTTAGCTCCTCCTGCACCGTAGACTGACCCCGCTTTGATTGCTATTCTTGAGCGGATGCAGCAGGATCAGGCACGACAGGCTCAGGAGACTGCTGCCAACTTCGCACAGTTTTAGGCTCATCAGGATGAGTTCTAGCGGCAGCAGCAGCTTCTTCAGTAGCAGCAGCAGATGCATCAATAGTAGTTACTCATGCAGCAGCAGCTTATGGGATTCATGCAGCATGTAGTAACAGCACTTGGGGCCCCACAGCCATAGCCTTCGCCCCAGCTTGCTCAGCCTGCCACCACCACGATGACTCTAGTAGTACAGCCCAGTGGGCTTCAGAGTCAGGGACAGCCTCCAGCTTCTTTTGCTTCACCCATAGTTCAGGTGTCCCAGTGGTTGTCCTCACTAGTGGTTGCCCCATAGTTTACTCCATATCATATGGGCTTCTCACCGGATTAGTCTTCCTCGCTTTTTATGCCTGACACATCAGTCTCCAGGAGTCTTGGAGCATCCTTCAGTGAGTTGACCGGCATGCCTACACCTCCACATATGCATGCTGCCGGTCCTTCTATAGCAGCTCTAGTTGTCATAACTACTCAGTGGCTCCCCTCATCTGTCACCTCTTTAGATCCTACGACAGACATACCAGCAGCTTCACAGGCAGCATCTGCCCTAGCTCAGATCCAGACCGCTTCAGTGACACTTCCTGCTATAGAGGGTCAGTCAGTACAGAGCTTAGGGTCAGATGATGATGGCTCTCAGTTTCATCTTGCTCCACGTACTTCAGCGCCCGACTCATCCGCTGCAGCCTCGCCGTCCGACCCTTAGGTTTTGGTGTTTGGCGCCAAAGGGGGAGAGGGTTCAAGTATGTAGACTCAGGGGGAGTGACTTTTAGGGGGAGCTAGTTATCTATTATTAGCTTACTATATACATTTGTAGTTTTATCTGTGTGATATACTATTACTTCTATGCATTCATGTGTTACTTTCATGCATATTATTATATCTATGTGATAGTGATATCTATATGATTGTGATATATGACATGTGTGCTCTCTACTTTACACTATTTATATGTCATATCACTTGTGTTATGCTCATATGCCTTTGCTTCTGCTTTTATACTCCGATGCAAATGAGCTTTGTTACTTGTACTCTTGCTTAATTCATATTCTTTGAGTACATTGTGTTGACTTGGGTCATATAAGCTTGACTAACACTTTTGTTCTTATCGACAAAAGCTTATATGAACCAAGCTCGTCAAAAACCTCACTCTTTTACATACTCGAGGTGGTATTGTCATCAATCACCAAAAAGGGGGAGATTGAAAGCATCTAGGCCCCTAGTTGGGTTTCGGTGATTAATGACAATACAAGATTACTATGACTAACGTGTGTTTTCTAGAGACAAGTAAGTTAGGTCATGGTAATGGAGATCAATTGGGCAATCAATGTTGTCATGCCCCTACGATGGAAATCATTTCAGTTTTCAAAGGATGGATGACAAGGTTAATGATGACTAGTTCTAAGTGTCGATTGGAGTTGGAGTGACACTTAGAGTAGTTTAGGACTTTGTTTTTCTTTTGGCTGTACTATAAAGGGGGGTATGGATGGGTAGCTTGACCTAGGTGAGTCTAGTGAGTTAGGTGTGGTGCACACTTATTAAAACTAGCTCTAGGTAGCTCCTATGAATGCCTAAGATCCTTTGGAGCAAACTTCATTCACATATGATCGAGAGTTGGAAGTGAATGGAGGGTCAAATGCTGACTGGACGCTGGTCCCGGTGTGACCGGACGCTGGCCGCAGGGTCCGATCAGTTCATTTGATCAAGCAGATTGCATTCGATGTGACCAGACGCTGGAGAGGTCAAGTGACCGGACGCTATGAAGGGTCGAGATGGCGGACTAGAGGGGGGGTGAATAGTCTTTTCTAAAACTTAATCGCGTCGGCTAACCGATACAAATGCGGAATTAAAACTATCGGTCTAGCCAAGACTATACCCCACTATATATGTTCACTAGCACCTTGCAAAGATAACAATTATGCAACAAAGGTGCCAGGCTAGTTAGAGCTCTCCTAAACAATTCTAGGAGCAAGGTTACACAAACCTATGCCACTAGTATTTTAAGCAACAAGAGAGCTCCTACACATGCTAGTAAGCAAAAGCACAAAGCTAACTAAGCTCACTAGCAATGCTCAATAACAAGGCAACCAATGCCTAATTAGAGAGCGCAAATACTTAGCTACACAAACTAAGCAATGTGACTAACAAGGTTACTAAAACCAAATTAGCCACGCAAGGGAGCTACTTCTATGCTACACAAGCAAGAAGGTAATTAGCAAGCTACACAAGCTATCTAATTACAAGAGCAACTACACAAGCTTAATATGTATAAAAGTAATTGCAAGCTTGTGTAATGGGGATGCAAACCAACGGGAAGAACAAGGTGGCACGATGAATTTTCTCCCGAGGTTCACGTGTTTACCAACACGCTAGTCCCCGTTGTGTCGACCGCTCACTTGGTGGTTCGGCGGCTAGTTAGCATCACCCGCTAAGCCCGCATGTCGAGCACTGCAAGAACCTACCCTGGAAGTGAGGGTAGCTCAATGACATGCTTTACTAGAGTTGCTCTTCGCGGCTCCTGTGGGGCGAGCACAATGCCCCTCACAAGCACTTCTCCGGAGCGCCGCACAAGCTTCTTGCGGGCTTCCATGGAGACCACCACCAAGCCATCTAGGAGGTGGCAACCTCCAAGAGTAACAAGCACCACCGGCTTGCAACTCGATCACCTAGTGCCACTCGATGCAACCTCACGATGCAATCACACTAGAATCGCTCACTCACACAATCGAATGATCACTATCAAGTATGTGTGAGATGGAGGGCTCCCAAGCACTCATAAGCATGGACACTAAGTCCCCTTTGGTGCTCCGCACCAGCCATGGCCGAAGGCCACTTCTATTTATAGCCCCAAGGGCTAAACTAGCCGTTACCCCTTCACTGGGCAAAAATCAGGCTGACCGGACGCTCCGGTGAAAGCTCTAGTTTGGTTTTGGTTAATTGATGAAACCCTAAGTGCTAACCTAGTTTATCTAGATGATTATGAGATAGGTAGCACTACTCCAAGTGATGAAGCAATGGCGAAGATCATGACAATGGTGACGACATGGTGATGGTCAAATGCTCAAACTTGGAAAAGAAGAAAGAGAAAAACAAAAGGCTCAAGCCAAGGTATAAAATGTAGGAGCCATTTTGTTTTAGTGATCAAGACACTTAGTGAGTGTGATTACATTTAGGATAGATAGCCATACTATTAAGAGGAGTGAAACTCATATCGGAATGCGGTTATCAAAGTGTCACTAGATGCTCTAACTTATTGCATATGCATTTAGGATCTAGTGGAGTGCTAACTCATTCGGTGCTTTCGGGAAAATGAAATGTCTATTTTCTATTGCGCTGGATGCAAAATTCTTGGTGGTTGGCACACTTGAGCAAGGGTGAAGAAGTTAGAGTTGAAATGGAGTTGGTTGAAATGATGCTGGCGTCGGTCTACTGACCGGACGCTGGGTCACTCAGCGACCGGACGCTGAAAGGCTATGTCCGGTCGAGCTGTCAGACGGCACAGTCGCTAGGGTTGAGCACCGGACGCTGGTCTGCATCCGGTCAAGGTGGACCGGACATGTCCGGTCGAAAAAACATGCCTCGGGGAGCTTACTGGAAACGACCAGACGTTGGGGCTTCAGCGTCCGGTCAGTTTTGACCAGAGCGTCCGGTCAACTTCGTAGCCATTGAAATCTGATGAACAACATTTGAAGATGGTGACGCATGGCGTCCATCGGGCGACCGGACGCTGAGGGCCAGCGTCCGGTTAGTATGACCGGAGCGTCCGGTCAGAGCACGTTTTGCCCAGTGAAGGGGTACAACGGCTCTATTTGATGGGGGGCTCTATTTATAGCCCCATGGCCGGCTCAAGGGATAACTCTTGCACATTTTCATTGACATAACAACCTTGTGAGCTTAGCCAAAGCCCTCCCACTCATCTCCATCATTGATCCATCATCATTGTGAGATTGGGAGAGAATCCAAGTGCATAGCTTGAGTGATTGCATCTAGAGGCACTTGGTATTCGTGTTGCGCTACGGATTTCGCTTGTTTCTCTTGGTGGTTGCCACCACCTAGACGGTTGGAGCAGCGGTGAAGGATCGGCACAAGTTGGTGATTGTTCGTGGCTGCCTTCGGTGATTGTGAGGGGAGTTGTACCTTCCCCGGCGGAGCGCCGAAAGGTAACTCTAGTAAATTGCTCGTGTCATTGAGTTACCTCACTTGTGGGTCGGTTCTTGCGGTGTCCAATCGTGTGGATGAGGTTTGTGAAACACCTCTTAGCCGCCGAACCACCAAGTGTTGGTCGACACAACGGGGACGTAGCGTGTTGGCAAGCACGTGAACCTCGGGAGAAAATCGATTGTCTCTTGTCTTTGGCATTCTCCCGGTGATTGGCTATATATTCATCTTGTGATTGGTTCATCCCCTACACATCGGTATAATCACTCTACTCACTCATTTACATTCTTGCAAACTAGTTGATACAAGCTCTTTAGTGTAATTAGAATTGAGAGCTTGCTTTATTATTTACATTCATCTAGTTGAGCTCTTTAGAGTAGCAAGGTTGAGAGCTCTTAGTGAGTAATTACATAGCTAGTTTGTGTGCCTAAGTATTCATTGCAACTAGAATTGTTGGATAGGTGGCTTGCAACCCTTATAGAGCTAGAGCAAGTTTGCATTACGCTATTTGTCATACTAATCAAATTGCTCTAGTTGATTTGTAGATTTTTAAATAGGCTATTCACCCCCCCTCTAGCCATATTAGGACCTTTCATCTGGTCGTGTTGACCAGACGTAGGACCCCAGCGTCTGGTCGCTCGCAGACAACCACGTGTCCCGATTACAATGGTCACTTAACCTGACCGGACGCAGCAGCTTCAACTAACCGGACGCTGAACCCCCAGTGTCCGGTCGTTTCTAGTAAGGTACCGACCTTGACCGGACGCGTCCGGTCACACTTGATCGGACGCAGCCCAGCATTCGGTCACACTCCAGCTTCTGCGTCACCATATGTTAGCCTGATCGGACGCACCCTACCAGCGTCCAGTGCTTTCAGACCCAGTGTCTGGTCAGTTGACTGACGCCAGCGTCTTCGCGATCAACTCATTTTCACTTCTAACTTCTTCACCCTTGCTCTAATGTGCTAACCACCAAGAATTTGCATCCGGCGCAATAGAAAATAGGCATTCCATTTTCCCAAAAGCGCCGAATCGACCCAAACCCATCTCACCCCTGCAAACACCACCTCCTTTGTAAATGTGCCAACACCACCAAGTGTACACCACTATGTGTATGTGTGTTAGCTTTTCACAATCATTTCCCAAAGGATGTTAGCCACTCAACTTGCCATGCCACTCGATCCTAGCGACGATGCAAAGTTAGATCACTCGAGTGGTACTAGATGACCGATATACAAACAAGTTTGCCCCTCTTGATAGTACGGCCATCTATCCTAAACCCGATCATAAACTTCTCTACACACCTATGACCGGTGAAATGAAATGCCCTAGGTTATACCTTTGCCTTGCGCATTCCATTCCATCTCCTCCATTGTCGATGCAACACATGCACCAACTCGATCAACAATGATATGATCCACTTCATATCATCACGTGATCATATTGGTTCATCGATCTTGACTTTACTTGCTCTTCACCGTTGCCATCGTCCATCGGTGCCAAGTCTTGCTCAAGCTTCACCGCCACATGGTCCATCACTCCAAAGCCTTCGACTTGCCCTTCATGCTTGCAACCGGTCCACGAAGCCAAGTCTTGTCTTGATCTTCTCCACCTTGATCACCTGACTCAATGTCATGTCTCATGTGCAATAAGCTCCTTCATCATCACATGTGTGAGCTTTGCAACATCTCCAAGCCATTTTCACCTCCATGGCATATGCTGCTCACACACATGTACCTGTGGACTAATCACCTGTGTATCTCACATAAACACAATTAGTCCACCTAGGTTGTCACTCAATTACCAAAATCAAACAAGGACCTTTCACACTGAAAGGCAGCGTTCGGTCGACTACAGTAAGGTTCCAGTAAGGGTTTAATGCAATCGGATGCATCTGGTCAGTAGCGACCGGACCCTGCCAGTGTCCGATCAACACATTTTCACTGGTTCATAGGTTGAACTGACCGGAGCGTCCAGTCAATACGACCGGAGCGTCCGGTCACCCCGTAGAAGCTCATAACGATTTGTTTTTCAGGCTGCCTTATAAATAGAAGCTCCACTCGTGTGTGGAGTTACTTTTGCTCATTCCAACAGCTGAGAAGCATGTTTGTGAGTGCCAAGAAGAGCAAGGTCCTAGTAAGGTGATTGAGATTCAAGAATCCAAAAGAGTAGCCTTATTAGTGAATCAAGAGTAGCCAAGTGTGCATCCATCTTCTCATTAGGCTTCGCGTGGTCAAGTGAGAGTTTATGCTTGTTACTCTTGGTGATCGCCATCACCTAGATGGCTTGGTGGTGATTGGGAGCTTGGTGATCACCCGACGGAGCTTGTGGGTGACCCAACTCAAGTTGTGAGCGGCTTTGGGTGATTCGCCGTGATGGAGTGTCAAAGAATCAATCCATAGAGAGCACTTGATCCTTGCGTGGATCAAGGGGGAGCTACACCCTTGCGTGGGTGCTCCAACGAGGACTAGTGGGGAGTGGCGACTCTCCGATACCTTGGCAAAACATCGCCGCATTCCTCTCTCTCTCTATTTACTTTGAGCATTTACTTTGAGCAATTCAATACTTGTTCTTACATTCATAGAATTTCCATGCTAGAGTAAGTTTGGAACATAGGTTGCAAGTCTGTTGTGCATTAGATTAATAGAAACACTTTTCTAGACACAAGGGGTTAATTGGGCTAACCGTAGGATTTGATTATTGCAAGAAAATTTAGAATTAGCCCAATTCACCCCCCCCCCTCTTGGGCATCTTGATCCTTTCACTTGCTCTATCCTGTGTTTTCTTGGGTGTTTCAAGTAACTTTTACTTTTAGTTGTTGCACATTCATTCCACCTTTGTTGAAATAGCTCTCGATTACCTGTTGCAACATAATTGTCGTTCTTGGTGTAAATTTCAACACATGTGATGACATATGATGCGCATATAATTTAGCTAGCAAGCTAAAAAATACCAAATAAGAGGATTATGAAAATCTAGTGTCACCTTTTTTAATTTGTCCCTACCTCTTGTACACGTTGCACATTCATTTTTAAGGTGTTGAAGTAGCTCTTGATTATCTGTTGCATGTGTATTCCTGAATTATTTCATTGTTTTTCAGATTCAGAATTTTGCAGCCACAACACTAAAACATGGGGTCCTCAAAACTGATGTGTCTCGTTTTGACTAGATCTACCCTATAGGATATCCTAAACAAAAGAATTTGTATATTTCTAATTTAGCATGTCCCTCCTTGTCATTATCGCCTAATGATTGGATGTTCACATGTTTTATTGTTCCTTTTTCTTAAAAGGTTTGACTGTGGGCTGTACACAATGGATTATATGGACACATGGGATGGCAAGAAGATTGTAGCTTCATCACTTGAGAAAGTATGGGTTTCCATTCTAAAATTTTCTTATTTTTGCCACTCCTATGTTTTTCTCTAAATATGCTTGCTCAGTTTTGCTATTCTTTCTT
Organism: Miscanthus floridulus; assembly: GCF_019320115.1. Classification (NCBI taxonomy): domain Eukaryota; kingdom Viridiplantae; phylum Streptophyta; class Magnoliopsida; order Poales; family Poaceae; genus Miscanthus; species Miscanthus floridulus. The sequence goes on along the minus strand of NC_089580.1, from coordinate 178,642,638 downwards.
TTTTTCATTATCTCTTTGCCTAGGGGTCGGTGCTAGAGTACAGGAATCATGCTGCTGCACTACTCCTTCTATCAGAATGAAATGTGGTTAAGCTAGATGACTTTGTGAAGAAGTATGATGCCAAAAAGACCTAATCAAGTTGATGATATGTACCTTTGGAGGTGTCAGGAGAATAATGTGCATTAAAACACCAGAATTCTTGTAAATATGGAGTCCTGTTATGCTATGTGGCAATATGTGAATGCCTGTAATCTTAGGTCATCGTACCCTAGAAACATCCTAGCATGATGTTGATCTACTTTTGGTAGCAACTAAAGTCTGCTAGTGTTGCAATGTTGTGTACTGTGAACATCTTTCTAAAAATATTGGTTAGTTCTTTAGCTTGTGTTGCAACATTTCTTTTTCTATTGGTCCATGCTTGTCAATGTTTGGCCACTTTTGCAACAATATTGACCATTTGCACGATCTGGTAGTCAACCTTTGCTTTTGTATTGCCACAATTTCATATGTAACAGTAGTGAGACTCGGTTGTTTCATTAGAGCATTTTAGATGTAACAGTAGTCAACCTTTGTTGTTGCATGGCCACATTTTTTAGATGTAACAGTAGTGAGACTTGGTTATTTCATTAGAGCATTTCAGATGTAACAGTAGTGAATTTATGTTGTTTCATTAGAGGATTTTCAGATGTAACAGTAGTCAGACTCGGTTGTTTCATCAGAGCATTTCAGATGTAACAGTAGTGAATTTTTGTTGTTTTCATGACCACATTTTCAGATGTAACAGTAGTGAGACTCTGCCATTTCATTAGAGCATTTCAGATGTAATAGTAGTGAAATTATGCTGTTTCATGACCACATTTTTTCAAATGTAACATATGATTTAGTTACTTGCAACATATAATTTAGGTACTTGTAACAGACCGCTACTACCAATTCAACATGGTCGATTAGAGTCTTAGAAAATGGCATAACAGAACATCAATGTGCTTTTTGCCATACTTCACCACATGCAGCTGTCTTTTGCCATGGGTAGTCTTTAGGGTACATCCACTCAAACTTTGATACATCACATTTGAGAACGCCACTTGCAAGAGCAGCAATTAATTGTATTGTAAAATGCTATAAATTAAATTAAAAATGATCTAGTGCTATGACCTAATTATGAACAAGAACTCAAACTAGAGCTTCAACTCCGTTTCTTTCATTGCTTTTAGTATCTCTTGTGCTGTTTGCATGTATTTGCATGTTTGAACGCTATGCCCGTCTTCATGGCAATTGGAGCATGGGGGAGGTTTCTTACTTCCCTTCTTCTTCTTTGATTTACTCTTCTTTATAGCTTTCTCCCTCACTTGCTGCACAATGCTCTTCTTCCTTTCCACTTTATCCTTTGGCCTTCCTAGTGGATCATTAGCGGGAGGGTTGTTCTCCATGGTTATGTTGACCGTCCTTTGTTCCTATCATTCATCTACTTCCATACTTGCTGCACTTTCGACTGCATTAACATCTTCCCAAACATTGTATGTCCCTTGTGAAGCAATTTTATACTTGTCAGGAGCAAAACAAGCATCTGCTGCTAGCCCACTTATTTTTCTACACAATGCATTATATCTGAGCTTGTTGGTTGCAGAACACCAAAACAAGCTTTAGGTGACAAGAGGTTTTCACTGATCTTAATGGTTGCTTCCTCTAACCATCTTCTAAGCAAGTATTTCTCTAGAATTTATTCTACATCGTAGCTGGTGAATACTTTCAGAATGTGGGGACATAAAAGTCCATCTTGCTCAAACATATTGCAGGTGCATGAATATGTTGTTGCATTATCTTGGGCTGAAACGTTGTAGGTTTTCCATGTTAGTTGACCACATCTGCGCACTTGTTTCAATATCTCTATAGAAACACCTTCACCCTCTATAGTGACCTGCCCCTTCTTGCATGATGTTGAGTCACGTAACAACTCCTGGAATCTGAAGAAAACACTCCTAGTGTAGAAGCGAGCAGCTTGCTTCTCAAATGCATATCTCCCCCAAAGCGGTGGTTTTGAAATCTCAACCTTGTAGCCTTCAAGATTCTCTTTCTCAATCCTTGTGTCCATGATGTACTCATATTGTGTTACAAATTGTAGCACCGAATCTTGTGGATGCACTAGCTTCTTGAAGAGTGAATTCATACTTTCCAACCTTTTTGTAGTGCTTGTGAAAGGGCAGAATGATTTCCTGAAGTATGCTGGCACCCACATTGTCCTAGCAACTGACATGTTCTGAAATGCCACATTATTATGCAGGTTTTACTTCTCCTCCAAGCTATGCCACATGAGTTCAAATTCTTCTAGCGTTTTAGTATGATTAATGCAAGAATCGAACTCATTAGCAAATTCTTCACTAGAGTTGATCAGCCAACCAAGTTTCTCACAAGCCTTGTTCACTACATAAAATTTACAGCATCTATGTACAGCATCATGGAACACCAGCGCTATTGCAGCCTTCATGGCCTTATCTTGGTCAGTCATTATATTCCTTAGTTTGAGCCCACCCATTGCTTCTTTTAAAGTTTAGAATACCCAGACAAATGATTCAATCATTTTGTCCGGAAGCAAGGCACAACCAAGCAATATGCTCTGCATATGGTTGTTCACACCAACTATCGGTGCAAATGGCATGTTGTACCTATTAACACAAAAGGTTGTGTCAAAAAAGATATAATCCCTAAAAGTCTTGTACATCTCCCTTGTCCTTCCATCCACCCAAAACAGGCCCCTAACAAGATTGTCACTATCAATCTTCACCGCATAAAAAAGGTTGGACTCTCAGACGGCTGCTTCTGGAAATACTCCAATGTTGCCTCCATATCTCTTAAATGAACTCCCTTCCTCATGTGACTCCTCAAGTTTGAAACATCCTTGCTGTTGTACGACAAGTTTCCAATCCCACCATGAAAATTAGAAAGCACAGCCATGATTTGCATGGTGCTAATGTTCCTATGGTGGAGTGTCTTCAGAAGCTCATAATCTACAAACGAAATGCGCCGGTGGGACCTTAGTTGTTTCCTTCTTCCAATCTGCTTCACCAAGGGATGTGTGTGTTCTGCTTTCATCACAACCACTCTCCATTTACCGTCCCGAAGACCAACTACCATATGTGCCTTGCAGTCGTATTTCTTGACAGTGCTGCACTTCTTTGAAGTTGTGGTCAGTACAGCCGAAGAACTCTTCTTCTTTGAGGCCTTAGCTTGTGCTACATCTTTGGTCGAGCTTTTCCTCTTTGAGGCCTTAGCTTTTGATACATTATTGGTCACCGTGCTAGTTAAAGTGTTGTCATCCTGCTCACTATCTGGCCTTCTGGCATGTGTGCACTTAAATTCCTTCCTAATAAGCTCCTTAGTAATAGTACCGTTCTTTGATGATGCAACCCGGATACTGAAACCCATTTTGAATGCATAAGCATTGTAAACTCTCCTCGCTTCTTCAACACTGTCAAATTCCATCCCCACAAATGGCACAACAGGCTGTGAACACACAACATCTTATTCATGGTAAACTTCTTCTTCATATGACACATCCACATCAATATAGCCTTGCACATCAGTGGCATTGTTGGAGACACTCTGATTGATATCAATTTTACCTTGGTCCTGCAAAACAATGTTGCAAAAGTTTTAAGCATGACACACATATGCAACCTCCTTAAAGGAAACTAATGAAACAATGCTTGATGTAGTAAAAAAATCTTACTTCAGCAACAATTCCACGTGATGTACGAACAATTGTGTGACTGCAATTATTATTGCTCGAGCTTACGGTATTTTGTGGCAGTCCAACAAATGTTTGTTGTTGCATGCTAGCACTATTTACATCCTGCATATACCCCATGTTGCAAACTGCATAAGTAGATGTTTCACGTGCTATAATTCTATGTTTCCTTGGTACAAACATGAAGACAAGCAACCATGGACTAGATCAAATAAACACAGTAAATGCATCATAAATTCGAGGTCATCCTGCTTTACACCCATTGTTGCAAACTACATAAGTCGATGTTTTACGTTCTATAATACTCTGTTGCAAATAATAATTTGCATACAGTCTGCTACAGATAAGAACAAGGAACTATCCACTATTGCAAGCATAGGTCGGAAGAAGCTAGAAATCGTAGATCTTACCTCAGCCACGCCATGAACAGATATGGGAACGCTCTTGGAATTGGCAGCTGTGAGATCTCCATCTAATCGGCGAACTAGTAATTTGCTGCTCGAAGCACCTCCTCCATGAGTTTGCTTGAACAAATTCGTCGAATCGTTTGCAACGATTGGGGGTGGGTGATGTGCATAGGGATGATTCTCTAGGGGAAACTCAATTTGTTGCGGTAGGTGAGACATTGGGGATCGATTGTTGCAACGATTGTCGATCGGCACGCGGCGCGGAAGAAGCGGCGTGTGCGGCATGGAAGAAGCCGCGCTCAAGCGGCGCGCGCGGCAGGGAAGAAACACGGCCGACCGGAGCAGCATGCGACAAGAAGAAAGGGAAGCGAGATTTCTGGACCATTCAGTACACGGGCTGTGTGCTAGGCTTGCGTCCACGGAACCGTCCGATGCATCAGTATCCATCAGACGTCCGGAGGCCGGCGCTCCCTGTCCAAATTCCATCCATTACAAGAAAGTAGTAACAGTGAACGCTTATGATCTCGCAACTTGGGTTCGTCCATCATCCGTGACGCTGTCTTAGGCTGACACATTAGCAAGTGACACAGGAGTACAGGAAATGCATCCGAGTGTCCACTCTGACGTCCTCCCTGTTGTCACCGTGTTTCCAGAAATGTGGAATAGAGCAAGGGATGGCGGCCTACCTGTTTAAACTCAACGTTCACACCGTCTATTTCATGGGGAAAGAGGCAAAGAGCAGACAAGACCCAACAGGGCAGATGCTGCATTGCTGGTGAGCTTGCAAGGCACAGTTGCTCAACAGAATCGCTTTCCTGAAGCAGAATCGGTGGAATTAATTTGCCTGCTCAATTTTTCAGAAACACAAGATCCACGGTGAAAATAGGCATGTGCTACATCGAGACGAGCTCTATAATTGTCGCCTGTGGCCCAGACGACAGACGAAAAAATATCTCAGAAGAACATGCTACCACCACGGGTCAGACCAATGGTTCTCGCTCCTGCGCTCCTCGTCGTGGCGGCGCTCCTGGCCGGGGCCGGGGACCTGCACCCGGTCGTGCTCGTGCCGGGGTACGGCTCCAACCAGCTGGAGGCGATGCTGACGGCGGCGTACGAGCCCCCGGCGCCTGCCTGTGCCGGCGCCGCGGACCACGGCTGGTTCCCGCTCTGGCCAAACCACACGGCGATGCGCGATGCTAGCCAGGTCCCCTGCTTCGCCGACCAGATGAGCCTCGTCTACGACGCCGGCGCCGACGACTACCGCGACGCCGTCGGCGTCGCTACCAGGACCCCGTACTTCGGCTCCGCGCGCGCCCTCATCGGGTGAGCCTGAGCCCTACGTTCCACCCACCGCACACCTGTCTCGCGTTACTTTCCGTCCTAGCATACACTGTCACGTTTGCACCGGCAGCCTGGGGCTGCCGTGCTGGTCCCACTCGATGCGTGTGACAGGACTGACGCATATGCACGGTCGCTTTGTATCCCACTGCCAGGTGGGACAGGCTGGTGCAGCAGCTGGAAGGCATGGGCTACCGCGACGGCGAGACGCTCTACGCCGCGCCGTACGACTTCCGCTACGCCGTCGCGCCTCCCGGCCACCCGTCCGCGGTGGGGGACCGCTACTTCCGCGACCTCGGGCGCCTCATCCAGGCGAGCCGCCTCAACCAGGGCCGCCCGGCCATCGTGGTCGCGCACAGCTTCGGGTGCGCGCTCACCTACCAGCTGCTCCTCTCCCGCCCGCTCGCCTGGCGCCGCCGCTACGTGAAGCGCGTCGTCCTCCTGGGTCCCGCGCTCGGCGGCTTCGCCGCGGGGATGTACGTCCTTAGCGCCGGCATGGACTACGGCCTCCCGAACGTCACGCGGCCGACGATGCTCCGGCTGGCGCGGAGCCAGCAGAGCGCGCTGTGGCGCCTGCCCACGCCGCTGGTGTTCGGGGACCGGCCGCTGGCGGTGACCAGGACCGCGACCTACTCGGCGCGCAACATGTCGGAGTTCCTCGAGGCCATCGGCTTCGCTGAAGGAGTGCGGCCGTACTTGACGCGGGTGCTGCCGATGTGGGAGGCGCTGCCGGCGCCGATGGTGCCGGTGACCAGCGTCATCGGGTTCGGTGTCAGGACGCCCGAGACGTACGTGTTCGGGACCGATGGGCTCGAGGGGGAAGCCGAGGTGCTTTACGGCGACGGCGACGGGGACATCAACATGGTAAGCCTGGCGGCCGTCGAGAAATGGTCGGAGGTGGAAGGCCAGGTCTTGAAGGTCGTTAGGTTGCCCGGTGTCCATCACGAAGGTTTCTTCAGTACCGATTTCGCTGTGAAGAGCATAATTGCTGAGATATCGGAGGCAGGAGAGAGTATAGAACAGATCGGCGTTGTATCGTGTGAGCAAAAATGTAGTGATTACTGAAAATAGGTGGTCGGATCCTAAAACTTGTCGCGCCTGAGGATTGAGAATTTGAGATGAAATTATAGGAGTACTAGTGTGAACTGTGTTAGTCACGTGTGAAGATTTACATGCGTTACATTGCATGTACTTGTGCTTGTCTATGTTGAGACGGACTTACAAAAAGAAAAAAAAAATGTCCTAGCCCGGAGCTTAATTTGGTCCAAATCAAAATTTTCCTTCAACCAGTTTTCTAAATCATTTCCACACACATACACATTTCAATTTCAGGAGAGGATTTGTTTGTAGGGTCTGAGCTGGTCATTAGGCGAAAAAAGTCTCTTTTACCAACTTCAACTATAGTGGTATGATTTTCCTCTCAAATCTAAAACCAGATAACTTAGAACAATTCCAAAAGACTTTCTATAGCCTTCCTAATTTATAGAAATATAAATTTTAGCGAAAAATATTCTCTAACGGCCTTTTTAATTGGATCTCCAAATATAGACATCATGTATTCTGAATTTCTCGCTAGCCAAATATGAAGAGCGGTGATGGCTCTCTAGAGTGAACAGAAGATATAGAAAAGTTGTTGGAGGATACAAAGATATAGAAAACGATTTTACTCAAATTACTCTCTAAATGATGATTTATATCGTAAAATTTAGAAAGACTCTAGGAGATGCTCTTACCTCTCAACTCTCAAGACCATTTAAATTACCTCTAGGTTAGATGTGTTTTTGGAGGCGGTTTCAACTTTCATATTTAATAACCACGTGTAAAAACATGATAATATTTTTTAAATGATGAAAAATGCCTCTAAGCCCTTAAAAATCTAAGGAAATCCTAGAGATAGACTAGGACATGAAATGAAATATATTTAGAGCACATGAAAATATATTTAGAACCTTAACAAATCAGATTTAGCTCTAGGAAAATAAGAACAACATAATAATCTCAAAAATTCCTAAAACGATATAATCGATGTCTAATGTATTTTCATAACTTGTCCAACAAAAATATGAGATGCAACTAGCTTGAATGCAATGATGAATGCATTAATAGTGGTTGCATCTGATTTTATTGTTGTGGAAACTTTTGAAAACATGCTTAGACATTGATTGGAATATTTTAGGAATTGTTTGGATTTTCTTATGTATTTTTTGTATTTTTCTAGAGCTAAATCTATTTTTGGAAGTTTCTATAGATATTTTCAAGAGTTCTACATAAATTTTTTATTTGTCGTGTACCAATCTATATATCTAGAATATTATCCTCTAATTTGTAGAAGTTTAGGGACATTTTTCTAGTTTCAGAATTTTATCATATACTTTATTGGGGTTCTAACAAAAAGGATGAAACCACCGTCGACCAATTATAACCAGGGCAAAAGGTAATTTAAACTATTTTGAAAGTCGATAGGTAAGACGTTCGATTCTAAAGTTAGTAGAAAAATCATACCATGATAGTTTAGAAAAATAAAAGGTTAATTGGAACCGTACCATTACAACTTTTGTGGATTGAAAAACTACTATTAATATTTGTCATATTAGAGCAGTGCCATTAGAATTCATCATGTATCAGGACCATGCCATTTTATACGACTTAGATGATGTTGGACCCACTCACGGATCATTGTATTTTCGTAATGACCAAAATGTCCTCGTCTTCTTCGTTGGCACTTGGCCCTGCTGTCTAGTCTTTTTCCATGGACAGAACGAACCGCCTCCGCCGAGCCCCCATGGTGTCGTCTCCAACCACCACCGTAGGCGATACCTAGCCACGCACCTCATTCCTGCACATGCGCCGCTCCGTTCATATCCTAGATGCCACCTCTCGCGTCATGGCTGTAGGAGATCCGGTGGCGCTATGCCACCGCGGCCACCTCCTTCAACACCTCATCTTCTGGCCTAAGCTTTCTCAGAAAATGGCGACTCCACGCATTCGCCGCTGCCCTGCCCTCGCCTAGCAGCAGCGAGCTGCGTGGCCCTACTACCGTGGCATGGCCGCGGCGCTCCGGAATGGGAGATTTAGGGTGGGAGGCAGGAGCTCGCGTGGACCTGTGTGGGCGGCGCGCGAGGCGGAGTTTCCTGCCCCCGGCCACCACATCCGCCGCCGTCCTCAGCTCCGACCACCCTGTTAGCCCGCGGTGGGGCCGAGCTCACTCGCCCGCGCACCGGGGCGGAGGTCCTGTGGCTGCAGCTGGGCCGAGCTCGCCCGTATGCACGCCGGGGTAGAGCTCGCCCGCCCGCGGCCCGCGTGCAACCCGTCCGTTGGCCTGTGGAGGTTAGCTGCAGGAGACGGAGGAAGGAGATGACGTTCGACCCCGCGTGTCGTTGTGCTGGAGACGGGGGCAGCAGCAGGGGCCTTTTGGGCCACACGAAAATACAGATGCTTGCGCGTGGACCCAACGGTGTTCAGAGTGTATAAAGTGGTGTATTTCAAATGAACTATGAATAGTAATGGCATCGTTCCAATATGATGAATAGTAACAGTGTCTTTTCAATTCGTGAAAGTTGTAATGGTATGGTTTCAATTAACCCAAAAATAAAAGAGATACTCCCTCCATCCTTAAATACTTGTTTTCGCTTCGTGAAAAATAACTTTGACTAAATATATTAAAAAATATTAATATTTATGGTACACAATTAGTATCCTAGGAAAGATTTTTGAATCTAGTTTTTTAATAAATTTATTTAGAGATACAAATGTTACACGCATTTTTTATAAATTGAGTCAAACTTGCGGCACACACACCAATAGTGACACTTATTTAGGGACAACAGGAGTACAAACTAAGCGTAGCTCAGGTAGTTGGGTTCTTTTGTGGTCAACCCTGCTCATCTGGGTTCAAGTACGTAATTTGACACAGATGCTCATATTTTTTTAGATTTATTTCAAGATTTAATGGTGGTTTTGTTTGATTGGTACATGACGTACATGTGGATAACACGATCTGCCGCCTCATATATGAGTGTCTGTATCTGTGTATTTTGTAATAAAAAAACTCATATATGAGTGCCTGCGTTTGAGTATCTCTACTATAATAGACCAATCAAAATTATACTAGGTCTTCCCAAAAAACACCCCCCGCTGAGAACTTCCAACCATTATACACCTAGAAAAATACACAAAGAAATTCATCTCCATTAAAATCAAAGGCTAATAAAACATCTAAATTAAATTCGATGGCCATGTTTCGATATGGGATGCTAGCCTTCTCACGCATCCACATCCCGCACGCCGACGCCGTGCCCTCGCTCCTCCCCGCATCCGGCACGCCCGAGTTTGATTCCTACTTCCGCCCATGCATTTTCCCAGAAAAACAAAACCCGCGCGCAATTCATGGGCGGCGCGACGGTCGCGTACCTAATGGCGTGCCTAGGCACGGACGCCGCCGCGGCTACTGAGGAGGGGGCCTTCATGCTCCTGACCCCGGTCCCCGCGCTCCTGACCGAGGATGACTCACGCTGCCGCCGTCATGGTCGCCGCTCCTGCCGCCGCCGCTACCGAAGCCGAGGAGAAGGCCAAGAAGAAGGAAGAGGAGGAGGAGGACGTTGGCCTCTTCAACCTCTTCGGCTGATCGTACATCGTTACGTGCATCAATCGAGGTCCATCCTCGCCTTTGCGTGTTGTCGTTAGCGTAGCGTAGTTGCTAGCTTGTTGCTCTTGTGGTAGTACCGTAGTAGTAGTAAAACCATGATGCTCTGGATTTTTTTTTGAGGAAACGATGATGCTTTGGATTCGATAGATCTATGTTGGGGTTTGCTGTCTAGGTCCAGATCGAGCCTGTGTTTGATGCCCAAGGTTTTCGCCGCAATAATTTTGCTCATCAAAGATTGATTTGTGTTTGTTGTAATCAATTTCAGTAAAATAGATTTATGCTGGGGTTTGCTATCTAGATTCAGATCGAGCCCTACTCCTCCTCCTCTTCCCCTCGCGTCGCGGCGTGCTAGTCGGTCCACCGCTGCTGGCTCATGACGTGAGGCGTTGGCAGGGCGCGACGGGGCACCCTGGGCTATGGCGCGGCGTCGCCCATCACCGGCCACGGCGCCACGGGAGCAGGCCCCTCCGGTGGCTTCTGCCGCGGGTGCTTCATGACGTGGCTTCCTCTCGCCGGTCTGCATCTCCTCCCGTGCTCCAAGAAACCCTAGCTGTCGTTCCCATGTCTTCGACACGGTTCGTAGGGATGGCGCCAGGGCTTCCATCTGCGCGTGCGGCTGGTGGCGGCGACGGCGTACGCTTCCTCCTGATTTGTTGTATGTGCTATATTTGACCTATCAAGTTCATATGCCATCTTGTTTATTATGTATTTTTAGTTCCAATTCGCGATGACTGCGTCTGATACTCTGTTTTAATTTGATCTATTCTAGGCTAAGGTTGATTTTCTTCGAAATTTTTGCCTTCCCAATTTGGTCATGCCTCGAGTATAAGTGACAAGAAGACAAGGTACCCACCTAGCTAACTGCTGTGACTGAAAGTGTCTCTTCATTTTTCCTCAATTACTCCATTCTTGCTTGTTCAATAAATTGGGGACTAAAAATGCAGAAAAAATACCGTCAAAGACAAGCCCATTTTGAGATTTCAGCACCTCCTATTGGTTATCAAGAGTTTGTGCTGGCTCACCGCTTCTAAATAGCCACTGATTTTGTTGGATTTGTAGTTTGATTAAAAACATATGTGACAAGCAGTGAAATTCATCACACCATAATGATATAGTCACTTGAGTCACAGATGCTTAATCTGCCTGTGGCCTGACATTCATCATATGCCATGTATGCAAATTCTAAAAAAACTATAGCACCACATGAGTTGATTTTTATGATCTTACCACCCGCAATGGCATATGGGTTAAACAATTTTGTCCATTTGATCAGTTGCTACTTCAGAGTTTCAGACCTTATGATGTATTCTGAATATCTTTTACATTACAGTTTCCTTTTATTTTGCGCTTTACCACTTAAACTTGATGCCTCTATGGTTTCACATATTTAGAGAGGGATGGAGCCATGGCATGAGAGGAGGTAGCTTTGAGACAGACCAATAGCAAATGCTTCAGAGTTTCAGGCCATGTGATGTATTCTGAAAAAAATTACATTACAGTTTCCTTTAATTTTGTGCTTTGCCACTTAAATTTGATGCCTCTGTGGTTTCCCATATTTACAGAGGGATGGGAGCCATGGCATCAGAGAAGATGGCTTTGAGACAGAGGAAGAGCATCGCATCCATCTGAGGAGAATAGGAGCGGCAGAACTGAAGTGGAATAGGAGGGATGCACTACCTGATTCTGTACTGCCCAGGGGTGGTATTAGCCTGAACTTGAAATCCAGGTTAGTATTATCACGGTTTTTTGGAAACCTCACTAAATCCATTCTTTTTCGATCTCAGTCTGTGCAGTCTCACGAACCTGATAAACTTCACAACCTTGCTAAGTAAGTTCTTTTCAAACTGTATAATTCATAGTGCTTAACCTGCTGAAATAAATTATTGCCTTGTCTTGGGGACCTTTCTCAGCAGTTATGTCTCTGTCGATGAGTGCATCGTCACCATCTGAGGACATAGGAGGTCAGTTCATGGAACCATCATAATAAGAATGTCCTATTCTAATTTTCATGTTTTATTTTGTGAGCCATTAATCTTTTGCACTACAATCTGCAGGTGCACAGATGGGAAACACTTTCCATCGGAGGATTCTCAACAAGCAGCGCTGCATCACTACTTAATTACAAGGTCATTTCTTGCGTGTTAGTTTATCGTATTGTGCAACATGCTTAATCAAAAAATAAGTGTCATGGTTCCAATCTATCAAATTGGGCATATCCATCACTCCTCATTTGGGTACATGAGAAATCATGCTAGATAAACAATCGTAGTTGCTTTTCTCCTTGCTAGGCATGAATTTGGGAACAACCGTAGTTCTTTTGGCTATTAAGACTTGTTTGCAGTAGATTACTATAGCTTTTGTTCTCTGCTTTCAGTACAACCATATACTGCTCTAGACCAATTGCCCTCTTTTATCTTGCTACATAATAATATATATGTTTCGATAGGGTAATAAAATGGGAAGGGGATGCGGCCGTTTGTGTAGGGGTAGGGCTATGTGGATGATGCCCTGCACCTGCATGCCGCAATAATAATTTCATCACAGTCTGTCGTTAGACTACCTTTCCTCCTTTTGCTGCAGCCATTTCTAGGTAGCCAATTGACTAAAATTGGTACGGAAATAAAGTCTGTTCATGTTAACCACGTATTAGTAGGTTGTCTTGCCTGTAATGAAATATTGAATTAGCTTCTGTAGTGTTTCTACAGTATAGTAGGTTATCTAAGGCTAAGTCTTCTTTTATTGTCTCTACCAAAGTCAACTTCGGTCTTCCTCTGCCTCTCTTCACGTTACTATCCTGGCTTAGGATTCCACTACGCACCGGTGTCTCTGGAGGTCTCCGTTGAACATGTCCAAACCATCTCAACCGGTGTTGGACAAGCTTTTTTTCAATTGGTAAGTGACATCTGTACAACTGATGAAAATCTCGCTTGTTCTCAAACATGTGATGGGAACATAGGTTCATGATGTTCAAAGGTCCACAGCAAGGATCTATATGTTTTTGGGCCCGTATGAGCTTTTCGATAAGATGAAACAAAGACAGCTACACATGGTGTCCTTAAATATGAAATAGGTAAAGTATATATTACTACTATTTGATTGTGGACTTCTTCAAACTAGTCTGCTGGAGTCCTAGGATGAATCAGTAAATTATTTGTCACCCATCTTTCTGTAATAACAAGAAAGTATTCATGTCTTCTATTACACAACATCAATAGTATCATGTAATAAAAATAGTGATCCTACCTAAGTGGTGGTAGAATCCTAGGGAAACATATATGGAGATTTTCTTTGCAGTCATTTCAGATACAAACCATGGGTAGTCCTCCATAGTTACTGTTGCAATCTAGAGATGCATTTTATATATTCAACATGCTTCTAACAATCACCCTGCTTCAACTAATTTCGATGTGCATGTGTTCTATGTTTGTGTTCTTGCTGTGAATAAGAACATTTGTGGAACAGGTTGTCAAGTTTGTCTCTCACAACCTTTTGTCTATTTACATTTTTGCAGGGGCCAATGTGTCTGGTGGTAGGGGTTTCTATTTGAAGGACGCCTGGCAGAGTGGAGTGGCAGCGCGCCGCGGAGAAAGTCCCGTCCCGACCATAAACCATTGTTTATAGAATAATATATAGACTGATGGTTTATGAACTTTAAGACCCGTCTTAGTAGTGTTGTGTGGGCTTGTCTATTTTTTCTGTGTGTGAAATGACTAATCTCTATGAGACTGTGAATTCGTGTTTCTTTCATTAGTTGATTTATTTTTTGTTTTATGATTTATTTAGTTTTATGATTTATTCTTTGTAGACGCCACCATAGCGTGCGGCAATATACTATTGTGAAAAAAGTTGAACTATGGAAAAAGTTAATTGTTAGGTTGTTTCATGTGCATCTTTAAGGTAAAACCGTGGCGTTAGTATTATACTAGTTTTGTAAAAAAGAGAGATTTTGCTCTCCTCTTCGGGCTGAGTTCAATTGGGCCCAGTGTAACTATGACCGAGTCCCGAAGTGTTCAGTACAACATACTATCCGCTAGTCCGCTACCGCCTAGGGCCTTGTCCTCACCGACTTCGGAACGTCAGAACCGGCCCGGCTGTTCAGTGAACTCGAGCTTGCGATTTTCGCAAAGACTTCTACAGTTCTACTGGAACTGGGAGCATGGCTGATGATGGCTTGGATGCCCCGTGTCCACACCGGCATTAGGTACGGCGATGTCGATGACATCATCAGGGATACATGGGTGAACAACATGCAGGCATTTAACTATTTGATTGAGAACGCGGACAGGCGACCGGGCCAGAAGTAGCTCTTCAAAGAGTTAAATTTGGTCGATGGTTTTTGCTGCCGTTAAGTCGGCTAAAGCTAATTCGTTAGAGAGAAAAGCACTATTTTATAGCTTATAAGTTCGAATGAACAGTAACTCCTCAAGGAGTCAAAGGTGTTGTTCTATCATGTTGATGACATCAGAGTAGTCTAGTATCATGGATTAAATCCTGGATGTCAAGTTGCTAGATTCTCTCAAATGTTCCCACTCCTCCTAGGATATACAACCTGTACTATACTAGACTCATCACTCGGGATGAGAGAATCCTATGCGAAGCCTAGGATCTGTATCCGCATGTCGACTAGGGGACCCATGTCCCTCCTTATATACTCTGGAGGAGTAGAGTTATAATAAAAGTATCCTAGTCGGTTATATGGTAGGATTACAATATCTATGAGAGTCCTAATAAATCATATCTTTGCGGTGTACGTTGAGCAGTACCGTGCGCCGCAAGTCTTGATGTCGTGGGCTAGACCGTCCCTAACGGTGCGGCCCATATCTTCGGTCCAGCCCATATCCTTCGCCGTGGGTACCTACAGCCTGTTCGCTTGCTCGTAAACGATCGTAAATTTTCAGCTGGGAACAGTATTTTTCTCTCACACCAAACCAGCCAGCAGTAAATAATCCACGATCATTTACGGCCGAACAGGCTGCTAAGGTCAGACCCCCCACAATCAGAGCCGTTGCCGAGGAAGAGCCTTGTCAAACATGTCCATTGTCTGTTCAGCCATAATTTATGTGCACACTTCTAGAAATGGGCTGCTGAACAGGGTCTTTTGGGCTAGGCTTGCTCGGGCCATTGTTAGTGCACATGGGCATGAGAAGTTTGTTTGGGGCACACACATTGTTCAAGGGTAAGAACATGGCCGTTCTGAATGCACTCGAAACAACTCCATCTGTTATTTAAATAACTATTTTCTAGAACGAAAAAATATTAACTCTTTTCTCATGCCTGCACTTATTTTAGAGTACTTCTTAATTTCTTATTTTCTGAGGGCTGGCGCATACGTATCTGCTTCCACAGCCGAGGGAGTTCACAACGACAACATGCCTAGAGCAGGGCAGGGGCAGCAAAGCGACGCGCCATCATTCTCGCTCAGGCGGTCATCATGTGGGGCCATTCGGATTGGCATATTCCGGGCCCATTGTGCTGTCTCAGTACACATTGAAGTTGATGGCACTACACTAGGCCATCAGGTCCAACCGATGAGCGACAAAATGGGCCCTGCTACATGTGTGGCTCCAAGTATTCGGGTTTGGTTTGCCTCCACTTCCAGCACTTGCAGCCAACCGGATCTTTCTGACGAAGGAATTCTCATAAAAAATGAAGTTCTGGTTTCAGTAACAAATCATCTCAATTTAGAACACACATCAAATTCTCATTAAATTAAGTTGATTGTTTAGGGTTATTACTGGTAATTTCTATCACCATATTTTTGTTCTAAATTGATTCCCAAAATTTGAATTTCATGTCCCAGACTATTTATAGCCCTTTATTAGTTGGAGGAAGTCAGGATTACGCACCGTCTCGTACTCGTTTCGGAGGCGGTTGGCTAGGAGGGTCTTTAATCACGCCGGAGTAGTATGGTGTTTCGCTAAATACGCCAATCAGTCTTGGGTCCGATGCCGATGCCGATGCTGATGCGCGCCACCGTGCGGTGTAGACGTGTCTGTAGTCTTTTTCCGTGGTCCACACCCCAGCCGAGCTGGGGATTTCGTGTAGCGTAGCCCCAGGACCGTGGGATCCATCCCAGCGCAACGAGTCTCCTACCGGCACGGCAAAGGAACCAATCAGGCTGCCGATCCCCTTCATCCCTTCTTCACCCACCTCTCGTGGTGTCACTATTATCTCGCCCAGCGGCCAGCGCCTCCGTCCTCCCGTCTCATCTCATGATTCACCTCACGCCATTGAAGAAAAAGGAAAAGGTGAGAAGAGACGGGCGGGATAGATACAGTTGCAGGCGGCAACGCCAGAGGGCAGAGGCAGACCGAGGAACCGGACAGGCCGTCCCAGAAACCGAAGCGACCGAGTGCCGGCGGGCCGAATTTTTTACTTTTTAGCCTTTCTTTTAAAGTTTTTCATAAATAGATCCATGACGGAAAGATTTTTTTTTAGAATCTAGACCTTTAGCTCGGCGCCATCGATGCTGGCGCCGAGCTAACACGTCTCGACGCCAGCGTCTCTGGCGCCGAGATCTTGGACTCGACACTGACGTGGCGCTGATTTCGTAGGCAGTTCGGCGCCATAGACGCTGGTGCCGAGCTTGACGCCATAGACGCCGGCGCCGAGCTCTGGTCACTGGCTCATCACGCGCACCGCACGTTGCCTTTGGCAGCTCCCACGCTGCCGCACCAAAAAATTGACTGACCAGTAGTGGTGTGTACTAAACCCTGACGGTGACTACAACGACGTGGGAGCGCAGCGCAGCGCAAACAGCGACGTGAAGTGACAGTACAAAGTTTGCCTGCGCTCTGTATGTGCCTGCAACTCTGCGCTAGTGCGTTGCTTTTAGCATCGCGTCTCAAACTCTGAGTTGCACAACGGAACGGGGCACCAAAGTATGATTGCTTTATCCGTCCATGAGAAGAAAAGCTGAAAACACAAACGTGTCGCGAGTACAACGTTTAAACGTGAACTCTGGTCCTGACAGCAATGCTAATGAGCTGGGGTTCTCCCTGAAACTCTGAAACAAACAAGAAGAAAAGGCAAACGTACTCAGTTATACTAGTAGCAATTGAGTGTGCTCCCGCTGATCATGTCGATTACCGGCGTGAGCCATGATGCATCACCAGGTGTCGCAATTACTCTACTCATACAAATATTATTATTACTTTTTAAAAATGTTTAATTAAACTTAAAATTGTTACTTCTAGACAAGCCAGATTTCATTCTTTCGTGTACGTTTGCCCTTTCTTCTTCTTCTTTGTTTCAGAGTATGTTTGCCCTTTCTTCTTGTTTGTTTAAGAGTTTCAGGGAGAACCCCGGCTCATTAGCATTGCTGTCAGGACCAGAGTTCACGTTCAAACGTTGTACTCGTGACACGTTTATGTTTTCAGCTTTTCTTCTCCTGGACGGATAAACAACCTGTTCGCTTGCTCGTATACGATCATGTATTATAAGCTGGAACAGTATTTTTCTCTCACACCAAACCAGCCAGCAGTAAATAATCCACGATCGTTTACGACGAAACGAACAAGCTGAGCAATCATACTTTGGTGCCCCGTTCCGTTGTGCAGCTCAGAGTTTGAGACGCGATGCTAAAAGCAACGCACTGGCGTAGAGTTGTAGGCACATCCAGAGCGCAGGCAAACATTGTACTGTCACTTCACGTCGCTGTCTGCGCTGTGCTGCGCTCCCACGTCGCTGTAGTCACCGTCAGGTTTTAGTACACGCCACTACTGGGCAGTCAGTTTTCTGGTGCGGCAACGTAGGAGCTGCCAAAGACAACATGCAGTGCGCGTGATGAGCCAGTGACCAGAGCTCGACGTCGGCGTCTACGGCGTGCCGGCATCTACGGCGCCGAGCTCGGCGCCAGCGTCTATGGCGCCGAACTACCTGCCAAATCAGCGCCACGTCAATGTCGAGTCCAAGATCTCGGTGCCAGGGACGCTGGCGCCGAGACGTGTTAGTTCAGCGCCAGCATCGATGGTGCCGAGCTAAGGGTCCAGATTTTAAAATCTTTCCACCGCGAGTCTATTTGCGAAAAACTTTTTTTAAAAAAGCTCAAAAGTAAAAAATTCGGCCGGCCCGCCCGCTGGTGAGGTCACGGTCAAAGCGAGCCGCCCCGCGGAAGCGGCAGGCTGCAAAGGTGGTTGGCAGCATCAAGAAATCCCCCCCTCCCCTCCTCCTCGGTCCCTGCCTTGCCTGCCTCTGGCTACTGGCTTGGCCGCTTGGCCCCCCCGCGCGCGCCCTGCCCGTCACCGGCACATTGGCATGGCGCTGGCGCTGGGGCACCCCCGTGGACCACATTGACCGGTCAGACCCCGGGCCACGCGGGCAAGCACGCTGCCCACGTGCATGCGATGCGGATGCGGTGCCGGTGCGCGCCCTCTTCTCTCCGGGCCGCTCCCAGTCCCTCCTCCCCGTCTCGTGAGCCCCGCACCGCCGCTCCTGCCGCCGATCCGGATTTAGGACGCGTTCTTTAATCACGCTCAGCTGACTGATTAATAATTAATTAAAGTGCTAGCTGACTGATCAATAAAGCGCCGTCTCGAGCCGGGCTTGGAGCTTTGGATTAGCATCTGCCCGGAGCCGGGCATCGTGATGATCATCCGTGCGCTTAACTTATTGCTGCTCGCGCGGACGCCGGTGCCACCACTTTGTTTATTCCTGCTGGCCCTGTCACTTGAGCCCTAGTTTTTGAGGACCTTGCTTTCTTCTGCCTCTGGGGAGCAGACCGGTTTAGCAGCGCGGTCGCAGGCTTTGCTGTTTTTTATTTTTATAATCGAAATCGCGGCAGGGCCTCCCTCAAGGACCGTGTAGCTCCAGTCGTAGACACATGCACGCGGGTTGGGGATGCCGAAAACCCTGAAAAGAATCTCTAAACAATTGCAGATTGTGCTACGGTTAGGTTTAGGTCTTGTGCATCCGTGCCTCCGCAGCCAGCAAGCACTAGGCAAGTGCCGCAGGCGAACAGTCCAGCAAGCGTTCTTCAGCCTCAGCTGAGACGTGAGTAAGGCCTTATCATCGAATGTTTGACACGTACATAGATTATTAAATATAGACTAAAAAATAACTAATTATATAGATTGCGACTACTTTACGAGACGAATCTTCTAAGTCTAATTAGTCCCTGATTTGATAATAAAGTGCTACAGTAACACATATGCTGATGTGTTAATTAGGTTTAATAAATTCGTCTCACGGATTCTGTAATTCGTTTTCTTATCAGTGTCAAAACGCTTCATGCGCCACCCCATGTGACCCGATGTGACACCCTAAAACTTTACACCCGTAACTAAACAAGACATAAACTAATCTCAACTCTCACCTGTCGCCGCGAGTGTAACAGAATCGACCAAATTATAAGAACGTAAGTACAAAAACAATCATCGAAGTGATTAAATTCCTGTACTTAAGCTCCCATAATCCTGGAGTCCGGAAATCACGAAGGATTTCAAATAACTCCCGACATACAAACCAAAACCGTAGTGATTCAACACAACACATCATTCGTTACAACATTTCACAAGTGGCATCCGGATTACATCCATCAGAGTTCAAATAAAATATTACAAACTAAGTTCAAATTTGCGGAAGCAACATAGTTTAGTACATAACTTCATAGTTTCAAATACATTGCCAGATCTTAGTCATGTCCCATCAAAAGCATCTTCAGGTATGAGAACTAGGAGAGACCGCGCCCAACTGTCTAGTCTTCATCCCCAGCCGGAAGAAGGCAATACTTGCAGCAACCAAAGTAAAACTGATCATCTGCAACACGTGGGAGATAAACCCTGAGTACGAGAAGGTACTCAGCTAGACTTACCCGTCAAAACCAGAAATAAAGGACACCAAGGGTCATGCAAGGCTTATGAGGTGGGCTAGCTTGACACAGTCGCATAAAAGAGCTTACGAATATAGTGACCAATTTAAACTTAGCATCAAGTTTATCATCATTTACCTGTCCACTAGATTAGCACCTGTACTAGAGCACTCACTTATTAGGAGCAAACAATATTAACCATAGCAGGTATATTAAGGCTGTCATCATCATATCATCATTTCTGAACCATTATATTATTTAGTGTATCTACTTTGGAGATAAGCCCGTCAAGTTCTCACTAACCGATGAGAGACGGCGACTCGAATCGAATTACAACTCAGCTGAGGGGGTATTCCTAACTCTTACTCTGGCATACTTTGTAAGGGTAGCCATGGGTCACCTTTGGTACAACTCAGGAACCAAATTCGCGGGTTCGATCAGCACCAGCACTCTCAGGGATAACCCTTCTGCCAGGACGATCAGGACTTTTAAATCACCTGCCCTTGGACTCACGCCTACGGCTCTCTTCCGAGGCGTACTTTATACTTATCGACTCTTGGCCTGAGGTGAGCTACTCGGCTTTGTGGTCGGTCTCCAGACCCGGCCAACTAAGAGAGAGGCATGCGTTCAACATGAACAGGAAAGGCTCCAAGATTCAGTCCTTAAGCGACATAGACGGAGTCACTACAAACCGGCAAGCCTCCACCCGGCCTTCAATTCAAATTAAGACAGGTTCTTTTCCATGATAGCAAATATAGCCAACCATGCCATATGTATATCCCTAAATCTCGCAAGTGACAGGAAATCACCTGACTTCTACCGTGTTTAAGCAGGGCTAAGCACTACACGAGCCTGAGCTACATAGGATTCAGGGTAGCAATATCTGGACAAGGATTGGATAACCAATGCAGCAAGTGTTTGCATCCGACACCTAAACTTAATGCAACAATATATATGTAACAATAATACTTTAATTGCATTTCAGAAATTAGGAGGCTTAATATGCTCCGGGGCTTGCCTTTCACAAAGTTGCACGGACGGTGATCTGGGCACTCAACGGCGACCTTGTCTGGCACTTCTCCTGAGGGCTGCACCTCCTGAACCTCCGGGGTTGGCTGCTACTGCTCCCCGCTCGGTTCCTCAAATTCCAGCAGTGTCACTCCTTCCGGTACACCTATTGCATGCCGATACACAAGATAAATATCATGGATGCATAAGGAATGACATGATGCTCATGATGAATGGATAACAGTAAGTGTTTAACGAAAACATCACTGGACACTCATTTACCGATTAGGAATAGCTTTCTTCAAATCACTTTAAAACATGTATCTAACTTAACTTGAAGAACAAGATCAACTTACCTAACTTGCATAACCTAAGATAAAGATGTTCATCTTCAGTTAAAGGCCTAACACATAGGAATATTACCACAAGCTTAGGAATAGTAAAGGCATACTTAAATCAAACATTAAGGTTTCATATGCAAACGAGCAGTTCCTTAATTCAATCACAACAAGAGTTCTACAAATTCAAATGACTTGCAAGAGGACATTCTGGAAAGCTTATGAAATTCTCTACCAATCATTTATAAACATCAAAGCATGATTCTTACGTTAATCAAATCGAATTCAAGTAAACATAGAATCTGTCTAGAAATGGCAGGTTTACTAAATTAAATATTTAGTGATGATGCAAAAGCATAATTGGACCAAACCAAGTTTACCAACTTGTTGTGCATACCAGAGGAACATCAGAAAGTATAGTGCCAACTTCTAAATAAATTATTTAATGTCCTTTTCTAATTTATTTAGTTAATTAGGTGATTAAAGCAACATATAGTAAAACTATACAGAAAAATCTACAAAAATTACAGTAGCTACCTCATGCTTCACATAGACCACCATAAAAATTTCAAAGCAATTGGACAACCAGAACTTGCTGTATTAAAAATAATAGATGACAGGTCTATTTCTAGCATAATTAGGAAACCTTAGTGAAAAGTGTCAAGCAACATATTTCATATTTTTCCTAGCATCCTTAAGGTACTAAGATACTACCCACCAAGTTTCATGGTTATAGGATTCCTAGATAATTTACAAAAATTCATACAAGTATCCATCAATGATAAAAGGAAAATCTATAACTCAAAAACTATACATGCAATGACTCTTAAATTTTAACCAGAGCTTCTACTAAGCAAGACTAGCTTACCCACAAAATTTCATAATTTTTGGATCAGAGAAACTCAAGATATGATTTAAAAAAGTTTGCATGCATTCAAAAATACCTTTCAAATTCCTATTTAATTCATCCAAAATTTCTACATCATGTGCTCAAGACATATTTTTCTTAAATACTATACCTCACTATGAGTCTAACAAAATTTGAATCACACCATTTGGATCTACACATTTGGAGTTACAAAATTTACAAAGCAGCATTCAAAACTGGAAATTTAAACTATCCTATGGAACAAGTAGTCACTGACGTGTGGGACCCGGTTGTCAGCCGGACCCGCTTGTCATTGAGATGAAAATAGGGGAGGTGGCTCCGACGGCGCTAAACATGGCGAAGCTCGTCGACGGCGACTCCTCCGGCGAAACCGATGGCACCGGCGTGCTCCCCACAACGATGCGCACTCATCCATGCCCTCACTTCAACCTCTACTGAACCCTAGCAAGGACGACGGCGTGCATGGCGGACGGTGGCGTGGTCCGACGGTGCTTCGGTGAGGTCTGGCCTCGTAGGGTGTGGCTAAGCTCGGTACGAGCTTTAGGAGGTCACTACCATGCTACCCAAGCAAAAAAAGGGGACAGGAAAGCCTTGGTGGTAGTTGGCCGCGTGGAGCGCCAACTCTGGCGAGACCCCATCATGGCAGCGGTGGTGGAAACGGCAAATGCACCCTTACCAAGACCCAATCGGCACGGCTGAGAGGTGGAGCAGGTAGAGGAGAACACGGCGGAGCTGTGGTGAAGACGTAGTTCGTGTTTTTGCGGCGGTGAGCAAGCACGAGCTCATCGAAGTTGCTGTGTGTCGGGTACCTTAGAACGGGGTACCCCAAGCGAACAATCAAAGGGGTCACTTAAGTCTCATCAAAAAACAAAGCTAGAAGGTAAGCCATGGGCCCCTCACCTGCCACGTTCGAGCCCACTAGGCCCTCCACCTCGCCTTGAGCCTCGCGTAGGAGGTCTCAGCGTCCTGACGCAATCTCCGCCTCGCGCGAGGCTCTCCACGGAAGGCCTCGGCAGGGAACACAATCCCCACCTCACGCAAGGCTCTCTACGGAAGGCCTCGGCAAGGAGTCCGATCTCTGTCTCGCACGAGGCTCCGCTCTACGTCTCGCGCGAGGCCTCATTCTCCGTATCGCGCGAGACCAGCTTATCCATAGTTCACCGCCCCCGCCTCGACCGGTCTTCCCAACAGCACGTCATGTCTCATTAATACTTCAACCACTCCCACAATCTCAGCCGGAGGATGGCTCGATGCCATAGAATGGCCGATGGGACCTGAGGTCGCATCAACGCCATACCAGCTGGGACAGGGCACGGCGGGGATTACCGGCCACTGTGTTCTAACGCTATGCCCACGATCAGCGCCCACACTGCATTGTGCCTTGCGATCCCCGCCTCGAAAACAACGTGACATGGACAACTTGGCCCGGGTTATCACCGCCTCCAAGCCGGCGCACCAGATCAACCGCCCACTCGGGGCCTCGGCACTATGCACCAAGGTCTCAGCTATCTCGGGGTTTGTGCCCGCTGAGACCCCCCACTGCGGTGCAGCCTCGGCACCGACCAAGCCTTGGCCTCGCGCACAGTTCATCCACAGCGGCTTGCACGTCCACCGCCGCACCTGCTCTGAGGCAGTCCCGGGGCTCCCACGACGCACAGGATCAGATGGGACTAGCATGCCGCCCCAGTGCTCCAAGGATGGACCACTCCGACGACCACGTCGCCACAGGAACAGGCCACCACAGGGCTCGGACATGCCACCCCTGTTGGCACGACGCCGTATAGTTAGCACATGTACTGCCCTTGCCCTCCCTTCAACTATAAAAGGAGAGGACTTGGGCCACTTAGAGGGGGGGACTCGAAGAGAAGAACACCTTGTAACACACACACGCACACATCCTAGCCACCTGAGAGCAACGTCTCAAGTGGCCCACATGACACCTTGCCAAGACCTAGGACTAGCTCCCTCTCCCATAGCTTGTAACCCCCTACTACAAGCACTTCGGTGCAAGGAATACAAGATCGATCTCTCAAACTAGACGTAGGGCATTGATTGCCTGAACCAGTATAAACCTTGTGTCTCTTTGCATCACCATCCGAGATTAGGGGCATGCAGTTCAAATTCACTGGTTGGTTGAGGACCCCCCCGGTCCGAAACACCGACAGTTGGCGTGCTAGGTAGGGGCCTCTGCGTGTCAGTTTCGTCATCCCAGCAAGTCTCGGATGGCAGACCCCGTACGACCATTGCGCCTTAGCACGGTGGTTTAGTTTGGGAGCCTAGAGTTCATGTCTCTAGGGCATGAGTACGACATGGTACTCCTCACTCCTCGAGCCCCACCAACCGACGATGAAGTCATGCACCGGCAGCCCAGGCATAGGCGGCGCCCGGGCGGTCGCTCTCGCCGCGCTCGCCAGGCACGACGCGAGCAAGACCACCCCGATGCTACGCGAATCTGGGGCAGCACGCCGCTCCCCGCCAATATCCTACGACCAGCTGTTGGCACAGGGTCCCTGGCTAGGGACCTGTCTAGCCTAAGCTTGGACAAAGGAAAATCACCGGTGGCACGCGGTGATGCCCAGTCGTCAAGATCCGCTCCCCCACTCCCTGAGGAGCCAATCCCGGCGGAGCAGAGTCGGGCGACGGCACCATCCCCATACCCCTTTGGGTTGAGAAATGTCGCCACCTCTTACGCCTACGCTTACACTGCCGCTCACGAGGATCCCTTAGAACGCCGCTAGCGCTTCGCTCTCGACCTGAGCACCCACGCCGACTCCTCAGAGGAGGACGAGGCATGGCCAAGAGTGGATTTCTCCGGACTCCACGACCCTAGGGCTATGCGCTAGTTCTTGGCCACAAGCGATTACTGCTTTGGCTACTCCAACTCCGACGACAAGGGTACCTACGACCCCACTCGCGAATGTTTTCACGTCGAGCTCGAGATGCCAAGGGCGGGCGAGGAGGATGAGGCGGTAGGTAGCCGTTCCCCGCTTTGCCCAGGTACAGGCACTGCCACACCTCCACGCATTGTCCTGTCGGCCACACGAAACGAGACCCCCGCCCTCGCGCGACCTCAACGCCTAGACCTAGAACAACTCCGTGAGCTCTAGGCCAAGGTCGAACAAGACCAACTTGTTCTGCAGCAGCTTCGAGACACTCTCGAACAGGAACAGCGAGGTCATGGCAAAGGCGGGGGAGCCCGACGGAGGGCCCGCGATGTGCATCACCGCATCCATGACGACAAAGGGAGTGAGCAACCCCCAGTCTTCAATCGCGCTAGCCAGAACATCGCGGCTGCAGCAATGCTGGTCCGTGCAATGCCCGAGCCTTCTACCACAGAGGGGCGGCGGGTCCGCGGTGAGCTCCAGGATCTCCTAGAGACCGCCGCAGTTCAGCAGGCCAAGAGTTCCGCCTCCTGACGGCACGGGGCTACCACCCACACCGAGGCGGTCGCTACAATAGTGAGGAGGACCGCAATCCTTCTCCTGAACCGCCAAGCCCTCGGGTCTTCAGCAGGGCCATCCGCGCTGCCCTTTTCCCGGCCTGGTTTTGGCAACCAGCCAATCTTGCGAAATATAGCGGTGAGACCAACCCCGAACTATGGCTTGCTGATTACCGTCTGGCCTGCTAGCTAGGTGGCGTGGATGATGACCTGCTCATCATTCGCAACCTCCCCTTGCTCTTGTTAGACTCAGCGCGGGTCTAGCTCGAGCACCTTCCTCCCTCACAAATCCACGACTAGCGTGACTTGGTTAGGATCTTCGTCAGGAACTTCTAAGGCACATACGCGCGCCTTGGGAATTCCTAGGACCTTAAAAGCTGTCGCCAGAAGCCAGACGAGTCTCTCCGAGACTTCATCCAGCGCTTCTCCAAATAGTGCACCGAGTTGCCCAGCGTCGGCGACTCGAAGATCGTCCAGGCTTTCCTCTCCGGCACCACCTGCCGAGACCTAGTTCAAGAGTTAGGTTAGAACGTACAACGCTCCGCTGCTATGCTCCTCAATATTGCCACCAACTTCACCTCGGGCGAGGAGGCTGTCGGAGCCATCTTCCCCGACAGCGACTCCAAGGGAAAGCGGAGGGACGAGGCCCCCGAGGCCTCGGCCTCCCACCTCCCCAAGAGAAAGAAAAAGGGGCGCCTAGGGAAGTAGGAGGTCCTGGAGGCCGATTTGGTTGGGGCTGCAGAACACAAGAATCCCCGAGGCCCCAGAGGCCCTAGGCCTTTCGACGACATGCTCAAGAAACCATGCCCTTATCACCAAGGCCCGGTCAAGCATGCCCTCGAGGATTGCTCCATGCTGCGACATTACTACGCCAGGCTCGGGCTCCCCGACGATGACACCAAGCAGAAGGGCACCGGCAACCAGGACAAAGACAAGGATGATGGGTTCCCCGAGGTACGCAACGCCTTCATGATCTTCGGTGGACCCTCGGCGTGCCTTACGGTGTGGCAGTACAAGAGGGAATGCCGAGAAGTCTTCTAGATTAAGGTGGCCACCCCCCAGTACCTTGACTGGTCTTGGGAGGTGATCACCTTCGATCGAGATGATCACCCTGACCATGTTCTGAATCTCGGGCAGTACCCACTGGTTGTCGACCCGATCATCGGCAACACCCGACTCTCCAAGGTGTTGATGGACGGAGGCAGCGGCCTCAACATCCTCTACGTCAATACCTTGGAGCTCTTGGAGATCGACCGGTCGAGGCTCCAAGGCGACATTGCCCCCTTCCACGGCATCATGCAAGGGAAGCGCACGCGACCCATCGGACGCATCGACCTTCCTATCTGCTTCGGCACCCCCTCCAACTACTGCAAGGAAGTCCTTACCTTCGAGGTAGTCAGGTTTGGGGGAGCCTACCACGCCATCCTAGGGCGGCCATGCTACACCAAGTTCATGGCAGTCCCCAACTATACCTACCTCAAGCTCAAGATGCCAGGCCCCAGTGGTATCATCACGATCGAGTCCACGTATGAACATGCATACGACTGCGACGTTGAGTGCATCGAGTACACCGAGGCTCTTGCGAAGGCCAAGACCCTCATCGCCCACCTCGACCAACTCAGTGACAAGGCATCTGACTCCAAGCGTCGTGCGGGGGCGTTCGAGCCTGCGGAAGCCATCAAACTCATCCCGATCGACCCCGCCGGCCCCGACGACCGAGCGCTGAGGATCAGCGCCACCCTCGACATCAAATAGGAAGCCATGCTCGTCGACTTCCTCCGTGCAAACACCGACATATTTGCATGGAGTCCCTCGGATGTGCCAGGTATACCGAGGGAGGTCGCCGAGCACGCCCTGGACATCCGGGCTGGATCTAGGCCGGCGAGGCAACGCCTGCGCCGCTTCGACGAGGAAAAGCGTAGGGCCATCGGTGAGGAAATACAGAAACTCTTGGTGGCTGGATTCATCAAAGAAGTGTCCCACCCAGAGTGGTTGGCTAACCCTGTGTTAGTTAAAAAGAAAAATGGGAAATGGAGGATGTGCGTGGACTACACCGGTTTGAACAAAGCCTGTCCAAAAGTCCCCTTTCCATTACCTCGAATCGATCAAATCGTTGATTCCACGGCAGGGTGTCAGACCTTGTCCTTTCTTGATGCATATTCTGGTTACCATCAAATCAAGATGAAAGAGTCAGACCAGCTTGCGACTTCTTTCATCACACCATTCGGCATGTACTGCTATGTGACTATGCCTTTTGGCCTCAGAAATACTGGTGCCACGTACCAGCGGTGCATGACCTAGGTCTTAGGCGACAACATTGGGTAGACCGTTGAGGCCTACGTAGACGACATCATGGTCAAGACCAGAAAGGCCAAGGATCTTGTCGACGACTTGATGATAACCTTCAAATGCCTTGGAGAGAAGGGCATCAAGCTTAATCCCGAGAAGTGTGTGTTCAGGGTCCCCCGAGGCATGCTCTTGGGATTCATAGTCTCGGAACGCAGCATTAAAGCCAACCCAGAGAAGGTCTCGGCCATAACTAGCATGGGACCAATCAGAGACCTCAAGGGAGTACAGAGGGTCATGGGATGCCTTGTGGCCCTGAGCCACTTCATCTCGCGCCTCGGCGAAAAAGGTTTGCCTCTATACCAACTCTTGAGAAAATCCGAGCGTTTTTCCTGGACCCCTGAGGCCGAAGAAGCCCTCAACAGACTCAAGAGGCTACTCACAAATACTCCCGTCCTGGTACCCCCGGCCAGGGACGAGGCCCTCTTACTCTACGTCGCCGCAACGACCCAAGTGGTCAGCACTGCCAAGTGGTAGAGAGGCAGGAAGAGGGACATACTCTGCCCACCCAACGACCTGTTTATTTCATCAGTGAGGTGCTCTCCGAGACCAAAGCACGCTACCCCCACATCCAGAAGCTAGTCTACGCCATGGTCCTGGCCCGGCACAAACTGCGTCACTACTTCGAGTCTCACCCAGTGACTATGGTATCATCTTTTCCCCTGGGGAGATAGTTCATAATCGGGAGGCCTCGGGCAGGATAGCCAAGTGGGCCGTCGAGCTTATGGGGGAAACCTTGACTTTTGCGCCTCGGAAAGCGATCAAGTCTCAGGTCTTGGTCGATTTCGTGGCTGAGTGGATAGACACCCAACTGCCATTGGCTCAAACTCAGACGGAGTGCTGGACCCTGTACTTTGACGGATCCCTGATGAAAACCAGGGAAGGCGCGGGTTTGCTGTTCATCTCGCCCCTCGAAGTACACATGCGCTACATGGTGCGGCTCCACTTTGCCGCCTCCAACAACATGGCAGAATACAAGGCCCTCATCAACAGCTTACAAGTCACCATCGAACTTGGGGCACGGTGCCTCGACGTCCGAGGCGACTCGCGGCTCATCATAGATCAAGTGATGAAGGAGTCAAATTGCCTCGACCCCAAAATGGAGGCTTACTACAAGTTGGTAGGACGCCTAGAAGACAAGTTCGACGGTCTTGAACTAAATCACATCACACGAAAGTACAACGAGGCTGCCGACGAGCTGGCAAAGATGGCCTCGGCATGGGCCCCGGTCCCCTCGAACGTCTTCGCCAGAGACCTCCACAAACCTTCCATTGGCTACACCTCGACAACAGAGGAGGGCCCACCTGTGGAACCCATGGCAAAGCTCGATGCCCCCTCTACTGCCGAGACCCCCTTGACCGAGTCTGAGGTCATGGAAGTCAACACCGAGTCTCCGTAGACTGATCAGGACGTAGATTGATGAATCCCGTTCCTCGATTGGCTTGATCGGGGGGAGCTTCCTGGCGACAGAACCGAAGCACGACGGCTTGCGCACCGAGCCAAGACCTACACCCTCTACAATGATGAATTGTACAGGCGAAGTCCCTTAGGTGTCCTCCAATGATGTATCACTGTCGAGGTGGGTCAAGCCCTGCTTTGGGACTTGCACGCAGGTGCCTGCGGGCACCATGTGGTGCCTTGGACGCTCGTAGGGAACGCTTTCTACCAAGGGTTCTACTGGCCGACGGTGGTCGCCGATGCTACCAAGCTAGTACGCTCTTGCGAAGGATGCTAGTACTATGCTTGGCAGACACATCTTCCAGCCCTGGCCCTACAAACCAACCCCATCACATGGCCGTTCACCGTGTGGGGGCTCGACATGGTCGGGCCTCTACAAAAGGCCCTCGGGGGCTACACCCATCTACTGGTATCAATCAACAAGTTTCCCAAATGGATCGAGGCTCGTCCAATCAATCGAATCAAATCCGAGCAAGCGGTGCTGTTCTTCACTGACATTATCCACAGGTTTGGGGTCCCCAACACCATCATCACCGACAATGGGACGCAGTTCATCGACAAAAAGTTCCTGATGTTTTGCGACGATCACCACATCCATGTGGCCTGGTCGGCCGTAGGACACCCAAGGACCAACAACCAAGTAGAGCATGCCAACAGCATGATCCTATAAGGCCTCAAGCCAAGGATTCACAACCGGTTGAAAAAGTTTGGTAAGAAATGGCTCGCCAAACTCCCGTCGGTCATCTGGAGCCTGAGGAACACTCCAAGCCGAGCCACGGGGTTCACGCCTTTTTTCCTGGTCTATGGGGCCGAGGCCATCATCCCCACCGATTTGGAATATGGTTCCCCGAGGCTACAAGCCTATAACAAACAAAGTAACCGCACCACCCGAGAGGACACCCTCGATCAACTAGAAGAAGCCTGAGACATCGTGCTACTACACTCGGCCAAATACCAGCAGAGCCTACGGCGCTATCAGGCCCAACGTGTCCGAGGCCGAGACTTGAAGGTAGGCAACCTGGTGTTGAGGCTAGCACAGAGCAACAAGGGCCGCCACAAGCTGACCCCGCCATGGGAAGGACCGTACATCATCGCCCAAGTATTGAAGCCCGGGACCTACAAGCTGGCCAACGAGAAGGGCGAAGTCTTCACCAACGCTTGGAACATAGAACAGCTACGTCGCTTTTATCCCTAAATTTCCAAGCATTGTATATGTCGTTTCTCGAAATACAATTAAAAAGCATTCTTTAGTTGGTCTAATTTTTCGAGAAACCCCCCGAGCCCATCGTAGGTCTCGGCAATTTGATAACATGGCAAGGGAGACTCGGCTCTGCCTCGGTAGAACCAAGCCTCCCTCGAGGGCTAGATGGGGGACTCCCCCCTAGGTCCCATGCACCATTCTTTAGTTGTTTTTTCGCAAAAATTCCTATGCCAAGACTCTAGCAGGCTCTGACGAATCAGTTGTAAAAACCCCTTAGGGCTACAGCACTCCCTCACTACCTCTCACCCAAGGGATGGCTTAGGCCCTAAGGGGGTGTTTTGCAAACGAAATCTGATCAGGAGCAACAGAGGGCAGAGGCTCAGAAACATAAGAAAAACAACTAAGAAACACAAATACTTCAAAAATAAAGTCCCCAATGGCCGCAAGTGTTACGATACAAAAAATAACTCCTACTCTATTTTTACATAGCCCCTGGGGCCCAGATCAAGGCTCAGGGCCTTCAACACCGGTAGATGGTAGGGGAGGAACCACCTCCTCTTCAAAGAGCGTCGCTAGCGCCATGCCAGGGCCTTCCGTCGCCTCCATCAGCTTCGTGACCGCCGCGTCAGCCTCCTCGTCATCATCAGGCAGGACATACCCATCGCTGATGGTCGGGAGGTCGACGCCGACGTAGTGAGAAGAGATGACGGCCAGCGTGCGCTTGACACCTGTGTGCAGCACTCCTCAGAGTCGCTCACGCATCTGGTTGCTCAGCATGATCAAACAGCTCCCCAGGGAGCTGCCTGACTAAACCCCTTCAACCTCTAGGGCCTCGTAGGCGGAAAGGGCAGCACGCTTCAGCGCCTTGTGCTCCCCGATCTTGGTCTCAAGCACCGTCTACATCGCGCTGGAAGCCTCGGTGGCCCAAGTAACCTCCGCCTCTGACTCTGCACCATGGAAAATGGAATGAGGTCGATCGAGGGAAAAAACAACCGAAGTTAGGGGTGGAAACCCACGGAACTCACCCTTGGCCTTCTGCTCCCAGCATCGGGTCTCGACCTGACAGGCCACGGTTTTCTCCTTCTAGCGCAGGGCCTCGGCCCTAGAAGCCTCGGCCTCCTCCTTCATGCGCTGGGCCTCGACCCGAGAAGCCTCGGCCACCCTAGAAGCTTCACTCCCTAGCTCTACGTCACACAAGGGAGTTAGGGAGCGAACATAAGAAAAAGAAAACAAAATGAGGGGACTAAAACTCACCCCCGACCGTCCCCCTCCAAACCATAGCCTTGGTCTGCGAGGCCTCAGCTACAGCAAGGGCCTCATCCAAGGCACCTTTCATCAGCTGGTGCGCCCTCTGTTCTACCCCCAGCTGCCCCGCGAGATCCGCGGCCGAGGCCATAGCTTCAATGGCTCAGCCCCTGAAGGCATCCCGATCCCTGACTACGCGGGTGAGCTCCTCCTCCAACTCCTTCACCTGCGCTGCCAGAGGGGCAAGCTGTGTCTGGGCCATGGCCGCCTCGACCTTCGTGTCGGCACAATGAAGGCGGAGGTCCTCTACCTCCACGCTCCGCGCCGACAGGAGCTCGTTGGCGCCGGCAAGAAGGCCCTTCTGCCACTGAAGCTGGTCCCAGACGCCCCTCTCCCACCAGAGAAAGACCGACTTCCCAAGCAACCGGGTCTCGAGCTCCTAGGGAAGCAGAACAAGGGTCATTGATTGCAACAAAACCAGAAAAGGACAACGTCGCGCGAGAAAGGAAAACGCAAACCTAGGCGACTCCAGGCAGTTCGTCAGCCACCACGGATAGGGCTGTCCGTAGCGACTGCTCCGCCAGCTGGCGGTATTGCTCAAAGGTGCCCCAGCGCCCGCCCTTGGCTACGTCCTCAAGGGCGAACAGAGGCTCCCCCTCAGGGTCGTCCCGGCTCCGCCACAGTACTCACAGGTGATCCCACCTGTGAGGCTCGAGTCGCGCCCGCACGAGGGTCGAGTTTCCCTCGTCCAAGACTAGCGCCGGCTATTCCACGACACCGGCATCCTCGGCGTCGACCACCTCCCGCGCCCGGGAAGTGTCGTCGGAAGAGATCGGATAGACCTCTGCCTCCCGAGCGCTCTCCCGCAACAACGGCGACCCCCAAACCAAGGGCGCCTCCGAGGCCTCCCCCACCTTCATCTCCACCTCCTGGGTAGATGGCCTCGCCACCATTATGACGACATCGGTGGCCTCAGGGGCTCCAGCCTCCGCCACCGTGGCCTCGGAGGACGCAAAAACACCGACCGCGGCCACTACGGTCTCGGCGGTCTTGGGCGCCCTGTCCTCTGTTGCCTCAGCCTCGGAGACCCTGAGGGCCTTGGTAACCAAGGGCACGCCAGCCCCATCCAACTCGTGAGCCTCGCCCCCGCCGGGCAGAAGCGCTCCCTCCCTCGTCTATGTAGAGGCCGCCTCGACAGCCCCCCTTGGGTGGCCGGCTCCTTCGGGTCAACCCTCGCCGATGCCGCGCTGCATTGGATAGCGGCTTGTGCCTCCACCACCCAGTGGGCGGAGGAGACGGGGCTCGCCTTAAGCGCCTTAAGGGGCGCCAAGGGGAGCTTGTCCGCAGGCTGCTTCTGACTAAGGAAAAATAACCTACAGGGTCAGCGCGAGACCAAAAAAGCGAACGGAATGCACTATGACCCTGCTAAAAATACACTTACCTTGAACGGGGCGGCAACCGCTTCGCCACGGCAAACCTCGTCCGCAACAGTGGAGGCGGCGGTAGAGGTGTCGCCTCCGCATCCATAGGCGCCGGTCGGTCCTCAATGGACCCCCGGTGCCCCTTCGGTCCTCTACGGGGGCGGTGGTGTTGTCTCCACCGCCACTTGCTCCACCATGGCCGCTGAGCCCACTGAGCTGACGGCGCGTTTGCCCAACGCCCACGCCTCGGGCGTGTTGGCCTCGGACCTAGAGCGAGCGACCACCGGCCCCGGGTCCGCTTCTCCTCCTCCTCCTAGGAGTGCCGGGCTGCTTGCCGACGCCCCGGGCGCCACCTCTACCACGTCAGGAAGGTGGTCCAGGGGACCTCGCCCCATCTCACCGCCGTCATCCCTGTCCGAGGCCTCCGTTGACAGCGACGTCGACAGGGATTCCTCCAGCGGGAGACCATCCTTCCTTTGTTGACGGCGGCGCTTATCCAGCTCCTCGCGCGCGAGGATTTGCTTCATGCGCTTCGCCGCCTTGGTGTCTTTCCGCTTTTTCTGCGCGTCGGCGTGCGTGTGGTTGATCGCCCGCTGCCTCGCATCCTTAGGAATGGGCAGCGGAGAGGAGCGCACGTCCCTCATCCCCTGCAGGAACGACAGCCGCGCATAAGGAAACAAGGGGTAAGGGGAGATTGAGGAGGCTCGGAGGCTATAGCGGCACATGACTTACCAGCAAGAGGAACCCCCATGATGGCCACATCGCGATAGGGGTCAAGTTGCCGTCCCTCAGCTTCGCCTCTACCGTCTCCCCCACCCGACGAAGAATCTCCTCGTCGGAAAGGACAGAGGAGGACATCCGGGTGCCGTCAATAGGCTCACCCGGCTTCATCTCGAACAGCCGCCACCACCGAGCCATCAGTGGCAGCACACTCCGGCGGTGGAAGGCGGCCACGACCACAGCCACGGTGAGACCGTGGCCCCGTAGCCTCGCCAGCCCCTCCAGAAGTGGCTGCAACTTGGGCTAGTCGTCCTTCGGGACGCCGTACTTCCATCTCTCCGGGCAACTCCCCACAATCTGCCCAGTGTAGGGGGGAAGTCCTCTGTCATCGTTGTAGAGGTAGAACCAACTCGTGTACCACTGGTGATTAGAGGATGCTAGTTGGGTCGGGATGTAGAGGTGCAGGCGGTCCTGATGCACTTGGAGAGTGCAGCCGCCGGCCCTCGTCGCCTTCCTCTTACCTGACGTGCCCGTCGGCTTAGTAGTATGCCCTGCCCGGAATAGGTGGAGCCACAACTCCCAATGGGGAGCAATCCCCAAATACCCCTCGCAGACGGCAACAAAGATAGCCGCCTGAGCGATGGAGATGGGATTGAAGTTGTGGAGCTCCACGCCGTAGTAGTACAGGAGTGCCCGCATGAACCGATCCACCAGGACGCCGAGGCCACGCTCGTATAAGGAGATGAAGCTCACGACGTAGCCATTGCGAGGCCTCGGCTCTGGCTCGCCGTACGGAGCAATCCACTCTGGCCTAGTGGGGTCTGTCACCGGGCGAAGGAGTCCACCATCGACAAGCGACTGAAGCATCTCCTCGGTGACGTTCGACGGATCCTAGGGGTCCGCCTCGACAACAACGATGTCGCCGGCCATGGGCGCGATGGAGGAATCGGGTACGGCGGTGAGTTTTTTCTCTCTCTCCCATGCTCT
The DNA here is from genome assembly GCF_019320115.1 of Miscanthus floridulus. Taxonomy (NCBI): domain Eukaryota; kingdom Viridiplantae; phylum Streptophyta; class Magnoliopsida; order Poales; family Poaceae; genus Miscanthus; species Miscanthus floridulus. The sequence continues at coordinate 178,607,643 of NC_089580.1, read as the reverse complement.
TGCTTTCTCCCTAGGCTCGCTCTTCTCTCCTCTTCTTCCCGGCACCCGCTGCTCTAGCGACAGCTCAACAAAGGCGGTGCTAATGCATGCAAGGTAAGACGAGGAGGGGTGAGACTCTTTGGGTATTTATGCAGGGAGGAGGCAAAACGAACGGGCGACGAAATCGGGGAGGTTTTCCCCCTGATCCGGCGCAGTTAACCACGAGCCAATTTCGTCGGCCCATGCGCCCACGTCTCCCGCATTAAATGCGAGGACAGTTACGTCCCATCTACCACATCACGCTCGGCCACTACGATAGCAGGTGTCATTTTGTCTCCCCATGAAACCGCCTCAAAAGGCGTGCCACCCGTTGCCGAGCCAATAGGGAAGATATTCCCCGCGTCCTATTCCTTTCGTATGAAGGAACCAGGCTCTAAGCCTATTACGATCCAGGGGTTCGAAGGCTGGGCCCCAAAGGGTTTCGATAGCCGCCCTAGGATAACAGAGTCAGGGACGATCGTGGGCGAGCCTATACAGGGCTGAGGCCCAAGAAAGCGAAACGCTTGGGATGCCCAAAGTCGTGTCCGAGACCGGTAGGAAAGTCTCCGAATGGGATCCCACCGTAGGAAGGCACCGAGCCACCGAGGCCCAGCGAACAGCCTCGGCACCCACTAGAGACATCCTCTGGTACTCTTGGAGTATGTCTCTAGACCACTAGCCGTCCCCTAGCGAACGGGGTTCGGGCCTCCACTCGGACTACCCGATAATAGCTCACCGGAAGTGCCATCGCTCGTGCCCACCGAGGGTAGCTAGGCACATTCCACCCCTCCTTCCGAGCAAAAAGGAAGCGTGAGGGTCGCACAAAAAGTTAGGGGAACCCCTGACGGCCTTCTCGCTCTATGCAGAGGCTAAGGGGCTCTTCCTGCAACCTTGTCGAGACCCAGTGACCCCGGCTCGCACTCAAAGGGGCTCAGCAAAACAAACCCTCCTTCTGAGTGAAAAGGAAGCGTGAGGGTCATACAAAAAGATAGGAGAGCTCCTGACGGCCCTCTCACCCTATGCAGAGGCTAGGGGGCTCTTTCTGCAAATACGCCGAGACCCCACAACCCGGGCTCACACCTAGAAGGGGCCTCGACAAACAAACCCTCACGCGCGAGGGGTGTATAAAAAGCCAGGGGAACTCCCGACGGCCCTCTCGCTCCACGCAGAGGCTAGGGGCTCTTCCTGCAACCTTGCTGAGACCAGAATGGGCTCAGCAAACAAACCCTCCGTCCGAATGAAAAGGATATGTGAGGGTCGGATGAAAAAGTCAGGGGACCCCCGACCGCCCTCTTGCTCTAGGCGGAGGCTCGGGGGCTTGAAAGCTCTAGTTTGGTTTTGGTTAATTGATGAAACCCTAAGTGCTAACCTAGTTTATCAAAGTGATTATGAGATAGGTAGCACTACTCCAAGTGATGAAGCAATGACGAAGATCATGACAATGGTGATAGCATGGTGATGATCAAATGCTTGAACTTAGAAAAGAAGAAAGAGAAAAACAAAAGGCTCAAGGCAAAGGTATAAAATGTAGGAGCCATTTTGTTTTAGTGATCAAGACACTTAGTGAGTGTGATCACATTTAGGATAGATAGCCATACTATTAAGAGGAGTGAAACTCGTATCGGAATGCGGTTATCAAAGTACCACTAGATGCTCTAACTCATTGCATATGCATCGGGATTCGGCGCTTTTGGGAAAATGAAATGTCTATTTTCTATTGCGCCGGATGCAAAATTCTTGGTGGTTGGCTCATTGGAGTAAGGGTGAAGTAGTTAGAGTTGAAATGGAGTTGGTCGAAATGATGCTGGCGTCGGTCTACTGACCGGACGCTGGGTCACTCAGCGACCGGACGCTGAAGGGCTGCGTCCGGTCGAGCTGTCAGACGGCACAGTCGCTAGGGTTGAGCACCGGACGCTGGTCTGTGTCCGGTCAAGGTGGACCAGACGCGTCCGGTCGAAAAAATATGCCTCGGGGAGCTTACTGGAAACGACCGGACGCTGGGGCTTCAGCGTCCGGTCAGTTTTACCGGAGCGTCCGGTCAGCTTCATAGCCGTTGAAATCTGACGAACAACGTTTGAAGCCGGTGACGCGTGGCGTCCATCGGGCGACCGGACGCTGAGGGCCAGCGTCCGGTCAGTATGACCGGAGCGTCCGGTCAGAGCGCATTTTGCCCAGTGAAGGGGTATAACGGCTCTATTTGATGGGGGCTCTATTTATAGCCCCATGGCCGGCTCAAAGGAGAACTCTTGCACATTTTCATTGATATAGCATCCTTGTGAGCTTAGCCAAAGCCCTCCCACTCATCTCCATCATTGATCCATCATCATTGTGAGATTGGGAGAAAATCCAAGTGCATTGCTTGAGTGATTGCATCTAGAGGCATTTGGTATTCGTGTTGCGCTGCGGATTTCGCTTGTTTCTCTTGGTGGTTGCCACCACCTAGACGGTTGGAGCAGCGGTGGAGGATCGACACGAGTTGGTGATTGTTTGTGGCCGTCTCCGGTGATTGTAAGGGGAGTTGTACCTTCCCCGGTGGAGTGCCAAAAGGTAACTCTAGTAAATTGCTCGTGTCATTGAGTTACCTCACTTGTGGGTCGGTTCTTGCGGTGTCCAATCGTGTGGACGAGGTTTGTGAAACACCTCTTAGCCGCCGAACCACCAAGTGTTGGTCGACACAACGGGGATGTAGCGTGTTGGCAAGCACGTGAACCTCGGGAGAAAATCGATTGTCTCTCTTCTTTGGCATTCTCCCGGTGATTGGCTATATATATTCATCTTGTGATTGGTTCATCCCCTACACGTCGGTATAATCACTCTACTCACTCATTTACATTCTTGCAAACTAGTTGATACAAGCTCTTTAGTGTAATTAGAATTGAGAGCTTGCTTTATTATTTACATTCATCTAGTTGAGCTCTTTAGAGTAGCAAGGTTGAGAGCTCTTAGTGAGTAATTACATAGCAAGTTTGTGTGCCTAAGTATTCATTGCAACTAGAATTATTGGATAGGTGGCTTGCAACCCTTGTAGAGCTAGAGCAAGTTTGCATTACGCTATTTGTCATACTAATCAAATTGCTCTAGTTGATTTGTAGATTTTTAAATAGGCTATTCACCCCCCCTCTAGCCATATTAGGACCTTTCAGGGCTCCTCTTGCACCCAAGACCAAGACAAACGGTCCAAGCCCACGCTAGAGGTTTCATTACAAAACACAATAAAGGGCACCGAGCCCGTTACGGTCCAGGGGTTCGAAGGCTGGGCCTCCAAGAGGTTTCGATAGCCGCCCCAGGGCAACAGAGTTAGGGACGACTTCGAGGCGAGCCTACGAATGGCCAAGGCTCGAGCGAACAGTCGCTCGGGGCATCCTAAGTCATGTCCGAGACCGGCAGTGAAGTCTCTGAATGGGATCCCATCGTTGGGAGGCACCGAGCCATCGAGGCACAGCGAACGGCCTCGGCACCCACTAGAGAAACCCTCTGGTACTCTTGGAGTGCATCTCTGGACCACTAGCTATCCCCTAGCGAATGGGGTACAGGCCTCCACTCGGACTCACCCAATAACAGCTCATTGGAAGTGTCCACGCTCGTGCCCATCGAGGGTAGCCTGGCACATTCCACCCCTTCTTCTGAGCAAAAAGGAAGCGTGAGGGTCATACCCAAAGTCAGGGGGACCCCTGACGGACCTCTCGCTCTGTGCGGAGGCTAGAGGGCTTTTCCTACAGCCTCGCCGAGACCCCCGCAACCCGAACTTGCGCTTATAGGCTCGGCAAATGCGATAAAAACTACTTGCTCAAACGCGAAAATGAAAAAAGCCCCTGAAGGAGTAACCCCACTCCTCCAGGGCCTTGGGGGCTACACCCGGCGGGTGCGCTCACGCGGACCCATCGGAACCTCAAGAAACAAAACCCAATTCCTATGGGAGCGGGTATAAACCAAGCCTCAGCAAACCCTCAGGGAGAGTGCACGCACTCCCCCGGAGGCTCGGGGGCTACTGTCGGGTACCTTAGAACGGGGTACCCCGAGTGAACAATCAAAGGGGTCACTTAAGTCCCATCAAAAAACAAAGCTAGAAGGTAAGTCGTGGGCCCCTCACCCGCCACGTCTGAGCCCACCAGGCCCTCCGCCTCACCTCGAGCCTCGCGCAGGAGGTCTCAGCGTCCTGACGCAATCTCCGCCTCGCGCGAGGCTCTCCATAGAAGGCCTCGGTAGGGAACATAATCTCCGCCTTGCGTGAGGCCCTCCATGGAAGGCCTCGGCAAGGAGTCCGATCTCCGTCTCGCACGAGGCTACGCTCTCAGTCTCGCGCGAGGCCTCATTCTCCGTATCGCGCGAGACCAGCTTATCCATAGTCCGTCGCCCTCACCTCGGCCGATCTTCCCGACAGCACGTCATGTCTCATTAATACTTCAACCACTCCCGTAATCTTAGCTGGACAATGGCTCGATGCCACAGAATGGCCGATGGGACCTGAGGTCGCATCAACGCCGTACCGGCTGGGACAGGGCACGGCGGGGATTACTAGCCACTGTGTTCTGACGCTGTGCCCACGATCAGCGCCCACACTGCACTGTGCCCCGCGATCCCCGCCTCAAAAACAACACGACATGGACAACTTGGCTCGGGTTATCACCGCCTCCAAGCCAGCGCACCAGATCAGCCGCCCACTCGGGGCCTCGGCACTATGCACCAAGGTCTCGGCTATCTCGGGGTTTGTGCCCGCCGAGACCCCCCACTGCGGTGCAGCCTCAGCACCGACCAAGCCTCGGCCTCGCGCATAGTCCATCCACAGTGGCTTGCATGTCCACCGCCACACCCGCTCCAAGGCAGTCCCAGGGCTCCCACGATGCACAGGATCGGATGGGACTAGCACACCGCCCCAGTGCTCCAAGGACAGACCACTCCGACGACCACGCCACCATAGGAACAGGCCATAGGGCTCGAACATGCCGCCCCTATTGGCATGACGCCGTATAGTTAGCACATGTACTACCCTTGCCCTCCCTTCAACTATAAAAGGAGAGGACTTGGGCCACTTAGAGGGGGGGACTCGAAGAGAAGAACACCTTGTAACACACGCACGCACACATCCCAGCTGCCTGAGAGCAACGTCGCAAGCAGCCCACATGACACCTTGCCGAGACCTGGGACTAGCTCCCTCTCTCCCCTAGCTTGTAACCCCCTACTACAAGCACTTCGGTGCAAGGAATACAAGATCAATCTCTCAAACTAGACATAGGGCATCAATTACCTGAACCAGTATAAACCTTGTGTCTCTTTGCATCACCATCCGGGATTAGGGGCATGCAGTTCAAATTCACTGGTTGGTTGAGGACCCCCCAGTCCGAAACACCGACACTACGGCTGTTGCTGCGGAGCTACGGGCGAGCGGAGGAAGCCGAGGAAATGGAAATTGGACTGGTGAGCTGGTTGACAGGCGCGTGGGGGGTCATGTCATGGCCGGCCGTGTAAGGATGCCCATGGCGTGTGGCTACGTGTTCAGGCGATCGGCGACGGGTGGCGCCACGCAGCAGTGATCTTTTGAACAGTCGGGTCACTGTAGCGATCTGAAATTTCGATTTAGTACTCCATGGCGATGACTGACAGTGAGACTTGATGACGTTTGATCTCTTAAACCATGATGAGTTAGTGGAAGAAACGTACATGAAAGTTGTAGAGTTAAGATAGGGCTCCAACAATGCTTGAGACACCAACAGCTAATTCTCCATGGATCATGAGTTGTATCAAGCCAAAGTTGGCTCAATCAAACTGAAACTGCATTAGGACTTAGAAAAATTTTCTAAGTCTGAAATCAGCAGGGAAACCTGACTTGTGGGCCCTATTTGAGCATGTTCTAGCCATTTTCATGAGATGGTCATATTGATACTTTTGTTCCTTGATAAATTGGCTACAACTTTGGTAAGGGTGCACATCCATGCAAGGTCTCTAGGTTGGACTTTTTAATCAGTCAAACAAAGTCACTCTATAGGTCATCCTAAGTCAAACCTCCACCTAGAGGGCAATTTAGTCATTTTGGTCCACATGAACAATGTTCCATCAATTACCCAAAGTGTAGTTAAGGTGTATTAGACCATAATTAACCACTCTACACAAGTGCTACACCAACTTCTAAGTATCACATGTGATGAAACAACAAAACACTCAAATTACCTTAATGTTGCACTTCCATGTTTCACATGTTTCATGACTTTGTTGCAATTTTAAACTTGTCATATTACTACCATGTTGCCATGTTTCAAGGTATGAGAAACTCATGTTGCATTCACATGTGGCACTAATTACCATTCACAAGCAATCAAGTATGAAACAAACATAATTGAGAATGTTGCATATACATGTTGCAGTAATAATGACATGATGAGGTAGATGATGCACATATTTATGAAATGAAATGCAATTTTGTGGGAGCCAAACACCTTGGGTGTTACAGCCCTCCCCCCTTAGAAAAATCTCATCCCGAGATTTAGAAAGCGTACCATTTAGTATAGAAAGTTGGATGATTTTCCTTTAGATAATCTTCCCGCTCCCATGTTGCATCCCGATCACTATGATTACTCCAAACTACCTTGTATAACTTAACTACATGCCTACGAGTTACCCTTTCTGGAGTATCCAGAACCTGCATGGGCTTCTCCTCATAAGAAAGATCAGATTTCAATTCGATTCTCCTCATTGCTACTCTTTCCTTGGGAATACGGAGACACTTCTTCAGCTGAGACACATGGAATACTAGGAATATAGCTCCCAATTCACGTGGTAGATTGAGTTTATAGGCTACTCTTCCACTTTTCTCGATAATCCGATAAGGTCCAACACATCGAGGCTCAAGCTTCCTTTTGATTCCAAAACATTTTACTCCTCTCATAGGGGATACCTTTAGATAAACATGGTCACCTACTTCAAACTCAATATGTTTTCTTCTCTTATCAGCATAGCTCTTTTGTCTAGCCTGAGCGGCAGTCATATTCTTCTGTATAGTTCGGACTTGCTCTTCGACTTCTTTTACAAAATCAATACCATAGAATCTTCTTTCTCTGGGTTCTACCCAGTTTAAAGGAGTCCTACACTTATGGCCACATAGCGCTTCAAAAGGAGCCATCTTGATACTCTCTTGATAACTGTTGTTATAAGAGAATTCAGCGAGAGGCAACCATTCCTCCCAAGAGCCTTTGCAAGAGATAAGACAAGCTCTAAGCATGTCTTCAAGAATTTGATTAACACGCTCAGTCTGTCCCGATGTTTGTGGATGATATGCAGAACTGCGGATTAGATGAGTGCCAAGATTCTGATGTAAGCATTCCCAAAAGCGAGCCGTGAATTGCGGTCCTCTATCTGAAACAATGGATTTGGGTACACCATGGAGACGTACCACTTGTTGAAAATAAATATCAGCATAATTGTGAGGGTGATAGGTAGACTTGACTGGAATAAAGTGAGCGGATTTGGTTAGACGATCTATGATAACCCAGATGGAATCACTACCCTTTTTGGTAGTGGGTAACCCAACAATGAAATCCATAACAATTTCTTCCCACTTCCAACCAGGAATAGAGAGTGGCTGCAATAACCCAGGCTTCATGTGAATAGCCTTGACTCTGTAATAGTTATCACACCTTGCCACGTAGGCTGCGATTTCTTTCTTCATCTTGGTCCACCAATAATATGGCTTGAGATCTTGATATATTTTACTGCTACCAGGATGGATGGACAATCTAGAAGAATGGGCTTCGACCATAATTTGATTTCTAAGTTCTTTGTCTTTTGGTACTACAAGCCTATCATCAAACTAGAGAATTTCTTTGTCATCGACCCTAAAGTGCTTGGTCTCATGCTCTTTCATCTTTCGCTTGATGTGAAACACACCCACATCAGTCTTCTAGAGTTCGATAATTCGACTTCTAAGAGAGCAATCCACAGTGATATTGTGGAGTACTATAGGATGAAGGAGGTGTGCCAGATGAAAGTCTTCACTAACTAAGGAATTGCAATGGGTCTTTCTGCTTAAGGCATCAGCAGCCACATTTGCCTTGCCAGGATGGTAGTGCACTTGAAGGTTGTAGTCTTTGATTAATTCTAACCATCATCGTTGAAGCATGTTCAACTCGGGTTGAGTAAAAATGTACTTGAGACTTTTATGGTCAGTATAGATATTGCACACATTACCTAGCAAGTAATGTCTCCAAATCTTCAGGGCATAAACAACCGCGGCTAGCTCTAAGTCATGGGTAGGATAATTGATTTCATGCTTTCGAAGCTGGCGTGAAGCATAAGCAATGACTCAGCCCTCCTGCATAAGAACACACCCCAAACCGGTGCCACATGCATCACAATAGACATCAAAAGGCTTCTCGATGTCAGGCTATGCCAATACAGGAGCAGAAGTTAGTAAGGTCCACAAAGTGTGGAAAGCCTCTTCACACTTCGAGGTCCACACAAACTTCTCATCCTTTTGAAGTAGTCGATTCATGGGCTTGGCAATTTTAGAGAAATCTGGGATAAATTGATGATAATAGCCAGCTAAACCCAAGAAACTTTGGACTTCTGTGACCATAGTAGGTGCCTTCCAATCTAGGACTTCTTGCACCTTAGTAGGGTCAACCGAAATTCTATCTCCAGATAACACATGACCTAGAAAAGGTACCTTGTTCAACCAGAATTCGCACTTGCTGAACTTAGCATAAAGCTGGTTGTCATGTAATCGAGTTAAAACAATCCTCAAATGTTCAACATGCTCTTCTTCATTTTGAGAATATACAAGGATATCATCAATGAACACGATGATGAACTTGTTCAACTCCGACATGAATACCAAATTCATCAGGTACATAGTGTGCCGGAGCATTTGTCAACCCAAAGGACATGATAAGATATTCGAACAAGCCATAACGAGTAGAGAAAGTTGTCTTAGGTATATCTTCATAACGAATTTTGATCTGATGGTAGTCAGACCTCAAATCGATCTTGGAGAATACCTTAGCTTTGGAGAGTTGATCAAACAGAATATCGATGCGAGGAAGAGGGTATTTGTTCTTGATAGTAACAGCATTAAGAGGACGATAATCCACGCACATGCGTAGAGACTCGTCCTTCTTCTTCACAAAGATAGCCGGACAACCCCAAGGAGAAGAACTAGGCTGAATCAAACCTTTCTTTAATAGCTCATTCAACTGAATCTTTAGCTCAACCAACTCATTGGGCGGCATTCTATAGGGCCTTCGAGAAATAGGAGCCGTACCCGGAATAAGTTCTATCTTGAATTCTACTTCACGGTCCGGAGGTAATCCAGGCAAGTCATCAGGGAAGACATCTGGAAACTCACAGACAACCGGTATATCCTCAATGGCTTTGGCTAGGGTAGCATTGGCTGTATTGTGGATAGCGATATCACGAGACAACTGCACTAGAAAACCCTTCTTATCCATAGGATCTCTCAACATTACCACACGGGTTGATGTATCGATCAACACTCCATTCCCGCTCATCCACTTCATCCCGAGGATTACATCGATTCCTACCCCTGGCAGAACTACAAGATTCGCAAGGAACTCTCGATCCCCAATCTCAATCTTTACATCTTTAACTACTTAGTTAGTCATGATATTATTTCTAGCAGCACTAATACAATAACCCCCCTTGATAATTGTAATCACATTCATCTTATGCTTAGATGCAAAAGTAGAACTCACAAAGGAATGTGAAGCACCCAAATCAAAGAGCACAACTGCAGGGTGATCATTAACAAGAAACTTACCAGCGATGGCCACTTCACCAGCAGAAATTTTCTCCATAGTAGTGTAGTGAACACGCCCCTGACAGACATTTCCCTGAGCATTCTGCTCAGGAGGATAGGGACAATTACTAGCCCGGTGACCAGGCTTGTTACAGTTCCAGCACGGCCTATTAGCTGGTGGGACATTGGAGCTGCCCTGCCCAGAGGTATTCTTTAGCAAGGAAATTGTGTACCCCTTGCGGAAACCAGTTTTAGCTTGATTCTTCTTCTGAGGTGGGCGGTACCAGACATTAGCATTAGGTGGACAATATTGGGTTTTGGATACCACTGGTGCCTTAGACTGAGAAGCACCTGCCTCAAAGTTTCTTTTACGGGTCTTGGAAGCAGCATATACCTTATCATTATTCTCCTGAGTCAGGGTGTCACTGACAAACTCATTGAAGGTGACATACTTACAGTTGCCCATAGACTTCATCAGTTTAGGGGAAAGTCCCCTCTTAAAACTAGCTATCTTTTTGGCATCAGTATCAATAAACTCCGGAGCATACCTCGCCAGGTTGTTAAATGCCTGGAGGTATTCATTAAGACTCTTGTTGCCTTGAGTTAGCTTCATGAACTCGGTATGCTTGATTACCATGAGACCAGGAGGGATAAAATGTCCCCTAAAAGCTTCCTAGAACTGGTCCCAAACCACCTCGATGTTTGCAGGGAAGGTGGTCTTGTGATGGTTCCACCAGATGCCTGTAGGGCCTTGGAGCTAGTGTCCTGCATACGAGGCCTTCATACCTTCTGTCAATCGGAGCAATCCAAACCTTTGCTCTATCGTACTCAACCATTCATCAGCTTGTAATGGTTCTTCTGCCTCTCTAAAGATAGGAGGCTTTGTGTCCATGAAGTCCTTAAAGCTACTATACTGGTTTGGCTCGGGTCCTTGGTGGACATGTCGATCATCGCGGTTAGCCAGTTGGCACATAGCCTCAGCTAGCATGCGCTGACTTTCGATGATTGTCTGCATTAGCTCAGCTGGTGTGGGCGGTGGTGGAGGAGGTGGTTGTTCCTCATCTCTAAGGCTACGACTACGACAAAGATTATAAGCCATCTACAAAATGTATAGCCAATGAGCACTGATGATGTGGAAATTTTTGTAGATAAATTATATAATTATGCCAAACTGACTCCAATGGAGAGAATAAATTTATACTATCAACAGAGGCACAATCATCCATCACAATCACATAACTCATCAAGCGCATTAATTGACACATTAATGCGAGGAACTTAACCAACAACGAGATCTATAGACCGTATAGACGGAATTTATCAAAGGCTCACATACATGGAGCATAACACGTTTGATAGGTTACATCCAAGCCATAGAGGTTCCAAACTTACATCAAAGATAACATAGGGTTTGACATTACACCCCAACAATTAACTTATTACAAAGCTACTCATTCATGCATGAGGATCAACAAAAGACTAGCTCTAGTGCATTAGCTAAGTAGTAAGCTAAACTACGCATCGTCCTCGGAGTCAGTGTCAAAGATCTCTCCTCCATCTTCATCACTAGCAGGTTCTAGCTCCTCATCTTCCTCCTCTTCAGGTGGAACGTCCTTAGGTCCATTAACCTCAATGTCATCATCATCTTCAGCCATGATGACACCAGAACCCGTCTCATCCTCATTATCAGGGGGCAGGAGAGGGTGAAGCTGATTGTGTAATAGGTGAACCTCCTCATGGAGATGGTCATTGTACTCTTCTACAGCTGCCAACTGCTGCTCCAGCTCAACCTGTCGCACTCTCAACGCATTCTCTTTGTTTCAGGCTTCATTCCACTGATTCAACATGTGAATCAACATACGTTCACAGTTGCGGTGAGCAACTGTCAACTTCTGAACCTCTAGGGTCTCTTGATCCCGTTCCTGCGTTACTTGCTCCAAACGCTGCTGAGCCGCACTCCTCTCAGCAGTCACCCAGGCCAGCTCTGCCCTCAGCCTTTCCTCCTCAGTAGGCTCCGAACAGGGCTCACGAGGAGCTAACTGGTGATGAGGCGCCCTACCTCCGGCGGACTTGCGAGCAGTGCGTTTCATGCATGCCATCTGTAGCAAAAAGTTGCAACTTAAGGGGAGAATCATTTAAGGGATACGAAATTTAATTAGTCGAGAACATCAAATTTTAAAGGAGGGAGTAATGCAAGAATGTCATGTATGCTTGAACATGATGCATGCACGATCCGTACGTCCTCACAAACCTAGAAAAAAAAATTAAAGGCTAGCGAAATATATGGTGGCATACATATGTTCTCTCGTATACGGTAGCTAGTCGATCTACAATGATACGTTGTTAGTGTACCTGCAGCAAATTTCATTTCAGCCCAATAATTTCCTAAAAAGGCATGTAAAGTAAGCAGTAAACTAAATACTTTCATACATACACCCCCTGATGTATATACTCTAGTATCACAGCTATCCGACAGAGATACCCACACTTAAGTACTCTCATAGATACATGATCGAACATGTAAGTATGCGAGCAACCACAACTACTCTCCCCTAGACCGACGGTTGGACGGTCATGCTCTCACAACTCCCACTTACCAGAGCGTAGAGGTATTTTGATCCATACATTACCACCCAAGCGGATGGCATCCATACAATAGCATGCCGTATGGACAATGAAATAGAAACAAGTAGGAACCCCCAAGTTAGTACTTTAATAAGCCACCTAAGAGTCCTTATTTGGGCATAAAGGATATGACCACTGGCAACACTTAGTATTTATTTAGAATTTTCACAAATACTTTTGTTTTAAATACACAAATAACATGTTTAGTGTTGAATCTCGCTCTAATGCCAGTTGTAACAGAACCGACCAAATTATAAGAACGTAAGTACAAAAACAATCACCGAAGTGATTAAATTCCTATACTTAAGCTCCCATAATCCTGGTAGTCCAGAAACCACGAAGGATTTCAAACAACTCCCAACATACAAACCAAGACCATAGTGATTCAACACAACACATCATTCATTACAACATTTCACAAGTGGCATCCGGATTACATCCATCAGAGTTCAAATAAAATATTACAAACTAAGTTCAAATTTGCGGAAGCAACATAGTTTAGTACATAACTTCATAGTTTCAAATACATTGCCAGATCTTAGTCATGTCCCATCAAAAGTATCTTCAGGTACGAGAACTAGGAGAGACCGCGCCCAATGGTCTAGTCTTTATCCCTAGCCGGGAGAAGGCAATACTTGCAGCAACCAAAGTAGAACTGGTCATCTGCAATAGGTGGGAGATAAATCCTGAGTACGAGAAGGTACTCAGCTAGACGTACCCGTTAAAACCAGAAATAAAGGACACCAAGGGTCATGCAAGGCTTATGAGGTGGGCTAGCTTGACACAGTCGCATAAAAGAGCTTATGAATATAGTGACCAATTTAAACTTAGCATCAAGTTTATCATCATTTACCTGTCCACTAGATTAGCACCTATACTAGAGCACTCACTTATTAGGAGCAAACAATATTAACCATAGTAGGTATATTAAGGCTGTCATCATCATATCATCATTTCTGAACCATTATGTTATTTAGTGTATCTACTTTGGAGATAAGCCCGTCAAGTTCTCACTAACCGATGAGAGACGGTGACTCGAATCGAATTACAACTCAGCTGAGAGGGTATTCCTAACTCTCACCCTAGCATACTTTGTAAGGGTAGCCGTGGGTCACCTTTGGTACAACTCAGGAACTAAATTCGCGGGTTCGATCAGCGCCAGCACTCTCAGGGATTACCCTTCTACCAGGACGATCAGGACTTTTAAATCACCTGCCCTTGGACTCACACCTACGGCTCCCTTCCAAGGCGTACTTTATACTTATCGACTCCCGGCCTGAGGTGAGCTACTCGGCTTCGTGGTCGGTCTCTAGACCTGGCCAACTAAGAGAGAGGCATGCGTTCAACATGAACAGGAAAGGCTCCAAGATTTAGTCCTTAAGCGACACAGACGGAGTCACTACAAACCGGCAAGCCTCTGCTCGGTCTTCAATTCAAATTAAGATAGGTTCTTTTCCACGATAGCAAATATAGCCAACCGTGCCATATGTATATCCCTAAAGCTCGCAGGTGACAGGAAATCACCTGACTTCTACCGTGTTTAAGCAGGGCTAAGCACTACATGAGCCTGAGCTACATAGGATTCAGGGTATCAATATCTGGACAAGGATTGGATAACCAATGCAGCAAGTGTTTGCATCCGACACCTAAACTTAATGCAATAATATATATATGTAACAATAATATGCATTTTGGAAATTAGGAGGCTTAATATGCTCTGGGGCTTGCCTTTCATAAAGTTGCATGGACGGTGATCCGGGCACTCAACGGCGACCTTGTCTGGCACTTCTCCTGAGGGCTGCACCTCCTGAACCTCCGGTGTTGGCTGCTGCTACTCCCCGCTCGGTTCCTTGAATTCCAGCAGTGTCACTCCTTTCGGTACACCTATTGTATGCCGATGCATAAGATAAATATCATGGATGCATAAGGAATGACATGATGCTCATAATGAATAGATAACAGTAAGTGTTTAACGAAAACATCACTGGACACTCGTTTACCGATTAGGAATAGCTTTCTTCAAATCACTTTAAAACATGTATCTAACTTAACTTGAAGAACAAGATCAACTTACCTAACTTGAATAACCTAAGATAAAGATGCTCATCTTCAGTTAAAGGCCTAACACATAGGAACATTACCACAAGCTTAGGAATAGTAAAGGCATACTTAAATCAAACGTTAAGGTTTCATATGCAAACGAGCAGTTCCTTAATTCAATCACAACAAGAGTTCTACAAATTCAAATGACTTGTAAGAGGACATTCTGGAAAGCTTATGAAATTCTCTACCAATCATTTATAAACATCAAAGCATGATTCTTACGTTAATCAAATCGAATTCAAGTAAACATAGAATCTGTCCAGAAATGGCAGGTTTACTAAATTAAATATTTAGTGATGATGCAAAAGTATAATTGGACCAAACCAAGTTTACCAACTTGTTGTGCATACCAGAGGAACATCATAAAGTATAGTGCCAACTTCTAAATAAATTATTTAATGTCCTTTTCTAATTTATTTAGTTAATTAGGTGATTAAAGCAACATATAGTAAAACTATACAGAAAAATCTACAAAAATTACAGTAGTTACCTCATGCTTCACATAGACCACCATAAAAATTTCAAAGCAATTGGACAACCAGAACTTGCTGTATTAAAAATAACAGATGACAGGTCTATTTCTAGCATAATTAGGAAACCTTAGTGAAAAGTGTCAAGCAATATATTTCATATTTTTCCTAGCATCCTTAAGATACTAAGATACTATCCACCAAGTTTCATGGTTATAAGATTCCTAGATAATTTACAAAAATTCATACAAGTATCCATCAATGATAAAAGGAAAATCTATAACTCAAAAACTATACATGCAATGACTCTTAAATTTTAACCAGAGCTTCTACTAAGCAAGACTAGCTTACCCACAAAATTTCATAATTTTTGGATCAGAGAAACTCAAGATATGATTTAAAAAAGTTTGCATGCATTCAAAAACACCTTTCAAATTCCTATTTAATTCATCCAAAATTTCTACATCATGTGCTCAAGACATATTTTTCTTAAATACTATACCTCACCGTGAGTCTAACAAAATTTGAATCACACCATTTGGATCTACACATTTGGAGTTACAAAATTTACAAAGCAGGATTCAAAACTAGAAATTTGAACTATCGTATGGAACAAGCAGTCACTGACGTGTGGGACCCGGTTGTCAGCCGGACCCGCTTGTCATTGAGACGAAAACAGGGGAGGTGGCTCCGATGGCGCTGAACACGGCGAAGCTCATCGACGGCGACTCCTCTGGCGAAACCGACGGCACCGGCGTGCTCCCCACAACAATACGCACTCATCCATGCCCTCACTTCAACCTCTACCGAACCCTAGCAAGGACGACGGCGTGCATGGCGGACGGCGGCGTGGTCCGACGGTGCTCCGGTGAGGTCCGGCCCCATAGGGCGCGGCTAAGCTCGGTACGAGCTTCAGGAGGTCACTACCATGCTACCCAAGCAAAAAAAAAGGGGACGGGAAAGCCTCGGTGGTAGTTGGCCGCGTGGAGCGCCAACTCCGGCGAGACCCCGTCATGGCGGCGGTGGTGGAAACGACAAATGCGCCCTTACTAAGACCCAATCGGCACGGTTGAGAGGTGGAGTAGGTAGAGGAGAACACGGCGGAGCTGTGGTGAAGACGTAGTTCGCGTTTTTGCGGCGGCGAGCAAGCACGAGCTCGTCGGAGTTGCTACGGCTGTTGCTGTGGAGCTACGGGCGAGCGAAGGAAGCCGAGGAAATGGAAATTGGACTGGCGAGCTGGTTGACAGGCGCGTGGGGCGGGGTTCACGTCGTGGCCGGCCGTGCCAGGACGCCCACGACGCGTGGCTGCGCGTTCAGGCGATCGGCGACGGGTGACGACTGACAGTGAGACTTGACGACGTTTGATCTCTTAAACCGTGACGAGTTAGTAGAAGAAACGTACATGAAAGTTGTAGAGTTAAGATAGGGCTCCAACAATGCTTGAGACACCAACAACTAATTCTCCATGGATCATGAGTTGTATCAAGCCAAAGTTGTCTCAATCAAACTGAAACTGCATTAGGACTTAGAAAAATTTTCTAAGTCTGAAATCAACAGGGAAACCTGACTTGTGGGCCCTGTTTGAGCATGTTCTAGCCATTTTCATGAGATGGTCATATTGAGACTTTTGTTCCTTGATAAATTGGCTACAACTTTGGTAAGGGTGCACATCCATGCAAGATCTCTAGGTTGGACTTTTTAATCAGTCAAACAAAGTCACTCTATAGGTCATCCTAAGTCAAACCTCCACCTAGAGGGCAATTTAGTCATTTTGGTCCACATGAACAATGTCCCATCAATTACCCTAAGTGTAGTTAAGGTGTATTAGACCATAATTAACCACTCTACACAAGTGCTACACCAACTTCTAAGTATCACATGTGATGAAACAACAAAACACTCAAGTTACCTTAATGTTGTACTTCCATGTTTCACATGTTTCATGACTTTGTTGCAATTTTAAACTTGTCATATTACTACCATGTTGCCATGTTTCAAGGTATGAGAAACTCATGTTGCATTCACATGTGGCACTAATTACCATTCACAAGCAATCAAGTATGAAACAAACATAATTGAGAATGTTGCATATACATGTTGCAGTAATAATGACATAATGAAGTAGATGATGCACATGTTTATGAAATGAAATACAATTTTGTGGGAGCCAAACACCTAGGGTGTTACAACGAGGACGCTGGGGGTGCACCGTCGCGGCAGCATTGCCATGCTCGGCTGCCCCACGTCGACACACCACCAAAGCAGGAACTGATGCGGGGCTTTTGCTGCCGTGCTGAATGCCTGATCCCGATTCGAGTCTCGGCCGGCAGGACCGCAGGAACGTGGCTCCCATGACCGCGCGCGCAGGCGATCCGACCGTCACCCTGAGCGAGAGCTCCGCTTCAGCTCGCCTCGATCGGGAGCATGGACGTGCTACTACGTACGTCGCGCTCCTGTGCCCGCACAGTCGCCCGTTGTTTTTGGGTCAGTAAGTCAAGGCCGGCCACGCGCAGTCGCGCACTGTGTGTCCGCCGCGGCCGTGCCATCGCTGTCGTGTGCCGCCCTGCCCTCCTCCCCGCCAGCGCCGGCAGCGGTGCGCACTGTGCCGGGCCAGAGCGTACCCGGGCCTCGGTGTCGGGCAGAAAGCCAGAAACGGAGCTGGCGAGCTGCTGAGTCGACGGTCGAGTCGTGGCGAGCCGGGCGGAGCACGCAAGCAACTACAGCGGCCGGTACAGTACACTACAACCCTGTGCGGCATAATAAGTGAAGTGGGTGCGAGCACGCGTCGCGCTGGATCCGACGGATTTGACTTGTCGGGAAGCCGACGCGTCTCCGTCTTCGTCTTCCGTGTGCGCTCGTCGTGGCGTCCACCACTCGCAAGCGGCAACCCCGCGCGCGTTTTAATGCGGCGCGTCCGTTCGATCAAATCGATCGTCTCGTACCGGGGCCTTTGACTTGCGGCATCCGCACGCTTGCGCGCGTACGTACGTATACGTCACGTACCCTCTACGGCTGGGTGGCGTTGAGATCACCGGCCAGGTTTAAATTCCTGTGCGTACCGGCAGGGGACGGGAAACCACAGAGACGAGCGCATTTGAATGCTCGGATGGAGCGGAGCTTTGGTCATGCACGTTCAGCTTGGCTTTCCTGCCCTGTAGCGTCCCCTCTACTTTTGCCTTTATGTTTTCGGGCGCCTTTTTCTTTTTTTTTTCTCGTCTGATAAACGATGTACTACTAAAATCTTTGCTTCGGTCACGGTCTCGCCTCGGTCATGGTCGTACTCGTACCGGATCCACTTGATTAAAAAAGAGAGGCTCCTCCAACCTGGCGCTGCTGCACGTGTGGTGTCTGGCCATCTTTTCTCTCCTCGGCGTTTCAAAGGGCAAGGCTCTTCTTGGGCTCTACCGTCTTCCCGGTTCCGTCAGGCTAACCATTGAAAGCGAGATACGGCGAATCCACAGCAGCCAGGCCTGGCAAATTCTGCTTGACGCTCCTACAGGGGGGTGGGGATTTGTTGTTAGGTTTGAAATCGCTCAGCATTTCTCAGTGATTTATTGCCCCCGTAGTAACAAGTCAGTACTGGTAGTAGTACGTCTAATTGAAGGGCAAAATAGCCAACAGACTGAGCACGCGCCGTCCGATGTAAGCGTAGCGTACCAAACGTGGTGGTCGCGGACCACGAGGGCGTTCAGCCGTGCATCTGCCAATGCGGTCACGGTGACCGGTGAAATCCGCCAGTGCACACACGTGCTGCCCGCGTGCCGAGAGGACTACGCTGCGCGCGCCACGCCGTCGTACACAGTACGCACGCTCTTCTGATCGTCTCGTCTCGCCCGCCTGCGCCTTCACCTTCACCTTCACCCGCTCTTCCAGAAAAAAAAAAGAACTGGATCCAGAAAAGGGTAAAAACGCGATACCCGTTTCTTCGGAACGGAACCATGGAAGCAGAGGTCACATCAGGGTAAAGAAGGCCACCACGCAAATATACGGGCCGACATTTTCTGCAAGATTCTACTACTACTGCATGTGGTACGCCTACATCTTGTGCTCCGTGGCTTTTCTTGGCCTTTGCTTCTGGCATACGGAGTAGACCAATTTCCCGTTTCTGTCTGTAGCACAAATTTTGTGTTATTAGAGAAAAAAAGAATATGAGAGAAAAGCAAAAAAAAAAAACGGTGGGAGGACAGGGGGTGTGCATGGAGGCCCACCCCACACGCGAAGTGTCAGTGAGTGTGCAAGGAAGGGGCTGGTCCCCACATTTCCATCCAATCCCCCCTCACTCCTCACCTCTGCCCTCGAACACACAAAAGAAAAAAAAAATCCAACACAAATAATACTCCCATCTGGATATTCTTTCTCTCTCTTGCTCCCCCCTCTCTCTCTCTCTCTCCTTCTCCAGTCCACCCATAGCTTGGACTAGAGATCTCAAATTCTCCACAACAGTTTCCCACTCCCCGTCTTTCCCTTCTTCTCCCCCATCAGATCTTCCCCATATCTCTGTGCTGCATCACTCGCCGCAATCCACTCCCAATCCAAAACCCAAAAGCTCTCCGCTCCGCCTCCCTGTTCGCTCGTCCGCCATTTGACTCTCCCCTAGCTAGCTGCTGTTGCGGAGCAACCCGCAATTCCAAGAAAAGCAATCTGGTCAAGAAAGAGTGGAAGAAAGGAGGATGGTGATGATGGTCACCCTATGATTCGCCCCATCATTCCGTCGCCTCCGAGGCCTGCGCGCTGCTAAAAGGGCCTCGCCGTCCGTCGTGGTGGTGGTGGTGTGCGTGGGCGGGGACTCAGTCGCTGCGCCGCCACAATGCCGCAGTACCAGGAGCTGCCCTACGGCGGGCAGGTGCTCGACATCGACACGGCGCTCAAGGATGGCATCCTCGGGGGCGCGCTGGAGCCCGTGGATGCGGCGGCAGGGGACGCCGGGAAGCAGCCTCTGGAGC
This sequence comes from Miscanthus floridulus, assembly GCF_019320115.1. Classification (NCBI taxonomy): domain Eukaryota; kingdom Viridiplantae; phylum Streptophyta; class Magnoliopsida; order Poales; family Poaceae; genus Miscanthus; species Miscanthus floridulus. Next base: position 178,587,739 of record NC_089580.1, on the reverse strand, counting down.
TGCGCAAGATGATGGACGAGCTGGACGCGGCCGGGGACGGCGGCGGCGACGAGGTGGTGCCGGCGGTCTTCATCTGCCCGATCTCGCTCGACCCCATGGTGGATCCGGTGACGCTCTGCACGGGGCAGACGTACGAGCGGGCCAACATCTCGCGGTGGCTCGCCCTGGGCCACCGGACCTGCCCGACCACGATGCAGGAGCTCTGGGACGACGCGCTCACCCCCAACGCCACTCTCCGACAGCTCATCGCCGCTTGGTTCTCCCGCCGGTACACGCGGTTCAAGAAGCGCTCCGCGGACTTCCACGGCCGCGCCGCCGACCTTGTCCACAGCCTCCGGGGCACGGCGGTGCCCAGGCGGCAGCCACTCAAGGGCCAGGCCCGCGTCGCGGCGCTGCGGGAGCTGCGCACCCTCGCCACCACGCACCAATCCGTCACCAAGGCCGTCGCCGAGGCCGGCGGCGTGGCCCTGTTGACGTCGCTGCTCGGCCCCTTCACGTCCCACGCCGTGGGGACCGAGGCGGTCGCCATTCTTGTCAGCGGGGTGCCGCTTGACGCTGACGCCAAGGCCGCGCTCATGCAGCCGGCGAAGGTGTCGCTCGTGGTCGACATGCTCAACGAGGGCGCGGCGGACACCAAGATCAACTGTGTCCGCCTCATCCGCATCCTCATGGATGAGAGGGGTTTCCGGCCGGAGACGGTGGCGAGCCTGAGCCTCTTGGTTGGTGTCATGCGCCTCATCCGGGACAAGCGGCATCCAGAAGGTGTGGTGGCTGGGCTCGAGCTGCTGAATTCGATCTGTGCGGTGCACAGGCCAGCGAGGAGTATGATTGTTAGCATTGGTGCAGTGCCGCAGCTGGTGGAATTGTTGCCGGAGCTAGCAACAGAGTGTGTCGAGCCGGCCTTGGACATCTTGGATGCCCTGTCTGCGGTTCCAGAGGGGAGGATGTCTCTTAAGGATTGTCCGCGGACGATACCCAATGCTGTCCGCTTGCTGATGAGAGTTTCAGAGGCTTGCACGCGACGGGCGCTGTCGATGCTGTGGACGGTGTGTCGGATGGCTCCTGAAGAGTGTGCTCCTGCTGCCGTGGAGGCTGGGTTGGCTGCGAAGCTTCTTCTTGTCATCCAAAGTGGTTGTGCACCGGAGCTGAAGCAGAAAGCGTCGGAGCTACTCAAGCTGTGCCGCCTCAACTACACTGACACCCTCTTCATCTCCAAGTGCAAACTCACAAGGACAATTCAGTGAGGAGATGCAAATGATGCTGCTCTGATGTCATTTGATTCGATGATGCGTGGTTTGTCGATTGACCTTGCTGAGTTCATAGTTCCAAGGAAATGGAATTGCCAAATTGACGAATGGTAATGAGCATGTATAGATAAACTTGCAGATTTAGCTCTACCATCTAATCTGAAGAGATTAGGGTGGTTGAGCAGATGGCGAGACTGGTGGTTACCATAACAATTTGCGGGGAGACAAGAAGCAATGCAGCATAGTTACTGGCAAGTTAGATGGCAAGCAGGCGGGTGTACATGCAAATTGATGTGAATTTGATCAGCTCAATAAACACCTGAGGCTGGGTGGTAAGTACAGCCAGTTTTGCCATTAGGAGTAGCTAGCATTAAGCAAAACCAGCAAATTAGATTTTTGGCAATGTGGGTATGTCAGGGCTGTAGATGTTGTTCCTGTCCTTGTAACTACACAGTACTGTTGCTTCTACACTGGAATATACATTGCCATTGCTTGGGGAAAATTTTGAATTGTCCATCTTGATCGTCTACTGTCTAGTCAAATTGGGGAAATGTGCTCTTTCCCTGTAGCGCATTCTAAAAAGCTCGATGCTGCGTTACTACTGCAAAGGTTGGGGCTCTACTGCTTGAGCCAGTGTTATCATTTCTCAATGTTGTTAGCTCCTGGAGTTGCAGCATCTGATTTAATTTAGCAATTATCTGATTGTGTGGGACTTCTGTTTTAGTAAGTAATACCGCCATAAAACTGCATGCCGAGCCCTCTTGTAAGATAGCATCACAGTCCTATTTCTTGCTGGTGTATCGTTAGGTTTTTAAATTCTTGCCAACTGATGAACTGAGGCCCTGTTTGGATCTTAGGATTTTCAAAGGAAAAGCACAGGAATCAAGATTCCTCTATTTTATGTACTGTTCATGTGTTTTTGGAACACAGGATTTGAGCAATCCTTTCCTATGGAAAGTTTCCTTCACCCATGCATTTTGAAGGAAAGAAAACATCCGGTCTAGGCCATTGGAAATTTTCATGATGCGCATCTACCTAAGCTACCGAACACTATTGCCATGCATCAGTGAGAAAAAGAACAAGACACAAGAGGCGAGGAAACATTTTTTATCTATTCACGTCGCTTGTGTTCTCGCCATGCACCAACTCCAGAACTTTGATCTACGATCTACGCTTCAGTGCTCCATTCTTGAGCTAATGACCTACCAAACCTAATCTCAAGCTACCAAGTTTAGCAAAACAAACACATCATTAGTCCAAATATAATGAGATTCTTCTACTACCTCGTTCCTGCATTCCAAACACTCATTCATGTAATTTTTCTGTGTTTTTTCATTCATCTGTTTTACCACCACATTCTTTTCCTATTCCTATATTTCCTACCATTTCTACATTTTTTATTCCTCTGTTCCAAGCATCTCCCGTAGTTAGGGTCAGTTTAAGATGTCATGCTGAAATTTGTACTGTTGCATCTCTTGTTTCCTTGAGCTGTGGATGCAGGATCCATGTCCCTGGTACCCGCATTCTACCTGCATCCTGGGAAAGCTGGTCTTATATATCACATCAGGCGATCCACCATCAAGATGTCTGTCCCTGCTTTGCTTTTTCCACTACCTAGACCTTGTTTAGATTATAAGTTTTTTCACTTTCTTCATCATATTAAATCTTTAGATACATATATAGAGTATTAAATATAGATAAAAAATAACTAATTACACAGTTTGATTATAAATTACGAAACGAATTTTTTAAGTCTAATTAGACTATAATTAAATAATAATACTGATTTTTAACCTCAATCTAAAGAAGGCCCAGTAGGACCGTCCATGATTGATCGGAACGCTGCTGTCTCGCCGCTGGCGCAGCTGTAGGCGGGGCTAGCTAGATAGCTTAGCTGGTGGTGATGGCTAGCAGTAGCAGTAGCGCCACCGGCGTACAGTAGCCCTAGCTCTGAATGGTGACGGTCACTTTGACCTGGGAGCGAATGAAACGAACGAAGCAGCCGTCGCCGTCCCGTCGTGCTTTCCGAAATCCACGACGCGACGTCTCCGTGTCCGACGCGAGCGCACACGCCACACCCCCCGCGCGCCCGTACACGCTGTGCCTTTCCTCGCGCACACGCCACCAGCTAGGAGGACGTGCGCGCGGGTGAAAGAGTGAAGAGGCCGTGGCCGGCCGGCCAACCATGTGGCGGGGGCAGCTTCGCGGGGTTGGGAGGTGTCCGGTTCATAAACTCGATATTTTATGGACCGGTTTTTCAACAAAGACTCGATCTGACAGACAACATTACGAACGACGTGTAAACTCTTGGACTGGACCAAACACCTGAACGACAGGCTAAAAGGCAAACCAATCTCCGGTCGGAAGGCCTGGCCGAGGAGGAACAGAGCCCGCTTTCGACTCTGGCCCGCCTCTCCGACCGGAAGGCCTCACGAAGGAAGAACAATGCTCGCTTCCGACACCGGCCCACCTCCGGACGGCCTCTCCGACCGGAAGGGCTCATCAAAACACCACTTCCAACTCCAACCCGCTTCTCCGACCGGAAATGCGCCGAAACCTTAGTTACAACTCATCTCCGACTGGCGCAATCAGAGCCGACTGGGACCGACCGATCGGGGACGCCCGCTCGATAAGGACCAGGGAACGAACGGAGAAAGTAAGACAGGGCGCTCAAGTCAACCGTAATACCGGGGACCGTACCCTATACACCTGCAGGACAGTACCCTACGACCTCCCTGGCAAGACAGAACCAAAGCAGTGTTGTAGGCGCCAACATTTCTCCTACAATGTTGTGGGCGCCGTCAACTCCCATACCAGACAAATACGGTCAGGCTCTCCCCACGTGCCTCTGAGGCATCAATAGTGTTGTGGACGCCAGCATTTATCGTACCAGGCGAACTTGGTAAAACCCCTTGCATGCCATTGGGTATCAACAGTGTGGCAGGACCGACGTCTGCCATACCTGAAGAAGACACCACCTCCCACGTGCATCTGACATTAAATAGTATTATGGACGCCTATCATCATCTTGTACCCGCCGGCGTGGACAGTAAGACTTAGCAGAATACATACTCTCTCCCTCTCACTTGTAAGGCCATCCTCTTCATCTATAAAAAGGGATAAGCTCTCTTCCAACAAGATAGATCGATCAGTTCACTTACATTGATTCACCCTCTATAACTTTAGACACTATAAAGTTATATCTAGCACACGCTCGAACACTTAGCACATAGCGGAGCTCCCGTCACTCTCGGCCCTTCAGACCAGAGTTCGACCGGACCTCTTGTACCCCTATCTTTCTCCCTACCGTTTGTAACACCACAACAAACTTCGAGCACCTGGGCTAAGGAATAAAGTCACCGACCGACTCAAACTGGACGTAGGGCATGTTGCCTAAAACAGTATAAACCCTGTGTCATTGAGTGCTAGGCCAACTCCGATCACAACGTACACCAAAACTACAAATATTTACGTGTTGGTCACTTTCTACAGCGACAGTTGGCGCCGTCCATGGGGAAGACGTTGTACGTTCAACACTTTTTATCACTGGATGGCCCACTTTTCCGCCACCTTCACCATGGCGGGCTCAAGCGATACGACTCGCTTCGGCTCACTGGAGTTTCTCGTGCTCCCACCTGTTGGGATGTGGGTTCCACCCGTCTTCGAGCCATCCTAGGCCTTCCTCTTCGGAAGCCTGGACTACGTCATCGACCGACTCAGCATACTACACATCTGCGAGGAGGCACTTGTTCTGGCGCTCGTCGAAGGGGCGCCCTCCCTCGGCTCTGGGACGCATGATGACTTCAGCGACGAGGCGCCTGCGCTTCATTCCGAGCAAACTCTCTGTTCAAACCCTGTTGTGAGTAATGTACATACTGTTATTTACTCACTATTTGCTATCTTCCGTCGATTATCCGAAGGGACCCTGTTGTCCCTATCGCGACCGCCATGCGATCGGTTCCCCTATGGCCTCGCGTCCCCCGTGGATGCGTATGCCCAAGGGCTTCGAAGGATGCCGGTGCCGCCCCCTTTCATGTCCAAATTTGTGGGGATAGCGAGTTATGCTCCCACCTGTTTCCTCGACCTCATGGACAACGATGTTGAGAGTGATGGCTCCAGCATTGGCGACGTGGCACCTAGCCACCATCCATCTCGGGAGTGCACCATGATGGACGCTCTAGGACGGCCACCGGTGGTAGCGGAGTCCTTGCAGACTCACACCCCTCCGGACCCTTGTACGGGGACCCTTGCGCTCACACGGGAGCATGGCGAAGAGCTACGACAACGGTGGCAGAACCAGCCGCCGGCGCGCTCGGCACACACACTGCGCCCCGTGTGCATAAACCGGCGAGCGACGCCCGCCAGGTCCAGCGCAACATCATGGACGGGGGGAACGATCCCCCACAATTTGCTCGGGCTGACCAGAACATTGCCGCAGCGGTAATGCTTCGGCATAGCCTTCCCGAGCCGAACGACCCCTAGGAATAGGCGATCCACCGGAACCTCCGGGCACTGGTGGAAAGTGCCACCGTTCAATAGGCGAAGAGCTCTGCATCATGACACCGACTCGTGGCCTCTCTCCCCACCAGGGGAGTGGGCACGGCACAGGAGGCCACATCTGAGCCTCGGCTTGACCAGGCGCTCGCTCCACACCGACCACCGGTACGTGAGTGGCTGGGACCGAACCAAGATGCTCGCAGCGTCATCAGCAACCGGTGTCAGTCCCGGCATGATGATGGCATCCATCAAGCTACAGTGATTGCAAGCGACATAGACCCTAGTCGGACCATCGCGAGAAGTGGTGAAACGCACCCCAGGCACGGTCGCCGGCCGGATGCCTGGAGTCCCAACCCAAATGGTCTGGGACCACGGGCCTTTGCCCGACACATCCAGAGAGCGCTGCTCCCGCGATGTTTCAATGGAGGTCAAGGCAATGGCAAGGCCAAGCGCGAGGATCAGGACGAGGGTCCCTCCACGTAGAGGGGTAAAAAGAACAAAGAAGATCGTCGCCGACCGACCAAGTCCATGTTGGTCGCCATGACTGATCACACGGACAAGCAGCCCTAGCAGGACCTTCCAGACCAATCCAATGAGCTCATGGAGAGCCCGTGCACCAACCATGCCTACCCCGTTAAACACCTCTACAAGGACTGCGAGCTCCTCAAGCGCCTTCTGCGATAGGCCGGTGGGCCGAAGGAAGGAAAAGGCAAAGAAGCAGCGGCCAAGAAAGGGGGCGTAGCGGGCAAGGATCCGGACAACTGAAGCTCCCTATACGGCGACCGAGGTGATCTGATCGGATGCCTACCGACTGAAGACGACAACGGTAATGTTCTCACCAACACTTGGAATAGCGAACAACTACGTTGTTTCTTCCTCTAAAATTCAGTCTTACCATTTTTTACTTAACGTTCGCTCCTATAAAGCACTCTGACCCGAACACTTTTGGCCCGGGTCGCTCGGGGGCTCCACGGGGATGCAATGTCACCCCTCTTTTTACTTTTATATGATAAATGCATTTTTTCTAGAACGAAAAGGCAGTTCATTCCTTTAATTACCTTACGTAACTATGCTTAAAATATTCTGACCGATCGCACTCTACCTCTACCTACGGTTACGAGCACTTAGCCTCGTGGGCCATGCCCGGGCTCTTAAGGTCGCAGCCTACGGTGTGAACGGGCAGGTGCGAAAAAGAAGAGAATAAAAAACAAAGTTATGCTAGGGTAAAAATAAGGAACGGACGGAACAAGCTTCCCTGAACGAAGTAGTTCCTTCACAAAAATAAAGTTACTATATTCATAAATACACAAAAATGCTTTATACAGGGGGCTCCCCCACAATATTATCTTCTACATTTGCTAAAGTATTTCTACTCTAAAACTTCTACTATGGCTCCGTGGCGGCATCGACTACCGGCTCGACTGACGAGGGAAGGGGCTGCTCGTCCTCTGACTGGGCAACATTTGGCTCGGTTGGAGGTAGGGCGATGTCCACTTCTGACCTAGGCTCTACGCCATCCACAGGCTGGGCGACGTCCTCCTGACGCACGCTTCCGGCCATGTCCGCACGGCGGGCATCCATCACCCACTGCGCAGAGACTTGCATGACCAACAACTTTGCATGTGGCAGCAAGCTCTCTCCAAACGACTGGATATCCTCTATGCTACAGCCGTCGGCATACCAGCTGCAGATGGTGGCGAAGTCCAGGTCCGGGTGGTATGTTGCCACTGAAGTCAACACCACCGATGACCCATAGAATAGCCCGTCGGTGAAGAGGGTCCGAACCTCATCCGAAACCTCTACCAACCGGATGGTAGGCGCACTGGTACTTGGCGCCGACCCGAAGACCTCTGAGGCGATGAGTTGGGCAACATTGCATATCTAGTCAAGTTCCCCCTCAAGAGCACATCACTCTTCAAGGGACTTGGCCAGCGCCTCTGCATTCTGCCCAAACATCACTTTGGCTGTCTCCAGGTCCTGCTCCAACGACTCCACATTTCCACCCTGCTCTGGAAAAAAGACGATAGGCTTAGAATCAAGCTAAAGGAAGAAACCAACACGACGAAAGCAGGAAAAGGTACTTACCGATGTAGGTGTTCTCAAGGTTGGAGAGTCCCTCCACCTGCCGGGTCACCTGCTCGTGTAGTTGGGCGTTCGCCTCCTCCGTCCCCATCACCGGCCTCGAAGCACGAGCACTTCCTGATCAGCCTCCGACCAGGCCTTTCGCTCTGACTCCAGGGCCTTCCGCTCCATATCTAGGGTCTCTAGGGCTCTTTGGAGTGCTGCGTCGGTATCCACCAGGGACTTCTGTAGCGTCACCTTGGTCTCCGCCTAGCGGGCCTTCGCTACCTCAAGCCCCCGCTTGGCTGTAGTCGCCTATTCTGCCACAAGCACTCCCCCCGCTCGCACCTCAGTCACCTCTGCCGCTTAGTCCTAGGACTCGTGGTGGGTGGACTCAAGCTGACGCTCGAGCTCGGCCATCCGAGCATGCTCCATCCGGAGGAAACAGGACTTGCGGCACGACATCTCCTCTAGACGCTGCAAAAATGAGAAGCAAGCATGCTGAGGCAACCGATGAAACACCAAGGGGTCAAGGATAGGCGCGGGAAACTCACCGTCACGGCACGGCGTAGGTCGACCTTGACCAACCGCTGGACAGACTCAACCTGTTCCTGGGCCTCCTCAAGCTTCATCGACAGCTTGGTGAGATCGAACTCCATGGCGAGTCCTCTCCCCCAAGGATGTCCTAGAGCTAACACTCCTGCGAATCCTAAAGGACAAACCGAACCTTCATCGGGTCCTCAGGATAGGGCCGCTTCAGGTCGGTCTCCTCTAGCCTACTAGAGTGCTCTGCCTTCGACCGGACCACTGCCAACTCCTACAATGGCACTGGTAGCTCCACCACGTCATCTACTTCGTCGTCGGAGGGCATCTCCAACACCTCGTCTTCGCGGGCCACTGGTAGATGTTCCGGTTCTAGCCTGACCGCATCTCCCGACACCTTCGGCTTCGACCGGGAGGATGAGCCATGAAGGCCTTCGCTCGACGAGGCAGGAAGCCCGGTCTCCCTCTCCTCTTCCACCGCAGCCAGTGGAGGAGGGGCCACAAGGGTCACCTCTAACGCGGCCTCCGCCGTAACGACCGGGATCGCCGCCAACACCGCCGCCGCCGCCGCCGTCGTACTGGTGACCAACCTAAGGGGCACCATGTCCGGGTGAGAAGGACCCGCCACCACTGCCCTACTCTCCCCACCACTCACCACGATGCGCTGCAAGGTGGGCCTCCAATCCTCCCGCATAGGAGTTGGGCGATGCTCAGCCCCATCAGCATCCGGCCGCTGTCAAAAAAGTACAGGTCAGTCATACTAAAAAAACTCAACGAGATCAAAAAAGAAACAAAGAAAGGCATACTGGGATGTAAGTGGTATGACTCTAAAGCCCCAACCCGACGTCAATGGGCCCACCGGGCGAGGACCGCTCTCGGGCCGTGACCCTTGCCCCCTCACTTCAACCAGGGGGGTAGTCATCCCAACCAGCTCCCGCTCAGCCCACGAGTCACCATGGCTTTTGGCTCGGGGCACACCGACCGGGGTGGCTGGCGAGGCATCCTCTTGTTGTAGGTCGCACACTGGCACCGACCCCGATGATGCGCGGGTTCAAGCCCGCTCCTTCGACCACCTAGCCTGTCCCGCTACGCCCACGGCAGGCGGGGATGAGGCCGGTGACACCACAGAAGGGCACGGTGACCGCGTTCGCTTCGCCTCCCATTCGCCGATGGCGCCCGCACTCGAAGCACGCTTCCTCGGTGTGGGAACATCGCCGCGCCTCTCTGCCTCCTGCTCACCGTCAGCGTGCACGGCCATAGGATCACAACGCTTTACCAAGGTCACGATGACGTCCCGGCTTTCCTCCTCAGAGGAGGAAAACATGTCATTCGCCCCCTTTGTGGGGTCCTTCAACTCGAGCTCTAACTCAACATCGCTCCTATTTTCCATGGCCCACACACGCCGGGTGATCTTCTTCTCCTTATCATGCTTCCACCGAGCCTCCTTGGCTTTCTTCTTCTTCCTAGCATCCGACGCCTCCTTCTGAGTAGCTTATCGCGCAGAGCCCTACGGCCCCTTCAGAAGATGCGGGCGGGACTTGTAAACTCTAAGTCCCTACGAGATAGGCGACTCAAAATAAAAAATAGGAGCACAGAGGGAAAAAGAGCCTGGAGTAAAAGAGAGGAGAGCATACCAGTTTGGACACCACTGCGGAGTTGAGGGGTCTGGGTTTTCCATCAAGGGTCTCCCTAGGCCTCACCTGCAGCAACCGGTCAAGGCGACTCTAGACCTCGTCGTTCGGTAGCTCTTTCGGCGACACACGGTCAGGGTCCATAGGGCCGCTATACTTCCACATCGGCCGTGTCCTCTCCGCTAGCCGGGCAATCCGACTGTGGAAGAGGGTATTGAATACCCACACCCCGTCAAGGCCACGCCGCATGAGCTTTTGGAGCTCCGCCTCGATAATCTCCACCTTATGCTTCTGCTGACTAGCGGGGCCCTACAACCAGCTCTCTAGCTTCTCCGGCCTCCTATCGGTGAAAGGGGGGAACGGTGCCTCCACCGGGTTTCTGATGTAGAACTATTCCCCATGCCACCCCTGGTTGGAGTCATAGGGGATGTACACGGGGTACGAGCCCCCCATGCTCGGTTTCTTCTGCAGCGCGAAACCCCCCACCGACGCAATCATGAGCAACTTTCCCTCCGATAAAGCTCACCCAGAGAACATCCATCGGAAAAAGTCTACGTGCGGCTCCATCCCAAGGAAGGCCTCGCACACGGTGATGGATCCGGCGATATGCAGCACCCTAGTCGGATTGAGGTGCTGCAGCTGTAGGCCCCACTCATTAAGGAGCCCGCGTAGGAACCAGTGCACGGGGTATCCAAACCCACGCTCATGAAAGGTGAGGAAGGAAACAACATTGTCGGTTCGAGGTTGCAGGAAATCCTCTTTTCCGGGAGCCCTCTAGTGTGCCACCTCCTTCGGCGGCAAAAACCCCTTCTCGACAAAGGCCTCCAGCACCGACTCCCTCACAATGGATGACCTCTAGCCTGACATCTTACTCTAGGTTCACGAATGGATCTGTGAGTTTTCTCCTCTCCCTCGCTCTCACCTTTTTCCCTCCTAGGAACCGCCGCGGCACTCAGATGCTCTTGGCGAGAAGGAAAAAAGAGAAGAGACGGTAAATGAGTAATAGGCGAAGGAACGGGGCGAAAGCCCTCTCCCTTCTCCTACTTAAAGAAAGAAGCACAGTAGTTGGGAAAGGCGCGGATATCGGGGTAATGCGAAACGACGGGGGTGAAAAACTCTCTCTCTTCCCCCATCCAATGCGGTTGGGATATGATGGGACACGCCCTGACCGATGGGACGCACCCTGCCCCGATGGAATGGTGCCTGGTCAGACAGGACATGGCCTGGGTATGGCCCACTACTACCGCACGACCGAGTGTGAGAAATAAAGCGCCACCACGCGCGTGTGGCTCTCCGCCTTCCCAGGCGAGACTTGGAAAAACCCAAACAACGGGATCTCCGCCAGGAGAGACCATCGGGCTCCTAAGTCAATCGAACGGCTTAGGAAAATGCCAAGAGATAGGTAAGGAGCAGAGGGACGCCCCATGTAGGCCATGCTGACTCCGTCATGAACGACGAGCAGGGATCCCGGTCAGACATTTCTGATTGGAGCTCCTCAAAAACCCCGTCACTCAAGTCATCAAGGTAATATTACCAACCCCCACACTTTCTTTATAATCATTCATACATCCATACACGCATTCATTCCATACACCCGCACCCTCGGACGATTCTACCCCGAATCACCCGGAGGCTTGGGGGCTAAAGCATTACGTATGCAGTTAAATGTATCATAACGCTCCATGTTGCGTCACAAAGCGGCAGTTGCCTCATTCAACATGAGCAACGACCGATCGGGGTTTGAAAGCCGGCCCACGAAGGGCTAGAGGCTGCCTCATGTCAAACAAAGCCAGGGGAGAAAACGCAGATGAGCCCTGAGCGGCCCTCGTCCAGTCTGCCTTGAAGCGGACAGGGTCATCTCAACCTTCTCGTTCGATCCTAAACTTCACCAAACCCACAGAATCTCCATCGAGTGGAGGCCAGCGGGCCACCTGGGTCGGTCTCCGGATCGACCTAGGCATTTGCCAGGTTGTAGATTAAGGAGCAGTGGAATATGACAATAGGGCTATGTTGATCCCATCACAAACGACGGACCCGGATTTCACTCGATCATACCCGTTAGCGAGCTCACCGAGCACGTCACTCGAGCCCGAGCGATCGAGGCAAGCGACGTTAGCTCAGCCCCTCCAGTTGTGAGAAACCAAGGACGGGGTAACGCACAAAACTCAAACCGACCCCTGCCAAAGGCCAACAGGGTTTAGGGGCTCAAGACACAAAAAATGCCTTGGCTGCACCTAGGGTCCACAACTCCGACTCGCCCAAATTCCTCAGCGCGACCCGACGTCTGGATCCATGAGTTTGTTTTGATCCCTCGGCTGCGCCCGACCCCAGGATCCGCGAGCTCCGTCTCGCCCGATCCCTGAAAACAACTACCTCGGCTATGCATGACACCTTGGTTGATGACTCTGTCTCGACTAAAATGCATGCACACTCGCCCGCTTATAAAAAAACCCAAGCGATTCGACCCGAATCGCCTGGGGGCTCGGGGGCTACACCCGCGGGTGCGCTCGCGCGCACCCACCGACAAAACAAAACTTCCCCCGCTAGCAACGCGAAACCCCCCCTAGATGATTCTACCCGAATCGCCCTTGGGATACACCCGTGGGTGCGCTCGTACGCACCCACCATCAAGACAAAAATCCCCCAGACGATTCTACCCGAATCGCCCGGGGGCTCGGGGGCTCCTGTCGGGTTGATAAACCCGAGATCCCTCATGGACCGACTTCCCAGCAAAGGCTCGGCCTGGTATACAACGTTGCAAATGACGCGCAAACTCTTAGGCCGGCCCAAACACCTAAACGACGGGCCAGAAGGACAAACCAATCTCCAGCCGGAAGGCCTGGTCGAGGAGGAACGGAGCCCTCTTCCGACTCTGGTCCGCCTCTCCGACCGGAAGGCATCACGAAGAAAGAACAGCGCTCGCTTCTGACACCGGCCCACCTCTTGACGACCTCTCCGATCGGAAGGCCTCGCCAAAACACCACTTCCGACTCCGACCCGCTTCTCCGACCGGGAATGCGCCGAAACCCTACTTACAGCTCCTCTCCGACTGACGCAATCAGAGCCGACTGGGACTGACCGACCGGGGACGCCCGCTCGGTAAGGACCAGGGAAAGAACTGAGAAAGTAAGGCAAAGCGCTCAAGTCAACCGTAATACCGAGGACCGTACCCTGTACACCTGCAGGATAGTACCCTGCGACCTCCCTGACATGACAGAACCAAAGCAATGTTGTAGACGCCGACATTTCCCTACTGTGTTGTGGGCGTCATCAACTTCCATACGAGACAAATACAGTCAGGCTCCCCCACGTGCCTCTGAGGCATCAACAGTGTTGTGGGCGCCGACATTTACCGTACCAGGTAAATATGGTAAAACCCCTTACATGCATCTGGTTATCAACAGTGTGGCAGGTACCGACGTCTGCCATACCTGAAGAAGACAACGCCACCTCCCACGTGCATCTGACATTAAACAGTATTATGGGCGCCTAACATAATCTTGTACCCACCGGCATGGACAGCAAGACTTAGTAGAATACGTACTCTCTCCCTCTCACTTGTAAGACTATCCCCTTCATCTATAAAATGGGATGAGCTCTCTTCCAACAAGATAGATCGATCAGTTTACTTACATTGATTCACCCTCTGTAACTTTAGTCACTCTAAAGTTATACCGAGCACACGCTCGAATACTTAGCACATAACGGAGCTCTCGTCACTCTCGACCCTTTAGACTAGAGTTCGATCGGACCTCTTGTACCTCTTATCTTTCTCCCTACTATTTGTAACCCCACAGCAAACTTCGAGCACATGAGCTTAGGAATAAAGTCACCGATCGACTCAAACTGAACGTAGGGCACGTTGCCTGAACCAGTATAAACGTGGTGTCACTGAGTGCTAGGTCATCTCTGATCACAACGTACAACAAAACTATAAATATTTACGTGTTGGTCACTTTCTATACCGACGGAAGGTCAGTGACACACTGTCGATGGAGATTGGCGAGTGGCAACGCTGGAGCTGGAGCAGGACCACGAGCGTGCGCCGATCGGGCCATTGATTGGCACGTTCGTGGGGTGTCGGACTCGATGTGCCGAGGCAGGCGCCCGAGTACAATCTGGACGGGCACGGACCGATGGGTCTCGGGTGTAGTTGGAGCCTTTATACTCGCAAAAGCACGCACTGGCCCCAGTGGTTCTGAGAGGAAACAACAAAAGTGTTTGGTCAATCGCGTCTCGGTGGAGTTTGGATGGAGGGCCGGAATGCATCGATCCAAGTACATGCATGCTACGGAGTACATTACATACTGCGCGAGCCACTACACCGAGAACGTGCTGTTGCGTGGTCTGTCTCGCCCTCTCGTTCCCATGCCGTGCTAGTGCTACGGCTACTGCCGAGCCCCGGCCTGCTGAATAGAACGGTGCGTTGGCCGGGCTGTGTGACGACGCGAGGAGAGGGAGGGACCCCATCGGCCCCCCTGCACCGGCTCCTGCTGCTGCATCACTAACGGCGGATGCTCCATGTGCAATCAATACTGGAGTGTTCAGAGCAAAATCTCTGGGACTGGCTCTGGAGAAAAGATGTTGGTTTGAAAATTTTGATCCTCTGCCCCGCACTGGCGCCTCCCCCATGAGCCCATGCCTTTGTAACTTTGTTACCGGAAAAAGGAAGAAAAGAGCTCACGGGGAAGCTGAAACCCAGCCATCCGCCATCGTCGGACTGTTACCACGCACAAGATCAGGTGATCACTGAACGTCGCGTCGACGTCGAAAATACCCAACAACAGCGCGCAGCCCTTGTGCCTTGACGACCTCAATCCTCAAGTAAAGCGGTACATAGAAAACAAGCCAGGAGGAATACGCATGCTTGCTTGAAGTAGGACGTACGTATCATGGCGTATATACGTCAGGGGAAGATGCTGGCCGGTCGGTCGGTGGATAAAAGCGTGGACGCCTCGTGTATCTTTTGCGTAGGGCTTGATCCTCGTGCTTCCACGGGCCGAGGGGCCAGCTCAGCCGCATGCAGCCGGCCGGCGCGCGTCAGAGCACAGTACAGCGGCAGGCCGCAGGCCGATCAATCGATCGATCGGTCCGTCGACGGCTCCACGCAGCGAGGCCGCCTGCACTGCATATAGCGGCGGTGCAGAGGCTGATGAGAGGCGCAATGATCGTCGATTCATGCACTCCTGTGCCTGCCCATGGACTTTCGTGTCCAGCAGAGCCGAATCATTTCCTGGGCTCCTCCGTATGCGCCTCTGCCGACTGTCAACCTCGTTTCGTCGTTGGTTGATGCGAGTTGTCACTCATGGGGTCATGGCTGCCGGGCCTGAGGCCTGAGGCCTGAGGCTGAGCTCATCTCAGAGTTCTGAGCCCTCTGGAGTAGTAGTAGTACTCCTAGCGCTCTGGCGCCACGGTCCGCTTTGCGTAGTCCAATCGATGCGTCTGTGCTAGTCACAATTTTTGGCGAAGATTACGAAAAACACTTCACCTCACGTCTCGCTCAAACCGTTTAGTTTCTCCTAAAGCTTAGTTCCGGTCACGTAGTACGTTTGATGTATACACGAAGTATTAAATATAGATTAAATAAATAACTAATTTTATAGACTACGATTACTTTGCGAAGCGAATTTTTAAGCCTAATTAGTTCATAATTTGACAGCGTGTGCTACAGTAACATGTGTGCTAATGCTAAATTAATTAGGCTTAATAAATTCGTCTCGTGGATTACTGATGACTTATATAATTTGTTTTATTATTACTATCTGAATGCTTCTATGTAACACCTTCATGTGACACCCGATATGACGTTCTAAACTTCAGCCCGAGATTTAAACAACACCTCAGTACCAACGAAACGTGGCCTGGGTTTCCTTTAACCACGCACGCACATTTGTCAATATAGGAGTACAATACAATACTCCACGTAGCTTCGTCGGGTCGTGCTTTGATCTCATGGCCGGCCGATTGCCAGGTGTACTACTTCGTTTCATTGGCAGAACGAGCCGTGTTTGTACAGCGATATATACGCCGCTGGAGGCCAGTACGATTCTCCTCAAAGCTCAAACAAGCACCACCTGCACAAACAAGATCCCACATTTCCCTCACAAATACGCTGAAGGCGATGCCGTGCGGTAAATGCCACTGCCGGCCGTGTTCCTCGGCGACGCCATTAACTTCGCAGCGCGAGGGGCTGCGCTGCACGCGACAATTTACTGTACTTGCCAACGCCGGCGATCTTATTGTATTGGTCGGTACCTGGTACGGCTACGTGGTGGTGGTGGCGCTGGCGCTGGCGCTGGCGACCGCCGTCGTCATCTAGCACTAGCACTAGCAGTAGCAGGCACCAGGCAGCGGGCAGCAGGAGGGCAGAGAGTGAGGGACCGTCTCCCTCCGGACCAGTCCCTGCGTCCGGGTGGAACATGATCATACGCTCTTCTTTCCAGGAGCGTCGTTTCAGAACAGTTGCGTTTTCACAATGCAAAAACTTTCTAAAAACCGCTATGGTTCCACATTTTCCTATCGTTCTGGGAGTATGGCTGCTAGCAGCCTAGCAGCCCTGGGCCCGGGCCCGTGCCCGCGCTGCAGGAGATGAGACCGAGACCCCCAGCGGGGACGAGGGGTGGGGCACGCCGCCCGTCAGCACACCTGCGGCTGCCCCCACGGCCAGCGGCAGCGGGACATGGCCGGTGTTTATTGACCCGCGCTCTGAAACAAAGCTCGCCAGTTTGGCGTCCAGATCGCGCGCAGACCAGGGCCGCCCCCACCCGTCCGTCGGGCGGTCGGAGCGGAGCGGAGCGGCTTGGCTCGCGCAGCGTTCGACACGGCACTGCGAGCGGCGGCGCGGCACGCCGGCCACGGCGAAAGTGAGCCACGGTTCTGTCTGTACGTCCATGCGTTGCTCGCTTTCTGGTTTCGCTGTCCGCCTTCGCCGTGGGACCGAACTAACGGTGTTCACGTCGCCGGTCAGAGTGAGAGGTGATCAGTTCCTCGCCCCGTGAGTACCCAAGGCAGGCCGACATGCGTACATCACCGCCCGGTGCCGCGGAATCACCAACCGAGCTTTACCAAATCACTGAGACGATCTTTGCCACGGAGTAATAGTGGATCCAAAGGCAGCAGCAGCCTATCTGACAATAAAATGTGTTTGCACAAGGGTTTCAGCTTTCATGACTTCGTCTCATTGAATGTGTACATGTACAGTACATTGAATTCTCTCGAGTACCTTCACCTCCATAAATGTGTAATTTCAGATCCGACATTTAAGGTGTAGTACAAGCAGGAACCATAAGGGCTTCACTTAACACAGGATGGATGGAACAGAAACTAGAAGCAGCTGCACTTCCACTATACATCAAAAGGCCAACCAAAAAAATGGAAGCAAAACTGAGCAGGAAGCCCCATGAGAAGCCAGATCTATCGGTGAAAGTTTAAGCCATGTGATTCTCTCTTCAAATATACGTACTGCTACTGTTGCTAGTGGCGGTTGGTCTATGTAGCTCTACCTAGACTGCTTCATTATCCCAGTAGTTCCTCAGCTGTGACATATGGAGGAGTAGCCCGTCGCGGCCTAGTCCGGTAACACTGCTTGTCATGATCCATGGTGGTGGCTCCGGATAAAGCCCACTGATAGTTTCCTGGAACTGCTTGATGTTCTCATCAGGCCGCCCTCCTTTACCCTTCTTTACTTTGTCGCACTTGGTGAACACAAATATCAATCCAATCTGAAACAGCAACACATATTTTTTTTTACCAGAAGCAACATAGATATAGTGAGAATGCAGTTAGAGAGATGAATAATAGACATGTAGCAACAACACAAAAAATAAGTTAGTTCAAAAAAGCACACCAACATCAGATGGAATAATATTATCAGTTGAACTGCATACTGCCTTACATTGTTACGGCCGAGCCAGTTAGCACAGTCTAGATCAATTTTCTGAGGTGGAATACTGGCATCAATAAGGAGAAGTACACCAACCAAGGTATCTCTGTTCAAGAAGTAACCCTTGGTAAACGAAGACCAGTCCATTCGAGCTGATTGGGATGCAGCTGCAAACCTACATGTAGGAAGATTGTCATGTTCGCTACGTAGGTCAGATGAGAACTAACAGTATGTTGAAAGTTATACAAATAAACTGTATGTTGAAATAGTTTATACTACAGTGTTCTAATGTTTATGGTAAACAATCTTAAAAACAGGATGTGGAAAAAGGAAACACAGGTCACTTTTGAGTGTCTGTAAAACATTCTTGTTTCATGCTGGAGGCAGAGGCACTTGTTACAACATTATCAAGAGTCAAGACACCAGCAAATGAAATCAGGAATGCTATCTAAAGGAAAAATACAACTGATGCAAGTGGAGCTTGTGCCCTATCCAATAAAGGGCGTACCCAGTGCAGAGAGCTCCAGCTCTGTGCGGGGTCTGGGGAAGGGTGTCAGTGGCAAGCCTTAGCCTCGCCTGTGCAATGCGAGGAGACCGCGACTCGAACCCGGGACCTTCCGGTCACAGGCGGTAAGACTCTACCGCTTGCACCAGGCCCGCCCTTCAGCTTGTGCCCTATCCAATGGCATGAAAAAAAAAGACATAGTAATGGGCTTCCAGAACTAACACATTAGCAGTCTAGCTTCAGGAAAAAATGTTTACGTCACTTTGTTTTCATATCAGAAGTTTAAAACTGAATGGATTGCATCCACTGTTCTATTGCTATGTTAATTTATCATAGTAAAACAAGCTTAGGGAATGCTACTTGCATGAACAGCTGGTGTATACAAAGGTTCTAGACTGCCACGAATGAATACTTCCTCCGTCGTAAAAAGAATATCATTCTGGCTATGGGACTAGATGAGTGTGACAAAGGTAGTACATCAGCAGGATTAAATTCCTAATCAACATATGTAAAAGGGAGAGAAAACAACAAAAGATGTTCCCATTCTGGAACATAGCATGTCAAGCACTAGTGAACAAGTTGGCTTCCTAATTTGGGACCAACGAGAAAACCTTAGCGTGATAAAAAAAGAGTAAACATACCCATAACCAGGCAAATCCACAAGGTACCAACTTTTATTAACCAAAAAGTGATTGATTGTCTGGGTCTTCCCTGCAGAACATATGATGATGTTAGAACCCATGACCAAACATAAGGAGTGTGCATTTTAAAATAAAGAAACATGGCATGCCAAGTTTGCCTGCCAGAGTAAATTTATTAAGTTTGATATACAACAATAAGGAGGTATTCATATTACAGAAACAGTAGATTCGAAGTTAGCGAACACAAAATAGTCCAAAATTGAAGAAACTCTATAGCAAACAAATAAAATATGCTAATTGTAAATAAAATCACTGTTAACGAAGGATGGGCAAGATCAATATTTAGGATGGAAGAAATATCAAAGGAGCCCTTATAAAGTCGGCAAAAGAAATAAGCTGAGGTTCAATGTCCAAAACAATAATACAATAATAAAATCTTGGACCATGGCCAGTACAAGTTATTAGGCTTGTAAAATTGAATTCGACAGTTCCATAACTGGTACCGCTACACCCAAAATGATTTGTGGAAATGAAGTGCTATCCGCTATAGTTTGAATTTGACCAGGTTCTAAATCCCCTACTAGAGTAGCCTGCTCGTCCAATACAATTGCCACGCTGGGTATTATGAATTCATTTAAATTCCAAATTCTACTTTTGAATTTTTATATTTCCTAGCTGGGGTTTATTCTCCCAGTGTCCACTGGGAAACCTGGCTGCCGCTGGGATCTGTGAAGACTGTAACTCTAACCAGAATATCCCCTCAAGCGCCAGAACCAAGAGGGTGGGGGATTACATAATGCGACCTAGAGCGCCATAACGACATTACAGTAGCATAAAACTCTCTGATGCTAATTAATGGCCAATCAGGGAATCGATAAACTAAGGGTACTTTCAAGAAAGCAGAAGAACAAAACTTAAAATTTGTTCTTTTGTATCACCAGGCTTTTTGGAGGTGAGCGCGGCTTCCTTGCGGCGGGTGAGGGCGTTGATGAGCGAGGACTTGCCAACGTTGGACCGGCCGAGGACAGCGAACTCGGGTCGGTCGTCCTTGGGGCAGTCCCGCGCGCGCGCGCTGCTCTTGACGAACTCAGCCTCCTTCACCCTCGCGTCCCCAGCGTAGGGCCCGACCACAATGTTCGACCCCGGTATGACCATGTCCGCGGCCACCGCCGCATCCCGCTCCAACCCGGGCGGCAGAAACAGCGCCGTCTTCACGATCCCCATAGGCGGCGGCCCGGCCTTCCTGGCGTTCTTGCGCGTGGCCGCCGGAACCGGCGATGGCGCTGCATCCTTGGGGGAGGCTGTTCCCGCCTCTGCAGAAGCTGAGAACGTGCGACGGGAGGGGACACAGGCGCTGGTGAGCGGCGGCGGCGCGACGGCTCGGAAGAGGGAGGGGCGCGGGCGGAGGAGCATAGCAGCTGGAGCGTGCGCAGGGGCGTTCGACGGAGTGGCGGATGAGGACTCGCGGGTGGCTGCTGAAGCAGCGTGCCGTCTACCGTGGGCTCTGCTGTTCCAAGGGAGATTGGGCCCAACGGTAGGAGAAATAGTTGGGCCGTAGGAGAAATCTATTTGAACTTCCTCTACTTTCATCGTCCCTCGATCGAAAAATCGGTTTTCCAAGTTTGCTCTCAAGATGATTTCAAAAGCGGTTTTTGGCCGATGTAGTGCCATGTCGGTCATGAGAGAAGTAAATCAACTACGTTGACAATTCGAAGAGACCAATTAGTTTTTTTTTTCAAAAAATACAATTTTTAAAAATATGTAATTAATTCCTAAAACACGATCTAATCTAGAAAAAGTAATAGGACTGGAAAAAAAACCTATGGCTCAATAACTCGCTCAATTGGACTCATTAGTGGCTCGACCCAACTTGACACATTTACTTTTTTCTAACAAGCTAAGCCAATAGTTTAGCTTCTTTAGTTAACGAGCTAGCTTGAGCCAAATGAGCTAAAGAAAACAACATGGACATTTCTAAAATTGGCTCAACACAACAATACGATCCAACACACCATCTACCCCTAGAGACATCAAGTCCTCAACTGATCGACACTGCATGCTGCACTTGTGATGAGTCACGACTCTTCTACCTCTTCTCAGACTCCTACTCTCTCTGTCCCAAAATAAGTGCACTCTAGCATTTCAAGGACTCAAACAATTTCAAGTTTAACTAGATTTATAGAAAATGGTATTGACATTTGTATCTCTAAATAGGTTTATTATAAAAATATATAATGTAACTAATTTAATGATACTTATTTGGCATCATGAACATTAATATAGTTTTGTTATATTTGGTCAAAATTAAGATTGACTAACTCCTTAAAATGCAGGATTTGTACTTATTTTGGATCAAAGGGAGTATCTCTGTCCACATTTTGTTCATATTTTTTAGTCCCTCACGTATATAGGGGGGCAGACCCAGTGTCGGAGGCTTCCACATGAGTGGGGTCTTGGAAAGGGATAAACCGAGACAAGTCTTTCACCCGCAAAATCTATGCAGAGGCTGCTTTGAACCCACGACCTGGTGACTCAGTGAGACGTCTCTCATCACTACACCAGGCCTGCCCTTCTTAGTCCCTCACGTATATGTACACAAAAAAAACCAGTATTCATCTCCATCTATTATTCTCAAGATATATATAACTGTATCGATTTTCATCCATGTTTGCTCGAGAAGAAACAATGAAAACTATGGCTTTTTTTACTACTCCTTCTGTGTGAAATAGTAAATCGTTATGACTTTTCTAGATACATAATTTTTACAGTGCAAAACTGCAAATTATGTAGTTAGAATGACTCAAAATTATAACGAAAGCATAAGAGTACGGATAGATTTAATATATACGGCGAGTAGTCTTTAGTAATCTAGAATTTCCATTTAGCTTCTCAAGCCAAGGTACATGAGTTCGAGAAGCGGATGGAACATCACACTGGTAATTAATATTTTTTTAAATCTAACACTGTCTGTTTTTTTTAAACTAACATTTTTAGCCGCGTCTATTGCCATGGCGCGGCTAAATGCCTGTGCCGCGCCATGCATGGTTGCGCGGCAGTGGACTGACGTGGCGACGACCGGAATTGCTGACCGGTGACGTGGCAGGGCTTGCCGCGCCACCGATCTTGGCACAGCAGTGCCACGCCCTGATCCGTGGCGCGGCAGAGGCGAATAAAACCTCTGCGGCTAGTCCCCCGCTGCCCGAGCAGCTAGACCGCCTGCCCGCGCCTGGCCGCCGCGCCCGTCGTCCGCCTGGCCCTCCATTGCCGCCTCCCTCCCTTTCCTTTCATTCCCCGGCCGCCTCCCTCCCTCCTCGTCCCCGTTCAATGTAATGACGCACTTTTTATTTTCGTTTGAATAGTGGATAGGATATTATGAATGGAAGTTAAGGTTATGAGAAAAAATATGTTTGAGACCTATGGGCTATGGTTTGAAGGAAGATATTAGTTTGATTTTGTCAATATTAAGGTTAATTATTTAGTTAGAAGTATGTTTATCATGTAGATGGAAGACATGTTTCGGGGGCAGTTGTGGCGAAAACGGGGTCGTCCTAGAGAATTATACCCCGACGAGTCTAGCAAAGATGCCCCCGTCTCTCCTGAACTCCTTGTCCCTAACTGTGACTGTGGTTGTCCGGCCGACGTGTTTCAATCAAGACATTCAGATACAACGGCTCGTTGCTTCTACACATGCAGTCGTTTTAATGTAAGTAATTATTTTTATATGTTTTTTCTTTATTTGTATTATTAGGTTACTAATATTTTGTTGAAATTTTGTTGTGTAGGCCCTTGAGAGGTGCTTTTTCTTTCAGTGGATCGACGACGCAGACAAGTTTGACTCCAGGTACCTCCTTTTCGATGATTGGTGGAGAGGGCGACATCCACGAGAGCACTTCGAGCGGTGGGTAAGGAGAAGCACTTAGCCACAGTTAGATGACTCGAGGAACCTCCTCTGTGCGATTGCGGAGATTGAGCTATGATAAACCCTGAGAATACGTTGGAGTTTATGTGTCCAAACAAGCATGAAGTAAGTGCAAAGTGTATGTGTTGAAATGTTGAGCTATATGTGTTCATGTACTAATATCACATTTTTTAGGTGTATTCAATGGCGAAGTGTCATTTCAAAGAGTGGTTGTATGGTCCTAAGAACAAATGGCCCAAAGAACCTCCAAAGACAAAGCAAAAGAAGAAAGAAAAGTTAATTTACAAAGCACCTCCAGCCAAGTGTGAATGTGGTGTTAAATCTAACTACGGTCTAGTCCATTCGGAGCTTGGAATAGGTCATTATTGCGGCCTTTTGGTTGACTATGATGAGGTTGGTTATTTTTGTGGTAACTATGAAATCGTATTTTATTTCTTTAGCTAAGACATATATGATATAATTTTTTGTTTGAATAGAACACTAGAAAATGCAGGTGGGAATGTTACGATGGTCAAGCTAAGTTCTTGGATGAACTGAAGGGGAAGCAAGTAATTGCACGGAAGAGGAGATATGGACCTGACTACGTTAACCTTTTCGTTAAACATCACAAAGACAAGATGCGTGAGTTTGCTAGACAACGCGGTATTTGTAACCCAATCGATGTTGGGCTTGACAAATGGGGATTGGAGAGAAGGATGACGTTAGAGGAGGAGAGGGCACGGAAGGAGGCCAGGGATGAGACAAGAGTACAGATGCATGTCTTGAACGAGCATGTTGTTGCATTATGTGCCAGTGAGTGTTTGAAAGCCTTTTTTGTTGCCTGATTTTAAATGTAATATAACCGCGTTGCTAACTGATTGCATTTTATACATGAAGGGATTAGATGCAGTGAGGAACATACTGCTGAGGTGGCTCATGCAAGGTACGAGGAAAAGAAGTTAGATGAGCACAGAAAGCGAGCTGGTCGCACCGTTGAATCACAGATTGTGTTGTCTGATGAGGGGGACGAGGATGAGGATGACACTGCCAGACTCAGCGAGCTCATCGCTCTAGCAGAGGTGGGCTTGTAGGCAGAGGAGGCTAAGGACGATACTGATAGACTGAGCAAGCTCATCATTCTAGCAGAGGTGGGCTTGCAGGCGGAGGAGGATGATGACGCGTTCTTCACTCAGACTTTGGACACCGCAGATTAAGCGGAGACCGCTTACTACAGGCAAAAGGTAGATTAGGGCAATGCAGGTGAGCCTAGCCACAGCAATAGGGTTGTGGTTGAGGATTGGTACTCAGACGACGAGTTGCTTACTCAGTATGTTTCTGACTGAGGGTTTTTGATTACGCCATCTGTTAGTTCCATGCTTTATTAATAATCAATGTAGCTATGTACTAGAAATTCCATTGTGTTGTCTTATATTTCATTTGAACTACTGATGTATTGTACCCATGTATCATGTACTTGGATTACCCATGTTCGATCTTAGGTGATCACATCTATTTGTATCATGCGTTGAGAATTTCTAAAACGAACGAAATCGATAAAAATTATCTCAAATACAGCGTCATAGCCCACTGGTTTAGCCGCGCCATAGCCTAGGTTCTGCCATGCCATAGTCCACGGCGCATCAGTGACGTGCCATAGACCACGACGTGGCAGTGATGCAGACAGAAACCGACCAGCCTCAATTGAGCTGCTGTCGGTGCGGTAAAAAAACTACAAAGTGTTGTCATGACCATGCACAAGTTGAAACGAATATGAAGCAATAAATGGATGACAAGTTACCACAACATTTTCATTGGTTTATGAGTCTGCAAGTTTTTGTCGACAATATTCGTTCGACATAAGTTTAGCGTAACGAACTAAGTCCCAGGAATGTAAGGATCCCTCGAACGCCTCTTGGAAACCTCATCGTCCGGTGGAAGAAGTGGGTCGTCGTACTCCACCTCAAGAAGGGGGTACATCTGGTGCAGCGTGGGAGGGGTCATCCTGTTCTAAATTGATAAACAAAGGGTTAGAGTATTTAAATTAACAATATTCAGATTAATATTATGTAGCATTGCAAAATTTGAACTACTTGTTATTCAATACGAACACAATATGAACGCACCTATTGCCCTCGTCTTCTATGCCTGCTAGCCTTGTGACCAGATTGTTTGCAAATGGAGCAAAAATTCCTGCCACAGGTCTCGTTGAAGTCTTCCCCGCCATACATGTCTTCGTCGTACCCTCTCATAGCGTCCATGTCCCCCTTGAGTCGCTTCTTCTTTCTCCTACCCTTCCCTACCTTCATTAGATCCGGATGCGGCACGTAGTCATAACCATTATAAGGTGGCCATTGTGTCGGGTCAAGGTATGGCTCGAAGCTCATCTCCCAAATACTAACGATGTTCGAACAGAGATACAAGAGTGACATATATGGCAGATGGTCATAGTTGTACCCGCGAGCCCTATAGGCCGTGATCATATGAGAGCAAGGGGCATGCATGATCTGAGGGACATTGCAACTGCACTCTACCTTTTCAAGATCAACTCGGTAGTTTCGTCCACCATAACGTTCGCCGCCCAAGCTTGTGCCACCCTTATCACGTACACTAAAGATATGGCGGTGGGGTCCAATGGCTTGGTGGTGTGCTGCTTGGCCAATTCCTCGGCGTCCTTCAAATATTCAGCTCTGGCCTTTCCAAAACGTCTCTGCTCAGCTATATTCCTCTACGCAAGTTCCCATCTCTTCACAAAATATTCGTTGCACTTATGAAAGGAGAACTCAATAATTCTAGACATAGGCAACGATCGAACTCCGATGAATACACGGTTGAAGGACTCTGAGGAGTTAGTAGTCATGATGCCATACCTAAAACCCCCCTCATCATATGCTAACACCCACTGAGCCTTCTATTCCATCTGCGCCTCTAACCAAGCCTTTCCCGCTTTATTGAGCATCTTGTCTAGTTCTTTCTTTGTCTCCTTAAACTGGTGCTCTGTACGTACACAACATAGAGCCTTTACCTTGTCACATACCTCCTACTTTCGCTAACGCCGCTAGAAATTAGCGGCAAAGTATTTCATGCACCATCTATGTACTAGAGGCGGGAATCCATCTATATACTCAGTTGCAGCATTAAGAAGCCCTATATGACGGTCCAAGATCAAACATATAGTGCGAGGTGGGCCAAGCACTTATACACGTAGAAGCCACATGAACCATGACCATGATTCATTGTTCTCTTTCTCTACCAAAGCAAAAGCCACGGGTACTATCTAGTCCTCAGGATCAACAGCAACAACCATCATCAAGGTGCCCATGTACTTTCCTATCAGGAAAGTGCTATCAACAAGTACGACTGGCCGACAAAACTGGAATGCATGTTCTGTTTGCACGAATGACCAGAACACACAATAGAGGACATGCCTCATTGGGTCCTGAAAACACATCCCTCCGGTGTCCACAAACCATTTCAAGCCAGGGCTGTAGTAATGCATTGCACATAAGATGCGAGATACCCTATTGTACGCTTCCTCCTAACTACCCAATCGAATCGCCAGAGCAATTTGCTTAGCATGCCAAGCCTTTCCGTACATCACATCGTACTTAACGAATTCAGATATGGGCTGTTGTAAAGAAGACACCGAAATGTCGTTATTGTCATCAACGAGCCCCAATATACGACGAACAAGGTAACGTGCAGTGAGCTGATGATGATTTTCCTTCCCCCTATTGTCTAGGCAAGTGTGGGGTTCGACAACTTTAGTTATCCTCCACTTGCCATCACTCTGTCTCTTCCGTGCATTTAACCTCCACATACAATCATTTTTGCATATCACGTGGTACCTCAACTCTTGGTCCGAATGAGTGACGGTGTACGGCCTATGATGGTACACAGCATAGTCCTAAAGGAAGAGTTTCATCTCTGACATTGTGTTGAATATCATCCCCTTTCTAAGGGTTTCTTTCTCATGGTCATACAATGATTTCCTACACATCTGGAGACTGGTATCACAAATTGCCATATCCATCATGCAGACATCCTTATAGTTCAGAACGCCCCTGAAAGGTACGTTCTTGGACCTTAGTTGCTCAAGCTCAGTCGCTGTATAAGGTGGTGGTGGAACATACTGCTGCGCTTCACTAATTCTAGTCTATGAATCATAGAGGGTATCATCTGCAGCCAAATATGTGACTAGTCTACCTTGAGCCTGGACACCATGCAAAACCACAGTTGATACTGGTAATGGCATAGTATGAACCGGTACTAGCATGGCATCAGCCGGTGTTGGCATAGCATCTGTATCTCCTTTGTCATCATTAGAATCGTCTGAATCACTGCTAACTACATCACTGATCCTGTCTTCCTCCTCCTGCTCCTCATCTTCCCGTTCGAACTCATTCACATCGAAGTCATTGCCTATACAGCCTACTGCAGTTTAATGAAACTGCTCCTGCGTCAACTAACCATCCAAATTCATGTTATCCTGAGTTGCTTCCCCTTCGACCCCTAATTCATGTTCATTGCCTCCAAAACCATCAATGGACGAGCCATCCTGAACACCCTAATCCTATACCCATTCTCCACCACCACCTCAGCCATGGGCATATTGGAACCTTAGAGAACCCTAGTGTAGTGAGACCAGTGAGCAGGGTCGCGCAAGGGCATGAGGACATAGTATGCCTTAGTCTTTCCAATATCAAACCTCCCATTCAGCATTAAATTACCATCAAACTTTGCATTTAAACGGACACAAAGGTCGTTGATGTTAGGAGGTTCATCAAACCATTCCAATTCTTTTTCCATATCCTCAAACATACCATCTTCTCTCCTAACACTTCCTCCGTATAAAACTCTAACACAATAATCCATCTGCAAAAGCATTTCAACAAACTTCATCAAGTCGTCGAATTCGTCGTACGTAATATCCATAATAATATTAATACATATTTTAACTATAACTATACTAACTAATCTAATATTAACATCTATACAAGGCTAACTACAACAACTAATTAGACTAAATGCAATGTATAACTAGACTCAATACTTATACTAACTAAACTACCTAACTTTACTATCTATACTAACTAAACTAACTAACTTTATTAACTATACTAACTGTACTTTACTAATTTTACTAACTTTATTAACTATACTAACTACATGAGGGGCGTACCTCGCGGCAACAGCGCTCGTCCTCGCGGCGGTGGCGCGCTAGACCCGCCCGGGAGGCGCAGGCGCAGGCCTCGGCGGGCAGCCGCTGTGTTTGGTCGGAGGGGGTGGCACGCCAGCGTGCGGGCGCGGCGGCCGCACTGGGCGACCGACGGCCGTGCCGTGCCGTACCGGTGTTCGTGGCGCGACGGCCGACGTGCTCAGCGGCGGGCAGGGCCAGCGTGCTCGGCTGCGGGCTGGAGCGGGCAGACACGGCCACGGGCACGGGCGTGCTCCGCTGCGGGCTGGCGCGGGTGGACGCGGGCGCGGCGGTGGCGGGCAGGTCCATGAAGCTCAGGCTGCGGGGGCTAGCCGCGGGGGTTTTATTCGCCTCTGCCGCGCCACGGATCTGGGCGCGGCACTACCGCGCCAAGATCGGTGGCGCGGCAAGCTCTGTAATGTCACCGGTCAGCGATTCCGGTCGTCGCCACGTCAGCCCGCTGCCGCGCCACCATGCATGGCGCTGCACAGGCATTTGGCCGCGCCATGGTAATAGACGCGGTCAAAAGTGTTAGTTTAAAAAAACAGACAATGTTAGATTTAAAATTAGTTTTTATAAAGTGTTAAAATTAAAAAAAATCATTAATGAGAGGTAGTATCTATGAAAATAGTCCGCAGCTGACAGAACTGCAGAAGAAAATAAGGCTCCGTTCGCTTCGCTGAAAAAACAAGACATAATACTGTTCCGTCTGATTTGTTGTAAGAGAAAAACATTATTCTAGCTAAAAAAAAGAAACTGAAAAGTACGGGTTATAAGAGAAGCGAACGGGGACTAAAAAGGCTAGGTATATTTTTGAACATATATAATCCACAGTTGATGGCACTGTAGAACAACTTCAGGTTGGCTAGCTCATGAACCATGCGAACTTTTTTGTCCGTCGAACTTCTTTGATCGGCATGAGCCAGGCAGCCAGCACACTGCTAGTGTCTACTGTCTAGTTGTGCTTCCCCTGGGTGTAGATGTAGTCGGTGTGAGCGACCAACGTCCTCCTCATCAGGCACTCCTCCCGTTCGTCTCCGTCGTCCTCACGTTCTCTCATTTCCTCCGGCTCATCTTGATGCATCTCCACCCCGGCCGCTGAGCCACTCTTCTCATGGCCAGCAACACCGGCGGCGGAGACAGCGCGCTGCAAGTAGCAAAAGGGAAGATTAATGTAATGACCAGTAATGGTGGCAAATCTCGTCGCGCAGCAGAAATTAAGAACAAAACATGAACTGCCGAATGGATACCTGTGGCATGTGGTCCTTTGATCCAGGTTCCGGCCTTGCTGCTTGCCCCATAGTAGTGCAGATGCAGATGAGGAGGAGCAGAGCTGCTACCACAAGGAGACTAGACTTCAGCCGCTTGGAGCCGGAGGCCATCTCTGTAGGTCTCTCTTTCTATCTCGTCTCTACCTGATGAGTGACGATGTTAAGTAGAGCTGTTGTGTTATTAGGTGAGGATGAGCATTGAGCTGCAGCATGGGAGCTAGCTAGTATTCCTATTTATAAAGAGCGGCCACATGGGCAGGGCTCACCGTCCACGCCGGAAACGACGGGCCACAGGATGAGACAACGACCACCGTAATGCAGCGCAACTGCGATGCGATGCCGATGCTGCCGTAGCCGGAAGGTATTTTTCTCGGCGTCTGTGTTCGCCGGGACCCTCCGGTCATGACTCATGACGCGTAGCAAACGCTTGTGCGCGCTGGAATCTTCCTGTCTTCTTCAACCACAGCAAACCGGTGCACGTGAAACATGTTCGTTGTTTGGTTTCTGGACATATAAATTCAGCTAATGTTGATTTATTATGAGAGAAAAATAGGCTGAAATAAACGAGTAAACAAGCTGGTTTTTTTGTCCAGTATTTGAAAACTGCAATCGCTGATGTTCAGTGTTCACACTTGGTACTCCGTGTCCGTAAGTACTTGGCTGCAGATCGATCAGGATTCAGGAGTAACGTCGAATCGACTGTGGTCTGTGGGTTCGTCTACTCTGCTGGAGTACGTACTCGAGCTGAGAAGAAAGGTGGACTGACGTGCTCGGCATGCTGACTGCACGTGTCGACCAGCGCTTCCAGATGGTCTTGGTCGACGGGGCCACTGACTGCGTGCTCGTGCGTCCGCCGTCTCGGCGACGTACCGCCGGTCACCTTTTCAGCACCGCACCTGATGGTCGCCGTCGACCCGTCGTTGGGTTGGGGCCTGGAGTCGTCGGTACCGTCTCACGCATGGAACATGACGATGAATCGATCTCACACCGCCTGCTGGTGTACGAGACATCGATCGGCAGGCAACCAACCCCTACGGCTCCCTCAGCTCGCGCCGAGGCAACACCACCACACCAAAGGCATATTTGCCTGCGCGGGCAGGTCACGTACGACATCTCGGCGACGGCGACGAGCACGTGGGCACGGCAAGTTGGCGCTTGCAGCTTGCATTGCACGCATGGCCAGATCGTCCCGCGCCGGCGCGGCGCGATGCGCTAGTGGGCCGCGCTGGCTAGTGGCTAGCGTGCTCGGCGCGGCGGCAAGTGGAGTTGGCTAGCTCGCTCGCGACCGCGATTCGCGTCATCAGATAGTATTCAGATGTGGGGCGCTCTGGACGCGACGGCCCGGGACCGGGCGCGCGCCGCCGTGCGGACGCTGGCACGCATGGAGTGGCTCGGAGCGTCATAGCAGGGGTTCGGTCCGGTCGGCCCCCACGGGCACAGTAGTAGGCTGTAGTGGTGGTGTCGACCGTAAAGGTAAATTTATCAATAGAGGTGCGCATAATTAAGAATAAGACGCAACATAGATACAAGAGTTAGACAGGTTCGGACCGTCTACACGACGTAATACCCTACTCATGTGGTTTGTTGATTTGTATTGGCGATCGTATGAAATTGCGTGTGTTTTGAGGGGATCTTTGGCCGCCTTATATAGTCTGTGGGGCAGGGTTACAAGTCGGTTAGATCTAGGAGATATCTGAAAAGTAATAACAGATTACATGAATCATGAGATCGAACATATCCTAACAGATCTCGTAGTACCTTTAGGATATCTTTCCGGTGTCTTGTGGGACGCGCCGAGCAGCGCCATGCTCCGCAAGGCTTCGTCTTTTGGGCTGGATCACCTCTGGAGGCGCAGCTCATGTAGTCTGCCGTGGGTATCCAGAGTCGTACCCCCACAGCTAGTCCCCGAACACCTTGTATCCACTGTGCAACGCTGTCTTGAGCTTGTCCGAGCAGGTGTGAACAAAGCCGAGCAATCAGACTCATAGTCCGACCATCATAATGAGTCGCTGAGCAGTTGTGAACCGTCGTCGAGCAGTGTATCCTAAGTAAGGCTTGCTATAAGGATGTAAGGAGCTCAAGTTCAAAATCGAAAATTTTCTCGCTGTGAACCAAGTGTGCCCACTTAGAGTCCGACCACAAGAAAGAGAGGTAATCGTCTTCATCTTTAGGAGACACGAAGTCTTTCAGATTAAAGAAAACACACTCACCGCAATGTGAAGTGTGCCCACTTAATCCCTGAGCGTGGCAGTAAATGACGTAGTCATGTGGTGCCAGGGTCCAGAAAGTAGAAGAAAGTCAAAAGACCAGCCGAACAGGCAACCAGTCCGTGGGCGGAGCCCTGAAATGAAAAGCGCACAGTCACCGCAAGGTGAACTGTGCCCACTTAGTCCCCGAGCCTAACAGTAGGTGACGTAGTCACGTGGTGCCAGGGTCAGAAACAGTAGTAACCGAAAAGTCCCCAGTATGGTGAGAAAACGAATCATAATGATGACGTAGTTTCCGAGCCATAAGTGGAAATCTCGGATAAATCAAGAAGTGTCGAATACTCAAATCGTGGAGAAAAAGCTAGAGTAATGGTTGTACAGTAGAAATTACTGAGCCTTGATGACATTACGAAGAAGTCGGCGAATATTCGGTGTGCAGTTCCAAGTTGCGTCGAAAGATGGGTGATGTGGGCTGCAGTTATGCGAAAGCTCAGATAACGGCCCACCACGTCGCTTGGGGGAATTTGGAGTGGCGCAAATCATGGTGTGGTTTCCCAAAAACCCTTGAATACGAAAAGTGAAGAGGGTGGCTTTATAACTGTGTCGCCGCACTTCGCGCTCCCACCTTTGCCACTCCGCCACTTCATCTTCCTCCTTGCCCTCACGCTCCCCCATTTGCATTCACATGCGCTTCCGCCGTCAGTTCCAATCGAGATCTGAGAGATGGCACCGAAGAGGAGAGATGGTAACCCGAAGAAGGTGTCCATCGGAGCAAGCCGTGACAAGGAAAGGGTGCCATCACTCATGGGGGAGACGGAGCTCAACGAGATGGTGGAGGCGGGCGTACTTCCTGACCGAGTCACCGCTGGATGGCGTCCGACCGATGGTGAGCCCTATCTGATGCCACACACCGACGAAGTCGTAGTATTTGAAGATTATTTCTGGCGCGGATTAGGACTTCTGGTACATCCATTCTTGCGGGATCTGTTGGAGTTCTGGGGAGTGAGTTTGTGCAATCTGCATCCGAACACGATCTTGCACATTGCTGTGTTTATTCATTTTTGTGAGGCATATCTTGGCATTCTTTCCCACTTCAATCTTTTTCCGACATCTGTTCTGGCTGAAGAAGAAGGGCGAGGGCGGTTCCAAAGTGGTCGACGGTGTGTATCTACAGCTCCGTGATGGGATGGCGGGCGAGTACATTTTGGTGCCGCTGAATACCTCGCTGAAGGGGTGGAATGCCAGGTGGTTTTACAAGAAGTAGAGCCATCCTGCCATCTGATGCGACATTGACCAAATTCTAGAGAACCAGAGGAGCTGGTCGAAGAAGCCGACCATTGCGGATATGGAGCAAGTGAAGGAGCTCCTCGGGCTGATACGGGGCATGAAGATGAACGGAGTGGTGGTGGCAGTGAGCTTCATAGTGCGCCGCGTCCAGCCCTGCAAGGAGAGAGCTCATCCGGGCTTTGACTTCAAGGGAGATACCGACGACACCCGAGAGAGGATAGAGAGACTGACGAAGGAGGTTGTGCTACGATGGGCCACTGAACTATTTGCTCCAAACACGTCGTTCAGCGTGCCAGGGCAGCCGAGAGTCTTCAACTGCATGAACCCACCTCCTTGGGTAAAAATCTTGATAGTTGTTCCTAATGCTTGTTATCCTATGCCGGTGCCGAGCAGTGAACTAATTTGCTTGTGGAAAGATCCATTTGCAGGAACGGTCGACGTACATCTCGGGCATGCCGAGGAGCGATTGGCCGAAGGCAGTGGATGCCAGGTCGACCACTCAACCGAAGGAAGATGCCATCAACACCTCGACCAAATCCAAAGGTGCAGGTGCTGGTCGGAGGGAGTGTCCCCCCAGTGTTGAAGAAGGTTCGGGAGAAGATGACGGCGCAAGATGAGCCAGCCCAAAAGAAGAGGAGAAAAACGGATGTGGTTCCCCGCAAGTCAGGCAGCATCTCGCTTGGAGGCGATCATACTGGGACGCAAAGTACAGCGATGTCCGAGTGGTCAGACGATGACGAGGTGCCAGTAGCCCTCCCTCCGAGCACTAAGGCATCATCGCGCAATGCGCGCGTGAAAGTGTAATCGGAGGGAGGGGAAGGAGTCCCAGAGCAGCAGGCGGAGGAGACGTCGATGGTGGGAGACGCAAGACCTTTAGCCTAGGCCACGTGGGTTGACCCTAGGGTAGCGCCTAGGTGCTCGGGGAGGCAGCGTCGGTTCAGAACCGTCTACCAGGAAGCTGATGTGTAAGTATCTTTGCCTTGGCGTCAGTAGCTTTTCGATTTTCATAGTTGTGGTGACCGATGAGCTTATCTGATGCAGAATGGGGTGCGTGGAGGATCTAAATCCTTTGGGCCAGACTGACGAGTAGCCGGGGGCTGTTCCCGGCGTAGAGACATTACGATCGGACTCCGTCCCGAAGTCCCCAGACACTCGTCGGTCTACGGAGGAGTCGACCACCACTGTTGATGGAGTTAGCGGTGGAGTGCGGTTGGCGATGATGGCGGCCGATGCAACAAAGACGCCAGGAGCAACGGCGAGATCCGTCGAATCTTCGGAGGCAGAGGCGGGAGCTGCCGACGTGATGCCGGAGTTTGGGGTGTCGAGGCTAGCAGCATCGAAGGAGCAAGCGATGCACCCAAAGATGCCACGAGGCGTGGTTAGTCGCTTTATGCAGCCACTAAGCCCCCAAGGAGCGCCATCGAGCTCCTAGGGAGCACCACCAGCTGTGGAGGAAGAGGACGAGGCCGAGGAGATTGAGCGTGAAGAATCACAACCTCAAGCCATCTGCATCCTCCGCAAGCGGGGGGACGAAGTTGTGGTCATGGAGGAGGACACCTCTAGGGAGGTGAGGAGGCTACGGTCCACCCTTTTCCACAGCCATGAAGCAAATCGAGGTTAGTATTGCATCGACGATGTCCGTCTTTGGCGTTGGAGAATAAGGTCATTTACAATCTTGGTGCTTTGCAGGGCATAGCACGAATTGCCGTACACCGGCAGCAACTGATCAAGAGGATGGAGCCCCTCACCAAGGAGAATGCGAAGCTAAGGAGGCAATGAAACTAATGGAGAAAAACGTCTAGAGGGCCTAATGTGAAAGAGATCTTGCTAAATCAAATGCAAGGGACCTAGAGTACCAAAAGGGGGCCTTATCCTAGCAGCTGAAGACTGTCTCCGAGTAGCTAGAGCGCACCTTCGAGCAGCTGGGAAGCGTCTCTGAGCAGCAGGGGCACGCCTCCGAGCAGCTGAAGAGCGTCTCCAACTAGAAGAAAGGTATAGTGAATCAGTGAGTTTGTTCTGTATTGCCGAACAACCTTGATGTTGCTGACGATCGTCATGTTTGTAGAGCAAGATGCAGAGCTCGGCCAGTTGCATCAAGTCATTGGTCAACTCCAAGAGGAGAAGGAGAAGGTGTCTGGGCGAGCGGAGAAACTGGCAGAGGATCTGGAAGGTGAGTAGTTCATGGTCGAAGTTGTTGCTGATATGATTGCTTCGTTTGATGAATCCCTTTGATGTCTGTAGAATACCATCGAAGGACTAGGGCATAGTTTGACATGCTGGAGCTAGAGGCGCAAACCTAGAGGTGAAAACTAGACGTCGTGGTGGCCGAAGTCAAGCCGATGCTCGACTGTATCGATATGGAGGTAGCTCCTTAGCCCGACAACAGGCCACCATGTCCGAATGTCATCATCAACAGGTGCAAAACAGCGTGGGAGAACTTCAAGAGCTTCAACCATGATGCCACTGTCTCCGTCATGACACATGCCCTGACGGTGGTCCGGTCTCTCTACCCTGCTATCAATCTTCAAGCAATAGGGGCTAGATTCACCAGAGGGACGGGTGTGATGAAGCAGGAGTAGCTGAAGGATGAGGTGGAGGACACGGCAGAGAGTCTGGCCGGCGATGTCGATTTGTTTGGTGAGGCAGATGGTGAGGGCCAAACCTGAGTGGAGAGGAACCTGTATGGGACATCTAGAGAGGAGAGTTAGGTGCGCGAGGGCATAAGCAAACATTTATGTATTTGTATAAATGTTGTATGTAGATGACATGTGCATGTTTATGCAACTTGCTTGCACTTTCGGTGAAAAAGAAACTTGTTGTTAACCCTAACATGTTTATACGTGGTATAAGTAGCGTCTGAGCAGTTAGTTCTTTACTGGGCTCTTGGCCTTGGCTAGCCCGTATTCCATAACATCAAGCACTGGAGCCCGTGCACGTGTAGGAGGAATAGGAGTGACTGAGGAACCACAACTGGCCACCCATAACGCAGAGCGCGGAGCCCGTAGCACGTGTAGGGAGAGATTAGAGACTGGGTTTTCTCCAATGAACGCAGAGCGGAATGTGTGCTGCTTAATGGTTGGCGAAATATCTTAGAGATATTTTTTTGTATGGAGAAATAGGCGGAGCTTTTATGGAGATCACGTATAATTGTCGGCGTTTGTTAAGGAGTAGCTCAGAGCTGGTAATCGTAAATGGAGATTAAACTAGAGCGTAGAAATAATGGAGACAAATTACAGTGACAAAAACTTCATTCATTATGGAGTGGAGAGTACATATCTGGAATGTTTCAAGGATAGAAACATATAAGTTGCTCGATGTGCCACAAATTGGGGATATCGACTCCATCCAAGTCACATAGCCGGTAAGACCCCGATCGGGTAACCGCTTTGACCACGTAAGACCCTTCCTAGGGGGAGGAGAGCTTGTGCATCCCTTTGGTTTTTTGCTTTCGACGGAGAACGAGGTTGCCGACCACAAATGAATGACCTTTGATGTTACGATTATAGTATCTTTGCAGGCCTTCTAGGTATTTGGCTGTGCGGATGCAAGTGATCAGGTGTTCTTCTTTGGCCCTGTCGACATCCTCTGTCTGAACCATTGTGTCTTGCTCTTCATTATAATGCTCTACTCTAGGTGCTTGGAAGGCAATGCCCACGGTAAGTATGGCCTCTGAGCCATAGACAAAAAAATATGGAGACACACCGATGTTGCAACTAGCTTGAGTGCACAGTCCCCAGACCATAGCTAGGAGCTCTTTGAGCCATCTACCCAGATGCTTTTTCTCTTTCTGGTATAGTCTCTTTTTGAGGGCATCGAGGATCATGTCGTTCGCCCATTCGACCTGGCCATTGGCTCTAGGATGGGCAACAAAGACGTATTTGATGAAGATGCATCGGTCTTCGTAGAAGTCCCAAAAATAGTGACCAGTGAATATAGTTTCAAGGTCGGTGATAATGTTGTTAGGGAGACCGAATCGATGGATGATATCTTCAAAGAGCTTGACTGCCTTCTTTGCAGTGGCTGAAACAAGCGGCTTGTATTTGATCCACTTGGAGAACTTATCTATGGCGACACACACGTACCAAAAACTGCCTAGCGCGGACTTGAAGGGCCCGATCATGTCTAGTCCCCATCATGCAAAATGCTAGAAAACTTGGATGGTCTGCAATTCCTACGTCGGCATGCGTATTTGCTTGGCGAAAAACTGACATCCTTCACAACGTCGGACGAGGTCTTCTATGTTAGAGATGGTCGTGGGCCAGTTGAAAGCTCTAGTTTAGTTTTGGTGAATTGATGAAACCCTAAGTGCTAACCTAGTTTATCAAATGATTATGAGATAGGTAGCACATTCCAAGTGGTGAAGCAAATGAAGATCATGATATGATGAGGGTGATGCCATGGTGATGATCAAGTGCTTAGACTTAAAAAGAAGAAAGAGAAAAAACAAAAGTCTCAAGGCAAAGGTATAAGTGTGAGGAGCCATTTTGTTTCGGTGATCAAGACACTTAGTGAGTGTGAACACATTTAGGTTTGATACCGTACTATTAAGAGGGGTGAAACTCATATCGAAATGCGGTTATCAAAGTGACACTAGATGCTCTAACTCATTGCATATGCATTTAGGATCTAGTGGAGTGCTAACACCCTTGAAAACATTTGTGAAAATATGCTAACACATATGCACATGGTGATACACTTGGTGGTTGGCACATTTGAGAAAGGATGAAGAAGATAGAGTTGAAAAGGAGTTAGTCACGCTGGTCACGCAGTGACTGAACGATGGGGTCCTGCATCCGGTCAGTGATAGCAGTGAAGACACTGGCGTCAGTCTTCGATGGACGCTGGGTAACTTAGTGACTGGACGCTGATGGGCGCATCCAATCCTGCTGACATGGCAGCACACAGTGAAGAGGGTGACTGACCGAACGCTGGGTGAGTCCGGTCAAGGGTGACCAGACACGTTCGATCGTGAAAAATTATCTCTGGATGCTTATTGGAAACGACCAAATGCTGAGGTCCTACGTCCGGTCACTTCGAAGTAGCACGTCCGGTCACAACTTAAATGTACTGATGACCATTGAGATCAGGCAATCAGCGTTTAAAGTAGGGGCCATGTGGCGCGCATCGCACGACCGGACGCTGGGGTCCAGCGTTCGGTCGATCTGACTGGTGCGTCCGGTCACCCCATTTTTCAGTGGACTGAGGAGCCAATGACTCTATTTCATGAGGGCTTCTATTTAAGCCCCATGGCCGGCTCTAGCTCACTCTCTTTGCCATTTGTATTGATATAGCAACCTTGTGAGCTTAGCCAAAGTCTTCCCACTCATCTCCATCATAGATTCAATATCTTTGTGAGATTGGGAGAGAATCCAAGTGCATTGCTGTTAGCATCTAGAGGCACTTGGTGTTCGTGTTTCGCTATGTGATTTGCTTGTTACTCTTGGTGGTTGCCGCCACCAAGATGGCTTGGAGCAGCGAGGATCGTCAAGCGGAGGTTGATGATTATGTCTAGCTCTGATCGTAGTGATTGTGAGGGGTTCTTCATCTTTCCCTGACGGAGAGCCAAAAGGTACTCTAGTGAATTGCTCATGGCTTTTGTGATCCTCATCTTGTGTTGGTTGTGCGACACCCTATTGAGGGTTTGGCGTGTGATGCCAATTAACGCGTGAACCTCTAAGTGAGTGCATCGCTACAATGAGGATTAACTTGCCGTCAAGCAAGTGAACCTCGGTAAAAATTCATTATGTCATCATTTGATTCTGAGGTGATTGGTCTTCATTGGTATTCATTCTTGTAATTGATTGGTTCACTCCCCGACTTGGCGGTATAACCATCTTGCTCACTCTCTTTATATTACCGCAAACTAGTTATCAAGCTCTTTAGTGTAGCTAGTTGTGAGAGCTTGTTAGTTTGGTTAGTGTGGATCTTTAGTTAGCCTTTGAGAGCACACTAACTTAGTATAGTGACATAGCCATTGTGTGATTAGAAACTAGAATTGTGGTAGGTGGCTTGCATTTTTAGTAGGCTAGCACAACACTTGCTTCGCCTCATAATTGTCTAACCGGTTTGCTAAGTGTTGTTGTAGAAATTTTTAATAGGCTATTCACCCCCCTCTAGCCATTAGGACCTTTCAAGTATTATCAAAGCTAAGGTCACCATGATTTGAGGCTTAACAACCTTCGGTGTAAAAATGGCTCAAATCAACAACACAAAGAAGCCACCCCAATTTGATGGCTCCAACTATCCCTATTAGAAAGCTAAGATGACAACTTATATCAAGTCAATTAATAGGAAGGTTTGAAAGGTGATGGAGACAAAAATTGAGATTGAGGATGAAGAGGCTCCCACCGTCACC
Organism: Miscanthus floridulus; assembly: GCF_019320115.1. Taxonomy (NCBI): domain Eukaryota; kingdom Viridiplantae; phylum Streptophyta; class Magnoliopsida; order Poales; family Poaceae; genus Miscanthus; species Miscanthus floridulus. The sequence continues at coordinate 178,548,520 of NC_089580.1, read as the reverse complement.
GAAGAGATGCTACTCCAAAATAATGATATTGCTCTTAGTGCCATCCACGATGCTTTGTATGAGAGAACTTTTGAGCAAATCTAGAACATTGAGATAACTCATGAAGCATAGAAGAAATTAGAGGAATCATTTGAGGGCACTCAAGCCGTGAAGGGTGCAAAGGCATACATTCTCAAAGAGAAGTTTACAAGCTTCAAGATGATGGAGGATGAGAGTGTGCCAAAGATGTTTTATAGGCTTCAAGTGCTTGTCAATGATCTCAAAGCACTTGGAGAAGAGGTGAAGGATAATGACTTCTCCCACAAGTTCTTGAGATGCCTGCCTTCAAAATTTGGCACATTGATCACTATTCTAGTGAGGAGTGGTTTGGACACTATGACACCAAATCAAGTGTTGGGAGATATAATGACCGATGATACATATAGAGATGATAATGAGAAGGAAGAAAAGAAGAAGAAGAAAGATGAGAAGAAGAAGAGCGTGTCATTCAAGGCCACATCATCTAAGGGCAAGGCAAAGCAAGATACATCAAGTGAAGATGATGGATCATAGGATGATGATGATGATGAGAAGATGGTTCTCTTTGTTAAGAGATTTGGGAAGATCATGATGAAGAAAGGCTACCATGCTAGAGGGAAGAAATCTTCATCCAAGAACAAGTAAGAGTCAAGAAGGTACTTCAATTGTGGAAGCAAAGATCATCTTGTTGCTCAATGTCCATACAATAGTGATAAAGACGATGACAAGAAGAACAAGAAGAAGGACAAGAAGGAAAAGAAAGAGAAGAAGAACAAGATGACCTCCAAGAAGAAAAAGGGTGGGTCATATGTGGTCACTTGGGATAGTGATGCTTCCTCAAGTGATGATGATGATAGTGATGATGACAAGGCCACTAAGAAGCAGGCACTTGCAAGCATTGCTATCAATGAGAAGCCTTCTCTCTTCGACACTCCATCATGCTTCATGGCTAAGGCCACTAAGGTACAAATTTGTGATGATGGAAATGATGAGGACCATGAAAATGAAAATGAAAATGATAGTGATAGTGATAATGATGAACCTACTAAGGATGAACTATTTGACATGCTTGAAGATGCTAAAGAACACTTTGGCATTAAGAGAAGAGAATTCAAAACCTTGCGTAAGGAACTAAAAGCCCTTAAGCAAGCCTTTGATGAGCTTAATGCATCTCATGAGAGGCTAGAGGAAGCCCATGAGAAGCTTGGCAAGGCTCACAAAAAGCTTGAAAAGGCTCCTTCCTCTTTGCTTGATGAGCAAAATAAAAAGAAGCATGTTGAGACTTGTAATATAGGCTTAACTTGTGATATAATTGATGAATCATTATCTATGCCTATCATTGTTTCTCCCGCTAACCCTTCTTGTAGTACTTCTACTTCCACCTCATCTAGTAGTGATGGTCTCACTTGTGATGCCTCACTAATGACTGAGAATGAGAACCTCAAGAAGGAGGTCAATAATCTCACTCACACCTTGGCTAAGGCCTATGGTGGTGAAGACCATTTGCTTATGTGCTTGGGTAGCCAAAGAGCTTATCTCTACAAAGAGGGATTATGCTATACCTCCAAGAAAGGCAAGGTGGCCTTTGCTCCTCACAAGACTAGTTTTATAAAGAACAATGGTCGATTTTGTATTAGTTGCAAGCAAGTTGGTCACGAAGAGCATGAATGCAACAACAAGAGCAAAAATGCTAATGTATCCTCTATTAAGCTTGATTCTTTCTATATGCTTACCAAGGGTGCAAATGGTGTAAAGGATAAGTTCATTGGTAAACCATGGATGGGCTCAAAGAAGAAATCCATTTGGGTACCTAAGAGCTTAGTGACTAACCTTCAAGGACCCAAGCAAGTTTAGGTACCTAAAAGGAATTGATCTTCTTTTGTAAGTCAATTACAAAGCTAGAGGAAAGCATTGGGTTCTTGATAGTGGGTGCACTCAACACATGACCAGTGATATAAGAATGTTCAACTCAATCAACACCAATAGCAATGATGGTTATGATAGTATCACATTTGGTGACAATGTCAAAGGCAAGATTAAAGGGCTTGGTAAAATTGCAATATCCAATGACATGAGCATTTCTAATGTGCTGCTAGTAGAGAGCTTGAACTTTAATTTGCTATCCGTTGCTCAATTGTGTGATCTTGGATTCAAATGCATATTTGGGGTTGATGATGTAGAGATCATAAGTGTAGATGGCTCTAACTTGATCTTCAAAGGCTTTAGATATGATAATCTATACTTTGGTTGATTTCAATGCTAATGAAGTTAAATTATCTACATGTTTATTCACTAAGTCTAGCATGGATTGGTTATGGCATAGAAGGCTTGGTCATGTTGGAATGAAATAATTGAATAGATTGGTTAAGCATGACTTGGTTAGAGGCTTGAAAGATATTGTGTTTATGAAGGATAAGCTTTGTAGCTCTTGTCAAGCCAGAAAACAAGTTGAAAACACCCATCCTAAGAAAAACATGATAAGCACTAGTAAAGCATTTGAGTTATTGCACATTGATTTGTTTGGGCCAACTCAATACACTAGCATTGGTGGTAATAAATATGGCTTTATGATAGTGGATGATTACACTAGATACACTTGGATATTCTTTCTAGTGGACAAGACTGATGTGTTTGCAACATTCAAATCATTTGTCAAGGGCATTCACAATGAGTTTGAAACAACCATCATGAGAGTTAGAAGTGATAATGGTAGTGAGTTCAAGAACACTAGAATTGATGAGTAGTGTGATGAATTTGGAATTAGACATTAATTCTCGGCTAAGTACACTCCACAATCAAATAGCCTGGTTGAGAGGAAGAATATAACACTCATTGATATGGTAAGGTCTATATTTAGTGAGTACAATGTGAGTCAATCTTTTTGGGCCAAAGCTATCAACACGGCTTGCTATTGTAGCAATCGCCTCTATTGTCACCCATTGAAAGAGAAGACACCATATGAGCTCTTGATTGGTAGAAAGCCCAACATTGCATATTTTTGGGTCTTTGGTTGCAAATGCTATATCTTGAAGAAAGGCACTAGATTGGGTAAGTTTGACAAGAAATGTGATGAAGGATTCCTACTTGGTTATTCCACTACAAGCAAAGCATATAGAGTTTGGAATTTGGATAGTGGTACTCTTGTGGAAGTTCATGATGTTGAATTTGATGAAACCAAGGGTTCACAAGTAGAGAATGAGAACTTGAAAGATGTTAGAGGCATTCAACTTTTAAATGCTATAAAGAACATGGATGTTGGTGAATTGAGGCCTAGGCAAGTGAATGATGATTGAGATGATCAAGTGCAAGTGCTCTCTAACTCAAATGTGCAAGATGATTCAAATCAAGCTAGTACAAGTGGCTCTCATGATAATGAACAAAATTAAGTGGCTAGTATATCATCTCAACCTAATGATCAAGCAAGTGTAAGCAATCAAGTTCCAATCCTCCAACCAACCAATGTTGTAAGGGATCATCCATTGTACACTATCATTGATGATATTTCAAGAGGTGTGCAAACTAGATCAAGATTGGCTTCATTTTGTAAGCACTTCTCATTTGTTTTATCTATTGAACCGAAGAAGATAGATGAAGCATTGAAGGATGTTGATTGGGTGAATGCTATGCATGAAGAATTGAAAAATTTCACAAGAAATCAAGTATAAGAATTAGTAGAGAGACCAAAGGGACATAATATAATTAGAACCAAATAGGTTTTTAGAAACAAGCAAGATCAAGATGGGACAATAGTAAGGAACAAAGCAAGATTGGTAGCACAAGGCTATACACAAGTTGAAGGTCTTGACTTTGGAGAAACATATGCCCCAGTTGCTAAATTAGAAGCAATTAGAATCTTGCTAGCTTATGCTTGTGCCCACAACATCAAACTTTATTAAATGGATGTCAAGAGTGCATTTCTCAATGGTTACATCAATGAAGAAGTATATGTTGAGCAACCTCCCGATTTTAAATATGACAAGAAGCCCGAGCATGTGTATAAGTTGAAGAAGGCATTATATGGCTTGAAGCAAGCACCTAGAGCATGGTATGAGACATTGAGAGACTTTCTACTCTTTAAAGGGTTCATGATGGGCAAGGTTGACACCACCCTTTTCATCAAGAAGATTGGAAAAGATGTGTTTATGTTGCAAATCTATGTTGATGATATCATATTTAGATCAACAAATCAAGACTTTTGTGATGAGTTTAGAAAGATGATGGCTAATGAGTTTGAGATATCCATGATTGGAGAGTTAAGTTACTTCCTTGGTCTTCAAATCAAGTAATTGAAGAATGGTACTTTTGTGAGTCAAGGCAAGTATATCATGGACATGACTAAGAAGTTTGGCATGAGTGATAGCAAAGCCATTAGTACACCAATGGGAACAAATGGCAACTTAGATAGTGATGCAAGTGGCAATATGGTGGATCAAAAATTGTATCGGGCTATGATTGAAAGCCTACTCTATGTGACCGCATCAAGGCCGGATGTCATGTTTAGTGTATGCATGTGTGCAAGATTTTAAGCCTCACCAAGAGAAAGTCATTTGAAGACTACAAAGAGAATATTGAGGTACTTGAAGCATACACAAAATATTGGTTTGTGATATCCCAAAGGAGCAAAGTTTGAGCTTGTTGGTTACTCTGACTCAGATTATGCAGGATGCAAGGTTGAAAGGAAGAGCACCTCGGGAACATATCAATTGTTGGGAAGATCACTTGTTTTATGGTCATCAAAGAAGCAAAATAGTGTTGCATTATCAACCGCCGAAGCTGAATACATATCTACCGGTAGTTGTTGTGCACAAATACTTTGGATGAAGGCCACCTTGAATGACTTTGGAATCAAGTTCAAGAAAGTGCCATTGCTATGTGACAATAAGAGTGCAATGAAGTTAACCAACAATCCAGTTTAACATGCAAGAACAAAGCACATTGATGTCCATCACCATTTCATAAAAGATCACCAAGAAAAGGGGGACATTTGCATTGAAAGTGTAGGCACCGAAGATCAACTTGCCGATATATTCACCAAGCCATTAGATGAGAAAAGGTTTTGCAAGCTAAGGAATGAGTTGAACATATTAGACTTCTCAAATATGTGTTGATGCACCCCCCACTTATATGGCATGCCTCTCCTTTGAGCAATCCTAAGTAAAAGTTGATTGGCATGGCATATATCATTTCTAAGGACATGTTTAGTGCATCTAGTCATCTCTCACATTAAATAGGCTCATTCATGAAAATCAAATAATTTTGATGATTATGTGGTACCACTATTGCTTCTATGCTTATTTTGATCTAGTGGTAGCATATGACATGTTTGTGGGCTTGTAAACCTAGTGTTTGATCTAGAAAATGAGCTCTAAGTGTTTAACTCAATATGGTATAAGATAACCCTTATTTGAAGGTGTGAAGAAGCTTGTCCTTGGATCAAACCAAGTTAAATATCTTTGGTAAATGATCTAGATTGGACCAAATTTGGGAAATTGATCATCACCCCATTGATTGACATTGATAATCTCAACCTATCTATATTTTAAACCTTTGTGGTCATTGATGACAAAGGGGGAGAAAAACAATGATATTAGTGTACTAAGATGGTGAAAAGACAACAAAGGGGAAATAAATAAAGATATAAGTGATAGGGGGAGAATTTGACATAGGGGGAGAGATATGACAAAGGAAAGGGATCAATTAAAATTTTGAGCACACAAGTAGGGGGAGCAATCTTATGAACTTGTATGGTGCATTTGAATGTGCATTTCATATGTTTGCTTGCATGGCACAAGTTTTAAATTTCAATATCCATGCTTGTGTGGTGTATGCTAGTTGTAGGTTTGAATGATAAAATAAAAAAATAGCATGCATAGGTTATCTAGTGATTTCATTTTCAAGTGGTATCAAGCTAACCATGGTGCTAAGGATGGTATATTGGTGCACTCCAATTGGTATCACACTTCAAAGGTCCATCTCTTATACCTTAGCATCATTTGGTAGACATTGTCTCCTATATTTCCTATCTAAGCATATGTGCAAACTACTATCCAAACTCTTAGCACATATGCAGGGGGAGCAATTGCTACCATTTGGAGTTCATGAAACTTGTCCATATCCTTTACACATGGTAAATATGTTTGGGCAAGCAACATGGATTCAACTGAATTTCAATTTATATCTTTGTCAAAGGGTTGTCATCAATTACCAAAAAGGGGGAGATTAAAAGCTCTAGTTTGGTTTTGGTGAATTGATGAAACCCTAAGTGCTAACCTAGTTTATCAAGTGATCATAAGATAGGTAACACATTCTATGTGGTGAAGCAAATGAAGATCATGACATGATGATAGTGATGCCATGGTGATGATTAAGTGCTTGGACTTAAAAAGAAGAAAGAGAAAAAACAAATGGCTCAAGGCAAAGGTATAAGTGGGAGGAGCCATTTTGTTTCAGTGATCAAGACACTTAGCGAGTGTGATCACATTTAGGTTTGATAGCCATACTATTAAGAGGGGTGAAACTCGTATCGAAATGCAGTTATCAAAGTGGCACTAGATGCTCTAACTCATTGCATATGCATTTAGGATCTAGTGGAGTGCTAACACCCTTGAAAACATTTGTGAAAATATGCTAACACATATGCACATGGTGATACACTTGGTGGTTGGCACATTTGAGGAATGATGAAGAAGATAGAATTGAAAAGGAGTTAGTCACGTTGGTCACGCAGTGACCGGACGCTGGGGTCCTACGTCCGGTCAGTGATAGCAGTGAAGATGCTGGCGCCGGTCTTCGACCGAACGCTAGGTCACTTAGTGACTGGACGCTGATGGGGTGCATCCGGTCCTACTGATGTGGCAACACACGGTGAAGAGGGTGGCTGATCGGACGCTGGGTGAGTTCGGTCAAGGGTGACCAGACGCGTTCGATCATCAAAAACTGTCTCTAGATGCTTAGTAGAAACGACCAGATGCTGAGGTCCTACGTCTGGTCACTTCGAAGCAGCGTGTCCGGTCACAACTTAAATGTACTAATGAGCATTGAGATTAGGCGATCAGCGTTTGAAGCAGGGGCCATGTGGCGTGCATCGCGCAACCGAACACTGGAGTCCAGCATCCAGTCGATCTAACTAGCGCGTCTGGTCGCCCTATTTTTTAACAGCTCTATTTTGTGAGGGCTTCTATTTAAGCCCCATGGCCAGCTCTAGCTCACTCTTTTGGCCATTTGCATTGACATAGCAACCTTGTGAGCTTTGCCAAAGCCCTCCCACTCATCTCCATCATAGATTCAACATCTTTATGAGATTGGGAGAGACTCCAAGTGCATTGCTTAAGTGTTTGCATCTAGAGGCACTTGGTGTTCGTGTTTTGTTGCATGATTCACTTGTTACTCTTGGTGGTTGCCACCACCTAGATGGCTTGGAGCAGCGAGGATCGTCGAGCAGAGGTTGATGATTGTCTCTGGCTCCGATCATGGTGATTATGAGGGGTTCTTGACCTTTCCCCGGTGGAGAGCCAAAAGGTACTCTAGTGAATTGCTTGTGGCTTGTGTGATCCTCATCTTGTGTTGGTTGTGCGGCACCCTATTGAGGGTTTGGCATGTGATGCCAATTAGCACGTGAACCTCTAAGTGAGTGAATCGCCACAACGAGGACTAGCTTGTCGACAAGCAAGTGAACCTCGGTAAAAAATCATTGTGTCATCATGTGATTCCGAGGTGATTGGTCTTCATTGGTATTCATTCTTGTAATTGATTGGTTCACTCTTTGACATGGTGGTATAACCATCTTGCTCACTCTCTTTATATTACCGCAAACTAGTTATCAAGCTCTTTAGTGTAGCTAGTTGTGAGAGCTTGTTAGTTTGGTTAGTGTGGATCTTTAGTTAGCCTTTGAGAGCACACTAACTTAGTATAGTGACATAGCCATTGTGTGATTAGAAACTAGAATTGTGGTAGGTGGCTTGCATTTTTAGTAGGCTAGCGCAACACTTGCTTTGCCTCATAATTGTCTAACCGGTTTGCTAAGTGTTGTTGTAGAAATTTTTAATAGGCTATTCACCCCCCTCTAGCCATTAGGACCTTTCACCAGTAAAAACCAGCTTAGAAAGCTTTGCCACCTAGGTTTCTTGAGGCCGCGTGATTGCCACAAGAACCAGAGTGAATTTAAAGAAGTAGTTTCACTCCCTCTTCTTGGGTGATGTGTTTCTACAGTATCTCTTCCTTGGCACTTTTCCTCATCAAGTTCCCATCCACCAGCATATAATGCTTGTTGCGGCGAATGAGATGTTCAGTTTTAGTCTTATCGGTGGGTACATCGGTGCTAGTGAGGTACTTAGTGAACTGTTCCCTCCAATCTATGGCCGGCGAAGGTACTGCAAGTACCAGCTGCTCGGCGGGGGAATTTCTTGAACTTTCTTCTCTTCCTTAATAGACGACGTAAAGAGGTCTTGAATGAAGACCCCAGGCGGAATCATGGCACGAGAAGAACCTATCTTAGATAGGTGGTTGACGAGCTAATTTTGATCTTGTACCGTGTGGTGGTACTCGATACCATAGAACTTTCCTCCGAGTTTCCTGATCTTGGCGTAGTATGCGTCCATCTTCTTACTTGAGCAGGACTAATCTTTGTTGACCTGGTTGATGACCAGTGTGGAGTCTTCATACACCATGAGGCATTTGACACCGAGCTTGATGGCTATATAGAGTCCGTGGAGACATGCTTCATATTCCATGGTGTTGTTTGAGGCTAGAAAATGTATTCAGAGGATGTAACGGAACTTGTCCTTAGTTGGAGTAATGAATAAAATGCCAGCACCAGCACCGTTGATGTTGAGGGCACTATCGAAACACATTATCTAGTGCTCGGGGCAAGTAGCGGGGAAGGGCTCCTAGATCTTGGTCCACTCAGCGACTTAGTAGTAGGTCTGCTTCTAAATTCTATGGAGTAAGTGCCAAGCTCAATTGCCCACTTGATGATGCAGCCATTGACCTCTTTGTTATAGAGAATGTCCCTTAGAGGGAACTCGATGACCATAGTGATCTTGTAGTACTTGAAGTAATGGTAGAGCTTGCGCGATGTGACCAGGATGGGGTATAACAGCTTCTGGACCTGAGGGTAATGAGTTTTGGACTCATTAAGAACCTCACTGATGAAGTAGACTAGACTTGCACCTTATAGGCTTGCCTAGCTTCCTCGCGCTCAACAACGATAGCTGTGCTAATGACATGAGATGTGATGGCAATGTAGATCAACAGAGTTTCATCTGGCCGAGGCACCGTTATGATCGGAGGCTTTGTTAGGAACAACTTGAGCTACTCAAAGGCCATATCAGCCTCCTCTGACTAGGAGAAGCGCTCAGAGGGCTTGAGTAGTTTGAAGAACGGTAGTCCCTTTTCGCCGAGGCATGACATGAAGCAGCTGAGAGCAGCCATGCACCCTGTGAACTTTTGTATATCCTTTACGCAGGTTGGCCATTTCATATTGGTAATGGCGGAGACCTTGTTGGGATTGGGTTCGATACCGTGGGTGTTGACGATGTAGCCTAGGAGTATGCCGGATGGAACTCCAAAGATGCACTTTGAAGGGTTCAACTTCCATCTGTATTTTTTTAGGTTGGCGAACGTTTCTTCAAGGTCAGCGATGAGATTGTCGGTAGTTTTTGACTTGACAACCACATCATCGATGTAAGCTTTGATATTCTGGCCTATCTGTTGGTCAAGGCACATCTAGATGGTCCTTTAGTAGGTCGCCCCAACATTTTTGAGTCCGAAGGACATGGTGGTGTAGCAATACGCACCGAAAGGCACGATGAACGACGTTTTGATATGGTCGTCCTCTTTGAGAGATATCTAGTGATAGCCAGAGTAATAGTCGAGGAAGGAGAGGAGTTCATAGCCAACGGTGGAGTCTACAACCTTGTCTATCTGAGGCAGACCAAAGGGGTCTTTAGGGTAGTGTTTGTTGAGATCAGTGTAATCAACACACATTCTCTATTCTTTATTCTTTTTTTGAAAAAGAACTGGATTTGCTAACCACTTAGGATGATATACTTCTTTAATAAATCCAGCAGCTAGGAGCCATTTTGTATCTACCCTAATAGCCTCCTTCTTATCTGGCGTGAATCATTGGAGTTTCTGCTTGATCAGTTTGGTGGTCGGCGAGTCATTCAAGGAGTGCTTGATCTTCTCCCATGGTACCCCTGGCATGTCTATAGGTTTCCAAGCAAACACGTCAGTGTTGGCACATAGGAAGGAGACGAGCACGCTTTCCTATTTGGGGTCAAGATGAGCCCCAATCTTGACGGTCTTGGTGGGGTCGTCGGGGTCGAGGCCGACCTCCTTCGTTTCCTTGGACTTGGCAAAGGCACATGGAGGCTCCAGCGCTAGGATCTCTAGGTCATTGGTGGGCACCGTCTTGGCATTGGTGACCACGCTAGCCATCTGGATGGAGAGGTCGGTGGCTTCGGCGAGGGCGAGACTCTATTTCACAGGCGTAGGCAATGAAGAGGTTGGCCCATATCGCCAGAACTCCTACAGGCGAAGGCATCTTCAACACTAGATATGCCTAATGCGGTATGGCCATGAACTTGGCCAGAACTAGCTGACCAAGTATGACGTGGTGGGCGATGTTGAAGTCGACGACGTAGAAGTTGATGTGCTCGACATGGTAGTTCCTAGCCATGTCGAACTGTACTTGAAGGGTGATCTCTACCAGCGATTTGGATGCCCTACCAAGTACCACACCCTAGAGGGAGGAGTCAGAGGGAGTGAGGTCTTTTATTCCGAGGCCCAACTCTTTCAGGGCTCCAGCGAAGAGGAGGTTCAGAGCGCTTTCGCCATCGATGAGTACTTTCCTAAAGAGTACTTTCTTAATGGTGGCATCAAGGACGAGGGGAAAATGCCCTATGTAAGGGATGTCCGCCCACTAGTTGGCCCTACTAAAGGTGATGGAGACTTCAGACCCGGGGCGATAGCAGGGGTTGGCGATGGCGTCTTCTGTGTTGACAGTGAGCACTCGGCAGGCAGTGATCTTTTGATCTCTTCTACTCTCGGTGGTGGTGAGGTCCCCAAAGATAGTGGCGACCACCTTGTCGTGATCCTAGAAGGTGTTGTTGTTGTCCCCAGGTGGTTGGCGACCTCTGGCTTCATCGTCATTGTCGTTGTCCTTCTTCTTGGCCTAGAACTCCTTAGCCAAGCCAAGGTAGTCCTTCATCTTGTGCTTGCTGTTCTTGTGGAGGGGGCATGGGCCTTCAAGGATCTTCTTGTACTGCTCATCATAGTTGCGCTTGGCGCTAGGTTCATCAACGACAGTGATGACATGGTCTGGTCGGCGACGGTGATATTGACTAGCTTTGGACCCTTCCGGCCGATCATGACCACTGTCATGATGGTGGCCGTGATCGTCGTAGCGGCAGTCACTATGGCATTGTTCATTGGGGCGCTCGTCACTGTGGTGAGCTAGGCGGTGAGTGCCTGCATCCTTGTTGAAATGAACTTTGGCCTCTTCGGCATCGGTGTAATGATCAGCAGTCGTAATCATCTTGCCAATCCCCTTTGGTGGCTTGCGATTGAATTTGGAGCGAAGGTTGTGGTGATGGAGTCCTTAGACAAAGGCAGTGATGACTTTTGCTTCCATGATGTTGGAAATAGAATTCCTCATCTTGGGAAATTGCCTGATCTAGCTTCGGAGGGGCTCAAACAGTTTCTGGTAGATGCGATTCAGATCGTGCTTGGTGCCTGACTAAATACAAGTAGCCATGTAGTTGTCAGTGAAGACCTTCTTCAGCTGTTCCCAAGATCTAATGGAATCTGGGGTGAGGCTTGTGAGCCAGTTCATTGCGGTTAGCATGAGCATGACAGGAAGATAATTTGCCATGACACTGGTATCTCCCCCGATGACACGCACAGCGGTGGCATAAGATTGTAGCCACTATGTGGGGTTCATTCATCCTTCATAGGGCTCAACCCTGATGATTTTGAAATCATAGGGCCACTAGAGTGTTTGGAGTCCTCTTGTGAATGCTCGTGGCCCTTTGGGATCATCATCGTCGTGATCGGCGGCATTGTCGGCGTTAAGCAGCTGGAGGGCTCTATCTGGATTACCGAACTCTTGCTCGTATTCTTGGCACTGGTGTACTTCCTCTTCATGGTGGTAGAAACGGTGTACATCGATGTGACGTCATGCATCCCAGAGGTTGTTGATGTGTGCTCGGACATCTTGATCCACTTCTTGATTATGTTGACGATGGTAGTTGATGCGGTCCCCCCTAGCTCCCCCTAGAGGGGTTGTCCATCATGACATTGTTGGTTGGCAAAATGGCTTCTGCTGGGGCGGTGATTGTATCTTGGTGTGGCGGATCGGCGAATCGAGCTTGTCGAGTAGGAAGGTCTTTGATCCTAGTAGATCTCGTTGACTTGGCAGTGTGCAGCTTTAAGCATTGCAGCGACCTTGGCGACCTTTGGCGTTTGCTCGAGCCGAGCAAGCTCATTAGCGGCTATGACCAAGTTGATGCTTGGGGTCTTGTAGATGTCATGGCCATCGACGCGGATGAATTCATCATCGAGGTTGTGGTAGAGTAGGCATGGCCTTCCTTGTGAGTCGAGCTGTTCTTCGTTGTGAGCAGCCTCGGCTAGCACAATGGTGGCCTCGTTTGCTCGATGCTGTGCATGATTGGCGTTTTTGTTGACATGAGCGGCACAGTCCTCATCGATTTCCCCATCCCATGGGGGGCTGTCGACGCTGACATTAAAAATCCCACCTCCTTAATGGTGGGAAAGGAGGTTGAACGGTGGTGGTTTCGGCGACAGTCTCCGTAGAGCCCTAGGACTCAGAGTTTGGGTTTTCCTCTAGGATGATTTGGAGGGATGCTTTGGGACGTCGACCGATTTGCAGCATGTTGACAGTCACACGTGAGCTAGTCAGTGATCTGGTCGGTGAGAGGATAGATATCTCCCTCCTGGTCGGCGAATTTGCCCCTTAGAGCATCTTGGTAGGAGGCGGTGATGCTGGTGAGCCCAAAGGGTAGGCCATTAAGGTGCCATCTCTTTGGCTATGCTGATCGGGCCTAGGCAGATTGGATCTGTGAGGTAGTTGATGCTGAGCGGCTGGTCGGCAATGGATCATGCGCGCTTCCTACGTCATGGTGATGATAAGGGGCTCCTCGGACCGCCTACGATTTCGGGAGTGTATGGAGTGGTCAGAGCATGTCATTCGACGATGTGGACGTGGCGAAAACTCCTCGTCGTCTGCAAATCTAGTTCTTGTTCATGAGGATTACATGAAAACTACCCGTCTTATATAGTCTGGGGGCAGGGTTACAAGTCGGTTAGATCTAGAAGATAACCAAAAATTAATAATAGATTACATGAATTATGGGATCAAATGTATCCTAACAGATCTCGTAATATCTTCAGGGATATCTTTTCGGTGTCTTGCGGGGCGAGCCGAACAGCGCCGTGCTCCGTAAGGCTTCATCTTATGACTTGAACCACCCCTGGAGTCTACCGTGGGTATGCGGGGTCATACACCAAACCTATGTGTAGCTAGCTCTTTGTACCATGGCGAGCTAGGAAGAGCAGCTCCTGGTGGCAAAATCTGATGGATCTCAGATCTCCTGTGGATGCCGGCGCCGCGTGAGTGCACTCAACAATCGACGGACGATCGTCTCTATTCGCCGCCGTGCAAGTGCAACTAGGAGAAGTTTCAAGTGGCCACGATGCATGGGAGAACCGAGAATGCTACTGTACGACGTGAATCTCATCTAGTACTCCTACTCCTATTGAAGTGTGAACACAGGCAAAGCCAGGGCCTTCATGCCAGCATTGATGCGTGGGCAAAACAGTTAATGCCTAGGAGGAATGTTCGGGGGAAAAAGTCTACTTAACTCCCCACCTTTCATACTTGGTCTACTTCACTCCCAACTATGAAACCGTCTGTTTTACCCCCTGAACTTTCTAAAACCGTCTATTTTACCCCCTGGACGGTTTTTTACAGCGGTTTTGCTACAGTAACAGTGGGTTTGCTACAGTGTCGGTGGTTTTGAATTTCCTTTTTTATTTATTTTCGGTGAATTTTTGAAAACTCATAGTAAATCATAGAAAAATCATAAAATGATAAATCTAATTTTATTGGACTCCACATGAGTAGATCTACATAGTGAATATATAATACGGTATGCTTTAGTACAATTTTTTTTTGTAGCTTTAGATTAATTGGAAAATCTAATTTTGTTTGTAATTAATTAGAATTTATCTATAACTAAGTTATACATAGTCTAATGAGTGCGAAATTTTTACTATAGTTCAAGCATACAATAATTAGTGTACCATAAAAATTTCACAACACTTGGACCATAGAAGCTGTAGCTATGAATTATTCTAATTAATTACAGACAAAATTAGATTTTCCAATTAATCTAAGGCCACAGTAAAAATTTTATACTAAAGCATACCATATTATATATTCACTATGTAGATCTACTCATGTGGAGTCCAACAAAATTAGATTTTTTATTTTATGACTTTTCTATGATTTTTCAAAAATTCACCGAAAATAAATAAAAAAAAGAAAATTCAAAACAAAGGAACTATAGCAAACCCACCGTTACTGTAGCAAACCCGCCATTACTGTAGCAAAACCGCTGTCAAAAAATGCCCAGGGGATAAAATAGACGGTTTTAGAAAGTTCAAGGGGTAAAACAGACGGTTTCATAGTTGTGGGGTGAAGTAGACCAAGTATGAAAGGTGGGGGGGTTAAGTAGACTTTTTCTAATGTCCGGGGAACTCTGGGCAACTAGTTGCGATATGCCAAGTGCCAACCTGCATGGCTTGTGTGACTCTGAGCTGTGAAGTTGTGACCCTGACAGCTGACTTGGGGTTTGGTGTGGATCGTCGCTATCTGTGTACGTGGGCATGGGCCGTATTATTTTGGCCCTGTGCAGATTGGAAGCTGAGTTCAAGTGGCTTGGATCCACCAAGAGGCCTAGTTTCGAGTAGTTCTCCGTTCGCCCGCTGGTGGCCCAATGCCTCCCTCTGTCCGTTTGTCCTAGTTCTCATCACTGCCCTGCCTCCCTCCGTCGTTCCTGGCCACCGGGCTTCTTCTCCGTTGCCAGCTACGTGCTTGAGGAGGGAGGAGGAGCCGCAGTGCGTGGATCCAGGGGTAGCAGCAGCAGCGTCCATCCTGTGTGAGAAGGGAGAAGGAGCCAGTGAGATCTACTTTTTTCTAGCTCCTCCATCTCTCGTAGCTCTCTCTCAGCGTGTTTTCTAGAGATTCGTTGGTGGAGCTGGTTGCTGTGAACCCGTTTGGTAGCGAGGTGCCCAAAATAGCTCCTGAAGCTGCTCAAGAATCACTACCGAACGGGGCCATCTTCATCGCTGCGTCGGCGCTCCATCTTTCGCTCCCTTCCCCACTCACGTTCGGCATGCATGCGACGGCGGCGACGCTCAGGCTCGGGCTCTCAGTGACGGTGGGGCAGTCCCATGCTTGGCGTCGTCGTTAGCGGCTCGCCCTCCCACCTCTCGCCAGTTGCCTCGCGCCCTTGCCTCCGGTCCTCTGCACACCGGTCGGCGACTTTGCGTGCGCGCCTCCCGCTGCCCTCCTGCCTCTGGTGGACCATCGATGGTGCCCGGCCTTGGCGGCTACGCTGCGCACCGTGCGCCACGTGTGGCCGGCGGGCAATGGGAGCTAGTAGCCGCTGCTCCACCAAGGCTATCGCACCGCTTTGTGGAAGTGTTACCTGTCCGCTTACCGCTCCAGCGCACTAAAGCGTGCGCTTAGTGCCGCTTTTTGGAAGAAGCTTTTATGTCTATGCCATTAAAAAAGTTTGTAATTACACACAAGCTATTAAAAAAATTGATCGCACATAAGTGTCATTGTTCTAAACTTCTTTGCGATAGTTCATCAAAAGACTTCTCCTTATCCCACCGCGCTCTCTCCGATAGTTCATCAAAAGACTTCTCCACATCCTCTGCGTCCCAGCGGGCCTTGGCCTCCCACCGTTGAAGATGGGTCTGCCTCCACAGCAAAGGGAGTCAGCTCGACCACCTTTTGTCAGAGCTGGGCAGTCACATCCCTATGTAGTCGTGCCTCATCAACGAGGCGGTCCTAGTCCTCCTTATGTTCGCGAAGGAACCATGATTTCTCCCGGCTAGGAGCAATAAGAGACTGAAGAAAGACGGTGGTCAGAAAACAAAAATAGATGAATAAAGAGAGCGAGAGGCAAGACTAAGTGAATACCCAACTAGTGGGAATGATGACATCTCGCAGGGTGCCCCTGGCCTAGTTCAGAGCTTCCAGCACGGCCGTAATCCCCTCCTTGAGACTCTCCCGCTCCATGCCCACAGTGGCATCGTCGAGGGTGAAGAGTTCCAATGACGGGTCCCGCTGATTCACCCACCGAAGTAGGGGCTCATACTGCATGGGTGGGTGGTGGCCCTCCGATGGCAGGACTAGGGACAACTCCCTTTCGGTCTTCTCGGCAACCACCGCAGTGTCCGAAGGTCCCTCGGCCATGACCCCCTCCGTCCTACCCACGACGGGCGTCGTCTCTAGGGCCACCGGTAGCACGGGATGCATCGCTGCCTCGGGCATCGCCACCATAGCCTCTGGCCATGACCCATCTATCATAGCACCTATCACCTCTGCCTCCATCGGTGGGACCTCATCCGGCTATGCCACGCCCACCGTGGCTGACACAACGAGTGTGGCTGGTGGCTCCGTCCGCTCCAACGTCGGCAGCGGAATCGCTTTCGTCATCGGTTGCGCGGCAACCTCTGAGGGTGCCCCCTCAACCTCACTGGCTACTTGACTCGCTGAGGGCACGGGCGCCACCATGAGTGGCGCTTGACCGACCAACGCGGCTATGACGCTGGCTCCGCTCTCACCCAAAACGAGAGCGATGTCAGGCGACGACCCTCGCCTAGCCTAAAGGGTGACACTCTTCTTGGGCACTAGCGCTAAAGAAGTGCCCCGTTTGACCCACCTCCTGATGCTATAGAAGAAACAAAAGGCGTGGGTCACGATGAAAATAGAGAAAAACAGAGAAAAACAGAGAAAACAGAGAAGCTGGTGACTTACGCTAGCGTTGTTGGGTAGTGGAGACATTTTGGGGATGAACCCCTGGGCCCCTGCTCCACCTCATCGGGGCGGGACCATTTTGAGCCCGCCCCTACTCCTAGGCAGAGGGACCCACATCCCTTGAGTCCGAGGGTGTGGCAGCGGAGCTGCCCTCCTCCACTGACACCTCGCGCACGGCGATAGGTCCACCTATGCCTAATAGCTCTTGAGGCATGGTGATGGTGGCACCCCCTACACTGGCACCTCAAGCACAACGGCAGACCTGCTCGCTCGTGCTGTCTCCTAGGGCAGGCCGATGGTTCGGTCCGTCTTTGCCGGCCCTATGGATGTGCTTTCCCCCGCATGGAACAGGAAAGGCCCCTGCATGAATGAGTGGATACCTATCAATGTATCCTCGCTCACTGGGTCATCCCACTCATTGTCAACAACTACCTCGTCATCCTCGTCGTCATCATCATCGTTGTCATCATCACTATTTGTCGTGGCGCTTCTTTGGTGACCTCCTTCCTAATGGCCACGAGTTCTTTGAAGGCGATGATTGTCGTGGCATGATCGTAGCACTCGACCTCGCACTCATAGGCGTGCTGGAAGGAGGGGCCGATGGTGATGACCCTGTTAGGGCCCGACATATTTAGCTTGTGTAGTTGGGAACGGCCATGAACTTCACGTAGAATGGTCACCCTAGAATGACGTGTTATGTTCCGTGGAACACAACCACTTCAAAGGTGAGGGTCTCCATCCTATAGTTGGATGGACCCTGAAGGTGATAGATAGATCGATCTATCCAAGCGGTATGGCCTGCTTTCTAGGCATGATGCCATGGAAAGGTGCTTTGGTTGGCCGAATGCATGCTCGGTCGACGCCCATAGTGCTGAGCGTCTCGGTGTACATGATGTTGAGGTCGCTGCCTCCATCCATCAGTACTTTGGTGATCCATTTTGTGCCGATGGTCGGGTCAACCATGAGCGGGTATCTCCCTAACTATGGGATGCTCTCCGGGTGGTCGGTCCGATCGAAGGTTATAGCAGACTCTAACCACTGGAAGAAGGTAGGCGTGGTCGGTTTGGTCGTATAGACCTCGTAGTGTAGTACTTTGGTGAGCCATTTTGTGCCGATGATTGGGTCAACCACGAGGAGGTATCTCCCTAACTGCAGGATGCTCTCTAGGTGGTTGGTCCGATCGAAGGTTATAGCGGACTCTAACCATCGGAAGAAGGTAGGCGTGGTCGGTTTGGTCGTATAGACCTCGTAGTGTGTGACCTTCTGGTGGCGCTTGGAGCCATGGGCCTCTGATCCTCCAAAGATCATGAGGCAGCCATCTAGCGTTGGAAAGCCATCATCCTTCCTCTTGGCGTCGTCTGTGGTAGGGTCGGGGTCCTTCCCGTGCTCCCCTTTGTTGGAGCCTCTAGACAAGAACCGCTTCATGAGGCCATAGTCCTTGTACAGATGCTTGACGGGGAAGGCATGGTTTGGGCATGCCCCTCGAGTAGTTTTTGATGTGGTTTGGAGTGCCCTCCATGGGCTTCCGACCACCCCTACGGTCAGTGGTGGCCACGAGCGAGCCCTTGCGCCATTGTTTTTTCTTCTTTTTGGTGGGACAATTGGAGGTGCCTTCACCGGCGTCCTTGTCCCGCCTCGCCTTGCTATTAAGACGATCAAACATCGCTCCGATCGCTTCTTCACTCGAGGCATGGCTGGTGACGATGTTAAGGAGTTTCTTGGTGGTTCATGGGCCCTTGTGTCCCAGCTTGTGAACCAGGGACTCATAGGTGGTCCCAGACAGGAAAGCTCCTATAACATCAGCGTCGGCGACGTTAGGTAGCTCATAGCATTGCTAGGAGAAGCGTCAGATGTACCCACAAAGGGTCTTTTTGGCCTTCTATTGGTAGTTCTTGAGGTCCCATGGGTTTCCAGGGTGCTTGTATGTGCCCTAGAAGTTTTCCACGAAGATCTCCTTTAGGTCTACCCAACTTTGGATTATGTTGGACAGAAGGTGTTCCAACCATGTTCGTGTCGAATCGACCAAGAACAATGGAAGGTTTTGAATAATGAAATCATCATTATCCGCACCACCGGCTTGGTAGGCAAGCCAATAATCCTTGAGCCATAGTCCAGGGTTTGTTTCCCTAGAGTACTTTGGGATGTTGGTTGGTGGTCGGTACCTTGGCGGGAAGGCAGCGTTGAGGATGTGTCAGCCGAAGGCCTGAGGCCCTAGCAAGTGGGGGCTTGGGCTTCGGTCCATGCTGTTGTTGTAGCATCCGCCATGACAAGAGTGATAGCCATGGCTAGCTCCCTCTCTCAGGTCATTGTAGGAACATCTGCGGGTGTCGAGGGTGTTGCGTGCGTCATGGTTGTGGCCAAGACACTGACGCACCGGGACCACAATGTGCTGCCTACCACCTTACGACGCCTGGTGGACCGACGTGTCCTTGCCAGGGTGCTCCGAGGGCGTGCGCTGACTGGTGTCAAGCTCGTGTCACTGAGACAACAATCTCTTGGCCTGCTATGCCGCCACATGCTCGAGCAGCGTGTGAATCTCGTGGTTGGCCCGGCGATCCTCGGTGTTGCGGCCTCTAGAAGACCACGGAGTAAGGTCGCCACTACGGTGATGTTCTAGTTCGCCTGGGTGAAGCGAGGGAGAGCTTCATCGTCGGCGATAATCCTTCGGTTTACGTCGTGGGCCATGGCACGCGTGCGCCCGCTCGATCTCCAAATCGATCTCCACTCATTCCTGCTCGAGATGGAGTCACGCTTCCTCGATCTCTCAGTGTTGGGCTTTCAGCTACTCCACCCACATGCGAGGTGGGGCTGCTATCTCCCCCTCAGCCTCGCCATCGAGGTCGCTCGCTGGGGTAGCCTCCTCCTCATGGATGCTTTCGACATGTCCCTTAGGAGTACCTGTCATGAAGCATTCACGAGAGGGGTGATGGCTCCCCCTGCTAGAGTTAGAGCTAGAGGGCGACTCTAGCTCCTCTACAAGGAGGTCGTGGAAAGACTTCGTGACATGTTCGATCACCCCCACAAACTTATCGTTTGTGGGGGATGGGATCATGCGCTACGCCATAAGGTGGCCAACGGTCTCTGTGGCGTTGGAGAGACCAAACGGGAGCACTATCGGGGCACACCAGATGAGGTATTCTAGGGGGGATGGCTCTCCCTCGGTAAGCTATGCCATGACGTTGGTGAACGAGAAGGTGAGGTGGTGCAGGTCCTCCCAAGATGGTTGGGATCCTAGGAAGATGCCGAACTGACGCTCCAACCTTCTATTGTTGAAGTCGAGCAGCTGGCCACTTCCAGGGGCATAGGACTTCGGCACATGTAGCCATAGCTCCTCAAGCATGTCAGTGATCGTGTTGAGGCTGGCGGAGTGGAAGGGTTGAATGATGATGGGTGCCCGCGCTAGCTCTCCCTCCATCATGACAATGAAGTCTAGGTCTCCGAAGCACATGTGTGCGCCTAGGAACCAGCTATTTTGTGACTAGCCATCTGTGGCCTGATGTTAATGTTGGAACGTGCAAAGGCCCCGACCTGGTGCACCAACTATCGGTGTTTTGAGTAAACATCAACGAGTAAATTTGTGTTATTACGCGTCTGGCCCGGATGGTGTGCTAAAAAGACAAGGTTTATACTAGTTCAGGCAGAATATCCCTATGTCCAGTTCATGGCTGCTGCTCATGTTATTAGCACTAAAAAGTTTATAGTAGGGGTTACAATCGAACGAGAGAGGGATAGGTCCCAAATCTCTGCTGGAAAGGTCGAATGAGCGCTGAGGGCTCGGTTGCTGCTCAATTATGTGCTCGAGGTTCGAGACTAGTGGTTTTGCTGTGATGTGCGATGTGATGCATGATGCGATGAATCAATCTCCTTAGTGGGGTGCCCTGCTTTCTCTTTTATAGGCCAAGAGAGAGCATGGATTACAGATGGGAGAAAAAAGGAAAACAAGAAGCAAAGGAAGTCCTTCAAGGACGCCGGGTCTTCCTTTTCCTCTATGCGGGCCCTGCTGACATGGTAGGTGGTGATAGGGATAGCCCCACGCTGGGCGCATGTCTGCTGAACCTAATAGGACCACGCTAGGCGTCTGTCCGCCGACAATGCCATGTCCTAGCATTGTTAGCGGGTTGTCACATCCCATCTTGCCCTGGTGGGCGATGCGACGGACCAGCATGCTGATCAGTGGCCATACAGGGAGTGGGTAGCATAGTGACCGCATGTCCATTACTGTGGGTGATGCGAGTTTCCTTCTAGACCATAGTGGTTGTCGTGGGCTTTCGTAAGGATCCATGCCTGAGGGTAAATGATGGCGCCCACAACACTATAAGGCAAATGTCGGTGCCTATAACACTATTTGAGCTCTGACACTCCTAGAAGGTTGCAAAGCACCCTTCTAGCATGGCCTGATGGTACTATCCTGCAGGTATGTAGATTACGGTCCTCGGTATTATAGTTGACTTGAGCGTCGCCTTATCTACTCTCCCTGATTCCTGGGTTGGTATTGTGGTAATGTCATCATAGGTGTCGGGCCTCAGACATCGGGCGAGGCAGAGCCTACCCTCAGACGTCGGGAGAGGCGGAGCCTACCCTCTGACATCGGGCGAGGCGGAGCCCACTCCCAGATGTTGGGCGAGGTAGAGCCAGCCTCCAGACGTCGAACAAGGTGGAGTCCACCCTTAGACATCGGGCGAGACCTCAAACGTTGGGCAAGATGGAGTCCACCCTCAGACGTCGGGCGAGGCAAAGCCAGCCCTCAGATATCGGGCGAGGCGGATTCTGCCCTCAGACGTCGGGGAGGTGAAGCTTGTCCTCAGACGTAGGGCAAGGCGAAGCTAGCCCTTGGGGGTCGAGCAAGATAGAGTCTATCCCTAGACGTTGGGCGAGGTGGAGCCAGCCCTCAGATGTCGAGCGAGGCGGAGCCCAGCAAGTGGCGTAGTCGCAATCTTGATCGCGCAGATGAATCAATGTTCATCATCATTAGCTTCTCCTCTTTGGGTACCCTACTATCGGTCTCCGACAAGATGACTTGATTGATTGATCCAAGTGATGGAATTAACTTGATGAATAAGCTTGAATCCTTCTTTAAGTCCTTTTCTTTCTAATTTTTTAAGTCCTTTTCTTTCTTCCAAATGATCTCCAATCATCACTTAGAACTTAAACTTCATCTTCATCTTGAGTTTGATCTTGATCTTTCAATTTGAGTACTAAATATGTGCAAAATACACTCAATCAAATTGCCTTGTACTCTTTGCTTGTCATGCTTCTAGATCATCTCAAAACCAAACTTAGATACCTCAACCGCTTATAAACATATTTTCAACTTAAGGACCTTTCAATCAAAGTGACTCTAGATCAATCCAATAATTGTTACTTTTCTGGCAGATTCTGTACCCTTCAAAGAAAAATGCATATATCTCAAAGTACAAATCCAAATACCACTAAATTTGGTGGAGATGTGATTCACTAAGTTATCTAGTAGCTGTAAAAATTTGAGATTCATTTGACTTCTAGATTGCTACCAGATTTCAATTCTTTCACGACTGCTACATGCTAAAAACTGCTGCACTATTGCTGACAAGATCTACTCCACAACCGAACCATTTCTTATTCAATTCTCATAAAATTTGTATAGCATCTTATACCATAAGTCTAGAGCATATACACCAATTTTTATGTCAATCCAATAAGTTTTTATCACTCAAACACGGTTAAGATCATAGCTCACTCAGATTTTTAATATAGGACATATTTTAATCACTTGAACTATACTTCATCAAATGTGAATCAAACTTGGAATCAACTTATTTGAATACTTTCACAAGACATAAATCCATTCAATCTACTTACTAAATGCCATCTTATGAACTTATCCAACACCGATCAATCTAAACTTGATTACTAAGCTATTTATCCATTCAAACATCTCATAGCAAGCAATATTGCATATTTATCCAATTCAATCAACTCATATGCACCCAAATGAAATGATCAACAAGAGATATACCTTGGTTAGCTCATAATCATCCAACTAGCAAGCTTCAACTCAATTATTTGTAAGCCATCAAATATATCCAATGAATCACCAATAACTTGAATTATAGCACTTGTATGATGTAGCACATTTGGACTTCACACAATTATCATGGCATTAGGTTTGGATGTGCACTAGGCTTCATATCCTGACTCAACATATGATGATCAATATGAAATCAATTAAATCAAGTCCCCAATGCCATGATACCTACAATCATTCATCTACTTTTTGATGGTACCCAAACTAGTTTAGGTCCTCTCAAGTTAGGTGCAACATACTTAGGCATAGCCTTAGTATGAATAGCGGTATGTTTTGTAATTGTAACCAATGAGGTACCATTGCCATCCTTTCTAAGCACATTATTATCAACAATTGAAATAGGCTTAGAATTGTTACCAAGGGGACATAAATGTGCCATGTGTCCCTTTTTCCGGCATGAGTAGCACTTTCTCTTTGATTGAGCCTTCTCTTCCTTGCTCATGTGGTGCTTCTCATTGCCTTGCCTCTCATAGATTGCTTGAGCCTTTTTCTCAAGCTTGGTAGAACACTTAGAGACAAAGTGTCCCATATTTCCACACTTGAAGCACTTGATGTGAGCGTAATCTTTCTTCTCATCTTCATTCTTGCTCATCATCTTGGCATCTTGAGTTTGCATTGGATGCCTTGCCTTTCCACCCATTCTTGTTTTCTTCTTCTTCTTTATCAAGTCACCACCATCTTCATGGTTGATCTTGATTTGCTCTTATGGTGTCTCCTCTTGCTCAACTTGTGGCTTTGGTTGAGGCTTATTTTGTTGCTTCACCAATTGCTTGGTTGGGTACATTGAGATAAGATGACCCCAAGTGCGGCACTTGAAGCACTTCACATACTTTAGCCTCTCTTCTTCCTTCATCTTCTTGAGCTTCTCAATGTTTCGGCAACCATTTGCAAAATGTCCCGCTTCATGACATTGGTAGCACATGGAGTGAGAAAGCTTTCTTTGTTGTACCTTTTTCATCTCTCTTTCTTTCGCCCTTTGTCATCTTCTTCTTGAAGCCAAGGCCATACTTGTCACCAAAGTTTCTTTGAGTCTTCAACATGTACTCAAAGGTGACTTTTGAGTTGTAGCACCTCTCTAACTTGTTGCTCAAATTCTTCACTTTATTTTTGAGCTCATTGTTCTCCTTTAAAAGGTTAGTCTCACAAGACATAGAAGTAGAATAAGCATATATATGTGAAGAGCATGACATATCTAATAAATCATCACAAGGGGTGGATACATGCTTCTTGCTTACATCCCAAGGGTTAGCAACATTTTGCAATTTATCATTTGATCCATGTGATGAGCTTTCATTATTTTTAAGTTTCTTTGTAAACACTTTAATGAGAGAAGCATGTTGTTCTAATAATTCTTCATGAGATGCAAGTAGTGTCTCATGATTCAATTTTAGCTCACCATGTGAAGATTTAAGAACATCAAGTAATTTCTTATGTTCTTCACATGAGTTCTTTAGAAATGAGTTTTCATTTTCCAATTTCAATGTTTTAGCTTTCTCATTTTCTAAAGACATGGTCATGCTCGCAAGTCTACTAACAAGCTCATGATATGAATCAACATGATCAACCACATTAGCATTTGATACCTTGGTGTCACCTTGTGACATGAAGCAATGTGGTGATGTAGGAGAGCTTGTAGGAGCAATGTCATCTAGGCATGATCCATCATCATAACCATCAAGTGTGCATGGGGTAGCATCATTATTTGCAACACTTGTGGCATCATCAATCTTGTCAAGTGAACTTGTAGTGGATCGATCATCATCATCACTTGACCGTGAGGTGGAGCAATCTTCCACAATCACCAAGTTGCGGTCATGCTCAACAACCTCATGCGCCACTTTCTTGGGCTCATCCTCCTTGAACTTGCCATCATCTCATGTGGAGGAATCACCGAAGGTGCGCTTGATGGACTCCCATATCTCACGAGCAGTTCTCGTGTAGTTTACTTGTTTTATCAAATCAAAACTCAATGCATCCATTAGAAAACAACAAGCATGTGCATCAAGTTCATAGAGAACTCTTTGAGGTTTGGTGAGATTTTTATGGTCCAAGACATGAGTGAGACCACTAGTGACAATCCACCAAAACTTAGGTCTCTTTGCACGAAAATGATCAAGCATGTGATTTTTTCAAAGTGCAAAGTTTATGCCATAAAAAATGTGTGTCTCATAAACATCTAGCCCACTAGACACCATTCTCTTGGGTCGGTGAAGACCACAAATGAGAGACCTAGCTTCGATACCACTTGTAAGGTCGAGATGCCGGACTAGAGGAGGGTGAACAGTCCTTTCTAAATTTAATCGCTCCGGCTAACCGAAACAAATGCGGAATTAAAACAACCGGTCTAGCCAAGACTATACCCCTCTATCGAAGTTCACAAGCACATTATAAAGATCCTAATTAGGCAACAAAGGTGTCGGGATAGCTAGAGCTCACCTATCCAATTCTAGGAGCAAGGTCACACAAACCTATGCCACTAGTATTTTACACACCGGGGAGCTCCTACACAATTCTAGTAAGCAAAAGCATAAAGCTCCTAAGCTCACTAGCAATGCTCAATAAAAAGGCAACCAATGCCAAATTAGAGAGTGCAAATACTTAGCTACACAAACTAAGCAATGTGACTAACAAGGTTACACAAACCAAATTAGCCATGCAAGGGAGCTACTTCTATGCTACACAAGCAAGAAGGTAACTAGCAAGATACACAAGCTAACTAATTATAAGAGCAACTACATAAGCACAATGTATGTGAAAGTAATTACAAGCTTGTGTAAAGGGATTGCAAACCAACGGAAAGAACAATGTTGACACGGTGAATTTTTCCCCGAGGTTCACGTGCTTGCCAACACTCTACGTCCCCATTGTGTCGACCGCTCACTTAGTGGTTCAGTGGATAATTGGCATCACCCCCCAAGCTCGCACGTCGGGCACCACAAGAACCTACCCCGAAAGTAAGGGTAGCTCAATGACATGCTCAACTAGAGTTTCTCTTCATGGCTCCCGCGGGGGGAGCACAATACCCCTTGTAAAGCTTTTCTCTAGAGCACCGCACAAGCTTCTTGCGGGCTTCGACGGAGACCACCACCAAGTCATCTAGGAGGTGGCAACCTCCAAGAGTAACAAGCACCACTTGCTTGCAACTCAATCATCTAGTGCCACTCGATGCAACCTCATGATGCAATCGCACTAGAATCGCTCACTAACTCGATCGGATGAACACTATCAAGCTCAAGTGAGTTGGAGGGCTCCCAAGCACTACCACATAAGCCACCAAGGCTCTAGTATGCTTAGCTCTACTAAGCTGTCAGCTAAAGGCCGACCCACACTTCTATTTATAGCCCCCACAAAAAGAGAGCTATTGTACCCCTTCACTGGGCACTGCTCGGGGCGACCAGACGTGCCGATCAGATCGACCGGACACACCTGGTCTAGTGTTCGGTCAACGGATGCACGCCACGCGTCGCCTTCGTTCAACCTCAGTCGCTTGATCTCAATGGTCAGCTACCACGGGCCAACGGTCAAGTGACGATCGGACGCAGCACATCGCCAAAGACCGAATGTGTGAGCCTTAGAGTTCGGTCGTTTCTAGAGAGCTCCTCGAGCCTCTGTTTTGTGACCGAACGCGTCTGGTGCAGCACGATCGGACACATATTAGCATCTGATTAGCTCTGCACCCGCGCACCAACTCCAGCATCGCCTACGTCACCATATGTCACATGCGACCAGACACGTCCGCTCCTGCACAACTAGACGTAGACCAGCTAGAGTTCAGTCATTTCCAGAGAGCGCCATGAGCCTCTGTTTTGTCACCGGACGCGTCAGGTCAGTCATGATCAGACGCAAAACCCGAGTCCAGTCGTTCTCCGACTGCCACATGTCACCGCAGCTCCTCGTGCCAAGACATCAACGTATGTCATCACTGATCGGACACAGACCATGCATGTTTGATCACTTTTACTATGCTGTGTATGGTCACTTGATCGAGACAGCGCCCATCTGCTGCCACTAACCGAACATGTTGGTCCTATCAAGGCCAGCGTCTGATCACTCATAGTGACCTCCTTTTGTCTCCTTTTCTTCATCGAGTTGATCCTCATCAACTCCAACTTCTTCTCCTTTGCAAATGTGCCAACACCACCAAGTGTACACCACCATGTGTATGTGTGTTAGCTTTTCATAAACATTTTCCAAAGGATTAGCCACTCAACTTGCCACGCCACTCGATCCTAGCGACGATGCAAAGTTACATCACTCGAGTGGCACTAGATGACCGATATGCAAACAAGTTTGCCCCTCTTGATAGTACGGCCATCTATCCTAAACTCGATCATCAACTTCTCTACACACCTATGACCAGTGAAATGAAATGTCCTAGGTTATACATTTGCCTTACGCATTCCATTCCATCTCTTCCATTATTGATGCAACACATGCACCAATACGATCAACAATGATATGATCCACTTCATATCATCACGCGATCATATTGGTTCATCGATCTTGACTTCACTTGCTTTTCACTGTTGCCTTCATCCATCGGCGCCAAGTCTTGCTCAAGCTTCACTGCCACGCGGTCCATCGCTCCAAAGCCTCCAACTTGCCCTTCACGCTTGGAACCGGTCCATCAAGCCAAGTCATGTCTTGATCTTCTCCACCTTGATCACATGACTCAATGTCGTGTCTCATGTACAATGAGCTCCTTCATCATCACATGTGTGAGCTTTGCAATATCTCCGAGCCATTTCCACCTCCATGGCATATGTTGCTCACACACATGTACCTATGGACTAATCACCCGTGTATCTCACATAAACACAATTAATCCACCTAGGTTGTCACTCAATTACCAAAACCACACAAGGACCTTTCAGTAGGGCAACATGTTTCCACCAGCTTTGGGGCCGCCATCGAAGGCCCGGATGAGGCGAGGCGGCCTGGCTCTATCGGTTCTGAGGCCACCGTCAAAGGTTTAGATGTGGCGGGCGGTTCATTTCCGTCGGCTTTGGGGGCATGCCTAGCCCCTCCTGCCTCGCAACATGCCATAGGAAGGGCCCCGCCTATGGCGAAGGCGGGTCCTCGTCCCCGGGGGCCAGATCATCCCACATGATGGGTGACATGGAGCCATCATCTTCCTCTTCTTCTTCTTCCTTGAAAGTGCAATGAAGTCTTAATTGTGGGTTTTGGTGATAATGACAACAAATTTAGAGAACTAATGAGATTTATCGAGATGACAAGCAGAGAACTTATATTCGAGGATGCTACACAGAATGGAGGAGTCCCCAATTACAAATGTAGATGGCTTCAAACACAAAGGAGTTTTAAATTATTTTATATATTGAATTTGAGTATAGGAAAAGCCATACTATAATGGGGGGCACAATGCTTAAGCTAATATGTGCTATCAAGTGCTCAAACAACCACAAGCATCCTTAGATTCATAGCCAAGAACCAAGATAGTCTACACTTTACTATTACCCTTTCTGTCTTACGTGGTGCGGCACAGCCGCACTTGAAGAGAGGATCGCTCGACCCTTTGGTCACGGGCTCTGGCTCTCTCGACCCCTCGATCGTGGGCTCTGGCTCGCCTGACCCTTTGGTCGTGTCCTTGTCTCGCCCGACCTCTTGGGTGTAGTGTCCATTGAGGGCTGGGGGAATATATACTTTTCCCTTTCCTTCCTGATGGCTATCTATGATTTTAGTGGCCGTTGGGGGCTGGGGGTATATATACCTTTCCCCTTCATTCCCAATGGTTACGAACCAGCTCTCTTCTTCCTCACTTCAGCATACCCAAAACAGAGCAAGAGCTCTCTCTCTCTCACTCCATTGTTGACCTCAAACCCTCAAGCAAATTCATTGATTTTCCCATCAATCCTTGAGAAAAAAGGGTCCCAAACTCGATTTGAGAGCAGCTCCATTGATTCCCAAACTCCAAAGAGCACTTGGTTCATATTTTGGTCGGTGGTTGTGTTTGTTACTCTTGGAGCTTGGCTCCTAGCCAGCTAAAGCATCGCCCATGGAGCTTGCCAACTTGTGTGGCAGCCCCGGGAGATTTATAACCATCTCTTGAAGCTACTAAACTCACCCCTCATCTCAAGAGTTAAGTCTCTTGACTTG
Source organism: Miscanthus floridulus (assembly GCF_019320115.1). Taxonomy (NCBI): domain Eukaryota; kingdom Viridiplantae; phylum Streptophyta; class Magnoliopsida; order Poales; family Poaceae; genus Miscanthus; species Miscanthus floridulus. The sequence goes on along the minus strand of NC_089580.1, from coordinate 178,519,250 downwards.
AGAACAAGAAAGGGCTAGAAAGCTCTAAGTCTTAGTGGCTAACCTCAACAACGTGGAGGTAGGCAAGCCTTGGTGGTGAGCCGAACCATGGGATAAATCATTGTGTCACTTGTGCTTGATTTATATTACTTGCATGGCATATTGTTGATTGAGGTGATTTCTAGAGTTTGAGGATGATCTACTTATGTGTGGTGTTTCCACCACTTTCAGCTATCAATCTATGATCTACTACCCTGTAGGAAGCTAAGAAATATACCCAATCTAAATTTTGTTGGGAAGATTTTGAACTGTGAACTAATCTCTACTACAGGTGTCGTAGTGCCGCGCACACAGAGCGGCAGTCCCATGGGTGAATTTGACTTTGGTTTGAGTTAAATTTTTATAGGCCTATTCACCCCTCTAGGCGTACCAGAGATCCTACATTCCTCTTCTTCTTTCGATGAGCCTTGACGCCGCTTCCCTCACTGTAGCTTCGATCACTGCTTTGACCGCCATTTCTTCTCCTCGTTTTCCTTCTTCTTCCGCTGTTCATCCACGACATGGTTCGTCGCCCTCATGCCCGCATGCTCTGGCTGCGGCATGATGGAGTCTTAAAACACTAACCCTGCCAGTAGCACGATGAAGCCCATGTCCAGCCACATCATAGGATGCCCTGGGGTTGCAAACATGGCGTTGGCCTCCCTTGTGGCCTCCTTGATGAGCTGCGTGACCTCATTGTCATGGAGTGGCCCCTGGGCGAGCATCATCCCGATGAGCTATGCACCGGGCGTCATCCCGTACAGCGGGAGGACGCACGCCATCAGGGGTGCCACCCTCCTCGCGTGATACCCCCCGATGACGCTAGCCCGCAGAGGTCGTGGATCTTTAGGAACGCAATGGCCTCGAGGAGAAAGCGCATCCTCTTCTTCTCCTTGATGGGTGGCCCCCATGACCATGACGGCAGAACCTCCTTGATCAAACGCCCAAAGAAGACATGCAAGGGTGCAGCAGGGTCATCCTTCAGGTAGAACTAGTGTGAGTGCTACCCCTTGTTGGATCTAGAGAGCTGGTAGGGCATGTACTCGGCCGCCCGCTACCCCCAGAGGTGGTGGCCCACGCATCCCATCGGCACCGAGGTCTCCCGGCCTCTCTCCTTCTTCTTCATCAAGGAGATGGAGAAGAAATATCTCTAGAGCTTGAAGTGGGGCTCGATCCCTAGGTACCCCTCACAATCGTGATGAAGGCCGCGATGTGCTGGATCCCATTAGGGTTCAAGTGTTGTAGCTCGATCTGATAATGGTGCAGCAGAACCCAAAAAGAACGGGTGAGGAGGAACCATGAGTCCACGCTCGTGGAAGAGTGCGAAGGAGACAACGTAGTCGTCGGGTGGTGCCAGTGCCTCCTCGTTGCCGGGTACAAGCCACTCCACCGCATCGGTCCTCCCGTGGAGAAGACCACGCTTGACGAGGCCCTCCATCCACGCATAGGTAACATCAGAGCAATGCTATGAATCTATGGAGGATGGAGGTGGCTACGGAGAAGCAAAGGCGGTGGCGGAGGAGCGGGGGCTACAGATCTAGGGCTCCAATGGTGGACTAGCAAGCATGGTAGATCCAAATGGCAGTGGCGGAGAAACAGAGAAGGTAAAGCTGTGGTTTTGGTGTGCAGGAACGTGAAGGGGGAGGCCGCTATTTATAAGGTGGAGTGGGCGAGAAGACGAACCGTCCACCTAGATTCATGCGCCCACTGCGCCACATCACGTCACCTCCCTCTGAAGATCGTGCGCATGCAATCTCTGTTTGTGCCTTCAAAGGATACGTTGGATGACAGTTTGCCCATTCAATGGGGCAAGAACCGTCGTAGGTAAGGTGGGATACGGAGCTGGAAACACTCCTACGGCCCATTTAAGGCCCAAGAGTTCAAAGGCTGGCCCTCCGATGGGTTCACAGCTGCTCCGGGGCGCCCTTAGAGTGAGGGGTGGAAAGGGATGGGCCCATTAACGGCCAGTACCCGGGTGCGCGAGTGCCACGGGCATCCTGGCCCACATTCGAGTTATGGTCGGTTCCCAGTCCATGGTTTTTCCTCGAAGAAAGGCAACGAGCCCTCGTGATCGATCGAATGGACCCAAGAACTATATGGATTGGACACTGAGAATCTAGAGTCAGTCACCAGCTGACCCATGCTGGACCCCCACAAACGGGAAGCCGAGGCCCCACTCGGACTAGCCCGTTAACAGCTCACCAAGCACCATGTTTCGTCTGTTGAGGAAAAACATGGCATGGCTCAGCCCCTCTGATATATTGAAAAATGCTTGAGGGACGATGATCACAAAGACGAGCTGACCCTTGACCGGACCCATGCTGCGCGCGGGGGCTTGAGGAAAGTTGGACTCACAAGAAGACCAAACGCACTGTGGCAGTACGACGACGGAATGATCGGATCCTAGGGGACCGAAATCAAGAAAAATCTTTCTGACCACCCGAATCTTACGGTTGCATGCCCCCAAGAAGACCGGCCGCGACTAGAGGGAACCGCCGTCCTACTAGGACACGCCATGGGCTACAAAAAGAAGGCCAAGGCCCTTAGAGTCCTTCTGTTTGGAAAAGCCTCCAAAGGAGTATTCTACTCCTCCACAGGCTCAGGGGCTACTGTCAGGTATCGATATTAGGGATACCCAAAACAAGACAGTTAGCGCCCACGCTAACTTCCTTGGATGGAGCAAGATGTATTAAAAGGTCTCGCCCGACCCCTTGTGTTCGTGCTCCGTCTCACCCGACCCCAAGGATGCGGTTTCCATCTCGCCTGACCTCGAGGCCACAGGGGTCTCGCGCAAGGCCGTGGGCTCTGTCTCGCCCGACCCTAAGGCCGCGGGCTCTGTCTCGCCTGACCCCTTGGGTTCGCACTCCGTCTCGCCCGACCCCTCGGGTGAGAGCTTCGTCTTGCCTTACCCAAAGGCTGTGGCCTCCGTCTCACCCGATGGGGACCCATACCGCCGCCAACCACTCCAGATTCAAGCGTATAGGCTTGGGTCAAAACTCTGACACCAGAGAAGAGACTGGCACGCCTCGATATAACCCGTGGCCATAACATGCCATACCTAAGGGTTCACATCAAGAACAGCGTCGGGCGTGCCGGTGCTATTCTGCCTAACCTCCATACGAACGCTGACAGGCGCGTCAGTTCACCATGATGTCCGCTAGGACAGAATGGAACGCCACGACCGCCAGATGACGCCTACACATGGCGCCAGTGATGAATAGGGCCGTGATGTGGTGCCGTCCCTGTTGACATCTACAGGATCGGTGGGACCCGTATGAAGGAGAAAAAGGACCCGACGATCCTGGAAGCCTTCTTCTCTCTCTCGTTCTTCTCCTTTTCCTCCGCTGTAACCCACGCTTTTCCTTCGCCTATAAAAGAGAAAACAGGGCGCCCCATGAAAAGGGAATCCAGAGCCGAACCACGAGATAAAAACACAAGAGCAGGATACGAGCACACGGCTGAGCAGCGATCGAGCTCTCAGCACCCGTTCACTCATTCCATCAGAGACTTGGGATCCTTTCCCTCTCTTGCCTGTTTGTAACCCCTACTGCAAATCAAGTGCCGGTAACACGAGCAGCAGTAAACTAGACGTAGGGACATTTCGCCCGAACCAGTATAAACCCTTGTGTCCTCCGAGTACACCATCCGAGCCAGACGCGCAAATACAAATTTATTCGTCGGTGGTCCGAAAACACCGACACATTCCTACTGAGCACATTTAAAGAATGGATAAGATATTTTTGAATGGCAATTGGGTGGGATCTTGTAAAGATTCAGCTTCATTTGTATTTCGATTGAGGTGCATGAGACGCAGCAGTCTGATTGATTCTCAGGTTCCCTCTCTTTCCCATGGCTGCTCACTCTCTGCTTTAACTTATTTACAGCCTTTACTAAGATGCTTGGTGTGCAGGTTCCATATATGCATTGTTTTGTTTTAGAAGAGTCCCAATTTCCTGTCATTGATTTTACAAAAGTCAAATTTCATCTTTAGTATACATTGATCCATATAACTTGCTTATAAAGCCTGCTTGAATAATAATGGTTTTCCTTGGCTCCTTTGCAATCTTGATGCTCTGTCTTATATCTATTACCTATTTTTTGAGGATAAATGTTTTTTGCAATTTGATTAATGAGCGAGTATAAATAGGTTAAAACCATTTCCTTTGAAGTGACCAAGTTGTTATATTAGTTTGTTTATTACCAATTTCCCAAATTGTGTTGTCTTTCTTTTCTGTTTCAGTTAACTGCTGAACATTTCCTGCCTATCTCTAATGTTGTGTTTGAGATATGTAATTTTAGGTTGCATCCTTTTCTCAATGCATAAATGTGAGGATGTCGCCGTCGTGGGATGGCCCCGGTCGGGAGTTCGACTCCCGGCTGCCGCGGGCACAGCTGCGGTAATGCGCAGTTTGTGCAGAAAAAAAAACCATCGCCTGTCCTACGTCCTAAAGCACAGGTAAAAAGGTTCTGGCTCACTCACAAGATTACGGGCCCCTGTGTGAGGGCGAGGCATGGGGTTTGGGGGTTTCTCGGCCTGTGTGAGAGGTCTTCTTCCTAGCACAAAAACTGCAGGGGCTGTCTGCCCACCGCAGGGAAGTTTTTTTAAAAAAATGTGAGGATGTCGGTTGCTTTTAGTTGTTGACACCTTCTCAGTACTGTGTACTAATATTCCACACCAAGATGTTCTTTATAATGTTTCTTATGTTTCTCGTTTCATCTTATTAGGTTGAAATTAAATGGGACAAGTACAACAAGGAGGTTCGTGTTTTTTCTGATGCCGGGCGAATCCTCAGACCCCTTCTTGTGGTTGAGAACCTTAAAAAATCAGAAAACCAAAGGGGCGTTCATTCTCTTTCCAGGAACTAATGCAACAAGAAATAATTGAGTTCATTGGTGTTGAAGAGGAGGAAGATATACAATGTGCGTGGGGAATCAGGCATTTGTTTGAGAGTGAAGGAGGGATGTCTAATTATACTCACTGTGAACTGGATCCTTCCTTTCTTCTGGGATTAAGCTGTGGTATCATTCCTTTTGCAAACCATAATTTTGCTCGGAGGGTATTATACCAATCTGAAAAACACTCGAAACAAGCTATTGGTTACTCAACGACAAATCCACACATCAGAGTCGATACTCTTTCTCATCAACTATATTATCCTCAGAGGCCTCTTTCAAAACAGTTATAGCTGACTGTCTTGGCAGATCAGATTATAATACTTTTGGTAGAAAAGATGACTTTGCGAGACCAGAATATTTCAATGGACAAAATGCAATCGTAGCAGTCAATGTTCGTCAGGGGTTTAACCAGGAGGATTCCCTGGTTATGAATAGGGCTTCTCTTGAATGAGGTATGTTTAGGACTGAACACCTCAGGAGCTATAAGGCTGATGTAGAAAACAAGGATGGAACAAAACGACTGAAATTGAAGGAAAAGATAGACTTTGAAAAAACAGAAAGCAAAAGAGGACGTGTTGACAATCTTGATGATGATGGCTTACCTTACATTGGTGCAAGTCTTCAGACCAATGACATCGTTATTGGAAAAGTCTCAGAATCTGGAGAAGACCACAGTATTAAGCTGAAGCATACAGAAAAGGGAATGGTTCAGAAAGTATTGCTTTCAGCAAATGATGAAGGGAAGAATTTTGCTGTGGTTACTCTAAGACAGGTAAGGCCTTTTTTTGGCTACACCTCATTCCACATGTGCTGGGAACTTAGGATGAATTGGTGTGGAAAATTAACTAATTTTCCACCCCAATCTATCACAACACATGTGGAATGAGGTAGATACAGAGTGCATAAAAAAAAGACCTAAATGACATTTGTCTTAGCAAAAAGAAGTATTAACCATTAACCAATTAGTACATTCCTTGAATTTTGGCTTCACTTGCGAGCGTATGGACCTTATTTGACAATGGAATGCTGCACTCTTCTCTTGACTGTTCTACCGATTGACAGAAACCATCTGTAGCTGCATTGATTGTCAGTTAAGCCTGTTACCTGTTTTGTGTGCCTGGCATTGTTATTTAACCCAGTAGTTATCTTGCTCTTGAGCGATTATTGTTGGCCTTCTTGATATTCCTTTTTTAACCCAATAAGATTAATGAGTTATCTATGTCTATATTCTTGCCATGCAATTAAGAGGAGATCATGGTCTCATGGATGATTAGAAAGACAAGCATCAGTGTGCGCTCATGGGTTACTTTACTTCATCCTTTATGGTTAAAATAAAGCTTGTTTTGACTTTATTACCTCTCTTTTCTTTTGCAACACTTGGCACTATTAACTTTTAGGATGTAACTTCGACACATGCAAATATTTCTAAGTACATATATTCTTTGGGTACCATTGTTAGCAATTCTAAAAATGGTAATTTCACACTATTGAACCATATATCTAAAAAAGTACAGATAATTAGAAAATCAAAGCTGACAAGTATTATGAAACAGGGGTAGTACCTTTTTATGGGGTTCAGCACTTTACATGATTCCATTGATCGACCCCACGTCCCCATACCCCAAAAAAGTAATAATAAGAATTTGGCTTCTCCTTGTTCTTGACTTTTAGGAAATGGATGAGCCCAGATAGTCTGCTGGCTTGGTTGGGCCAGCAGTTCAACTCATCCTTTTCCATTTCACCACATATGTTACTTTTTATTGACCACTTAAAGTTTTCTTTGTTGATCTGATTTTAGGTTCGGACACCTTGCCTTGGAGATAAGTTTTCCAGCATGCATGGCCAAAAAGGTGTTGTTGGTTTTCTAGAATCTCAAGAGAACTTCTCATTTGTTAGCCTACAGGATCACCGACTCCGGTGAGTTGATCACTCACCAGTTTTGTCGAGCACCCGCCAGTGTTGCCAAGCACTCACTAGCTAAGCCGTCCACAAACAAGCGGTGTCCGACCACACACACTATGGCTAGAGGTTGAAGAAGAGGGAGAACAGAGCATACACACACAATACAAGTATCAGCGTTGGCCGGAGCCCTATATAGGAGATGGCAAAACTGAACTCTCTTTGTTGAGTTGTAGTGGCAAACTATATACACAACTCTATCCATCTAGTCCTAGTACAACTCCCATGCTGCAACATTGACTAGATAACACAGCAAGACTGACTTCTGCGCATGTCCCTGCATGTGGCTACAATACGGCAGGTGGGCCGTTCGGCGCCTGCCTCTACAGCGACTACAGTACAACAGCAGGGGGCCATTTCGGCGCCACCTTCCCTTGTTGTGTGTTCACACAAGGAAGCAGTAGATCATCTAACAATTCTTTCCCTAATCCTACTGGTATCCCTTGTACCATCTCCATGCCGATCATCTCCTTCAGCACCAAGACTCGAAGATGTCCGAGTGGCTTGGTGAGGACATCCACGAGTTGCCGACCAGTTTCGACGAACTCGATGACGATTTGCCCTCCATCGACACAGTCCCTAAGGAAGTGGAACTTCACGTCGATATGTTTGCTCCGGTCGTATAGAACCGGATTCTTCGCGAGGGCGATGGCGGGCTGGTTGTCCACCATCAGTGCTGGTGGGTGAGCTTTCACACCGATCAGCTCGTCCAGCAGCCAGCGCAGCCACACAACTTGGCACACCGCTGTGGCCACCGCTACGTACTCTGCCTCGCACGTAGATAGCGCCACCACCTTCTGTTTCAGCGACAGCCATGAAATTGGAGCCAGCCCAAGGAAGACGAGCACGCCAGAGGTGCTCCATCGTCCGTCGATGTCCCCCACCATGTCTGCATCGCTGAACACAGTGAGCTGCAGCCTACTCCCGCCGGTTTTGGGAAACATGATCCACTGATCCACCATCCCCTTGACATACCGCAGTAGCTGCTTCACCACAGCCCAGTGATCGTCTCTGGGATCCTCCATGAAGCGATTGACGTAGCCCACGGTGAATGCAATGTCCGACCTCGTGTGGATTAGGTAGCGCAGACCACCGACGATGCTCCGGTAAAGTGTTGCATCCACCTTCGCCGCGGTGCTGGCCTTCGTCACCTTCAGCCGCTCCTCCATCGGAGTCACGTATGGCTTGCACTCAGCCATGCTGCTCTGCTCCAACAGCTTTGAGGCATATGCGCTCTAACCGAGCGTGAGTTCCTCCTTCACCTGTCTCACCTCGATACCGAGGTAGTAGGAGAGTGCGCTGAGATCGCTCATTCAAAAACGAGCCGCCATCTCGCGCTTGAAGCTATTGATGTCTCCCATACACGCGTCAGTGACAATCAAGTCATCCACATACACGCCGACGATGAGCTTTTCCTTCCCCCATCGCCGCGCGTAGAACGCGTGCTCGGTTGCGCACCGCTGGAACCCAAGCTCGCCCAGTGTGGCATCAAGCTTGGCGTTCTATGCTCGTGGGGCCTACCACAACCCATAGAGCGTCTTGCGCAGTCGGAGCACCATGTGTTCCTTTCCCTTGACGGCGAAACCTGGAGGTTGCCTGACGAAGACCGTCTCCACCAGCTCGATGTTTAGGAAGGCCGATTTAACGTCCAAGTGATGGATGTGCTAGTCCTTTGCTGCTGCCAAGGCTAGTAGCAAATGGACAGACTCCATGCGCGCTACTAGTGCAAAGACTTCCTCAAAGTCTATGCCCTTGTGCTAAACAAAGCCTCGGGCGATGAGGCGCGCCTTATGCTTGACAATGGCACCGAGCTCATCCCGCTTGACCTTGTACACCCACTTCAGCCTGATCGGACGGCATCCTGGAGGTGGATCGACGAGCTACCATGTCTCGTTTTCCTCGATCGCCTTCATCTCCTCTAGCATCACCCATCGCCAGTTTCTGTCGCGCTCGACCAACGTGAACATGGGTGGTTCCTCTACGCTGACGAGCAGCAGCTCTTGGTCATTGAGTAGCCGACTAGCCAGTCCTAAAGGACCTGTACCACCAACGATGTCGTCTAGCCTATGGAACCACACCTCCTCACCTTCGTGGAAGGCATCCACGAACTCAGTGGTGTCACTTGGAGGTGACATGAACTCGATCGACATCGATGGAGTTCCCTGTTCCGCTGAAGTGCTTGGTACAGTACCTAGAGTGCTCGGCACCTTGGTTGTAGTGCTCGGCACTACTTCTGGATAGCTCGTCACTACTCCTACAGTGCTCAGCATCACTGTAGGAGTTCTCAGCCTTAGTCTTGGAGTGGTCGGCATCACTGCAAGACCTCTTGGCTCTGCTATGGGAGTGCTCAGCACCCGTCCTGGAGTGCTCGCCACCACAGCAGAACCTCCTGGCACCACTCCTGACGTGCTCGGCATCCCTCTAGGAGTGCTCGGCACTCCTCCTTGAGTGCTTGGCATCTCTCCTGAAGTGCTCAGCACCGCCCTAGGAGTGCTTGGCTCTATCGCTGGAGTGCTTGACACTCCTCCTTGAGTGCTTGGCACCTCTTCCCAAGTGTCTCCACCACCGTAGATGACCAGGTGCTCGACAATGAAAGTGCTGGTGAAGCCGCCAGCTTCCCCCATGCTCGAACTGTTCTAGTCCCAAGCCGTCTTCTCGTCGATCACGATGTCGCGCGAGACAAGCACCTTGTCGTCGCATGGGTCATAGAGCCGGTACACCTTGGTACCCTCTACGTAGCCTAGTAACACCATCGGTGTGCTCCTGTCCTCTAGCTTGGTGAGGATCAGCTTTGTCTTCTTGATGTGGCCGATGCAGCCGAATGTCTAGAGGACGGACATGCTTGGCTTGCGCCTAGACCAAGCTTCAAACGACATCTTGCCCATCAGGGCCTTGGTCAGAGCGTGGTTGAGGATGAACACCGCCGTGGTCACCGCCTCACCCTAGAACCTTATCGGCATGCCTTTGGCCTTCATCATGGATCGAGCCATGCCGACCACTATCTGGTTCCGCCTATCCACCACTCCATTTTGTTGTGGTGAGTATGGCGCGGTGTGGTGTCGCACCACACTCTGATCCGCACAGTACGCAGCAAACTCCACCAAAGTGAATTCACCGCCGCGATCAGTCCTTAGTATGTGGAGCTTCTTGCCGCTCTTGGCCTCCGCACGCATCTTGAACATCTTGATCACCGCCGTCGCTTCATCCTTGCTCGTTAGGAGTTGCAGCCACATGTAGCGACCATAATCATCCACGAGCAAGAGGAAGTACTGCCGACCACCATTTGTAGCTGGCATGATCGGCCCATAGAGGTCACCGTGGATGAGCTCAAGAGCGTCCTTCGCGTGATACTTGGTCCCCTTTGCAAATGGTAGCCTCCTCTGCTTCTCGGCTAGGCAGCAGTCACATAGCTCTCCTCCATGCTTGATGTAGGGTAGCTCTTAGACCATCTTCTCCATCAGGAACCGGGAGCAGCGACTTCTTGCCAAGGTGAAGAGGTCCCTAAACCGGTTGTACCTGCTCGACATGAAGGTAGAGCAGCCAGTGTGCCTGGCGGCAAGGCACTCTAAGGAACCATGGATGTGGCATGCCCGGTTTGGACATCTCAGCTTCGACGCGCTTGGTCGGCTGGAGAAGATGGTCTGAGGGCTACCCCACATCAAGCATGGAGGCAAGCTGTGTGACAGCTGCCTAGTCGAGAAGCAGAGGAGGCTACCTTTTCCAAAGGCAGCCAAGTATCACTTGAAGGATGCTCTCGAGCATGTCCACGGCGACCTCTGTGGGCCGATCACGCCTGCTACAAATAGTGGTCGGTGGTACTTCCTCCTGCTCATGGACGATTACAGTCGCTACATGTGGCTGCAACTCCTAACGAGCAAGGACGAAGTGTCGGCGGCGATCAAGAAGTTCAAGACGCGCGTGGAAGCCGAGAGCGGTAAGAAGCTCCGCGTGTTGAGGACTGATCACAGCAGTGAATTCACTTTGGTGGAGTTTGCTGCGTACTGCATGGATTAAGGTGTGGGAAAACACCACACCACGCCGTACTCGCCACAACAAAATGGCGTGGTGGAGAGGCAGAACCAGACAGTGGTTGGCATGGGTCGATCAATGATGAAGGTCAAAGGCATGCTGGTAAGGTTCTAAGGAGAGGCAGTGACCATGGCGGTGTTCATCCTCAACCGCGCTCTGACCAAAGCCCTGACGGGCAAGACACCGTTCGAAGCTTGGTATGGGCGGAAACCAAGCATGTCCTTCCTCTGGACATTCGGCTGCATCGGCCACGTTAGGAAGACAAAGCTGAACCTCACCAAACTAGAGGATAGGAGCACACCCATGGTGTTCCTAGGCTACACAGAGGGTACCAAGGCGTACTGGCTCTATGACTCATGCGGAGACAAGGTGCTTGTCTCGCGCGACGTCGTGTTCGACGAGGAGGCGGCTTGGGACTAGAGCAGTCTAAGCACGGGGGAAGCTGGCGACTTCACCAGCACCTTTATCCTTGAGCACTTGGTCATCCACGATGGCAGAAATGCTGAGGAAAGAGGTGCCAAGCACTCCGGGAGGAGTGTCGAGCACTTCGGCGGTAGAGCCGAGCACTCCTGGGGCAGTGCCGAGCACTTCGAGAGGGATGCCGAGTACTCTGGGAGGAGTGTTGAGCACTCCTGGAGGGCTGTCGAGCATGCTAGGACTAGTGCCAGAAGGTTCTATAGTGGTGGCGACCACTCCTAGACAGGTGCCGAGTACTCCCGTGGCGGAGCCAAGATATCTTGCAGTAGTGCCAACCACTCCAAGACTGAGGCTAGGCACTCCTACGGTGTGGCCGAACACTGCAGGAGTTATGACGAGAAGTCCATAAGAAGTGTCGAGCACTAAACCTAGGGTGCCGAGCACTCCAGGTGCTGTACCGAGCACTTTGGCGGAACAGGGAGCTCCATCGATGTCGATTGAGTTTGTCTCACCTCCAAGTGACATCACTGAGTTCGTGGATACCTTCCACGAAGGTGAGGAGGTGCGGTTCCATAGGTTGAACGATATTGGCGGCGGCACATGCCCTCAGGACCGGCTAGTCGGCTACTCAATTACGTAGAGCTGCTGCTAGTCAGTGCAGAGGAACCATCCACGTTCGCGCTGGCCGAGCAGGACAGAAACTGGCAATGGACAATGTTGGAGGAGATGAAGACGATCGGGGAAAATAAGACTTAGCAGCTCGTCGATCCACCTCTAGGATGTCGTCCGATCAGCCTGAAGTGGGTGTATAAGGTCATGCGGGATAAGCTTGGCGCCATTGTCAAGCACAAGATGCGCCTCATCGTCTGAGGCTTTGTTCAGCACGAGGGCATAGACTTCGAGGAGGTCTTTGCGCCAGTAACACGCATGGAGTCGGTTCGTTTGCTACTAGCCTTGGTAGCAGCAAAGGACTGGCGCGTCCATCACATGGATGTTAAATCTGCCTTCCTCAACGGCGAATTGGTGGAAACGGTCTTCGTTAGGCAACCTCCAGGTTTTGCCGTCAAGGGAGAGGAGCACAGGGTGCTTCGACTGCGTAAGGCGCTCTAGGGCTACGGTAGCCCCCCCCCCCCCCGAGCATGGAGAGCCACACTGGACAAGCTTAGGTTTCAGTGGTGCGCAACCGAGCACGCGCTCTACACACAACGATGGGGAAGGAGGAGCTCATCGTCGATGTGTATGTGGACGACTTGATCGTCACCGACGCGCGCACGGAGGACATCAACATCTTCAAGCTCAAGATGGCGACTCATTTTCGAATGAGCGATCTCGGCGCACTCTCCTACTACCCCAGCATCGAGGTGAGACAGGGGAAGGAGGAACTCACGCTAGGTCAGAGCGCGTATACCTCTAAGCCATTGGAGATGAGCGGCATGGTTGAGTGCAAGCCATGCGTGACTCCGATGGAGGAGCGGCTGAAGCTGACGAAGGCCAGCACCGCGGCGAAGGTGAATGCGACACTCTACCGGAGCATTGTCGACGTTCTGCGCTACCTAGTCCACACGAGGCTGGACATTGCGTTCGTCGTGGGCTACGTCAGTCGCTTCATGGAGGATCCCAGAGAGAATCACTGGGCTGCAGTGAAACGGCTACTACGCTACGTCAATGGGACGGTGGATCATGAGATCATCTTCCCAAAGACCGACGGAAGTAGGTTGCAGCTCACTGTGTTCAGCGATGCAGACATGGCGGGGGACATCGACAGACGACGGAGCACCTCTGGCATGCTCGTCTTCCTTGGGTCGACCCCAATTTCATGGTTGTCGCTGAAATAGAAGGTGGTGGCGCAATCTACGTGTGAGGTAGAGTACGTAGCGGCGGCCACAGCGGCGTGCCAAGTTGTGTGGCTACGCTGGCTGCTGGGCGAGCTGACCGGCATGGAAGCTCACCCACCAGCACTGATGGTGGACAATCAGCCCGCCATCGCCCTCGCGAAGAATCCAGTTCTGCACGACCGAAGCAAACACATCGACGTGAAGTTCCACTTTCTCAAGGACTGTGTCGATGGAGGGCAGATCATCTTTGAGTTCGTTGAAACTGGTCGGCAACTCGCGGACGTCCTCACCAAGCCGCTCGGACGTCTTCGACTCACGAAGCTGAAGGAGATGATCGACATGGAGGGGGTACAAGGGTTAACAGTAGGATTATAAGAAGATTATTAGATAATCTACTGTTACCTTGTGTGAACACAGTAAGGGAAGACGACGTCGAAAAGGCCCCATGCTATGATACTGTAGCCGATGCAGGTGCAGACGTCGTACGGCTCACCTGCAGCACTGTAGGCACATGCAGTGACCGACACAGAGTCAGCCCTGTATGTTATCTAGTTACTGTTACAGTATTTACGCTGTACTAGGACTAGATATATAGAGTTGTATAAATAGACTATCAAGGCAACTCAGTAAAGAGAGTTTAGATTTGTCATCTCACAGACAGAGCTTCGGCCAACGCTGGTATCTTGTATTGTGTGTGCATGCTCTGTTCTCCCTTCTTCCTCTAGTGTCAGCCATAGTGTGGGGACGGACAACGCTTGTTCGTGGTCGGCACGGCTAGTGGACGCTCAGCAACACTAGCGGGTGCTCGACAAGACTGATGAGTGGTTCACTCACCTGAGCCGATGATCCTGTGGACCAACACATGCACGAACGCCTCTTCATGCTTAGTGACTTCTCCCAGATGCACATCTGACAGACATGCGAGCGTGTGGCTAATGTTGTCACGAGGTCTGATCCCGGAGGCAAAAAGATCCGTGGCCCCTACTGCGGCTTCTGCAAGTCTTCGGAGAACATCTTCGGCGTGGGGAGAATCAATGTGCCCTATGGCGCGAAGCTGCTCTACCAGGAACTCTTCGGCATGGGGATCTGACTCAAGTTTGACTGAAGTCTGCTAGAACTTGTAGACCTGATTGTATCCAGACATCCAGTTATGTACATAAAATTACCCTATGAGGATATCGTACAGGCAGCTATGTGAAAACTCGTGCGATGTGTGCTGCTGGCATAGCAAGGATGGGCGAGTCTGATGGAGTGAAATGGCACTGGCAGGTGGGTATCTCCAAGCCGGTGTGGGGATCTACTTCTGTATTGAGAATAAACTCTGTTGAAACTAGAAACCCTGTAGCGTTTATGTGCTGTTTCTCCCTGCTCATGTGATAAGCTATGCTCAAGTGAATGAACACTCGTTTCCTGTTTCCTGCTTGAATTGCGCTGTTGCATGCTTTTTTTGTTTTAAGATTGTGATTTTGTGGAGCACCTGTATTGCTCCGTAGGGATCAGGGAATGTTGCTATTGGATCACAACCCTTGCCACCGGTGATGATCGACGATGTGAGCTAGGCAAATTGGATCATTGATACGATGACAAGGGAGGAGCAAGATATCCTTTCACACGATAATATTTCACAGGCTGGGCTTTAACATGCCGCAGCTGAGAGCTGACACTGACCACATGGCTCCACGCGCACAAACACAAGCTTCCATCCGTCCCACTCCTGCTTGACCAGATGTTGTGAGTTGTGGCACCTGTATTGCTCCGTAGCACTAGTGGAGAAACGGCCTGTATTTTCGGTTCTCAACCGCCTTCAGTTCCGGTTTTGAAACCGGGAGTACGAAATCGAAATTAAAGGTCCCCTCCTTTAGTCTCGGTTTCGCGTCCGGGACTAAAGGCGCACTTTTAGTCCCGGTTGGTAAGACCAACCGGGACTAAAGGGCCTCCTGGTCTGGCCACGTGGGGCGGCTCTTTAGTCCCGGTTGGTATTACTAACCGGGACTAAATGTTTTCTTTTTTTGTTTCTATTTTCAATTGATGATTCGTTTTGGTTTTTGAATAGGTTTTCGAATACGCATTCTACGCTGCTAATAATATACGTATTCTACACGTTTATAATGTTCGAACATTTTGTACAAACTAAAGTATGAAACTAACGTATATATTACATGCATATACATATATTGTACGTTATTTTATGTACATATAATATGTATGCGTGTGTGTGTGTGTATATATATATATATATATATATATATATATATATATATATATATATATATATATATATATATTACAAATAAAGGTTGCATTGTATATTCTATCATATCCTTGGGATAACAAAATCACTCCATCTAGTTTGGCTTCCATGTTTCGTTGACGTCATTGTAGAACTCGCCGGCGGGGTTGAGTATCTGGTCATTAAGAAATCCTGCTATGGTCTCTTGAATTGCTTTCAGTTGATCACGTCGTATGACTTTTTCCTTCAACCATAGAGTCTTCAATAAAAGTTAAAGAAAAGGTATTAATATATATATATATATGTGTGTGTTGATCACTTGATTACTTATATATATGAGCAACAAAAGAAATTATGAATATATGAATATATTTATATAACATACTTTGAGGATCTCTTCAGGAGTTCTTTTTGTGTACGCCCCGATAAACTCGCAAACATAGTATCCGCAGTAGTTGTTCCCTTGTTCTTGCCTCAGAACCCACTTTTACGAGAAAAAAGATCCGATGAATTGAGAGCATGCATGGTGTTAATTGAATTATATATATAAATGTAGATAGTACTTACTTTGTGTGCGATTACATCCAGTGGCGCTTTGCAATGTTTCATGTGGTGATTCTCAATGAAACTTTTCCAAACACTGCGTCCAATAAAATAAAACATTAATTTGGTCTTTAATAATTGTTGCAGTTAAGAGATCGGGGTATATATAGTTGCTAGAGAGACCATATTACCCTTGGATAATATCTATCATGTCTTGGTACTCTGTTTGCTCTTTTCTTAACGAGTCTAAGATTCTCAACCGACTATTGGCCACATCGATGACCATCAATATCCAGTGATTGCTGTATATGTTTTTATACACAAATATGATCGACATTAACTAGAGTCAACATATATGTATATATATGGGAGATAGCTTAGTTAGTAAGCAAATAATTGAACAAATGTCCATATGATCGACATTAATTATTTAACACTAACTTGAAGTTGTAGGGGAAGAGTATGCGCTTGTTTTGTTGGTTCACTAAGAACCTCATGAGATTTTTCTCGAGTTCAGCTTTCCATTGAGGCGAGGGATTAGGGTGTTTGAATACGATATTTGGATCAACGAAACCAACATCATTATTCTTTCTCTTTCTGAGTTCTGTCATCTCATATCTGCATATATAAAAATATAGTGTGAGGATATATAATGTATATATATACATGTAGCTTTATATATACACACTTTAATAGTAGAAAATAATCACACTTACAAACAATAGCAGCTAATGAGACTTTTGTTGAGAGAGTCCAGGTGACATAGTTGGTGTAATTCTTCAAACTCGACATATATAACATCATCGTCATGGAAGTAATGTTGGTTTCTAACTCTGACAGTAACAAAGGCCTCTCCCCGTTCACACGCCGCCACCGCCATGTACCACTTGTTTAGTAGGTACATTTGCGTACCCAGTTCACCTAAGGCCTCAGGGTTGTGTAGACTCTTTCCACGTTCAAATTTCTTCCAAGGATCCACTTTCAGAGCAGATGGTCCTTCAGCGAGCACTTGGGCAAGGTCCAAACCAGTTTCCTCGTAAAACCGAGCCAGCTCCTCAAAATCGACGTCTAAGTCTAAGTTCGAACCATATTCATTATGAACGACAAGAGGGGGGACAGATTGTTGCGATTGTTGTCCGAGTTGTGCAACACCTTTCCCTGGTCTAGTCTTTTTCTACGCCGCCTCAAACGACTTGGTGAGAGAGCGGCCGTAGTCCGATTTTGGCCGGGTCTTTTGAGATTCCCACTTTTTCTGGTCCACCTTCTTTCTTAGAAGATCTGGAGGTAGGTAGAAGTATGATTTCTCCGGGTTCTCCCTCTCTTCTGGTTGCTTTTTTACTTTTTCGAAGAAACTGTCCACATCTTTTTTTACTGTAGCTTTTAACTCCTTTTCACTTTTCTCGAAAGACAATTTTTGGAGAATAACTGGATTAGATGAGGCTTTCTTCTTTGCCAGCTGGTAGGACAACGACTTTGTTTGCGAGGCGGACCTCTTAGGAGCTGGCTTCCTCTTAGTCATCAAGGGAGGCGGGACAGCCATTGGAGGCGTTGGAGACCTCCTTGGAGGCGTTGGAGATCTCCTTGGAGGTGGCGGCGGTGGCGGCGTTGCCACCTGATTGCCCGGAGCACTATGATGATCTGGAGATTGAATAATTGGACTTAGGTAGGCGAAGGCCCTGCTGTGTGATTACAAAAAAGAATAATTAGGTATAAGAAATTGTTATTATTAATCATGCATGTCAATAGAAAGTTTGTGAAAAATTGTTTCGTTCACTTTTGTCCGCACCTATTGTCTGGTAGTTGAGGAAGCGACGGTGGACTAGAGACCCCAGGAATAATGATGTAGCGCTTGTGCCATAGTATGAATGTTTTCTCTGCTTTTCCTAGAGTCTTCTCCCCATCACCTCCTGGAATGTCAAGAGACGGATCACTAAAACCTTTGTTAACTCTATCCACTGAGATACTAACATATCCAGGTGGTATTATTGCCCCATAGATTCTTGGTATCTTGGTAGGATCTAGAGGAGAAAAAACACCGAGAGCCACCATGATTGTGGCATTCTCTTTTGGAATATATAGCTCATATGATGTAAACGGTGCAGTAATGTCATCCACGGGGAAACGTAGCATTGCGTTATCTTGATTTGGCAACTCCGTGGAAGCGCAGCTGCTTTTCAACTGATTAGAGGGGCTAATATTAATGTTCATTCCTAGATCTGATGCCTGCCTCTGGGTACTCATTGCTATTTGCACTTGCTTTATGATTTCGTCCTGCATTCTAGCTTGCATGTCTTTTTTGTGCTCCTGTGCTTGAAGCAACGCCTCCCGTGACTCACGAACCAATTCCTCCAACCTACTGATCCGCGCTGCATCCTCATCCTTCCTTCTCTACCGCCTTCTGTAGGTATCTCTGTCGTTAGGGAAACCATGCTCCCAAGAAATATTCCGTCCTAAACCTTTCGTTCGGCCACTGTGTTCAGCGGTCCCGAGGGCATACGTCAGTTCATCCTTCTCTCTATTGGGCCTGAATGCACCAATAGTTTTAGCTTGTAGAGCATAAGATAATCTTTGTGTTGCTCTTTTGAGTTTTGAGCCATGAACCAGCTTCCAGGTCTCTAGGTCCAGTCTTCCCCCATGAGCGAAAAACCAATTCTTTGCGCATTTGGGCCAATTGAGTGATTCACGCGTTTGGGCCAATTGAGTGATTCTGGTGTGATTCTAGGTCCAGTCTTCCCCCATGAGCGAAAAAACAATCCTTCTGTCGGGCATTCTCTTGGTTCCATCTCAACCGTTCCTCACCCTCTTCCGATGTCTTGTACTGTACAAAATCATTCCAGTAGGGTCTCAACTTCGCGAGCGGGCCACTAGTATTGAAATTGGGCGTTACGTTCTTCTTGACGTATTTCATGTATAGGGACTTCTTCCAAGTCTAAAATTGTGTGGCCATCTTCTTCATAGCCCACTTTCGAACTAGTTCCTTCAATTCATCATCGTTGATAGCATCATAATCATCCGCTTGCAACGTGAAATGTTGAAGAATATCATCCCAAATTAAATTCTTATCAACATTAGAGACAAAACTAACATGAGGCTCGTTGATCTTTTGCTTCCATTCATGGGCACCGATCGGAAGTCTGTCCCTTACAAGGCACCCATAGTGTTGCATGAATTTCCTTGCGTGTGGACCAAGTGGTTCGCCTGTCTCGATATTGAATTCCGATATTATGTAGCGCCCCTCCAATGACTTTTTTGGGCCTCAAATGTTTTTGCTTTTCGCCATTGTTGTTGTCGATCCAGAGGGCTACGTATAATAGATGATAGATATTCAAATATATATATAATATTCAAATATATATATAAATATATATACCTCGCCTGTATTTTCTTGCACAATATTTTCTTGGTTATCTTCAAGAGCCAGGTATTGACTCCCGTCATCTACATCCTGCTAGTCACCATCGGCAAATTGAGTGTTGGTGTTGATAATATTCATCATTTCTTCATCCATGTTGTCTCTCAGGGCAGCCATCTAGCTTTTACACAACCAGATATATCTATAAAAAATAAAAACTATATCTATAAAATGAACTCCTGCAAGACGTGCCACCTCAAGGATAGTAACATTTGTAAAAATCATTTTTGTATCTATACTAGTGATAGAATCTAGCATAAGCCTTATTTAAGTGCCTAGCTTGTTTGAAGGGGAAATCTTAACTGACAAAGTTTAAAGGTTTCCAGAGTGTTTAACACTACTCTGCTTGCCGAGAAAGTTGCTAGTGTTGTGTCGTTGGCATTTTTCATGGCCGTGGCCATGGTCATTGTGTTCTCGTCATTTATTGCGGCAGGTAAGTAATTCACATGATATTTCCGCAAATTAACAGAAGAATGGGAGTGTACACACATAACAATCGATTATCGTTTATATTTATATATATACTACGTTTGGGTACGGTGATTGATAGACTACTGCGATCATATCGGGACGTGTGAATAAATAACCATTCGTACTAGTTGACCTTGCTTACGTGATCATCTCGGCGAGCATTTCTCCACCGGACGGCACCGTACTTGGCCACGGAAGAGCTCCGATTCTACGAGGAAGGGAACACGGTCTTCCACGACCGTTGCTGCTCTCCCTCGTAGAATCAAAGCTCCTCCTTGATGTTCGTTACCGCTCGGCAGAGAACATGCTCGCCGAGATGAACACGGTCCACAAGTTCAACTAGTATGGATTTTCTACAATTTTCTAACTAATCGTCATACGCTACCGCACAAAAAGGAGGAAATGACGAGACACTAGGCGCGCCCGTGCTCCACTAAGCTCGATGGCTCAGCGCAAAATCGCATTACAAGATTGCCGGCATGAGGGCTCGGCACACGCATCCATCTGATTACAAAAGGTTGGAGCAATTAATCCATCATAAACGGATTATATATGGTGGCGGCGGTGGCTCACATCCAAGGTGTCAAACGCGAGGTCCAGCTCCTGCAGCCAAAAAACATGTTAGAGACTTAGACTTTACTAAAAAAACATGTTATAGAAGTATGCACCAAATTGATGAGCCAAATTGATACTAATGGAAATCAGCAGACTATTGTTTATAACAGCAAAATGTACAAAATAAATGCAAAAGCAAGCATCTCACTATATCTTCAAAAATGCTTCCATTGTCAATGCTGCTCTCATCAGCATAGAGATTTGTCACAAAAAGTTTCTACCACTCAGGTTCCAATCCAAACTTCAAAGATCATGCACAGATTCTAGATTCATACAGAAGCATCTTTTTTATGACTTGTAGAAATTGCAAAAGTTCATGATATCAGCCATAACTCCTACTAGATCAAAGTTAGCTCCTACCCAGATTCTAGATTCATACAAAAGCTCAGTTGCAACAAGTATGTACAAATGTATAAAATCATAATTGTAATAAACATGATCATCTAGTAGAGCTTTTAATTAAAGGATTTGTCATGCCGGAGCTCCATGGCCACGGCGGCGGCCTCCTTCTTCCCCTCCCACTCCCGCCGTCGCCAAGGCCATGGGCGCCCCGCCCCAACCTAGCCCAGCGATCTCCATCGTCGTCGAAACTCTAACGACGGCATCATCAAGGGAAGTGCAGAGGAAGAGGGAGACCGGGCCAAACCTAGAGAAGACATGCCATAGTTGTGGCCTGCTGCGGATCTTGGAGAAGACTGCTTGGGGCGAGGTGGGCCAGGGACGAGGACGAGGACGACGCGAGGCGTGCGCTGGCCGGCCGGTGACAGCGTGCGCGCGTGAGGCGAGGCTAGGGTGGCCTGGGGGCGGCGGCGCTGCTGGATCGATCTGGTGGAGAAGATGAGGCTTGGCGAAGACAGAGAGATTTTATAAAGGGAGACCTTTAGTCCCGGTTGCCGCTACGAACTGGGACTAAAGACCCTTTAGTCCCGGGTGATGATTAGAACCAGGACTAAAGGTCTGATCTTTAGTCCCGGGTGTAGCCACGGCCCGGGAGTAAAGGTCATTTTGGTGAGCTGCGAAAACGCAGCCCACCTTTAGTCCCGGGTGTAGCCACGGCCCGGGAGTAAAGGGCATTTTAGGCCCAGGAGTAAAGGTGGTCTGCAGTTGGCTTTCCCCGGTTTCCATAAGTTTTTTTCCTTTTTTATATACTTCTTTTATATAAAAATGCATAGAGTTATTAATTGCCTAATAAATAAAATATTACAAAAAAAATAAAAAAACTAGACTTGGTTTTGCATTATTATACACAACAAAAAATTGTAACCTAAACTCTTTTGTTTTACTGTATGAATATTTAACATAGTGTAAATAATAATTACAATTTGCACCATGCAAAAATATACTACTTAATTAAAATCATTAAAACTATTGCTTTTCGACAGGAAATTAGTTTTCACATCTTATTAATGTTGATCATTTGGTTTTTCATCACACATTCTCCACGGGAAATCCACCATCTAACAGAAAATTCATTTAAACCATAGAAAATATGAAAACACGACAAAAAATCTGAAGTCACAATTATTACATAATATGTCTAATACATCACAAAATATATCAAGCGGGCACAGTAGTGAACTTCTTCTTAACGTATATCCCTTGGTTATGATCGCGTCGTAACCATGGAGTGTCCTCATCATTTAGCTGGATGCTTGGGTCTTTGTTCACTGTGAAGGGTGGAATTCGGTCATCCTTTTCATAATCTTCTGATATGTCTAACTTGTCTTCAATTCCGATGATATTTCTTTTCCCTGAAAGAACTATGTGGCGCTTTGGCTCATAGATTGGGTCGTTGTTGTTTTTTCCTCTCTTTGGTTTTGTAGACATGTCCTTGACATAAAACACCTAATTCACATCCTTGGCAAGGACGAACGGTTCATCTTTGTACCCAATATTGTTGAGGTCCACAGTTGTCATTCCATACTGGTTGTCGACTGCTACCCCACCTCTAGTCGCCTTTACCTATTGGCACTTGAACAAAGGTACCTTAAAAGTAGGTGCATAGTTTAGTTCCCATATCTCCTCTATGCGGCCATAATATGTTTGCTTATTTCCATTAGGGTTGGTGGTATCTATGCGGACACCACTGTTTTAGTTGGTGCTCCTTTTATCTTGGGCTACTATGTAAAATATATTCCCATTTATCTTATACCCTTTGTATGTGAGGATATGCCACGATGGCTACCTAGCCAACAAATATAGTTGCTCATCAATACTCTCATCACCCTGACATTCTTTTCGCAACTAGTCGCTGAAAGTTTCCATGTGCTGACGCGTAATCCAAGCTTCAGACTTCCCTGGAAACTCTGATCGGAGCAACTCTTTATGTGTCTCAATATATAGATCCACCAAGGAGGAGTTTTGCAGAACTGTGTAGTGTGCTTTATTAAAATAATTATCCTGCATACCAATATATGTTTTCTTCCCTAGTGTCCCCTTTCCACTTAGTCTCCCCTCGTGTCGCGATTCAGGAACACCAATCGGGTCAAGGTCAAGAATAAAGTCAACACAAAACACAATGACCTCCTCTGTTCCATAGCCCTTGGCGATGCTTCCTTCTGGCCGAGCACGGTTGTGAACATATTTCTTTAGGACTCCCATGAACTTCTCAAAGGGGAACATGTTGTGCAGGAACACAGGACCGAGAATGCTAATCTCCTTGACCAGGTGAACTAGGAGGTGTGTCATGATATTAAAGAAGGAAGGAGGGAACACCAACTCAAAGCTGGCAAGACATTGAACCACATCATTCTGTAGTTTAGCTAGATCCATTGGATCGATTGCCTTCTAAGAAATTGCATTGAGGAATACACATAGCTTCACGGTGGCTAGACGTACATTTGGAGGTAGAATTCCTCTTAATGCAATTGGAAGCAATTGCGTCATGAGCACGTGGCAGTCATAGGACTTTAAGTTTAGGAATTTCTTCTCTAGCATATTTATTATATCCTTTATATTCGAGGAGAATCCAGATGGTACCTTGATGCTTGCTAGGCATTCAAACATGCTTTCCTTCTCTTCTTTGCTAAGAGTGTAGCTGGCAGGACTTAAGTAATGGCATCCATCATCTGTCTTCTCTAGATGTAGGTTGTCTCATTCTTTCAAACATCGTAGGTCCTGTTGTGCTTCAAGTGTGTCCTTAGGCTTCCCATACACACCCATGAAGCCTAGCAGGTTCACACAAAGATTCTTCGTCAGGTGCATCACGTCGATCATGCTACAGACCTCTAGGACTTACCAATAGGGTAGCTCCTAAAATATGGACTTCTTCTTCCACATGGGTGCGTGATCATCGGCGTCGTTCGGAATAGGTTCGCTGCCATGTGCCTTTACAAATACTACTTTCACATCCTTGATCATATTAAGTACATCCTCACCAGTTCGGTTGCCCGGCTTGGACTGGTGGTCTGCCTTACCTTTAAAATGCTTGCCTTTCTTTCTTAGGGGGTGATTCGTAGGAAGAAATCGACGATAGCCAAGGTACACGACCTTTCGATATTTTTTCAAGAATATACCTTTAATGTAATCGAAACAGTGCATGCATGCATTATATCCCTTGTTTGATTGTCCTGAAAGATTACTTAGAGCAGGCCAATCATTGATTGTTACGAACAACAATGCTCGCAGGTCAAAGTGCTCCTGTTTGTGCTCATCCCATACACGTACACCTGGTCTATTCCACAAAAGTAGAAGTTCTTCAACTAGTGGCCTTAGGTACACATCGATGTCGTTGCCAGGTTGCCTTGGACCTTGGATGAGCACTGGCATCATAATAAACTTACGCTTCATGCATAACCAGGGAGGTAGGTTGTAGATACATAGAGTAACAGGCCAAGTGCTATGACTACTGCTCTGCTCCCCGAAAGGATTCATACCATCCGTACTTAAAGCAAACCTTAAGTTTCTTGTGTCATTTGCAAACTCTAGAAATTCTCTATCGATTGCTCTCCACTAGGACCCATCAGTAGGGTGTCTCAACATATTATCTATCTTACGGTCTTCTTTGTGCCATCGCAATAACTTTGCATGGTCTTTGTTTTTGAACTGACATTTCAAGCATGGTATTATAGGAGCATACCACATAATCTTGGCAGGGATTTTCTTCATGGGACGTTTGCCCTCAACATCACCAGGGTCATCTCGCCTGATCTTATACCGCGATGCATGACATACCGGGCATGCATCTAACTTCTCGTACTCCTCGCCACGGTAGAGGATGCAGTCATTAGAACATGCATGTATCATCTGGATTTCTAATCCCAAAGGGTAGACTACCTATTTTGCTTCGTACGTAGTGATGGGCAATTCATTATCCTTTGGAAGCATCTTCTTTTGGATTTTCAGTAACTCCCCAAATCCCTTGTCAGATACACCATTCTTTGCCTTCCATTGCAGCAATTCCAGTGTGGTACCTAACTTTTTCTGTCCTGCATCACAAGTTGGGTATAGCAATTTCTTGGGATCCTCTAGCATGCGCTCGAACTTGATCTTCTCCTTTTTACTTTCGCATTCTCTTTGTGCGTCATAAATGGCCTGACCAAGATCATCAACGGGCTCATCTTCTGCCACTACCTCTTCTTCAGCTTCCCCCATTACAGTATCATTGAAGGCACCATATTCAGCAATAATGTCATCATCATCCCATTGTTCTTCTTCACCTTCTTCCATTACAACCCCAGTTTTTCTATGCTTCATCCAACAAATATAGTTTGACATGAAACCCGACTTCAACAAGTGTAAATGAAGACTCCTTGAGCTAGCATATTCCTTCAAATTCTTACATATGACACATGGGCAGCACATGAAACCATCGTGTTTGTTTGCCTCGGCCACACGTAAGAAAGAATGCACGCCCTCAATGAACTCTTGGGAGCGGCGATCAGCATTGTACATCCAATACCGGCTCATCTGCATTATATGACATACATACCATATTAAAACCTAGAACATAATTAGTTAATTATACGACATGCATGCCACCACACAAGGTATTAATTTATGAAAGTCTCGCTACAATGTAGATGATCCCAACTACCACTAAAAAAACTAAAGCTAAAATGCACTTCAGCAGCATAAGGATTTCGTGACCAATCCCAACTAAAATAGACAGATCATGCGTTTGTTCAACATCTATGGGCTTCTTCCGTAGGATCACTGCCTCATCAGCCACCGTAGCCACCTGTGCAAGAGAGTTTTGCATGTGTTCAACATACTCTTCCTCCCAGTATCAGCCTGAACATCCAGTGCCATCCCACTAAAATTAAAATAAAAAATTAGAACTTTAATTACAATCATCATGAAAATAAGTATAAATTAACCATAATCATCAAATGCGACAAAATAACTCACATTGCAATTTGGACACTTGTAGAAGATACGGCCCTTGTTGGGACACTCCTTCCTCACCCGGTACTCCATCACAATCTTCTCCTCACACTTGCCGCATGCAATGAGAGGAAGGTCCGACCTCAGTCGCTTTGTAACCCGATGAGAGGCCGAGGATCCGGAAGCAGTTGCCATCAATTCTCTATACTCATTTTTAATATAATATAAATTTCTCATTTTATAAACAAATAAAATTAAAAAACTCTAAAATTCTCTATATCTCTAAAGCATGAAGTGTGCTATGCATGTTAGAAATGAAAGCTCAATACTAGTTTTGAATAACTACTTTAACCTTCCTTCATCCAAATACGCAAACTTTAAAGTGATTTTGAGCTTAAATGGCTTACAAATAATAAAAAATCTACCATAAAAACCACATATATCTAGTCCATAAAATAAAATAAGCTACAGATGAAACACGAGAGTATAAAGTTGGTAACCTTTAGAACCGATGGAGGAATGGAAGAAATCTTGTGATACACTGGTGATGAGGAAGAAGAGAGGCCGGCGATAGCAAGAGAACACTGAGCTCGAAGTGGCTCGGGCTCGAGGAGGAACAAGGGCTATATAGGTGGGTACCTTTAGTCCTGGTTGGAGACAGAAACTGGGACTAAAGGTCCCTTTCTAGTCCTAGACGGAGCCTCTAGCCGAGAGTAGACTTTTACTCCGGTTGGAGGCACCAACCGGGAGTAAAAGTTAACCTTTAGTCCCGGTTGGTAGTTCCAACCGGGACTAAAGGTCCCCTCTAGTAAAAGCCTGGCGCAGTAGCCGTTGGGCAGGGACCTTTAGTTCCGGTTGGATCTACAAACCGGGACTAAAGGTCTCTCTAGTCCCGGACGCGAAAAATACCGGGACTAAAGCCAAATTTCAAGCTGGATCAAAGGTCGTTTCTCTACTAGTGTAGGGGCTAGGGAATGTCTCAATTGGAGTACCGACTGCTGATTTGTGCAATGTTTCCTAGATTATCATGAATCGAGATACTCTGATTATTGAGGGCCCATAGGAATTTCGTAGGATCCATACAACAATTTTATACCAATCAGTTCAATTTTAAAGAAAAAACGTAGAATTTAGAGAGAAAAAATTCTGCAATCCAAAAGGGGGCCTAAAATATTAGAAGCATTGTGCCACTTGTCCAATGGCATGTTTCAAGTTTGATAAGTTCATACAAAAAAACAATGTTTATGATACCAAATAATAATTTTGGATTTATCATGAAATATGTTTTTATATATTATATCTATTTGGTGTTATAAATGCTGATGTTATTTCCTATAAATTTAGTTAAAATTAAATTGGTATGAATTAGGACAAATATAAAACATCCCGATAATAATTTTGAGAGTGGGGAGTAGTTTATAGATGTTTTAGGAACCGTGCCTTTACGGTGCTTTGGATCTTTGATCAGGGGACCCATTTTGTTTATCATAACCTTAGTAATTAATAGAGCTTATAAAAATTACAGAAATTTTACAGCATCGACAGTAAATCTTTGATCTAATGTGGGTTCTTGTCGGTGTTTTGTAAACCGGACCAGTAAATTTATACGATTGACGCACCGCTCTAGGAAGACGATGGTAGCATCCAAAAGACACGATAATTTCTACTGGTTCAGGCCAGAGCCCTACGTCCAGTCTCAGAGATGATCGAGTGCATGTTCCTCACTTGAATACTCTGAAGTTCTTACAATGGAGGGTGCAAGAACAGTGGAAGAGGTAGGAGAGCTAGAGCTAAGAGATGAATTGCCTGAAGCTTCCAGTGGTGTGAAGAAAAATGAGAATGTGTCCCTTGAGATGGTGCTCTGGCTACCTTTATATAGAGTTTGGCATTACGTGTGGCAGAACCGCCTAATCTAATGCCTCCCAAGAGTACTTGTCTTCTATTAGACACTAAGTACTCAAGGGAGGACACTAAATTACGTAATTCCGTCGAGCACACCCCAAGGGAGAACCCGAAAATCCATATTTTTCCATCAGGATCACAAATGAGAGAATAAAACTTACAGCATTCTTAAGATATTTCTTACATCACTTTCCATGCAACATCAGAGCATAATATTTATTATTTATAACAGCGGAATATAACCATGCTATAAGAGTTTCAGCGGTAATAAAACCATTTAATGACAAGTTAAACCTTAACACGATGATCCATTATATACATCATAACAGGTTATAGGTTTTTCATTGTAAAACATTTTGGGTGGATGTTTCAAATAAACTCTATGTTCACAACGTTAAGAAAATCATCGCTGAGCCCACCAGGAGATTTCCACACACAAGTGTCAGCTCCACATGTTCCTATCACCTGCAACAGGGTAGAACAAACCCTAAGTACTCAATTGTACTCCGCAAGACTTACCCGCCAAGAGAAAAGAAAAGACTTCAAGGATATGCAAGGCTATCTGGCTAGTGGTTTATTGCATCTGCAGGAAGCATTACTAAATGTGCGTCCTTATATTCAATTTCATTAGCAGTCATCATTAGTTCATTAACTAACCATTTTATGTAAGCACTTGTGCTACTTTCAAGCAGGTGGTAAGCAATCAGAACTATTTTCCATCTTTTATATTCTAGTTTTTATTGCGATGCCAGATTGTAGACAAGCCGTACCGGATTACCCTGCAATTTGTGAATCAATGTGACCAGTTGGGTACCCCAAAACACACGCCCCGCTTGTACCCTAGGCACAAGCAGGACCAACCCACCACTCTCCTATCAAGGGGTCCAGGTCCTCGTCTAAACTTGGACTCCAAGCCCCTACTCCTGAGTCCCGAACTCAGTGTGGTGCTTAGACCTCCACCATCCCTGCCTCCAATCAATCGGTCTGGAAAGAGCTAAAACCCATGATAAGAGAGCAACGAGCCTTCTCTACTCTCATAAACAAGTATGTGCTCAGGATAATAAGTCTGTGACCTAACTAGAATCCAATGCAATGGTCGGTCCTTAACTGACACAGGCGGAACAAGTGCAATCTGAGCCGCGCCCGAATGCCAAACCTAGTCCAGATCCAAAGTACCATTCCGCCCGGTCTCCAATTATCATTCATATATATTCCATGTGATAGTAATATAATAACAACAGTAATAACTTTCCTATCTCTCACGAGTGATAGACAATCACTTCACTTCTACCGGATCCTATAGCATATCAATCTATATGATCCTGACATACTAGTAGGACTTATAGGGTATATATATATATATATATATATATATATATATATATGTAAATGGTTTTCATTCAACTCCTTAAAACTTAATGCATAAGCATAAAATAAAATGTAGAATAATAGGGGGTTATGCACCGGGGCTTGTCTAGGTAAAATATAACCAAGTTAGCTTTCCATCATGGTGGCACGATCATCAAGTCACCATCTACTTCTGCTACTCCAGACGACTTTGCGATTCAACAATCGCTCCTATCATGAATTACGTGGATGCAACGCAAGGACGTAAATAATCCACGGCAACCGCAACTCTAAAATACGACTACATCTTGCAAGCTAACGAGCTAGCTCTAATGACAAACGTACTAAGTCATGTATCCACGTTGTCAAGTGAGGCTTGTTTTCAGAAAATGTTTTCGTTCCACAAACCCTCAATTATTTTGACATTTGATTGATTAAATATATATTTTCTAAGTAGGGTTCATTTAGTTACCTTAACAACTAATCCCTATTGAGCTACAAAAATTACAGTGAGCACCTAATAATGTTAGGAATTTACTATAAAAATTTTAGAGCCAACACTACTACCCATTCATCACAACAATTTCTACGAGTTTATGCTTTAACAATATTAAGCATCTCGAATTAATTAGATTACTCCTGAAAATTCTATGAAACTATGTGAATAAAATACACTAGAATATGGATCATGATTTTAGGAACCTAACAAAATAAGTTTCATAATTTTTGGTTAGCTACACAATTTGGTATTGAATTTACAAGTTTGGCTTAGAAATTAAATTAGCAAATACTTAGAAAAAGAAAAGGGTCGACCTTAACCCATCTGGCCTGCCAACCCAGCACGGGGCGTGGGCGCGTGCGCGCCGCGGCGGGCCAATACGGCCCAAGGCGGGGGAAAGCCCGCGCGCGTGGCACTTTGCAAAAGAGGAATCGGTTTTTAGGATAATTAGGCAGAGCAACAGAGCACTATTATTGCAGACTCATGTTTTGTATGAAGTCCCTGGAATGTGTTGCCTTCGCAATGGGGGGGGGGTCCTCGGCACGCCCGCGTGTGGCGGCACGGCACAACGGCGACGATAGCGGTTACGTCGGACGCGCTAGACCTACTGCGATGGCACTAACGGATTGACCACCATCTATGATTAAACCCGCAACGATGGGCGGCGGTTGGGCACTCGGCGACGCCCTGTCGCGGTCTGCCGTAGTGGGCGGCGATCCGCATCGGCGGCAAACCTGTTCCGACGAAACTACGTGCTGACGATATGGTAGAGCTTGCAAGTGAGCAACAAGGACTTACCCCGAAGCCAACCGAGCAACCGGTTGTGAAGGGGAGAGTCAGAAAAACCCTGGCCACGTGCACCCACACCACGCGGTGGCGCTCCGGGCATGGCACCAGCACGTCACCACACCGATGATGAGCACCCTATCCAAAACAGTGCAAGCACCGAGTTGAGGGAGTCAAGACGAGCATAGGGCCACGAGCAATTTAACTATCGCCCTTCCTACTAGACTCACCTCCCAATCTACCGGTTCGACGGCATCTATGACCGACGGCGAGAAGAAATCAAAATTCGATCGCGATAGGCGACGACTGGACCTGGTGCAAAATGGGGCGCCTAGCTAGCTCCCTCTACTACACGCTGATGCTAGGAATTGGACTGGAAAACCTCGAGCCGGTGAATAAGAAAGGGGAAAGGATAAAGCGGTGCACTACCACCACCACGGCGCAGGGAGCGGCCTAGGCCGGGGCAACCCGACCAAGACCGACAAGGCATGGCGGCATGTGGCACACTCGCACGAGGGAGGACAAGGATCACGCTTCCAAGTGCTCGCGGGGAGCCTTTAGAGAGTACCTGCTCGGCCATGTGCACGCGGTAGCGTGGCCCCACGATGCAGCAAGGCGCGTCACAACGCCGAGAGTAAGGCGGGGTAGGTGGATTGAGTGGCGGAGAGCGAGCGTTGCAGTGACCGAATGGCAACGGACAAGGGCACCTCCCTGTACACGCGCGCGGACGGCATTACGGTCGACATCAGCTCCCGCAGGGGCAGCGGTGGCCGAAGGGAGCGCCGAGGCCATCGGCCCGCAGCAGGTGCCGCAGATAGGGTAGCCAAGGCACGGCCAGACCAAGTGCAGCTCCCGCCAGCCTGTGGCCATGCGCACGCGCCAACGCGGTGACCGCGCACTCCCGGCCGAACGGTCCGACCGGGAGCTACGCATGAGTTTTAAAGCGAACGAAAAGCTGTCAACGATCAAGTTTGAGGCTCAATCAACTCTCCTATCCCTAGGCCCGTAGTACCAAAATTCCAAAGAAATGATCGACACGTGAAGAGGATAGCCAGAAGGGAAGATAGAAGCATGCCAATCTGGGTTAGTCGCGCTTAACGCTGGTTCATGAACGAGCACCAGATTATAATTCGCAGCGCGTTCTTAGCGAAGTTCGAAGAATTTTTGGGAGAGTATCGCAACACCTAACATGACTATAACCTACACTATGCTCAAGCGCTCACCTTGGGGCAACCAATAGTGCTCCAACATATAAAAATTCCTTAATTATTTTTGTTGGAATTTAAATATCGAAATGGCATCATCGATTATCGTTACAGACTTAGAAAGAATGAGAGTCCCGTTTGAACTAAACAACCATTAACACCTTTGATTGAATTTTTAAAAGGTTGGAACTTTGTCAATTTCAACTAGACAGCATGTCATGACCTAGTCCATACTTCGTACTAACTCGTGGGAACAAAATATTAAAGCACTATTTAAGTATTTTGCACACTATAATTCTTCAAAAATGGCACTTTCTAATTATAAGCTATGTCACATTTTCATTTACAAAAACTGTTTTTCATGCCGAACATCTAAAACAACTTATCCTATTGTTCTTATTAGAATTTCATAAGCATGTTTACACATTAATTGAACTCACTCACAATATCCCGTTTGCTTCTCTTCTCATAAAAATAAGACCTATAATTTAATTATCATTCCTTGTGAGTTTTAAAAAAATTTAACACCCAAACACTTGTTTTGTTAATTTCTATTAGGCTTTAATCTAAGCACTAAGCAAGATCGTAACGCTAGAGGTGTTACACCAGGGCATGTACAGAGAAGAAGGTTCTCCCGACCGATGGATCGTGAGCCTGAGGGAGGAGCCTAGCTAACTTGGCTTCCAAGTTACGCCATCTTGTGGTGCACATCTGGGCGTGCTTGTCGTCATGGTGTTGTGCCCACGTCGCGGAAAGGTGTGGTGTGGTGCCATTGTGCCGGCCATGGCAGCACTGTAGGCACGGCAATGGTTCGCCAGCCGTCCTATGCGACGTGGTCTCCGCTGTGGTCTTCGTCATCGCCTCCTGGTTTCCTGGGGGCATCGTACAAGAGTTGGTAGCCGCCCGTAGGTTGTCGGTCGCCTGGTCGTCTTGTGGAGTTGGTGGCCACGATCCCAAACTCTGGGGTCATGGCTTCCGCCGGTCTGGATGGCCTCCAAGTCAAGGCCTCCGTCGTGGATCCCATCCCGTAGTGGGTAGAATCGTACATGCGTTTTGTCTGGCTGTATCTGGAAGGTGGGCACCGTACCTGGCCGTCACCGCCGTGCGGTGTTGTCTTGTCCGTGCTGCGTGGCGTAGGGATGACGTCTAACCGGACCGAGGTGACCGTTGTCCTCTCGGTCCTTGCGGGGTCAGTGCGGCAGGCTCACTCCTGTCAGAGCAGGCACACTTAACTGGGTCCGACCTCTCCTCGTTCCTCTCAGGGGTCGGGACGGTGGAGAGGTCGTGAGTTTCTTGTACGTCGTGCGGCTAAGTCTGATGAAGGGGTCGTGGCCGACTTTGGCCTTAGCGCTTGGCCTGGTTTTCTTGGATCAGCTGGGCCTCGGTCGTTCGGGCCCTTGCTAGCTGATGCATCGTGGGCCGCTCGGCCTGTTAACTAGTCAATGTCTTGAGACACCCGGGGATCATAACCCCGACAGTTCTAAAATAATTCACTCAAAATCTACTGGTCAGCACCATCCTCTTGTTCTAATTTGAAAATACGAGTTTTCCTATGCTTCCCATTTGCCACTAACTGAAAATATTTCGTATTCGCATCGCCCTCTAATAAGTTCTTTACCTTTGTCCTTTCGTACCATTTCAGATCCTCCTCTCTCGAGTTCCGTAAGTCCCGAACTCAACACAATTGATTGGCTATCATTAGGGACGATGATTAGTCTACCAAATTAAAGTCAGGTGTTTTTTTATCATTGAAGAATTTTTAGAATTTATCTTTTTGGAACTTGACTTGTGAGAATCAGCCTATACTCAGTAACAGTAACAGTAACACTCTCGTCTCTAGTTGTCGGCTGCAAATCGCATCACATTATTCACAACATCCTGAATAAATGTTTGCACACATGCGATCGATAGCCTATCTAGTGGCAGCAATATTGTCATCCGAGGTAGTACATCTGTGAATATAACGGCATACTACGAGCTGAGGGCACATCTCTCAATGGCCCATCCTGATTAATATTGACATGACCAAACGTCCAAACCTCATCGCACCTTGCACTTGCACGACGAGACATTCACAGAATTTCCACTCGCTTTCATGCATTTACCACCTTGTAGAAGGGCTTGAATGCACATACATACACCCAACTCAATCACTGCAATTTCTGGCTGTTTTTAACGTGAGCCAGAAAAGAGGTGTCGGGCATGGGGAAACCTAGATAAAGGTAGAAAAAGGGGGACATCTGGTAGGGTCTCCCTCTCCCATGGGGCCAATGGTAGGAACCAAAAGAAGCAGCTAGCAAGTAGCTAGCCAGGGACGGACAAGCGATGATTTGTTAGTACCAAACGAACACCATCATCGCCGAAAGGACGCGATAGATTATTCCATCTCGTGCATGCTTAAACTAGATTACCTGCTGCAACTTAGTTCCCGGACCGACAAGCTAGGCATAATCCTCTTTTGCAAGAGATCTTTTCCATGGAGGAGGGCCCCTCCACCTCCTCCTCGACGTTGCATGCCTCATCAATTCAAGGGACTAGCTCGATCCTGCGAGCAACTTTTGCTGCGATCAGAATTCAGAAAGAATGAGAGAGGTAGGACCAGCGCAAAATTGAAGCTCTCTGCAGCCTTCTTTTGTCTGGCCAAACGCAATTGATTTGGCATGCATGGACCCTCGCTCTCAGTTCATCAGTAGTACGTTGTACGCAGGGCATGCATGATCTAAAGCTTTGCATGCATACGAATCAAATCCTCTTGTGGTTAGGATCGGCATGCAGAAGTGGGCCTCCATTTGCATTGGTACGTACTGATAGCTTTATTATGGCTACAGGAGCACGACGATCTGCTACAGTAACTCACTTGCCAAACATGCTAAGTATGCACACCTGTAAAGGGCAAGTATGGTTTAATGTCATGGATCATGGACTTTTCAACATATGCGAGTACCTGCGGCTTGTGCATAAGATGTAAAATCAATGGGTAAGTTATGCAACTCATAACCAGCTGATCTTCCAATGAGGAACTGTGGCACAGGTACCACTTCTTATGGAAAAACAGGAGTATTCATTATTTCTGAATGAAGCGCACTGAATGGCACAAGGTACAGCGTCTTGTGTGGACCTAAACTACTTTAATTTGCTCTAACTCTCATCTTTAGATGGAGTACATGACATTTCTCTCTGATTTTCCTTAATCTTTTGTATGTTCGTTATTTCATTATTTGCACCTCAGTGCCTTTTTGCAAGATATGATGGTGTGTTATTCTCTCTGTTTTGCAGTGCAGCTATAACTAATGTTTGTATATTGAGGACACCAAGCAGTTACTCCCTCCGTACTAAAAAAATGAAGTCGTTTTGAACAATGCTCGGGTCAAACATTGGGAATATAAATCATGAATAACTTTTAAGTTGTTGAGTTTGAAAATATGAAAACCATATGTATAGATTTTTCTTGAAAAATACTTTTACAAAAATTTACATATATCACTTTTTGATAAATATCTTTATAAAAATAAGTAGTCAAAGTTATGCTTTGGAGACCGTGTCGCTGTCCAAAACGACTTCATTTTTTAGTATGGAGGGAGTATTGTTTATGTTTCCACTTATTTTCTTAGGGCCCTTCTGAATATAGGAATTTTACTCTGCTAAAAAATATAGGAATTTTACGGGAATTTCGTAGAAACTAGTTCGTTTTCATAGGAAAACACACAGAAAACATGAAAACTTCACACATTCTAAAGAGAGCCTCGTGGGTATATGTGTGGTCATTTGACATTTTCTTAACTGGTATTTCCTTTGTTATTATGCATGGTATACTATGGTCAAACATAACAAAGTATGTTTTAGTTCTAAACCTAAAATTGTTTTTTTTTTGGATAACGGTGGTATGTATATTTACCTAACTGTTGTATGTGGGTTGCTAGATTAGTCGTGTAAATGGTGCGATAATAAATATAGAACCAGAGGTTGGCTCTATTATTAGTCATGCTCTAAGAAACGCCAAGATAATATTTGCATTGGAGGTGTTGTCTCAAGATGTCATTTAATGATGTTTCTGTGATGTATTAGGAACCGTAGTCTTTGATAACAACAACATGATACTGCATTATTTCAGTCTCTACATGAGTTATACGCCCAACCAATCTTCAAGGTTTGTCCAGCTTCATGAGTATTTCATGAAAGCATTTCACTGCAAATCCAAAGGTGGAGCCAGAGGCAATGCCAAAAGAAGTTGCATATAACAAGAAAAAGAAGCAGACAAATGCTCTTTCCTCTCTCCGGCAATTGCGTGCTCTGATCTCCCTCCTAAAATCCAAGCAAGCTGCATGGAATCAGAATTGCTGGGAGGTCTTGAAAAGCCACCCTGGTTGGCTTTTATCACGCCCACAGGGGCCCTTTGGCTCATCATTCCCGGAACATATGTCAGGGCAGCGGCCAGCGGCAGGCCATCAAGACCCACACAGCACACAGCACACAGCACAGACCTTCTCTGTCTGCAGGAGCTGCCTTGCCCTCGCCTGTGTTCGTTTGACCGATGCCCGGCCGGCTAGAAAAACAAACAGGAGCTCGTTTCTTGCCATGGGCATATGCATGCAAGTTTTCTTTTTTTTTCCCCAGCCTTTTGGCGCAGCGCAGCGAATCCTACACTATATGATCGTTTGATCATATCAGTCATACTTATCAGCTATGATATAGTATTTTTCTCAAATAACAAAACAGTATCAAGCCACACAAACGGCCGGGCGTCGACGCATCGGTATCAGCTCAAGTGTGCGGCGTCGTTTTCCAGCCCTTTTCTGAGCTCGGTCCTATGCGAGCTAAGCGCTTGTTTTGGCGTAGCACTTGGCTAGCTAAGATGGGGGTGGTACTAGGGATTTTACTATGAGTTGGTTCGTTCGCATTTGCAACACTGCAGTGCGGCTCAGAGACGATACTGTTTGCGAAGTGTCTGCCGCTTGCGTGCAGGTGCAGCAGCTGTCCTGCGCTTTGAACAAATGTGTTTGGCACAAGCAGCGGCAGCAGCCTTGTGCCGTTGTGCCTTGGTTCGACCACCTAGGAGCTGCTCCTAGGTCTAGACATCTACAGTCATCTACTACCCCTCTCTCAGTCTCTCGTTCCAGATGCATTCTCGCTTAGAGTGTATAAAATATTAATAAATATATAAAGAGAAATATTAATATTTTTTACATCAAGTAAGTACATTGTGAAAATATATCTAATGTTAAATCGCATAACACTTATTCGATGACATAACTATTTATACCTTTTTATATATAATTGGCCAAATTTAAGATATTTTAATTTGATAGTATGCTAAAATTGTGCTCTTTTGTGACGGAGGGAGTACTCTCTTGCCCTAAAATAACTACTCGCTGCATCCCAAAATATTTCACCTTTTAGGTTTAAACACAGGAACTAAAGAGAAGTGAAAACGAGAGATAGATATGTATTGAAAAAAGAAAAAAGATATATTAGAAGAAAAAAGGTATATTAAAAGTGAGAATGTCACACATTTTGAGTCAAAATTTAAATCCTATATTAGAAGAAAAAAAGATATATTAAAAGTATTTTGGAATGGAAGGAGTACACGTCTCATTTGAGTAGAGAAGTTGTCCATGAATTAATACTGATACATAAGCATCAAACAAGACTAAAGGGGCGTGTATGTATCGATTTTTTATTATTTTAAACACATTTTGTAAACTAATTTTAAATCTAATACTATTTTATTTATTTTTTCCCAAAACTAACACTTTTGCTCACGCCTATTTCCCTGGCGCGGCGAAACGCCTGTGTCGCGCCATGCATGGTGGCGCGGCGAGAGGGATGACGTGGCGACGACCGGAGCGCTGACCGGTGACGTGGCAGGGTCTGCCGCGCCACCGATCTTGGCACGACAGAGACGCGTCCTGATCGGTGGCACGGCAGAGTCGACTAAAGGCACGCAGCCTAGCCCCGCCGCGCCACGCCCTGCCCACCGCACGCACGCCCGCGCCTGCCCGCCGCGCCTGCCCGCCGCGCGCGCCTACCGCCGGCAGCGCCTGCCCACCGCGCCCGCACGTCGGCGTGCCACCCCCTCTGATCGCACGTCGCGCCCTCCGGCCACGCACGACGGCTGCCCGCCGCGCTCGCCACCGCCCTCACTGTCGCGCTGCCGCCCTCACTACAATTCAACCCTCGCTGAGGTAAAATTTGGTGCAAACCCACATACCTTCTTGGTTGGTTGAGTTTTTATGATTTAAATTGTTATATGCTTGTTTTGTTACATGGAAACATTAATCCAAATGATCATTTTACTCAAGCAAATATTGAAAGCACTAGAACCTCCAAAATCATGCACAACATTGTCGATATCGTACTGCTATCAGCATACACAAATCGTAAAACTTAGTGACCAAGGAGGTAAAATTGTGATTGTCCAAGCTATCTCATATTTCTTACAGTAATCTTAACAACATTCTAGTCTTGTGCGAAAAAAGTAGACAGCTTGTATTTTTAGACATATTAGTATAGAGTATAGGACTAAGTATGACACACATGATAGTTCTCAACCAATTCATCTTATACTGGGCTACTCTTTCCTAGGTTAAAATTATAATGAGCTGCTCTAGTAGATTTAGACAAGCTATTGTAATAATTTAATAAG
Source organism: Miscanthus floridulus (assembly GCF_019320115.1). Taxonomy (NCBI): domain Eukaryota; kingdom Viridiplantae; phylum Streptophyta; class Magnoliopsida; order Poales; family Poaceae; genus Miscanthus; species Miscanthus floridulus. The sequence continues at coordinate 178,481,118 of NC_089580.1, read as the reverse complement.
AAACACTGGTGGACAGTTGGTCCATACATAGAAGTTGCTTATTTTTCTAGTGAAGTTGTTTAATATATATGTTAATGTTACTTTGAATATATACATGTGCTTTCATATTGTGTTCGTATTGCAGAACAAGTAGTTCAAATTTTGCAATACTACATAATGTTATTTTGAATATTGTTAATTTGAATACTCTAACCCTTTATTTATCAATTTGTAACATGATGGCCTCTTCCACGCAGCATCAGTTGTACCCCTTCTTGAGGTGGAGTACGACGACCCACACCGAGCACACTTCTTGACTGACACCGACGCAGAGGTGCCCTTGCATCCTTTGAGGCCCCGCAGGCACACCAGGGTGCACCAGCAGGACGAGCGTTACGCGTCGTACATACGACGTGCTGGCTTTCTCGAGCTTGTCCGTGTTGTCAACTATGGTCTTTCGCCCCTTGACCCAGCACTACTTACTGCAGATATAGACAGGTGCAAGTGCCTTCATTGTATGTAAACATTCTTATAACAAATTTAAGGTAACTAACAGTCGTTCTATTCTTATAATAGGTGGAGGTCTGAGACCCACACATTCTACCTACCTTGCGGCGAGATGACCTTGACCATGCAGGATGTGAAGGCTATCTTTGGTCTTTAGTTGGGGGACTTCCAGTGACAGATATAGTTGACAACGATCACTGGAGGGAGCTGGTGGCTTAGTTCACTGGCTTTCTTCCACCGGACGATTAGGTTTCCAAGAAAAATAAGTGAGCAATACAAGCCTATTTAATACATGCATTGCTTTTCTGTAGCCATCGGGTCTCATTTTCTTTAGTGAATTTCAGGAAAAGATTCGGTGTTTCGTCGTCATGGATCACAGAGCGCTTTGATTACTTGGACCCACAGGTTGATGAGGCTCAGATCGACATGTTCGCTAGAGTGTGGCTCTGGCACTTTCTTGGTGCTTTCCTATTTCTAGATGCCTCGGGCAACACCATCAATTGGATCTTTCTTGACATACTACGCCAGTCATGGGATAACATAGCAGCGTATAGCTAGGGCAGCGCAGTCCTAGCTAGACGTATCGATAGCTATGTGTTGCCTACCGTCGCACCTCAGGGTATGCAAACCTTGGGGATTGCTCCTACCTACTCCAGGTTTAGTGTTGGGAACGATGGCCCGTTGAAAGGCCCCTTGTTACTGGTTTCCTTGTAAGTACTTTGGTTCACTATATTCTTCTAGACAGTTACATATGATGAAATTATTAATGGCTAATTTATTATCGTGTTCAATGTAGCATTGGAACAGGCAGGATACACTGCCTACAGCTCTGTATATCTGTACACAAGCAGAGTTAGTTAGAGGGAATGCGAGGTGCAAATACAGGGAGTACACGGACTGTCTCGACGTCCTGACATAGCATCAGGTTACGCTCTCTTTACTATCATATATGTGTCTTATTTTATATACACTATATCACAATATAACTCAATTATGAAATATTCAGGTGCATTGGTGTCCTTGGGATGCTCTGGAGCTCCAGGACTATCTGAGTCCTATCACTAGGGATGAGTCACACGAGTATTGTTGCAACATCCCTTTTATTTTCTTTCATGTGGTCGAGATTCACTTGCCCATCAGGGTTTGCAGGCAGTTTAGAAGAATAACAGGCTATCCACCATCGATTTATTCCACCAACCAAGAATTGCACGGGTGCGTTATCGATTAATAACAAAACTACAATTGAGAGGTGTGTATGGTACAACTAACAATCGTTTTGTTGTAGGTATGACCGCAGGAAGAGGTACAAGACCAAGAATTGGCGCGTGACTTACAACGCGTACATCCAGTTGTGGTAGACCAAGGACCGGCAGCCGGTCGATGCGGGTCCCCCACATGACCAGCACACCTTCGACGAGTACCTGCGGTGGCTTCATAGGTCTACGAGGACATATATCAAGCCCCCGTACACTGAGGAGGCGATTGACGAGGACAACGAGGAAGATGTGATCGAAGATGTGTATGTCGTTGCCACTAGGGACGACACACAACTACAGAGAGCCCCGCTTCAAAGATACATGGTAAGATACTCGAATGGTATAATTTGTTATCCATTTGGTATTACGTATGTGTACTAAAACTATCCAACCGCGTTTCTGTACCTAGGCGACACAATTGTCAAGGCTGTCCAATGAAGCAGCGTTTTGGCTTCACGAGTCTAAAGGGCAGGGGCCAGGCGTTCTCGAGGCTTTTGTGGAGATAAACATAAACTTATTCATTTCAAAAATGTTTCTTTAGTGTATATGCGTTTAGAAAATGCACTAACTTTAACGTCTATTCATGCAGAAGGTGAAGCGGAGCTGCAGGAAGCTAGCTCAGAAGTTGAGCTGCATGGACACTCCTTGGGTGGAACCTGATTACCTGGCGCGGTCGGGTGCCACATCTTCTAGATCTTTGAGGACACTAGCCGGCTCTTCTCAGCCAGTGATAGGTGCTGCTTCCGCTGTATGTACACCACCACATTATAGCGCTAGGAAGGACCCTGCAAACGAGGACGACGATGACCCTCCGGGCTTCCGCATACAGCACCACCAGTGGGACCCTTAGCAGCAGAACGAGATCGGCATGTCTTAGCTAGGTGGTGCCCCGTTTTGTACCCAAGGAGCCTCACAGGTAGTAACAAAGGTAGTTTCTTTAAATACGTAGGCTCCATGAACTAACGATCGTAAAGATTATAAGTAATCGTGTATATCATATATTTGCAGGGTACGAGTCGTAACCACCGGCAACGCGACCACACCGACATTGGCTACACTTCCAATGTGTTGCCTATAAATCCAAAGAGACAGAGACGTCCGAGGGATCCTTACACTCCTAGGACTTAGTTGGTTATGTCGAACGAATATTGTCGTCCGAAACTTGCAGACTCATGAACCAATGAAAATGTTATGTGTCAACTTGCGCACGGACTCTATTTATTTACTTCATATTCATTTCAATGCGTGGCGGCAACACTTGTAATTGTTTACAGCACCGACAACGGCTCTCGTTCAATTGCAATTGAGGTTGCTCGGCTTCTGTCTGCGTCCAAGTCCTGCTGCGCTATGGGCCTTGGCGCGTCACTATCGCGCCGTGGGCTATGGCGCGGTAGACCCGGTCATGTCACCGGCCAGCGCCCCAGTTGTTGCCATGTCATCTCTCTCGTCGTGCCACCATGCATGTGCACGGCACAGACGTTTCGCCGCGGCAGGAAAATAGACACGGATAAAATGTTAGTTTTGAAAAAAAAACAGTGTTAGATTTTAAATTAATTTATAAAAAGTGTTAAAAATAAAAAAATTGATATAAACACACCCCTTTAGTCTTGTTTGATGCTCATGTATCAGTATTAATTCATGGGCAACTTCTCTACTCAAACGAGACGTGTCCTCCTTCCATTCTAAAATACTTTTAATATATCTTTTAAAGCAGCTTGGAGCCATGATTAGTTTGTTTGTTTGGTCGTATTTGGCTTATAAGTCATGATTTATCAATCAATAAATAATATTTTTCTCTTACATCCAACCAGCTAACGATACTTATAAGCCAAACAAGCCGAGACGAGTGGGGCTATTGTTTACCTGGACTCTTCGCCAGCCTGGTGCGCACGGTGATTAAAGCAGCCTGGAGACTGCATCCCAGGAACGGCCTGGTTCGCTGCGTTCGCACGTGCCTGATGCGGTTACCTTCGGTGTCTTTTCTCCCTCACCCCTCCGGCTCTACCAGCGACTGTTCTTCTCCATGAGCGTGACGACCACCATGGCGGAGATGGAGAGGACGAGGCCCGTCCCAACGCGCTGCAGCGAGGATAGCCCATGCGGAGCCCCCCGAGCGGAGGCGTCCATGGCAGCGACGGCCGCTGCCTGCTCCACGTGCCACCCGTCGCGCCTGCAGATCTCGCCGTCGCGTGCTACTTGGCGGCGCTCCTCTCCATCCCCATCTGCGACACCGGGCTTGACGCGGGGCGGGCCTCGTCGAGATCGACGGCCACGTCGGACGCGTCCGCTCGATTGGGCCTGCGCTGGGTTCGTTGCCCGCCATTGCTATGCTGTAGTTGGGGGCGCACGGTGGCGGGTGGGAGGTGGCGGTGCTGCTGGTGTAGGGGAAGAGCTGCAGGAGTGAGCGTGCTCTTCAGACGAGGACCGGCGTCCTCCGCTGGGGAACCGGGGAAGGCGGGGGAGTGGGGAATGAGAGTGCTCTTCCATGGACGCCAACCAGGTGCTCGATGGAATGTCTCAGAAATTAACTCTTCCATATACTTGTCCTTGTCCAAGGTCACCACATCCAGCAGTCCAGGCAAACAAACAAGAACCGGCGCGAGACGGGGTTTGCTGGAAAATTAGCCAAACAAGCACCTGTTGCACCCGCTAGGCCTGGCCTCCACTATCTTGGTTCTCCTGGTCCGACCAGGCTGAGAAGGTCGCCCAAGAAGACTGGGGGGATGCATGACAGACGGAAAGAGAGGAGAATAGGAGAGAGGACAAAAGCTGGCACGGCCACCCCCCCCACGTCCCATCCAACAGCAGCTTCACAATTCAATTCTTGCATCTCCATATGGGCTAGTTTGTGTGAGTGAGTTTTGGATGGCATGGGGCTAAGGGACTCAGGCGTGTTTGGTTGTTTACGTCACATCAAATATTTAGATACTAATAAAGAACATTAAATATAAATTAATTATAAAACTAATTATATAAATGGAGAACTCAGGGGTATTTAGTTGTTTAGTAACTTTTTAGATTCACGTCACATCAAATGTTTAGATACTAATAAAGAATATTAAATATAGGTTAATTATAAAACTAATTACATAGATGTAGGCTAATTTACGAGATGATTTTTTAAGCCTAATTAATCTGGCATTAGCACATATTTACTGTAGCACCATGTTGTCAAATCATGGACTAATTAGGCTTAAAAGATTCATCTCGCAAATTAGTTGCAAGTTGTGCAATTAGTTTCGTAATTAGTCTATATTTAATACTCCATGCATGTGTCTAAACATTCGATGTGACAGGAATTTTAGAAGGGACCGCAGCAACCAAACAGGACCTCATTAATGCGACGAGTAAATTTTGGTCATCTAAAATTCAAAAAGGTGGATTTATAGTTTATTTATTTATTTTTGTAGTCACTAGCAAACATGCTCATTGCATGGAATGTAGTATAGTTTTATTGCAAAGATATTTGGATGGCCTACAGCTCAATGCAACGATTGTGTCTTCTATTTTAATACATTTTATAATTAGACTTCATGCTAAACACACGGTGTACTACGAAATATAATCTCATGTTGGATTTGGATTGCGCTGGTTTAGATTGAAAACAAGATCTGATATTAGATTTGGATTAAAAAACATGTACACGGAGTGAGTGTGAAGAGAAAGAATAAGATACACAGTGGGATAGGTTGAGGTGTCTTCTAATCCTTGCAAATATGTTCATGGGTTAAAACTAAAGGAGCGTACAACTTGTGTTATCTATTTGAAATACATCTTGAAATCAAACTATATAATGCTATTGGACGCATGTTATTTTTAACTCCTACAAGTATGGATCACGAGTTCAAATCACAGACTGGACAATATATGAACGAATTATGACTCTTATCTCTTATCCATCACGTACTAGTACCCTTGTAATAGAACCGGACATAGGGGCGAAGAGATACTCAGGGGGAGCGAATTATGCAAATTTGAAGGAGAGATATTTCGCTATTTAATATTCTATTTATTCCAAATTGTAAGCTATTTCTTTTAGATACATAGCTTTGTTATAACTACATGTGTTCCAAAAAGAATGCAACTCTACAACAGTGTTGTGTCAAAGTATGTAAAGTTTGTCTAAACTTGCATAAAAATTTACTAATATTCATGGTACTAAAAACATACTATTAGATTCATCTTGAAATATATTTTTATAATATACTTATTTATCGTCATAAGCATTAACATTTCTATCTATATATTTGGTCAAACTTTAGACACTTTAACCGAGAATATAAAGAATTGCATTATTTTTGAACAGAGGTAGTTTAATGTCTTAGATACATAGTAATAAAATCTATGAATATAGAAAACCAGAATCACTTAAATTTGGAATGAAATGAGTACCAGATATACATTTAGGCCAGTCTCAAACTCTCAATGCAAGTTTTATGAGAGTTTCACATATAAGTTTAGGTCAGTCTCAATGTATGTTTTATGAGAGTTTCATTGACATTAAATAAACTGATATGGCATAGTTTAATTGAAAGAGAGATGATAAAAGTTTCATGGGATAAAATGAGTTTAATGGCATGAAGCTTTTTTTTTAAAGAAATGGCATGAAACTTGTTTGCACTGTTTTAAAATCTGTGTCTTGGAAACGATGACATGAAATCTCCACCGAGACTGGCTTAGATATTAAAAAAAACAATAATATATTGTTTGGATGCATGTATATCCACTTAGCCCTTGTTTAGTTCGCGAAATTTAGAATTTGCGGCTACTGTAGCATCTTCGTTTTTATTTGGTAAATAGTGTCCAAACATTGACTAATTAGGCTTAAAACGTTCGTCTCGCAATTTCCCACCAAACTGTGCAATTAGTTTTTCTTTTCGTCTACATTTAATGCTTCATGCATGAGCCGCAAACATTCGATGTGACAGGTACTGTAGCAACTTTTTGAACTTTGGGGTCTAACTAAACAAGGCGTTAGATCCAAATGGATTAGAATAGAACTTAGTTTAATTTTAGTCCGATTCATTTTAACACATATAGATTAAGGTACGTACGCATCAAACAAGGCCAGGAGGTACGTACAGATTATCCACCAATTTGCTACGCCCCTCTCATAACTCTTACATGGTTTCACTGCCTGGGGCCTTCTCGGTTCACCTGGTAGCTATCACATTTGTGGCAGCAGCATTGGACAGACTAGTTGTGCTAGCGCTAGCGCACACAAAGGAGAGCGAGCTCGAGAGCAACAAGCTAAGGGCTTGCGTGTGCATGGTTGGTGGGGGAAATGGCTAGTGGCAGCAACTGGCTAGGCTTCTCCCTCACCCCGCAAACGGCCATGGAGGTGCCCTCCGCTTCTGAACCCGCTCGTGCCCATCACGCTCCACCTCCTTCCAGTACTATGATCTCCTCTTACAGTACTACCAACGCCACCACTTCCAACTTCCTCTTCTCACCGATGGCCGCTCCCTATCCTGGTTACTACTGTGTGGGCGGCGCGTATGGCGATGGCACCAGTACTGCCGGCGTCTACTACTCCCATTTGCCTGCCATGCCCATCAAGTCCGACGGCACCCTCTGCAACATGGAAGGTCTCTGCTGTGCCCTTCTCTCTCACACACACAATCGTAGTCTTTCCACCTCTAACGTTATGGTCTTCTTGTCTTGGCATGAAGTAGGCATGATGCCGTCGTCCCCACCGAAGCTAGAGGACTTCTTGGGTGGTGGCAATGTCGGTGGGCAAGAGGCGGCCACCTACTACAGCCACCAGCAGGGCCAGGAAGAGGGGGCGAGCAGGGATTACCGCCAGTACCAGCACCACCAGCTCGTCCCCTACAACTTTCAGCCTCTGACGGAAGCAGAGATGCTCCAAGAAGACGCGGCGCCAACGGAGGAGGCGATAGCGGCGGCCAAGAACTTCCTCCTAACGAGCTACGGCGCTTGCTACAGCAACGGGGAGATGCACCCTCTGAGCCTGTCGATGACGAGCCCCGGGTCCCAGTCGAGCAGCTGCGTCAGTGCGGCTCCGCAGCAGCAGCAGCAGCAACAGATGCCCGCTGTAGCCACTGCTGCCGCTGCCCTGGGCCGCAGTAATGGCGATGGTGAGCAGTGCGTCGGGAGGAAGAGAGGCACCGGCAAGGGAGGCCACAAGCAGCAGCCGGTGCACCGCAAGTCCATCGACACGTTTGGGCAGAGAACCTCCCGTTATAGGGGAGTCACCAGGTAATCTGCTTACGCAGATTTTCGCTTTTCCTTGTGTCGTATCTCTTGTTGCGTCGTTTGTTTCATCATCAGTAGTATGTTTGTATGCTTTGCAACTCTTCAGTACACTCTGACGTTGTCTCCTTCTCTTCGGCACTGATCATCTGGTATGTATTTGCACACTTCTGAGCTTGTGAAAGCCAATTTACTCCTGGTTCCTAATTTGGAGGTTTCGACTTATGTTCTACTAGTACCCTTGTTAGTTTCCAGCATTGATGTGGCTGCGATGTAGAGAAAGTAAATGCTCTGCTGTTCTTGTTGTTCAGTTGGCCAGCAACTCATGCTTGACTCCAAATCTTTTTAATGCCTGATCTTAGTAGTAGAATACTTCAGTTCGATTAAAGCTGGGTGCTCTGATCCTTTATGGCCCCCCTGCAGTTCCACCTATTAATGTGGCAGCTATTCTCTTGTTATGGGCCAAACAGTTTTCTTTGTTTGAACCGCACTGTTTTGTATTGAATGATGAAGGGTTTTGTTTGTGTTTGATTCACTGGAGCAGGCACAGGTGGACTGGGAGATATGAAGCCCACCTCTGGGACAACAGCTGCAGAAAGGATGGGCAGACTAGGAAAGGCAGACAAGGTTGATAGCTAAGAACCCAAAAGAACCCAAAATAAACGATGTAGCAAATCTTATCCATCACCTTATGACTCCTTTCTGACATTTTGATTCCTTTTTTTTTATTTTTGAAATGGTGATTCTGGGGTTTGCCATGACTGAATGTGATTGGCCGTGCATCGCAGTATATCTAGGTAAGAAGAATCGTTTCTTATCCAATCGTGCTTTCTATTGTTCAGTAAGCTGTTTCGAGCTGCGTCTAGTAGATCCGTAAACAGGAAATGTTATTTCTTTTATCTGATTATTAGGTGGCTACGACACTGAAGACAAGGCCGCGAGGGCTTATGATCTGGCTGCTCTGAAATATTGGGGTCCAGCTACTAGCATCAATTTCCCCGTAAGTGTGTGTCATGGAGATGAGTTTCATTGAAGAAAATTGAAGCTTGTATGTTCATTTATGTAATAGGCCTAGCGCACTTTGTTTGGCAGGTAGAAAACTATCGAGATGAACTTGAGGAGACGAAAGGCATGACAAGACAAGAATATGTTGCGCATTTGAGAAGGTTAGTGCTTTGAGTGCATTGTAACTACATTGTTTCATTGATGTCTTCCTGCATTTCCTAAGTTGCTATTGATCACAGGAGAAGCAGTGGATTTTCTCGAGGCGCTTCCATCTACCGAGGAGTGACAAGGTTCGTTTGGGAAGATTACGCCACCACATTTTGCTTCCTTAGTGCGGACCACAACCAAAGTACAAGAAGAAATCATCTCAATGTACATGCTAACTGCATTACAGGCATCACCAGCAAGGAAGATGGCAGTCTCGGATTGGACGGGTTGCTGGAAACAAGGATCTATACCTCGGCACTTTCAGTAAGAAAGATCTGTCTATTTGACTGCAGATTTGTAGGGCCAAAATTCTTCTATCTATAAAGTAATGTGTTAAGTAAACTCATAAAAGAAACTTTTAGCACTAATCCTTTGGTGGTGTCTGTTGTACTATGTTAATTGTCTCGTCAAAGTACATTTGCTGTAGAAGAAGGTAGGCATGGAACATAAGCTTTTACTGCTTGTGTCAAGTTTTGTGCATGGCTTCTGCGTTCACTGTAATCCGTGGGGTGCACATTGGATGATCATTCTTTGCTTTTTCAGATAGTTATGCTTTTCCTAAGGCTGTGACCCCTGACCAAAGCAACCTGTTGACTGTTTTGAATACTCCACTGAACACTTGAACTAAAATATGGTATTAGCACGACACGAAAGTAATCTGATCGAAAACTGTACTTCACATTAGGATCTTATCTTGGTTTCACAATGTACTGACTAGATTAGTTGATCGAAAATTGTACTTTGCATTAGGATCTTATCTTGGTTTCCCAATGTACTAACTAGATTAGTTGGTAGTAGATGATATTTTTTTCATAGGTCACACCTACAGCTGAGTTTGTTCTTACATCGCTTACTGAATATGCTGCAGCCACTCAAGAAGAAGCAGCTGAGGCGTACGACATAGCTGCCATCAAGTTCCGTGGCTTGAACGCGGTGACAAACTTTAACATAACAAGATACGACGTCGACAAGATCATGGAGAGCAGCACGCTGCTGCCCGCGGAGGAAGCACGCAAGGTCAAGGCGATCGAGGCAGCGAACAATGCTCCTATGATGCACAACGGTGGCAGGGAGCTCAACCCAGCTGAGGAGACAGGCGCTGGCTGGAGGATGGTGCTCCATGGTTCTCTCCAGGAAGCTGTGCATTGCCCAGAAGCAGTTGATCTCCAGAGGGGCATCATGAGCGAGTCTCATCCCTCCCTGCATGGCGTCGTTGGACTTGACATCGAGTGTGCAGTGCATGATCATCACCTCGACGTTCCTGGCAAGACGACTGGGAGCATCAACTTCTCCAACTCGTCCTCGCAGGTGACAAGCCTGGGAAACTCCAGGGAGGGGAGCCCCGAGAGGCTGGGCCTGGCCATGCTGTACGGTAAGCAGCCGAGCGCCGTGGCCACCATGAGCCCCTGGACGCCGATGACGGCACAAACAGTGGCCCAGGTGCTGAAGCAGCCGAACGCCGTCTCTCATCTGCCTGTCTTTGCCGCTTGGGCGGATGCCTAGTTGACGAGTTGGACCATAGTAGCTGCTCAATCTTGCTCGCCATTGCTGTTTTTTGTAGACTGAAGCAAGGATTAGCAGCACCAAGTTAGGTAAAACTAGCTGGAAGAACAAGGTTCGTTAGTTACCACGATAGCTGGTCTAGTGGAATGCAGTAGAAGATAGGCCTTAATTAGTTTACAGCTTATGCACAATCTTAGTAGTAGTGGACTAGTGGCGGTGGTAGCGTTCTTTTGAGCCATTTTTGGGTGACAAAATTGGTTAGAATGTACTAGTATGGCTTCCTTTGAACGTTACATGAAACAAGGCTGCTGCTGTTGCGAGAAAAAGGAAAAGGTTCACGAAATGAGATGGCTCGTCTTTGTTTGTACGATCATTCAGGTTTTTCTTCTGTGGTCAGTGGGGTCGTTGTCTTGGCTATGCACACAGATGAAGATCTTTTGACCGCTGCTGCTTCAGAGTCAGGTCCAATTGCCTCACGTTCTTTTTTGCTTTCTCTGCATGGCATGGCATCTGTCTTCTTCATGATGGCAATGGGTATCATAAACATTTCCCTTCCCATACGAGGGGAGCTTTGCCGCAAGGCTACCTACAATCCGACTCCAATCATTCCAAAAGAGGCCGATAGATAGAGATTCCTGGTTTGGGCTGATTGGTGCTGGTTTATTGTGAGAGTGGTTGGTTTCTGGGCTGGTTTGGACTGACTGATGCTAGTTTATTGTGAGAGGAAAACACCGTTGGATGGGTTTGGGCTGGCTGAAACCCAAGCGAACAGTCGCCAATTCTTCCAGGCCCCAACCAACTTGCGGCTTCATGATGGCGCGTCCTGTGATGAACATCTTGGCTCCTGAATCCTGATGAACGGATGCCGCTGTAGATGCGGTCAGTCAATCAGTCATTGTCACGCTTACAAGGGCACCTAGCTACCTAAGGCCTTCTGCAGTGTGGTCAGAGAGTGATGCCCAAAAGAGGAGAGAGAGTGTTTGGGCATCACTCCCAACACTGCAACAAGTGGTGCTTGTTTTGATTGGGGCCAGAAAAGTTGGAAGCGGTGAATCTTCATTCACCCGGTGCCAAAACATAAACAATAATTGTTCACTGTAGCGCTGTCAGAACAGTTACAAAGCCGTTGGCACACAGACCTTCACAAGGCCGTTGGCCACACACGCACACAGACCTTCGAAGTTCAAAACACATAGACGCTGGGCACACAGGCCTTCAATATTCAACGTTCACATGGACTGGCACACAGGCCTTGAAGTAAACATGACCGTTGTCAAATATCTATAAATACAAGTAACTACCTGTACATGAACACATAGATCTCTCTCTATTCCCTCCCTCTGTAGCCATGGAGAACACAGCTTCATCTCTGACAAATATTTTGAACTCTGCAATACAAAGTGGTGAGCCACAAAATCCAAGTGGTGAGCCACAAAATCTAGCTAGGCAGCAACATCATTTTCCTTCACCCCAATACCCCATGAACTATCCACCACAATTTCCTACCCCTTTCCACCCCCAGTATTCACACATGTTCGGTCCCTTTGGATCCCAAACAAACTACCCACAATTCCCATTCCCATCACAAGGAAGCTACCAAGGTACCTCTTACCAAGGGATGGAACAATACCCACAAGGGGTTGGTCATGCATCACAAGTTGGATCCATGGGTTTCTTCCAAGGTTTCCGAGGGGCTAATTCACGGGTTGATGAGAGCAGCCCCATTGGTTCATCTTCTCCAGTGTCCCAAGAGCAACAACAGACTGGTGTTCCTCCTGCAAACACACCAGTTTGGAGTGACAATGAAAGCAGCCCTGAAGAAAGTGAAAAGAAGGAAGGTCGTTTGTTCTGGAGTCCGGAGGACAACCTTCGGTTAGTTAGTGCTTGGCTGAAACATTCCACTGATCCAATTGTTGGAATTGATAGAAGAGGAGATAGGTACTGGAAGGATGTTGCAGCAGAGTACAATTTGACTGCACCCAAAGATCGAAGAAAAACAGGTGCTCAATTGAAAAATCATTGGACCAAGACTATCCCTTTCATTACCATTTTCAATTCATGCTATGAAAAGGAGAAGAGAGACCATGCTAGTGGTGAATCCGATGATCAAGTTATGGAAAGGGCTCGTGCTGCGTATAAAGTAGCTGCCAAGAAAAAGAGGCCTTTTGCACTTGAATATTGGTGGAAAGCAGTGAAGGATCAACCAAAGTGGAGTAAAGCTTACCCAATTGAAGAAATGATGAACAAGAGAAGCAAGGTAAATGCATCAGGTGCTTATACTTCTTCAAATCAAGATAGTGAAGATATAGATCCTGTCATTAGGTGTCGACCTCCAGGACGAAATGCAGCCAAAGCTCAACAAAAAGGCAAAGGCAAGTCAGTACAGTCACAAGACAGCATCTCAAATGAAAATGCGAATCTGTTCAATGAACTTCAGTTGAGAAAAACTATTGCTGCTGAAAAACTAGCTGAAGCAACACTTATTAAAGCTGAAGCTATTAAAGCTAAAGCTGAAGCTGAAAATAAGATTGCAGACAATGAGAAGGAAAAGGCAAAGCTACAGACATTGGGTATGTACATGGCCCTGTTAGATAAAGACACTTCAAGCTACGATGAAGAAGCCATGGAAAGGCACAAAAAAATGTTGGCATACTTATCTGAAAAGCTTTTTAGTTGAGGCTATGTAGCAATGTAATACCTTTCTAAATTCAGGATATGTAGCAATGTATTAGCTTTTTTTCAAATATTTTGTGCTATCTATGTACAAGACTTGTAAGTTTCAATGTGCTACCTTGTATCAATGAATTAACTTGCTGGTTCTGCATGCACTATTGCCATATATTGCCTGTAACAAACAAGATACAAATACATCACACATCAGAGATAAAAAATAGCTAGCCAAAATTAATACAAAAGAAAGAATAGTTGTTCTGACAATACATATAGATGTTGTAGAAAAGAAAAGTGGGTCTGACAATAGATCTGTTGTAAAAAGGACAGTTGGTCTGACAATGTGGCTGTTGTAAAAGCAAAAGTTGGTCTGACAACTAATATAGCTGTTGTAAAAACAACCTGTTGCAATGAACTAGCCGTTGTGAGCTCCCTTGTATAAAATGAGGACCCTGCATTGCACCATGCACAGACCATATCTTCCACCAGACAGTTTGTCTTGCATCGAGCAAACCAACATCAGTACAGAAGTTCCATGGACCCAAACATGTCCATGAAAATTGACAAAGAGTCTGATAGTGAAGATGAAGTTGACCAATTCATTTGGGACTTCATGAATGATCCAGTGGAGGCTCAAATTGAGGCACAAATCAGAGCTCAGATAGAGTCACAACATATCGGTATGTCTACTCCAAACCAAAGGTTTCATAGAAGGTACATTGAAAGAGGGCGTGAAGGTGCTAGGGATCGTTTAATGTCTGATTACTTCTCAGAAAATCCAGTATACAATGATTTCCAATTTAGACGGAGGTATAGGATGAAGCGACACCTGTTTCTGAAAATTGTGCAGACCCTTAGTGAGTGGTCTCCTTATTTTGTCCAACGGAGCGATGCATTTGGAAAGGTGGGCTTTTCACCTTTACACAAATGTACCGTTGCTATGAGGATGTTAGCATATGGAACACCTGCAGATTTGTGGGATGAAAATCTACGAATTGCTGAAAGTACAGTTATCGAGTGCATGAATACTTTCTGTAGAGGGATCATTGAGTGTTTTGGTCCTACATATTTAAGAAAACCAACTACAGAAGACATCCAAAGGTTACTTCATATAGGTGAAGCGCGTGGATTTCCAGGCATGCTGGGTAGTGTGGATTGCATGCATTGGCAATGGAGGAACTGTCCAGTGGCATGGAAGGGACAGTACACTCGTGGAGATCAATGTGGACCAACTGTCATGTTAGAGGCAGTTGCCTCACACGACCTGTGGATATGGCATGCATTTTTTGGTGTTGCTGGGTCAAACAATGATATCAATGTCCTTAATCGATCACCTTTGTTCACTGATGTGGTACAAGGAAGAGCTCCAGAGGTTCATTTCACAGTCAATGGCCATGAGTACAACATGGGATACTACCTAGCAGATGGTATTTATCCAGAGTGGGCAACATTTGTGAAAACAATTCATTTGCCTCAGTGTGGAAAAGACAAATTATTTGCAGAACATCAAGAGGGAGCAAGAAAAGATGTGGAGCGTGCCTTCGGAGTTTTGCAAGCTCGATTTGCCATTCTACGAAGCCCAGCACGCATGTGGCAAGTGCGGTCACTCGCTGAAATTATTTATGCATGTATTATATTGCATAATATGATTGTGGAGGATGAAAGGGATTCTTTCAGAGTTCGATATGATGACAACTACGAGCATGAGTACCATGAAAGCAGCTCATCTGCACCATTGTTAGGATATGGACATGGGCCCATTCATGGATTTACTAGGGCTCTAGAGATACAAGAAGACATACGTGATCGAGATATGCATCGTCGTCTGAAGGCGGACTTGATTGAGCATATATTTCAGCGCTTTGGAGGCGGCCAAGCTTAGATTTATTCTCTCTTATCAAAATGTTTGTACTAGTATATGTAGTTTTTCATTAAATAATTGTGCTGTTATGTATGAACTCTATCAGGGTCAAAGTGTACTAACTAAATGTACTATGTTACTTTACATTTCTATTGGTAATTCTTGTAAAAAAAATTCTATTGTAATCTGAAGCACACCATTTGGATTGCGTTGTGTACAGATTCAAAAGTATTCATTTTTCTTGGTTCGCAATAAACAAAACAAAGCACAATCACTTGATGTCAAGATCTTTCGCGAGATAAAGTAGTACCTGCAACATCACACGAATCAAGGCAGCAGCACCTGCGTGCCTTCCTCCTCCACTATGAAGCAAGGCAGCAGCAGTAGTCTGCGTGCCTTCCTCCTCCAGCCTCCGCTTCTGCAGCAGAGGCCTCACCTGAAGCTCCATCCGCCATGGCATTCACGCCCACTGCGGCCTGCTGCAAGCCTTCCCTGGCGCTGGCACCGCGGGCGTCGTCCCGCGGCTCGGCGGCCCGCGCACAGGCGGCGCTCCTCTACACGCCCTCCACCTCCGCGTTCTGTGGCCTCCGGGCGCCCGCATCCGGCGCGCCGGTGGCCCCGCGCTGGCGCCGCTCGGCGGCGTCCACGGCCATCGTCTGCGGCAAGGTACGCAGCGGGCTTCGTAGCTCTGGATCGGCCCCGACGGCGACGCCTTCGACCAGATCGGCAGCTGCTCGCGCCTCTGGAGAAGCTGGATTTGGAAGAGCATGGTTGGATTTGAGGGAGATCCATGGCACGAATTGGGAGATCAGAGGAACGGGAGAAAGGGGAATTTTCCATCGCGCGAACGAAGAAGGCAACGAGAGTATTTTATTGGAACTGGGTCCCAACCGTAGCAGACGGCATCGCTCCCAAAAATTTTCCACACTACAGCTGAGTGGGCAGCGGTGCCTATTACTGTACAACGGGCCCATTTATTTTGGGGCACCGCTCCCACACTACAGACGGCCTAAGATTCCAAATTAGTCGCTTTCACTTTTTTTTCATCCGTGTCTTAGATACATATCAAAATAAACGAAACTTATAATTTCAAAATAAATGAAACTTATAATTTCAAACAGAGAGAGTATATTATTTCATATTTTAATGAACAAGAGAGAAAAATTATTTCTTAATCAAGAGCTCGTCTCATATATAGATCATGTGAGGTTGAGAGCAATGTTAATAATACAGTTGGCTTGTTGACTGCAAGGTTTTTTGTAACCTTCTTTTAACCAACTCATATATTATTTAGCTTTTCACTTTTAATACATGACTCACTTGTCACTCTCACAAAGTTTCTTAGGTCTTGTGTCCAAGCCAACTATAAATTTACAGCCCGCTTCTCTTCTCTCTCTTTTCATCTCTTATCCACCTCAGTATTTAGCCAGCTTATAGTCTGGTACTATACTTGCTCTAAGCCAACATATACAAAGTTATTTTTGCAATAGGGTCTGAAAATTTGGCGGGGAAACCGAGACTAAGTATGGCAGAAAAATTCAAAAGTTTAAACAGGATTTCAGTGGCGCTTCGGTTTAAGCAGAACTGACCTTTTGGAGTGGAGAGTGTTTGGCTTAAAAAAAATTAGGAGTGAATATGTTTTTTATATTAGAGCTGGTGGGAGCTGTTCCGGCTGGGGCGTTGCCCGCGTGCCGTGCGTAATGCGGCTACCGTGCTGGAGCATTGATGCGCCTAATGGCCAGCGATTTGCCGGCACAGGAAACCGGAAGTGACGGTTTGACCCGTCCACATTGGCGGCATAGGCCAAGGGGGCTATGCACCCACAGTGCGTCCACAGTGGAAGCGTTGTTTGCCTGCGGGCTGCGGCCGCCCCCGCCTACCAGGCTAGGCTACCACCGCGCGCGAGCGAGCCCTGGCTTTTGCCTCTCCAGATTCGACAGCACGGTCCGCTGGACCGCTGTGCCAGCGAGCTAGTGAGCGTAGCCGTAGCGAAGCAATGCGCTAGCTCCCCGTAGATTCGCCGCTCTGCTCGTGCTCGATGCTTGGCCAGTCCCATGTGCCCGCCGGAAGCCCGGAACTGGCGCGCAGGAGGTAGAGCCCGTCAGGCGGGCGGCGGGCGCGGGCGGGGCGGACCCCGCGCCCATGCGGCGCGTTGAAGCCTGAAGGAAGCCGTCGGCCGAGGTGGCGCAGCGCACGCGGCATGCAGGCGGCAGGCCCGCAAGGGGTCTCCTCGTTCCGTGTCACCGTGTGGCGCTGGCATCTCTCGGCTAGTGGGCACTGTGGACGGACGTGCATGTGCATGGTGATCGAGCCGCCTGCCGCGTGCGTGCGTCAGTGCGCCGCGCCGGCGACCCGGCCGTAGCCGTCTGCGGACTGCGTGAGCCTGTGACGCGCCGCGCGGAGCCGTGCTGCGCTCGTTTCTTCCGTCCGCGCGCTGGGCGACGCGCGGGAAGCGACTCAAGGGCGGCCTGGGCTGGCTGCCCGATTTTTTTATTTTTTTAGCTTTTTTTTAAAAAAATCACAAATATATCCTTAGAGGTAAAAAATTAAAATCTAAACCCTTATCTCGGCTTACACGTCTCGGTGCCATCGTTGCTGGCGCCGAACTCTTGGGCTCAACGCAGACGTGACGGTGACATGACAGGTAGCTTGACGCCATGATTACTGGCGCCAAGCCTGTCTTATGTATGGGCTCTCATTTCCTTTCTCTCTTGCTCTCCCTCTCTCCCACCGTCAGCGCCCCACCGAACCAATGCACCGTCGCCGCTGCCGTCCGTGCCCTCTCCCGCCCCCGGCCATCCGCGCCCACGCGCCCTCGCCCACGCCCGGCCGCCCTTCCTCGCGTGTGGGGGTATGGCCCCCGGTATCCACAAGATAAGATATGGGCCGCACCATCAGAGGTGGCACAACCCACAAGATCAAGGCGTGCCCGACGCTGCTCGGCGTGCACTGCAAGATGTTGTATAGTACCAAATATGATACTTTCCTTATAACCATACATCTCCAAACTATATAAGGAGAGGTAGGGGTCCTCTAGCGGACAAGATAGATACATCTGCAGTCACGCGATATCATACGATAGGTAATACAAACCAACAGACCACAGGAGTAGGGTATTACGTTATACTGACGGACTGAACCTGTCTAACTCGTGTGTCTCTGTTACCTTCTTGTTCTTGTTCTCACGCTCCTCTGCCGATCAATCTACCTTCGTGGGATACTCCTCGGAGGACTGTTGACGATATTCTATCGACAGTTGGCGCGCCAGGTAGAGGATTGCGTGATGTTTCCTTGTTGAACAAGATGGCTTTTTCCGCATGCTCTTCGTCCCTCCCGCAGCCCGGCCAGATCTTCACGGTCGAATCGATCTCGTGGATCATCAACGCTGACGGAGTCGGAGAGCTCATTGAGCTGGTGCAGATCGATTCTGCGTCGATCACCCCAACACCTACGACTGCAGATCCAATCTCGAAATCGCTTTCGAGGTCGCCTTCATTGACAACTCGCCATCCGCTTCCTCGCTACCAGAGGAGACATATCAACAACGACGGTCTGATCGCATCCATCGATCAGGTTGGTCAGAAGCTCGCCGATTGCCTCTCCATCGTCGAATCGGCTCTGGACACGCTCGTTCAGCGCCAACCACCCTCCGATCTAGATCTATCGGAGGTTACTCAGGAAACTCTAGGGGTTACGACCCTACCCTTCGGGTTCACCAACGTCGTCGCCATCTACCAAGATGCCCTGAGGGGCTGATTTGCCGACCAGGTTGGAGACGGTCATCCTCTCGCTGACCAGATAACGCCCTACGCCACCTGCTTCCACACCAACCAGATGTTCTGTCTAAAACTAAGTCACGCTTTAATATTTTTCTAAATATTCTCCAATCTTCGTTAATCGCCATAATGTTTCTCCGGGCTGTTTTCTTCAAGTTTGCTCTTCAAACGATTTTCTGAACCCCCGAAACAGTCCTGTTGATGCTCGGACACCTCTAGAGACGGCCATGTCTCAGGCTCCTCCCTACACATGCACGAGTGTCTACTCTCTATGTTATGGGTGGTCGGCAACGGCTCCTTAGCGACGCATGTTCCTCCTACACGTGCACGGACTCCGCGCTCCGCATTATGGTTAACATGCTAGCTAGGGCTGGAGATTCAGCTACACACTAACTGTTCGGACGGTTTATATTAAATACATCTTCACACTAACTAATCGCCGAGCTACTTACGCTATTTCATCGCCATTGCTGATTTTTCTTCGGAGTTCATATATTTGTACATCATGTACTACCCGTTCTACATATTTGTATTGCAGGATCATCGGACCACCTGGTGCTCGGGCTTCTCCACCGATCAACTAGTCGAACCGCTAGGTCCATAGACTTCGTCGCCGACCAGTTGATCAGACTGTTCGCCAGTCGTTTCTACTCAATTGCTCACTTTATAGTCGATCAGTTGATCAGACTGTTCGTCGCTTGTGCTTCATTGCTAGCTACGTTGGGGGCTCCTCGGTGCTCGGACATCGCCAGATACGCCGGAGACTCCTCGGTGCTCGGACATCGCTAGCTACGCCAGGGACTCCTTGGTGCTCGGATATCGCCAGATACACACGGTGACTCCTTGGTGCTCGGACATCGTCAGCTACGTCGGTTACTCCTCATGGCTCAGATTCTTCATGCTCGGAGACTAAATGGGCACACTTCACCTTGCGGTGAATGTGCGCTTTTCTCATCTCGAGGCTACGCCCGGGGACTGGTGCCTGCTTGGCTGGTCTTATACTTTCTGACCTTGGCACCATGTGACTACGTCACCTACTATCAGGCTTGGGGACTAGCTGTGGGGGTATGGCCCCCGGTATCCATAAGACAAGACATGGGCCGCACCGTCAGAGGTGGCCCAGCCCACAAGATCAAGATATGCACGGCGCTGCTCAGCGTGCACCGCAAGATATTGTATAGTATCAAATATGATACTTTTCTTGTAACCCTACCCCTCCAGACTATATAAGGAGAGGTAGGGATCCCCTAGCGGACAAGATAGATACATCTGTAGTCACGCGATATCATACGATAGCTAATACAAATCAACAGACCACAGGAGTAGAGTATTACGTCATACTGACGGCCTGAACCTGTCTAACGCATGTGTCTCTATTGCCTTCTTGTTCTTGATATCACGCTCCTCTACCGATCAATCTACCTTCATGGGATACCCCTCGAAGGACTGCCAGCGATATTTTGTCGACACCGCGCCCTTCCCCCGTCCTTGGCCATGGTCGCGGTAGTCATCGCGCTAGCGTCGCGCGTCGCGCCCGCGCCCTAGCCTGTGTCGGACCCCACACCCACCCACTGTGCCGTGCCACAAGCGCCCCGCCTCACCAGCGTCGTGCCACCCGCGCCAGCGCCCGACATGCCCACGCCGCGCCGCGCCCGCGCCGTGCCGTGACCGTGTCGTGGCCACATTGCGCCCGCGCCGTGCCGTGCCGCCCACACCCAGCCTCACTCGCCGTGCCACCCATGCCCATCGTGCCGCCCACCCCTACCGTGCTGGCCTCACCGCGCGCAGCGCCGGCCATCTGTGAGGTCGAGATGGTGGACTAGAGGGGGGTAAATAGTCTTTTTCTAAAATTAATCGTGTCGGCTAACCAAAACAAGTGTAGAATTAAAACTATCGGTCTAGCCAAGACTACACCCCTCTATCAATGTTCTCTAACACCGTCCAAAGATACTAATTAAGCAACAAAGGTGTCGGACTAGCTAAAGCTCACCTAACTAATTCTAGAAGCAAGGTCACAAAAACCTATGTCACTAGTACTTTAAGCAACAAGAGAGCTCCTACACTTGCTTAATAAGCAAAAACATAAAGCCACATAAGCTCACTAGCAATGCTTAATAATAAGGCAACCAATGCCAAATTAGAGAGCGCAAATACTTAGCTACACAAACTAAGCAATGTAACTAACAAGGTTACACAAACTAAATTAGCCATGCAAGGGAGCTACTTCTATGCTACACAAGCAAGAAGGTAACTAGCGAGCTACATAAGCTAACTAAATACAAGAGCAACTACACAAGCACAATGTATATGAAAGTAATTATAAGCTTGTGTAATGAGGATGCAAACCAACAGGAAGAACATGGTTGACACGAGGATTTTTCTCCTGAGGTTCACATGCTTGCCAACACGCTAGTCCCTGTTGTGTCGACCGCTCATTTGGTGGTTCGGTGGCTAATTGGCATCACCCGCCAAGCCCGTATGTCGGGCACCGCAAGAACCTACCCCAAAAGTGAGGGTAGCTCAATGACACGCTTTACTAGAGTTGCTCTTCGTGGCTCTCGCGGGATGAGCACAATGCCCCTCACAAAGCTCTTCTTCGGAGCACCGCACAAGCTTCTCGTGGGCTTCGATGGAGACCACCACCAAACCGTTTAGGAGATGGCAACCTCTAAGAGTAACAAGCACCACCGCCTTATAACTCGATCACCTAGTACCACTCGATGTAACCTCACGATGCAATCGCACTAGAATCACTCTCTCACATAATCGAATGATCACTATCAAGTATATGTGAGATGGAGGGCTTCCAAGCACTCACAAGCATGGACACAAAGTCCCCTAAGGTGCTCAGCACCGGCCATGCTCGAGACCCACTTCTATTTATAGCCCCATGGGCTAAACTAGCCGTTACCCCTTCACTGGGCAAAACTCAGGATGATCGAACGCTCCGATCAGATCGACCGAACGCACCCTGCCAGCGTCCGGTCACTCTATGCCGTCCACGTGTTGCTCTACGTTCAACTAGAGCCGCCCGATCTCAATGGTTAAGTTACAACCAGACGCTGCACACTGAATGACCGGACGTTGCTGCGCCTGAGTTCGGTCGTTTCCAGAGAGCTCCCTGAGCCTCTATTTTGTGACCGGACGCATCTGGTCCACCATGACTGGACACAGACCAGCGTTCGACCATGCTGTGCCTGCGCGCCTAACTCTAGTGCCGCCTATGTCACCATAGGTCAGCACTGACCGGACGTAGACCCTAAGCGTCCGGTCACTCTTTGTGCCCATGTTCGGTCACGAGACCGAGACTACGCGCACAATGCGTCGGTCCTACCGAGGCCAGCGTCTGATCAGTTTTGCAAAACCCTATCTTTTCTGTACAGGGCGCCGATGACACCGTCGAACTGTCCGCACTCTATGGGCAGACACTCCGTCGGTGAAGTTTCAAACCCTTCTCGCCTCCGTTTCATCACTGAGTTGATCCACATCAACTCCAACTTCATCTCCTTTGTAAATGTGCCAACACCACCAAGTGTACACCACCATATGTATATGTGTTTGCATTTTAAAAATCATTTCCCAAAAGATTAGACACTCAACTTGCCATGCCACTTGACCCTAGCGATGATGCAAAGTTAGATCACATGAGTGGCACTAGATGACCGATATGCAAACAAGTTTGCCCCAATTGATAGTACGATCATCTATCTGAAACCCGGTCACCAACTTCTCTACACACCTATGACTAGTAAAATGAATTGCCCTAGTGTCGGGGACCTAATACCGGGATACCCAATGAGGTGGAGCTAATAACCATCGAACGTTAATGCTTTCGGTTAGACAAGAACGCTACTACACTTCTTGCCCAAACGATGAAAGATTGGCTTCTCCTCGCCTGACCCCTAAGGGCTAGACTCCGCCTCGCCCAA
Organism: Miscanthus floridulus; assembly: GCF_019320115.1. Taxonomy (NCBI): domain Eukaryota; kingdom Viridiplantae; phylum Streptophyta; class Magnoliopsida; order Poales; family Poaceae; genus Miscanthus; species Miscanthus floridulus. The sequence goes on along the minus strand of NC_089580.1, from coordinate 178,458,212 downwards.
TAGTCGAGGGCTAGCTCCGCCTCACCCGATGTCTGAGGGCAGGCTCCACCTCGCCCGATGGTTGTGGGCAGGCTCTGCCTCGCCCAATGGCTGAGGGCAGGCTCCGCCTCGCTCGATGCCTACGCCCTGCTCCTTCATGATGACGAGCATGAGGTAAGACAAGACATTCGAGTCAACCACAGTACCGAGGACCATACCCTGCACGTCTGCAAAAAAGTACCATCAGGATACGACGGGACGGGCATGTTAGGCCCTTTTAGGCATGGCAGAGCCTGAACAGTATTGTAGGCGCCGACTTTGGTCTTACAGTATTGTGGGTGCCGCCATCAGCCCTCGGGCGTAGATCCTAACATGAGCATACAACAACCACTACAATCCAAGAAGGAACTCATATCATCAACAGTAATAGGCGTATAGTCATTTCCTCGTCTACTCCTCGTAGAGTCACAGCTTGGTGACCTGACACACCGCACCGTCCGCCGGGGGGGGATGGGACGTGACCACTCACTAAAACGAAGCTAGAGCCCAGGCCCATTAGGATTAGCAAAACATGCTATCCCTGGCGTGGTCTACCATGTCAGCAGGGCAAGCTCAAGGGAAAAGGAAGACCCAGCACTTTCGAAGGACCCTCTCTATCTTTGGTTTTTTCCTCTCTCCCATCTATGACCCCTGCTCCCCCCTTAGTCTATAAAAAGGAGGGCAGGACACCCCACTAAGGGGACGGATCGATTCCACACACAAACATAGCCAAGCAGCAATCGAGCTCTTGGTATCCTTTCGACCCTTTCATCAGAAACTTGGGACCTGTCCCTCTCTCGGCCGTTTGTACCCCCTACTACGAACCTTTTTTGGTACTAATAACATGAGCAACAGCAAACTGGACGTAGGGACATTCTACCCGAACCAGTATAAACCTTGTATCCTTTAGTACACCATTCGAGCCTAACGCGCGTCAAATATAAATTTACTAGTTGGTGTTTGTTTAAAATACCGACACCTAGGTTATACCTTTGCCTTACGTATTTCATTCCACCTTCTCCAATGTCGATGCAACACATGCACCAACATGATCAACAATGATATGATCCACTTCATATCATCACATGATTATATTGGTTCATTCATCTTGACTTCACTTGCTTTTCACCTTTGCCTTCGTCCATCGGCGCCAAGTCTTGCTCAAGCTTCACCGCCACACGGTCCATCGCTCCAAAGCCTTCGACTTACCCTTCACGCTTGCAACCGGTCCATCAAGCTAAGTCTTGTCTTGATCTTCTCCACCTTGATCATATGACTCAATGTCATATCTCATGTGCAATAAGCTCCTTCATCATCGCATGTGTGAGCTTTGCAACATCTCCAAACCATTTTCACCTTCATAGCATATGTTGCTCACACACATGTACTTGTAGACTAATCACCTGTGTATCTCACATAAACACAATTAGTCCACCTAAAGTTATCACTCAATTATCAAAACCACACAAGGACCTTTCACCATCCCGCGCTCGCCGCACGCCACCGCTGGCCTCGGCCCTTGCAGTGCCCGACTGTTCCACCGTCGGCCTAGCTCATCGGCCTCACCCACGCCCGACGTCCGCGACTCCATCGTCGGACATGTAAAAATTGTGAATATGCAATGTACGTACTTAGTTAGCTTTGATTGTAGTGTAGTACTTCTGGCATTTGTTATTTACTAGTTAATGTGATGACTCATATAGTTGATTTAGTTAGTGATCTCGTGAGATAGATATGTAGATAGATAGAAACATAGATACATAGGTACATACATATAGTTAGATAGCTACTTAGATAGGTAGTTATATATTTAGTTAACTAAATAGGATCTAGCTATTTAGTGAGTACACTGTATATATATACATAGTTATAATCTTATTTACTTAGTTTGTAGTTATAAAGTACTTGTTAGGTACTATCATAATTCACGTAGTTGCCATTGGTAGATTAGTAAGGTGCGACTATTGGTTGTTTTCATTATTTCATATTTATCGTATTTATTTAATTAATTATGCATGTCTCAATTTATGTATGTAATTGTATCAATTACTTGTACATTTCTAAGTTCATGTTTCATTGTATATTGAATTTCTAATTCATGGACTTTTTTGTAGGATTGCGCAATTCCACCTGCTCGACCCGACATATGAGGACGTCTCATAGCGGAGGGGCAGGTAATAATCTATACGTTTTGTTTAAATTTTTGTGAGCGTACATGTGTTCGTGAAGTAACATGAGACTATATTTTATTCCATGCAGGACCTTTCGCTCCTTCGTTCTAGAACCCACAATGGGTTCTTGGACATGCAGTACGACGATTGGTACACACCTTTCCTACAAAGAGCTGACCTAGATGTCATCTCTTTTTAGGTTCATCGTGGGTTGCTCAAGTTCAACACAGCGGCCATAATTGTGTTGGTTGATAGGTTTTATCTTCAATCATTGCCTCTATTCATGGCCATTTGTTCATGCGCTTGCCTTTTTGACATGTAATCTTGCTTTGTCTAAAATGTAGATGGCGGCCGGAGACTCACAGCTTCCGCCTACCTTTAGGGGAGATGATAGTCATGCTCCAGGACTGTCAGAAGATGCTAGGCCTAAGGATTCATGGCAATGCAGTCATGGGGCAGTGCAGGTCAGAAGGCTGGAGAGCACGAGTAGAGGCCTTCCTTGGGCGTGAGGTTGGCGATCAAGGGGCTCGTACTTCTGGAGTTCTAATCTCCTGGCTCCGGCAAGAGTTCGCACAGTGCCCTGAGGAGGCAAATAAGGAGACAGTTGGGTACTACTATAGGGCGTGGATCCTACACCTATTTGCCTGTGTTCTCTTCCCCGACGCCATGGGTGACACTGCGTCATGGATGTGGGTCCACTGTCTTAGTGAATGGGACAAGGTGGGTTAGCACAGCTAGGGCTCTACAGTCTTGGGTTATCTTTATCGGTAGCTGTGCGAGGGGTGTCGTCGGACTTCGTCCACAACGTCACTTGGTGAATGCGTGTACCTACTTTCAGTTGTGGATGTGGGCTCATCTACCAGTTGGTCGTCCTGAGGTTCTGACTCATCATGAGTGGTTCCCAGGTCAGCCTCCACGTCAGCAACCGTCGTGGGTGTACCTTTGAGACCAGGTTAGGGTTCTACACGCGAGGTTATAGTAGGCCTACATTGAGTTTAGGAACGAGGTAGACACGCTCACGACGTCTAGTGTAAGTAAATTTTATTTTCCATGCTGATTTGAAATGGTTTAGTATACCATCTAACATCTTGTTTGGACATATTGCAGGTGTCATGGGAGTCGTACGATGGAAAGGGGGCACTTCGTTTTCATTTGAGCAACATGTGTGGGTTCGACGATGACTTCTATAGGATGAGATGCCCTCTAATCTGTTTCTATGCTGTCGAGTTCCACCTGCCAAATAGAGTTGCATGCCAATTTGGAGTGAGACAGCTTTGGCCAATGGCTCTGTTCTCGACTGGCGTTGACTTACACAAGTAAGTGTTTTGCTATTTTAAATGTCTCATGATGGTCCATTTTTATCAATATGGTGACATTTATATGGATTCAAGTAACGATGACATACGTGCAGGTTGGATCGTCAGAAGAATAGAAATATTTTTGATCGGGAGAAGCACCACTAGAACTACATTGAGCAATGGAAGGAGGTGCACGACAACATGGACGAGAACAATGAGCCGCACACGAACCGTAAGTTCTGGCGGTACCAAGCTTGGTACCAACGTGCGACACGTTGCAGGCTGTGGCAACAATGGACAGAAGATGACTACACTGACATCGAGTCCTCCGACGATGAAGACACGGCGTACGACCAATCTACTCGTATAGGAAGACAGGTGCAGACAGGACCAATCTTGGATAGAGTGGTAAGTCAATCGTCTTATTTTTCTACGTTTAGTTGTATACCATTACATTATACGTTAGAGGTATCTATTTTTGTTATTGCCACCTTCAAGCCATAGCATCTTTATATTACGTTAGATTCTTGTACAAAAGAAAATAAAACATGTTGCTATCTGATCAGAAGTATTATTACTGAGAACTTTGCTGCAGGATAATACCCTCAAATGCTCCATTGAAGATATTGAGCACTTTCGTCCAAGAGTCAGGGACGACGACACGCGTAGCTTCTGAAGATTTAAAATATTCTTTCAAACATATTATTAATATGTTAGATTATTTTAGTTAAATTAATTTTGTACAACAGAGGTTGTCACGTTGGCTACGCCGTACGGCTGCTCGTTGTGGTTGCAGGATAGATACGACGCAAGACGTGTACGTTCCTTCCGTAGGCAGAGGAGGCTTAGGTTCCTCTAGCCAAGCAGCTACAGGGGACGAGGAGGACGACGACGACGACGTGGACTAGAGGCACGAGGAGCTTGGCCCCTCTCAGCTCCAGGACGCTCCCTCGACTCAGCCTACATAGCCTCCAGACACTAGGCGACGTCGTCCACCCGACCCTTACACTCCAGGTACCAGCGCTCTTGGTCATAAGGGTAAGGGTAAGACTAGGAGACAGTGAGGGTTTTTAGTAGATGTTAGTATATAACATTATGGATTTTGTAGTTACTTTTCTGTAATTATTTAGGACTATATGAACATTGTGGACTATTTAGACTATGGAGGACATGTTATGTTGATTGTGATGTTCGTTGTGGTTGCATTGTGCTCGTTGGATGATTAAATGTTTGGATTATATAATGATGTCTATGTTCGTAACTGTGGATGCTCCTGATACAAAGAAAACTCTTACGAATTTTTTTCGTGAATCATTAATTATAATACACTGCTAAAAAGGCACAAATATAGTACACAGATTAAATGTAAATTCATTAGAACGTGTATAGTCCAATCGTATCGTACAGACGCTTTGTAGATGAATCTAGGCTTTTCAGTAAGAGTGAACGAATCTAGACTTTTCAGACAATAAAAATAGACTTTCCGTCGGGCGCAGACAGCCACCAGCAAAAATCCAGGTGTCGGGACTCCCGACTTGGGTCGGGAGATCCGACTCACGTTGGGACTTTCGACGGCCACAGTCACTGACGGTGAGAGAGAGAGGGAGAGCAATAGAGAAAGAAAAGGACGGCTCATACGTAAGACAGGCTTGGGCGCCAGTAATCATGGCTCCAAGCTCGGCGCCAAGATCTACGGCGCCGAGTTGCCTGCTACGTCACCGCCACGTTTGCGTCGAGCCCAAGAGCTCGGCGGCAGCAACGTTGGCGCCGAGACGTGTCAGCTCGGCGTCAGCAACGATTGCGCCGAGCTAAGGGTCCAGATTTTAAAATCTTACCTCCAGGAGTATATTTATGATTTTTTTTAAAAAAATGGGTTAAAAAATAAAAAATTCGGGCTGGCCGCTGCGGAACGGGGTGGCAAGAGGGAAGCCTGCTCCGCCATCGGCAGACCTCAGCAGACAGGGCAGCGCGTGCTGTGTCGTTTTGCGCCTTCCGGCTGCGTTTCCGCCGCCCGCGGACGAGGCGAGCTGCGCCCCTGCTGCCTGCGTCTGCGTGAGCGTGTCTTGTTTTCTTCTGGAGAAGAGAAAGAAAAACCGTAGCGCTGTCGTCGTGTATCAGTCTGCTGCGTCATGTCGAGGGTGTATCCATGCATAATCCGTTCTACGTTACTGTACAGTTCACGTGCATCGTCAGTTCATCGCTACTCCTCCGTAAAAAAAACACAGTTCTAGCTTTAAACATGGAAGCTCGAATTACGTTTTTTTTTTACAGAGGAAGTACACACTACTTTGCGTAAACCTAGCTGTCTGCGCCTCCGTGGTCCGCCGCAGGCGGCTGCTGACGCAACCGACAGATCGATGCGCGCTAACAGTAGAACGTGGCAAGGACGGATACAGAAGATGTGAATTGAAGCTGACTAGCTGAGGCCTAATTTTGAGAACTCCGATCTCTTTGGGATCCCGAACTTTTTCGAGAAAATTCCTTCGTTGTCATCAAAAGCTATAACAATCCCTACATTGTCATTCAAAATGACATGTTTCCTTCGTTGCCATCGGATTTAGATTTTCTGTTCACTCATTGCCACTGCTGTCACAGAGCAGTCACAGCGTGACTTCTCTCCCTTCCTCTGTGACCGTGACGAAGCGCGCTCGCAGGCGCAGGCGCAAAGAGACACAGCGCACACACACACTAATGAAGTGATGAGTGATGACTAATCAGCGAGATGAGCTGAACTGAGCTTGCTGTGCAGCTGGCCCCCATGTGACTCTGTGTGACGAGCCTGCGCTGCGCTTGCCTTCATCAGTCACACACACGCGCCCGTCCTAGCCCCATGTGCCTGCTCTGAATGCCACTGCCTGCTCCACGTTTCCCTCTCCCCTCTCTCTCTCTCTAGATCACAAGACCCACCCGCCGTCCGGCTCGCATTCCCTGCCTCTCCTCTGGCCGGATCGCACCGCGCCTTCGCGTTGCTGTTGCTGCTCGTCTGCCCCTCGACGGCGCAGCAGGAGGGGGCCGTGTCTGAGTCGTACGCGTCCTCGCTCGCGTCCCGCTTCGACGCGCCGCCGTCGTGGGCGTTCCCGAACCCTCGCCTCCGGGCGTCCTACGCCGCGCTGCAGGCGTGGAAGCGCACCGCCATCTTCTTCGACCCTTCCAACGTCACCGCCAACTAGGTGGGGCCCAATGTCTGCGCCTACAACGGCGTCTTCTGCGCGCCCCTTCCCGGCAGCACCTCCCACGACATCGTGGTCGCCGGGATCGACCTCAACCACGCCGACATCGCGGGGTACCTTCCCGCGTCGCTGCTGCTGGGCGCCCCGGACATGGCGCTGTTCCACATCAACTCCAACCGCTTCTGCGGCGTCGTCCCGCGCACGTTCACGCACCTCCACCTCCTCCACGAGCTCGACCTCAGCAACAATCGCTTCGTGGGCGGGTTCCCGGAGGTGGTGCTGTCGTTGCCGGCGCTGCGGTACCTGGACCTCCGCTTCAACGACTTCGAGGGCAGCATCCCGATGGCGCTCTTCGACCGCCCGCTCGACGCCATCTTCCTGAACTCCAACCGCCTCCGCAACCCGATCCCGGCCAACCTCGGCAACTCCCCGGCCTCCGTCGTCGTGCTCGCGCACAACCGCCTCGGTGGGTGCATCCCGCCCAGCATCGGACGGATGGCCGACATGCTCAACGAGATCCTGCTCATCACCGACGAGCTCACGGGATGCATCCCGCCGCAGGTCGGCCTGCTCCGGAAGCTCACCGTCTTTGACGTCAGCGTCAACCACCTGCAGGGACAGCTCCCCGCCAGCATCGCTAACATTGCTGCTGTCGAGGAGCTCGACGTCGCCCGCAACCGCCTCGAGGGCGCCATGCCGGCGGGAGTCTGCGCGCTCGCTAGCCTCAGGAACTTCACCTACACCGACAACTTCTCCACTTCGCGCCCGCCCTGCGCCAAGGCCACCGCCGACGGCGCTTGGAACTGCATCCCCGGCGCGCCGGCCCAGCGCCCGCCGTCGCAGTGCGCGGCCGCCGCGGCACACCCATTCGACTGCAGCAAGGCGCAATTCTAGGAAGCCCCGGGCTACACCCCGACGCCGGGCGGTGGCCACGCACGCGGCGACCGCGGCAGCCAGCCGCCCACGCCGGTGTCGTCGACTCCCAGAGGCAGAATCGCAGGGAACCCGCCGCCATCGTCTGCTACTCCCACTCCCGCGGGAGCGAAGTCACGCCGTGACTCCTCTGTAACAGCAGTGGCAACGAGGGAACGGAAAATCTAAATTCGATGGCAACGAAGGGAACATGTAATTTTGAATGGCAACTAAGGGATTGTTATAGTTTTCAATGACAATGAAGGAATTTTCTTAACTTTTTCTTAGATAGGTAATTCATAGGAATATGATTTTAATTGTCATTCGAATTTTTAGTAGGGGTTTTCCGTTCCTGAGTTTTGCTTCCTTGATTCCAAAAGAGGCCTGAGGAGTGAGGACCAGATCCTGACCTAGCTTCATCACTAACACAAGCTAGTAGTGGTAAATGATCACGGCCTCACGGGTACTATACAGATGATGCCGTGATGGTGGTACCGAAATGATTGTAGTACTACTTGGACGCGTGCACCTGTTTCGTACTCCTACTCCAGTTCGTATTACGCGCACGCAGCCCAGAGCAGTTCGCGAAATGGACGAGTCCATAGCACTGCAGTCTACCGGTATTGCTTTCTTTGCAGTCGCAAGCTTTGGAGCCCGGTCGGTCTCGGTCAACTGCTTGCTTTGATCAGGGCTGCTTTCGCCTGCTCGGGAAAAACGACGTTCATGTTCGTCGTATCCCTCACTGGTCTCGCATCAATTATCACCAGGCATGATCTGCAGCGCCAGGATATATAGAGTAGCTCTTTGATTGCCTTGATCTACACTTGCGTCTATATTGCGATTCTCTCGCACGCTGCCCGCACGAGACAGGCCGTCCAAAAATCCCGCGGCCAGGCTGCAGGGCGTTGTGCACGCATCGAGCCTGGCTCCAGAAAGAACTCAGCCAATCAAATGACTTGAGCTTGCATCAAGATTCAAGAGGGCAGATGATCGGCCAACCAAACAGCCCTTATGCACTCGCATGCCTCTGTCCTCCAGACTCGCGCCGTCCCGCCCCGCGCATCTCCGTTGCCGAGCTGCCGTGCATCGGAAATCTCGGCTTGTCACTTCGTTATTGAAAACCCGCCGGTAACAGCAAGTTTCCTTTCGCGGTGAGCTTGGTCTGTTGTCATGACTCCCCGTCAGGCGTTGGAACTGTAACAGCAGCCAGCAGGAAAAGAAATGCCCGTGCAGACTGCAGAGGAAAGGGCGCCAGATAGTACAGTACTCTATACTTGTACTAGTAGTACTACTACGTGTACTGTATAGCTTTGCCTAGGCACGCCTGATCTAGCAAACGTGCAGGAGGCCAGGAGCTAGCAGACGTCTCGGCACTGGGCAGTCGGGGTGGGTTACACATGGGATCAAAGTTTAGGCTCCGTTTGGTTGCGTACAGTGCCTTCTAAAATTTCTGTCCTATCGAATGTTTAGACACGTGCATTGCATATTAAATATAGACTAATTACGAAATTAATTACATAACTTGCGACTAATTTACGAGACGAATCTTTTAAGCCTAATTAGTCTATGATTTGACAACGTGGTGCTACAGTAATTATGTTGCTGACAAAATAATTAGGCTTAAAAAATTGTCTCGCAAATTAGCCCCCATCTATGTAATTGGTTTTGTAATTAATCTATATTTAATGCTCCTTATCAGTATCTAAATATTTTATGTGACATGAATTTTATGAGCGACTAAAGAACCAAACATCCCCTAGTGGCATGGGCACTACCCAACTCCAATCTTGCCAGGTCGCCAGGATATGCAGCTTGTTCGCTTGATCGTAAACGATCGTAAATTTCCAACCAGAACAGTATTTTTCTCTCATACCAATGTTGGTTTGATCTCCCAACCACAGTGGCCCAACGGCCACTTGGGCCTTGACCTCGCGCCCTGATCGGGGGCGCCCAGTCCATTTATGGCTAGCGGGCCTCCGTCACACTGTGCATTAAATAGAGGTGGGGCCGACGGCTCTAGGTACGAGGTTCGCCTGAGCCGTACGCCCTACCTAGAAACCCTACTCCGATCTAACAGAGGGGCGCAGCCAGTGACGGGAAGCACCGCCGCCGCCACAGCACTGCGCCACCACGGTCTTCACTGCGTCGCTCTCTCTTCTCCGACCGTCGCTGCCTAGCGCAGAACTTCACCGATGAACCCGATGGCCGGATCCGCTTCCTCAATGCCTACCGATGGTCAGTGCCTAACCCTAACTCTCCCTCTCCCTCTCTGTCCTTCTCCGTACACACTATTTCTATGAGAAACTCAATGAAACCCCACTGATCTACGCCACGGATGGTCCTAAAGATACTAACATTGGTATCAAAGCCGGTTTCCCTAGGCGTGGATAGTGTCAGGGCAAGAAACCGATTTAAAAAGAAAAGATAGACTAGATCCGTTCGGATATAGACAGAGAAGGGGTCAGCCGAACCCTAACCCTACGAAGAAGCACGTGGGGAAGAAGAATAGTCTCTAACGCTAACTGGGTAAAGTTGGAAGGTGCTCGGCTTCAAGACCGCTTGATCCGAACCCTAAACCCGCGACCAGATCTCGAGGAAAGAAATAGAAAAAAAAGAGAGAAGAAGGTGATTCGAAATTTCACCAAACTCTAACCCTAGAAGGGAAAAGAAATGGACGGCGCGGGATATTCACTAGAGCTCCTCACCGCTGTCACCACCGCCACCGCGCGGGAAGATTGACCGCACCGCTGCTTCACCGGCGTGTGGGAAGTCATCATGGTCCCGCTTTGGGCTCAGGGCAAAGGGCGCCACCACAAAGCCGCTCGACGGCGGCGCCGCCATCTCTCCTTCGGTCGCCATGGGCGGCTACCTCTTGCTCGATGCGGGGCTAGAAAAGAGGAGAAGGGGAGGGAGATAGATCGACTGGCCTGCTAGAGACTCGTAGCGGAGGCGGCGGCGCCACCTCCTCGCAGTTGCCGGCGGCCACCGCCACCTTTTTTCCTCCGCCGCAGCCGTTCTGTTCGATGGAGAGAGAGGAAATGGAGAAGAGAATGAGCTAGGGTTACGGGGGAAGCGCTAGCCCGGCGGTTTTGTTCGTCCTAGATGCGCGCTCGGCTGTCGGATGCGCACGGACGGCAGAGATCGACCGGGCCACTCAGCGGCCCAGGCGGGCGAGCGCGCCGCGGCGCTTTGCCGACCTAGGCCCACGTTGCGGCCTGGGTGGCTGCGCGCGCACATGCCGAGTTGGGCCGGGCCGTTTTGTCGGTTGGGCCACAGCACAGTAAATAATTAAGCCATTTCTTTTTCTAATTTTTCTAGTAAAATGCAATTTCCTGGAAAATGATAAATGGCTCAAAGAAAATTGAAAAAGAGAATTTTCCTATGGGTAAAATTCAACAATCATGTTCATAGTTCCCGCTGCAAAGATTGTTTTATACTCCGATTAAATTTTGGATTATTTTAATTGGAGGAATAGTCGGATTATAGTTAAGATAAATTATAATATTATTTTTTCTGACCAACTCTGATGATAACAATATTATAAGTTTATTTATGAGTTTAAGTTTAAAGTTGAATTATGGTATTGTTATTTTCTAACCAATGTTGATGATAACAATATTATAATTCTATGAGTTTTATGTTTAAAGTTTAAATCTCTGATGAATTTTGCATCAAAGTGATCAATTTTCAGAGAACAGATAAAGATCAAGGAATGCTCTTAAACTAGAGAAATATATTTTCATGTTTCCGCTGCAATGAAGTTGATTGTCTTCTAATTAAATTCGAACCAACGGGAGAATTTAATTTTGAGGAGCAGTTCTATGTTTTCAAGATTATTGAATTTCTATATGTTAATTCTATTTCTGCCCAACGGTGATGTGGAATTAATGTAGAAGAATGATGTTTTATTCTATTTCTGTCCAACGGTGATATAGAATAGAACATAAAGATTTTAAAGTTTAATGAGCATTATTGTTGAATATTTTTTCAGACAAAAGACTTCCATGCTTTCATTCTTGAAGGCAGTAAGAAAAATGAGCTAGGTACTTGTGACTCAGATGATGAAATGCCTAAGGGTAAGTTATGTATGAAAGAATGCCATTGCTTAAGGGACTGTATTCTCTTTAAAGAATGGCTTCAAAAGAAAAGAATTCTAGGATATTGATCCAAGAAAAGAGATAGATTAATGAGACTCTTCATTGAGAAATGTCTTTTATATACTCTTTGTGAAGAAGAATTTATTTTCAGTTTCACTTATGAGAGTTGTAAAAGTCATATACATGTTTAATTTGACTAACATTGGATTACACATGTGTGTTAAAAGAATATTCAAATTTATTTTTGAATTTGATGATTGAACACGAGCCAATCCTAGCAATTATGTTCGTTCAAGGGAATTATCTCGCATGGCGGGAAAAGTTTGTGGTAGTACCCGCATGACGGGGTAAAGTTAGCATAGTACTTATGTTAACGAATTCTGCATGGCGGGAGAGTTTTGGCATAGTACTCATCCCGCATGGCAGGAGAAGGATGTGATGACTCATGTGCTCTAAGTGTATCCCGCACATGGAGAGAAGTTTGGGGTAGCTCTTATGCTATCCTAGTATTGACCGTACACTCTGATTGTGTCATGGTCATTAAGTACTCAATGAGTTTAAGAACAAAAGAAAGTTGCATGTGAACCAAAAGATAAGAATAATATGCAAGCGTGACTTGCAGAAGTATTGATAATAATAGACTATGTTGAGTTTTGAAGTGTAATGAGGAAAATGTACTCCCATACGAATTTTGTTTGCATAATGTAATCATGTGGATGAAGTAAGTAATCAAAGTTTCCTCATTCACAAGAGTTCTGAATGTTTCGAAATTGTGGTACAAAAGTTCATACCACATTTCGAGGGGGAAAAATGTAAGATTAATTAAGAAAGACAATTAAGAAAGATACTTCCCCATACTTTAGATAATGCAATGCATACTATGCATTGAAGGTAAAAGTGATCTATAAAAATGTGATCGTTGAGGGAGTAAGACGGTCATAATAACAATACCCCTAAAGTAAAGAAATAGCTAAATTCCTGCACCTTTTATAGTTCTAATAGAAAGATAGCATAGTTGGCTAGTATTCATACTGGACGAGTTCAGAGTTATCAAGGCGGTGCTAAACACGCCATATGAGTTTTTAGTAGATTAAACCCAAAATAAGAAATTTGAAGATACACCATCTTTATAGAAGATATAATAATCTGGGGGAGCATGGTATGTACATACCTAAGGCTTGAATAGAAGTGGGATTACATATCCACTATAGTGTTTTAGAGCAACAAATTGCTTAATACATGTTGATGTTGTATGACATATACAACACCTGATGTTAGTTCTTAAAGAAGATAAATAAGTAAATAAGGATCTTGTGATACAGGAGGCTATAGAACAATTGCCTTTTGGCAATGAAGAGTAATAATAGCCCCATATGAAAGAAGTGCCACGAGGCCACAGAAGGTCTCAAAGAATAAGAGAAGCAGATATTTCTGGTGACTAAGGAGTCAATGTTAAGAAAGAAATTCAAATGGAGGGTCATTCCACCTCATTTGAAAAAGCCATGAGAGGCGTTCACTCGTCTAAATGGCAAAAGGCAAAGGAAGATGAAATGAAATCGATAAATACCAACGATGTTTGGAACTTAGAAGAAATTCCCAATGGAGCCAAAATAGTAGGCTGTAATGGGTCTGCAAGACAAATGTGACTCCAAAGAGAATATGGAAAGCTATAAAACGCCACTTGTGACGAAATGATTTACACAAAGAGAAGGAATAGATTATAATGTGAATGCAATGGTTCTTTAAGAATCATAATGGCGTTAATAGCACACTACGATTTACAGTTACATCAGAAAGATGTAAAGATACATTCCTCAACGGGGATTTGTATGAAAAAGTTTACATGGCATAACTTAAAAGTTTTTGTCATGGAAGGAAAAGAATGTAAGGGATGTTGCCTGAAGAAATCCATTTATGGATTAAAGCAAGCTTCAAGACATTGGTATTTGAAGTTTGACAGTACAATAAGATAGTTTAGGTTTTAAAGAGAATATAGAGGACAATTGTATTTATGTAAAGTTTAAACATGGGAAATCAATTTTCCTAATCCTGCACGTGGATAGCACCTTGCTCGCTAATAGTGGTGTTAATCTACTGTTAGAGAAGAAGCAGTTTTTGTCCTCAAGTTTCAATGAGAACGATCTTGGTAAAGCGTCATTTATTCCAGAAATTAGAACTTACCGAGACAAAAGGAAAATGGGTATTAGAACTATCTCAAGTGTATACTTAGAGAAGATTCTAAAGAAATAAAGTATATATATGTGAGTAAACCTGCGCCTGTTCCTATAGTAAAGGGAAATAGTTTTGAGAACTTTTAGTGTTCCAAGAACCAATGTGAGATCGAAAGGATGTCTTATACGCTTCAGCTGTTGGAAGCTTAATGAGTGCTTATAAGTAAGAACTTACCCTAACATATTTCATGTATCCGGGATATTTTGGCAGAAGTCCAGTCCAGATATAGATCACTGGAATAGAGTTGAGAATGTTTTGCAATTGTGCAAAGATTTATAGGCCTCATGGTGAGTAAAAAAGAATAAGTACTCTCAAATAGTCGTGGGTACAAATATTAAATTTTGACGAAATGTTTAGTGAAACCCACATAGTAGCTAACACTCGCAGTCGGAGTTTTATTATGAAAAAGCTTTAAAGAAATAGTTGTGGTGTCATCAAAGATGCATACCTACAGTATAGCTTGTTATGAGGCTTAAGGACAGGCGAAATAGTTAAAAAAAACTTACACCCGGAATTTATAATGGTATTCAACAGCAATAACCATTAAAGTAGTTCTCTCCTATAACAACGGGTCAAGTGTGCTGCCAAACACATTGACGTTAAAGTTATACGTTGTGAAGAAGAAAGTCTGGAATCATACTAAAAGTATTGAACATATAAGTAACAAGCAAGTGCTTACGGATCCGCGTACAAAAGGCTTGCCACCCAGTGTGTTCAGAGAACACACAGTCGACATGGGTTTAAGGAAAAGCATATGATTTCCAGACAATAAAGGGCCTAAAGTTAAAGTATCTATTTTAGAATAGGGATGCGTATTATAGCTGTTAAATCTATCGGCGATTGACCGTGACGATGAAGCATGCTCTATGCACTAATCTATGATGGAATAAATAAAAGTGAAAGGGATTAAAATCAAAGTTTAAAGTTAAAGTATGAGTTGAGATCAAGGGGGAGAATGTTGATTTGATCTCCCAACCATAGTGGCCCAACTGCCACTTGGGCCTTGACCTCGCGCCCTGATCGGGGGCGCCCAGTCCATCTATGGCTGGCGGGCCCCCGTCACACTACGCATTAAATAGAGGTGGGGCCGGTGGCTCTAGGTACGAGGTTCGCCTGAGCCGTACGCCCCACCTAGAAACCCTACTTCGATCTAACAGAGGGACGCAGCCCGTGACGGGAAGCACCGCCGTCGCCACTGCGCTGCGCCACCACGGTCTTCACTGCGTCGCTCTCTCTTCTTCGACCGTCGCTGCCTAGCGCAGAACTTCACCGATGAACCCGATGGCCGGATCCGCTTCCTCAATACCTACTGATGGTCAGTGCCTAACCCTAACTCTTCCTCTCCCTCTCCCTCTCTGTCCTTCTCCGTACACACCATTTCTACGAGAAACCCAATGAAACCCCACTGATCTACATCACGGATGGTCCTAAAGATACCGACAACCAAATCAACCAGCGATAATAATCCACGATCGTATACGATCGTTTCAGCCCAAAGGCTGATGTACTCGGTAACTTGTTGAAAATGACCGTGTATTCATTTTGATCTAACGTTTCCGCAGAAAGAGATGAAGGGCGCGTTTAGTTGGCCCCTAAGTTGGCGCCGCCGGATATCTGTAGACACTGTAGCACACTGTAGCATTTCATTTGTATTTGGTAATAATTGTCCAATCGTTGACTAATTAGGCTCAAAACGTTCGTCTCGTAAAGTACAACCAAACTGTGCAATTAGTTTTTGATTTCGTCAACATTTAGTACTCCATGCATATATCGCAAATTTGATGTGACAGAAAATCTTCTTTTTACATAGTGTCAAAGTTTAGATTTTGGGATAACTAAACAAGGGTGAAGGTGAGCTAGCTATAGTACTGTACTGCCTTGGAATGACGACAGTATACCAAACGGCTTAGTACTGCCCCTGTGTCGTTCCTCGAGACGCGCAGGACAGGAGTAGCCGCGTAGGGCACGCGGGTGCGTCTGACGTCTGCGGACTCCCTAGCGAATCCGGCCCAGATTATATTCCCAAATTTTTATAATTTAATCTTTTTTTAAAGAAAATTAACGATTGACCATCTAAAAGACATAAACTCAACTTTGAATCCTAGGGGTCGGCGTCAGAGCTCATGGCTCCGAAATAACACATTTCGGCATCACAGATTTTGGCTTCGAGGTGCCTGGCCTTGTACAGCAGGGCATCCTAGGTGACGTTGACAGAGCTGGTACCGGTTACGTCAACACCACCTAGGATGCTCTGCTGTGCATGGCCAGGCACCACAGAGCCAAGATCTGTGGCGCCGAGACGTGTTATCTCAGAGCCATAAGTCCTAGCGCCAACCCTAAGGGTCTAACGATGAGTTTACGTCTCCTAGGAGGCTAAACGTAAATTTTCTTTTAAAAAAAGAACCAAATTGAAAAAAAAAATGGGGCTTATATTCATGCGCCTGCCTCCCTCCGCATTGGGCTACCGGTGGATCCAAGCCACTTGAACTCTTGAACTCAACTTCCAATCTGCACTGGGCCAAAATAATACGGCCCACTGCACGTGTACGCGGATAGCGACGATCCACACCAAACCCAGGGCCTATTATGTCATCCAGTCCATACTCGTTTATTCTAGCCCGCCATAACGAGGTCGCCCTCGCCCCAATCTCTCTGTGGCCCAATATCAGTTCTCAACCGCCCCCGTTCCCAAAGTCAAGTGCCACCGCGACGCTACTCATCCTCATCCACCCTCGCCACGAAAAATTCCCCGCACCATGAAGCTCCGGTTGCGATCGATGGAGGCGCGCGGCGGTGCCGCCGCCGTCGAGACCCACCGCGTGGACCTGCCGCCCACGGCCACGCTGGCCGACGTGAAGACCCTCCTCGCGTCGAAGCTCTCCGCGGCGCAGCCCGTCCCCGCCGAGTCCGTCCGCCTCTCCCTCAACCGCAGCGAGGAGCTCGTCTCGCCGGACCCCGCCGCCACGCTCCCGTCCCTCGGCCTCGCGTCCGGTGATCTCGTCTTCTTCACCCTATCCCCTCTCACGGCCCTAGCGCCGCCGGCTCAGGCCCTGCTCCGGAACCCTAGCCCGGGCTCTGGCACTGCAGCGTCGGTCGCTGAGGCTGTCGACCCCGGGAAGGGTTCGAAGCAATCTGGTACTGGAGGTTCCTCTTTGTCGTCACAGGTGCAGGCTATGGTGGTGAACCCTAGCTTTCCGGTCGCTTACGATCCGCCGGATGTGGTGATGGAGGAGGCCTTCGATGCGACGAAGGGCTGGTCGAGTTTTGTGCTTAGGGATCTCAAGAGGGAGATGAACAACGTCGGCAGCGCGGAGGGAACCGCTTCAGGTCGCCTGGTTGCGGCCTTACATGCAGCTCTGCTTGATGTCGGCTTTCTCACCGCCACTCAGATGGGGTCTCACCTCTCACTGCCTCAGGGCTGGCCGTCGGGTGCTTTGAAGCCTCTGACCATCAAGTATACCATACCAGAGCTTTCAGCAATGTTACCTGTGACTGAGGAGGGGAAGGTGGTGGTGCTGAACTACTCCTTGATGGCCAATTTCGTTATGGTATACTGGTATGTGCATGGGGCACAGTCGGAGGTGTGCCGGTTGTGCTTGGAGTTGCCAGGGCTGGAGCCTTTACTTTATCTGGATAGCGATCAGCTGAGCGGAGTGCATGAGAAGGGAGTTCATGATCTGTGGAGAGTGCTGAAGGATGAGATTTGCCTGCCATTAATGATATCATTGTGCCAGCTGAATGGTCTGCGCTTGCCTCCATGCTTGATGGCTTTGCCTTCTGATCTGAAGACTAAGGTATTGGAGTTTCTACCTGGGGTTGATCTTGCAAAGGTTGAGTGCACGTGCAAGGAAATGAGGAATCTTGCATCAGATGATAGTATTTGGAAGAAGTTTGTATCGAAGTTTGAACATTATGGTCAGGGCTCTAGGGGTGTGAGCAAGACTGCGAAGGCCATATTTGGAGAGGTTTGGCAGGCCAATAAGAGACGGCAGAAGAGGCCCAACCCAACCTTTTGGAACTATGGCTGGGGAAATAGTCCTTATAGCCGCCCACTTAGGCTGCCATTGATTGGTGGGGACTCAGACAGACTTCCTTTTATTGGGAATCCTGGTTCTGTGGGGCGTCACTTTGGAAATCAACGAAGGAACATCTCCCCAAACTGCATACTTGATGGTCACCGCCATAACTTCCTTTGAAGCCATGTCAATGAGTTTTACTTATATGTTAAGAGTATTTGGTAAGAAGGGGTGCGTAGACGGTTAGACCGTCTTGTTCATATCATCAAGTCACACACTTATGCATGTGCACAGCACTCTTATCCTCATATATCCCCTTAGTATCTTAGATCCTATCTTTTCTGTCTCTTTTTGCGCCAATGTAATCCAATGCCCAAGTAATAAAGTACCCTTGTTCTATCCTCAGATTTATCATCTAGACGTAGTTATTGGTTGAATGTATAGGTAGATGTATTTTTAGCTAAGATAATAATAGCTTTAAACTTCAATATGCTGCTTAAATTTATTTGCATTAAATGTGCAATCTACAGCATTGATACCTTAATTTTACACCTCACCCACATATCAGGTATTTTCCTTTGACATACAGGTTACTGCACAGTGATAATAGAATAATCAGGTTCTTCTATTATAGTATTATGTTATCAGTCTTGTATGAAATAATGGAAGCATACTGTTAGTCTGTTATTATGGTGCCCTTTTATTTTATTTTATTTAAAACAGTGAAATATCTCTGGTGTGGAGAACTGCCTTCTTGTAATAATAAAGACATTAGAGCTAAAAACATCAAACAACCTGATACACTTTAAGTTTTCTTTTATTGGTAATATGTACCACTACATGGTGTATGCATGTCTTTTTTTTTTTAAAAAAATTCTATGCCTGGAAGAATCATCGTGATAATGACAACTACTACAGCCTTTAATAAATGACTTGTGGATCATTTGGGATGTACTCCCTCCCTTCCAATTTGTAGGTCGTTTTGGGTTTTCTAGATACACAACTTCTATTATGTATCATATCATATATCTAGGTGCATGGCAAAAGGTATGTACTTAGAAAAGCCAAAACGACCTATAGTTTGGGACAGAGGGTGGTATGTAACATACTAGGAGTATGTTTATGTAACTAGTCGAGTGTACCTGGGTGATGTTGTATTAATTTATGATTGAACACAATTGTTTATTTGGCGTACTGTTGTCTGGTGGATGTGAATTGCTCAATGGGAGAAGGTACAAGCCTCATCTATCCATAGTGGCGGTGGGTTGAGGGAATATAGCGATAGAGAGGAGGTAACTTCTTTTGTCCCCCTTATTCCTGAATGCTGCCTCTCTCTATATAGGGATGGCTGGATTAAACATACGTACTCCTAAAAGCCAAAATTTAGTACTAACATACTTATCACCTAACTTAATGGGAAAACAAATCGTGCCCACTTATGTAATTGGCTTATGAGATGCTGGACCTTTTTTGTCGCCCTGCGCCCTGGTGCAGCCTCCCCCCTCCCCACACACACACAAAACACACACACACACACACACACAACACCTACAGTGCAAGTTTATGTGACAGGATGAGGACCACTTGTGAGTCTTCGTCATGTGTGTTTTACAAAACCCCAACCAAAACTAAATACAATTCCAATGAGTTGTAAAATTATTTCGTGTTGTTACAGTTGGTATGATACACATCTCACTGGGGAACAGTTTTGCTGCCGTCATAGATGATTCTTGCAAGTACTGGATGGTTATCTCTTTTCTTTCTAGAAATTATGGGCTGTTGTGTTGCCTTCACTTGTGTTGTCATGGTTAGTATGGTTTCTTATCCTTGTATACTTATTTATTTGTCTATTTTCTGGGTCGTAGATATATGTTTGTGACATATGCATATGAGACTGGCCTCTTATTTCCTTTATGAAACTATAACCTCCATGTCCTTGTTCTCCTCATGGTTCTCACTTGGATGATTCAGAAAGTTGATAATACGTTTATTTATTGTTTGAACTGGTCAAGGCAAAATTTGAAGATACTGTCTTGACTGTGGAAGTATGGTCTTGTATATTCATTTGAGCGAAATTTTCACTTTGATGCTACAGGTTTATTTTTGTGTTACTGAGTTCCAAGATAATGTAAAGTTAATCTGAACTTGCAGGTGCTTATGAGTTGTGGCTTATCCATTTTATTATGCAATTCAGTCATATCAGACTGGGGATAGCGTGGGTTGATCATAATTTGCTGAACTTGTGAAGCATTTCTGCTTGATGCTTTTGTACCATGTTACATAGATCATCCTCCACCATTGGGGGACCAAAGATTGCAAAATTCTTTAAGGTGAACTTTACATTGACCACAGGAAGAAAGGACACTTCTTTTGCTGTACGCGTGCATCTACTCTGCATTGTTTGCACATGTCCTATTGACTATTGGCCTCATTTGCCCTTTTCTATTATGTTATTAATTAAACCGTGAAATGACTGTCATGAGATTTAGCTTTCTGATCACTTATCTTAACTGGGACTCTGAGCCACCGTCGCCAGTACTAAAATCAGAGATGTACGGGGCGTCTCGGAGCCCAAGAAAGGCTTCAGTTTTCAGTGAGAACTCTTTGCTTTTGGTTTGGTGCACTGAAAAGATTGTGGGGGAGGGCATGGGAGGAAACACTTTATAAATCTGGATTGGGTAAATGTTTTACTGCCATGAGATCTCATTTCTATGATTGTTGATCTGGTTTATGATTCTCATTTCTAGTTGGTGTATAATATGCTTTAAGCAGCAGCAGTTGCTTGCACACAAAATTGCACTAGGTGTGGCAGCTATACAAAAGTATCTCTTTGTCCATGAATAAATCAATTGTTAGGGTTGTCTTAAATCAATTTTTTTAAAGTCTGACCGAATCTATAGAAAAGAGTATACATATTTATGACACCAAATGAGCATATTATAGAAATATATTCTATGGTGTATTTAATGATACTAATTTGGTGTCATAACTCTTTTATAGATTTGATCAAACTAGTTTGGGACAACTTGAGGAATTGATTTATTCAGAGAGTGAGGGGAGTAACTGTGTATTATGTTGGTGTTACATCATTGTCTGCATGGACAATTTATTGTTTTAATCTACTGTACCTTCTATATATTTGCACTGTTAGTCTCAACGGTGATTGCTGGATCGCTAGGTCGACGTTTAGGAAAAACACGAATCATTAGTCAAGTGGATATGTGATTTCTAGAGGACAAATGGAAGCTGATAAGCGTTCTTTGTTTCAGTGACAAATCTGAACCATTTGGATATGTACTATGTGATTCCCCACTTCTATTATCTTGTGTAAAATACCAATACTTGTGGAAATCTTACTTGACAATAAAATACAAACACATTCCTGACGCTCGTTGGCTTTGCTGAAAAAACTAGTCAAAAATTGTTCCGGCTGATTTGTTGTTAGAGAAAAACACTGTTTCGATTAAAAAAATAAACTAAAAAGTATGTATTATAAGACAAGCGAACAAGCAGCCAGGTAGAATCTATATTCCCTTCAGTTGGATATATTCATTTGGATTAATTTTGGAACAAGTACGATGGATGCTGCGCGGTGCTGCACCTGCAGTCCTGCATAAGCACCAACAAACACTACGGGTTCCCGGACAGTGGGAACCAGAATCCAATTCGGTGACGATAGGCCTCTTCCGGCTAACTCTGTCAAGCAGGATGCCCCTGCCGAATTTTTTGTTTTTCAGTCTTTTTTTCTTTGAAAGATTTTCACAGATACGCCCTGACAATATCTTTTAAAAAATAGACCCTGACCTCGACGCTGCGACAATTAACGCCGAGCTTACACGTCTTGACGCCAATTGCTTTAACGCTGAGGTCTATGTTCATTTTCTGCGTGTCGTTGACGTGACTGCTTGCGTGGTGCGAATGTGGTATGAGCTCGACGCCAATTACTACGGCGCCGAGCTATGAAAATTGATAAATTTTAATTTTTACCATGACTTGGATATTGAGAAATGTGGCTAACTCTAGATTTTTTACAGTGACTTATTGTTTGATCACTTAAAACAGTCTAGAAATGCCTAAGATAAAAAAAATAATCTACGGTTTATGTTCATGAACTAGCCTAAAAAAACTTCTAAGTGTTAGTTAACTCCTTTTTTCATAACGCTGTTTTGACCAGGGTAAAATTATAGTTTTTTTTTCTAGATATGATGTTTGACCTTTAATAGAAGTTGTAGTTTGAGTTGAGTACAACAAACTTTGCTTTTGGACCTAAACCTAAATCAATCTTTAACATGGCCGAATTGTGATGCTGTTTTAGCCCCTCTAAATCTTTCCAATTCCCTTATCGCCAGTAGTGAATTGACATGTTTGCGACATTTTATCTTCCAAATTTGTATATTTCCAATAGTTGCCTGTAAGTTTGTGGTGCAAACAATTTCAAGGACCTCAAGTCGTAACCCAACGAACTTTCGCTCATCATTAATGCCTATATGGAGCGCATCATCTTGAACCGGCTTGATACATAGACATTTCATGGGCCCATTGGTACGATGTACTAAATGATACAGGATGACCTGCATGTCATGCTATTCCTGTAAGGTTACCTCAAGGTCCAAGTTTTGGACGTTAACAAACTCCTTGATCCAGCTGCATGATGGTAGTATGCGTATATGCCTGTGCAGCTTAAAGCAATAACTGAGGGTCTTTGGCAGCCGAGCAATTGTGTCATCCAGAGAAGGAAACAGACCATCCATGTTCTTATCGAGTCACACTGACAAGGACTCCAGATGGTTGAGACACGAGATGGCAGAAAAGAACTCATGGATGTTGTCCAGGTTGGATATTGAGAAATGTGGCTAACAGTAGAGTTTTTACAGTGACTTGCTGTTTAATCACTTAAAACAATCTAGAAATACTTAAGATAAAAAAATTTGCCTGACCAAATGGAACTACAGCACGTCCGGACGACACAGTACAGAGCTCGGCTCCTGCAGTACGACGAGGCGATGCAGGGCTCGGCTCTATGCGTCTATTGCATTGCTAACCGGAGATGCATTGGTGCATGCAACAAACCGTATGCGCATGTGTAGACATGCAAGCATGGACGCAACACACCTCACCTGTAAGCACGTTGAAATATGGCTAAATCTAGATTTTATGATCGTGGCTAAGTCTAATTTTTTTAACGTGGCTAAGTCCAAACTTAACGAGACTTGTTTTTGTTGTTATCTCCTCAGAGAGTATTCAAACTCGTAGTACGGTATCAAATTAAGTTGTTATACAAATTTAGAAGATAAAATGTCGCAAACATGTCAATTCGCTACCGGCGATAAGGGAATTAGAAAGATTTAGAGAGGCAAAAACAGCATCAATTCGCTACCGGTGTTAAAGACTGATTTAGGTTTAGGTTCAAAAGCAAAGTTTGTTGTACTCAACTCAAACTACAACTTCTATTAAAAGTCAAACTTCATATCTAGAAAAGAAACTATAGTTTTACCTTGGTCAAAACAACATCATGAAAAAAGAGTTAACTATTGATCCAACACTTAGAAGTATTTTTAGGCTAGTTCATGAATATAAACCCTAGATTATTTTTTATCTTAAGTATTTCTAGATTGTTTTAAGTGATCAAACAAGTCACCGTAAAAAAATCTAGAGTTAGCCATATTTCTCAATATCTAAGTCATGGTAAAAATTAAAATTTATCAATTTTCATAGCTCGGCGCCGTAGTAATTGGCGCCAAGATCCACGGCGCCGAGCTCATGCCACGTCCACGCCACACAAGCAACCACATCAACGACATGAAGAAAATGACCCTGGACCTCGACGCCAAATCAATTGGTGCCAAAGACGTGTAAACTCGACGCTAATTGTCATGGCGCCGAGGTCAAGGCCTGTTTTTTGAAAGGATACTGCCAGGAGCGTATTTATGAAAATCTTTCAAAAAAAAGTGTTGAAAAACAAAAAAAAAATTCGGATGCCCCTGCGGCCCTGCTACGTGCAGGTCTTCGCTTTGACTGTATTATTCGGCGTCCAGCCCCCTACCAGCTCCCCCATCTCCGGACTACAATTGCTCGGTTAACGGATCTGTTCGCTTGTCTTATAATCCGTACTTTACAGCTTGTGTTTTTAGTCGAAACAGTATTTTTCTCTCACATCAAATTAGCCGAAACAATGTTTCGGTTTGTTTTTTCAGCGAAGCGGGCCAATTCTAGCAGCTATGGCACCATCCATATTCTGAGGGGCCTTCCAGTGAAACAGGACACTGATGAACTGCTTGTGCCCTCACCTTCAGGACACTGAGCAGTAGAACGAGCAATAATACAACGGGAAAAGTATTTGTGAGCTTGCTGTTGCTGCTATGTTTACTGGGTGTTTATTTTTTAAAAAAAGACGGTGAAAATCTGGCCGAGAACTGGAGACGGGTGTGAATGCGTGTTGGGGGTGGGGGGGGGGGGGGGGGGGGGGGGGTGTCCCCAACTCCAGCTATTCATTGTTTTCAGTTGTGGCCACATCCACATGTACGCACGCCGATTCATGGTGAACACTATTCACTCCAGCAAAGGGTTGCTGAGTAACAGTGAAACATCTTAGGCCTCGTTTAGTTTGCAAGATTTTTGGCAAAATGGTACTGTAGCACTTTTGTTGTTATTTGACAATTAGTGTCCAATCATAGTCTAATTAGGCTTAAAAGATTCGTCTAGTGAATTTCATCTAAACTATGTAATTAATTTTATTTTTTATTTATATTTAATACTTCATACATGCGTCTAAAGATTTGATGTGACGAAAAATCTTAAAAATTTTTGCAAAATAAAATGGAACTAACGTGATCGAAGGGAGCTGGGAGCTGCAGCTCTCACCTCTGGTAACAAGAAATCTTCCTTTATTATTAGTAGTACTTTATATGTACTGTGGCATGTTCTTTGGGAAGTTTTCAGCTTGTTCGGCTGCTGGACTTAAAAAAAAGGACTGTTCATACTATTTTCGCTGCTTATGTTAGGTTTTTTTTTGAGAAAAATGCTCCAACTGAAAAAAAAAAAAATCAGCCAGCCGACCTATACCAGCCGAACATCTCATTTGCATTTAGGACAAGTACAGGTGCATTGTACCTTATTTCATCTTTTTTTTTTCTTTCTTTGCTACTACCACTGCAGTATGATGTTCTCTTTGAAGATAGCAAATTGCTTTCATCTCTTCGTGAGTACTCTGTCTTTTTTTAACAGTCCAAGCACTTCTCTCTGTCTCACCCATTCTTTTTAAGGAATTATGTCAAGAGAACTATTAACTCATTAAGTGACAATAACCTTCTACCAAATGATTTCTGCTCTGCGTCCGAGTGTTTTTGCCTCATATTTTGTTTGGTCTTTGCTTCAGAGAAAAGGGACAAGCACCAGCATTTCTTGACCCCTTTCATCTTGGCCGAACTTGTTTCTGAATCACCTGGTGATTCTTACAGCGCCATGCTATACAATAGGATATGAACTAGTCAGTTATGACTTTAACCTTTGTAAACCCATCATTTATGATTCCAGCATTAAATTTTGATGGTTGTGATTGGAGGGACAGTACGCGCTGTTAAGTTTTGAGCAATCCCCTACCTTGGTGGCTTGGCCCCAGGAGTACAACCAGCTAACTTTTTCGTTTTCTGATGACTGGATCTTAGTCCCTAAACTGCTTCAGTGGTTCCCCTTGTGATTTGAAGGTCACACTTTCTTAGCTGTTGTCCTCTTTCTTGTTCTGTGGATCTGATTCTACGGTCTCTGAATTCTCACATTTTCGTTCTGTAGGTGTGTGTGTGCAACAGCAATTACCTAACTTTGTTTAGGCATTGTACATTGGTACTTGCAAATATGAGGAAAAAAGAAAGAGAGAGAAATTGGAGTTCTTATTGGTGTCCAACCACTAGTAACTATATTAGCTCGAATTTGCATTCAGCATCTATGCAATTATGCCGAATTGTGGAATCCATTTCACCTTCTTATACTAGAACTAGTCCATGCTTCAAGTAAATTCTTGAAGAGTTCTTTATATCCTTCAGCAAGTAAATTGAGTACTTTCTCAAACTTTACGCTCATGAGTTGGGTTGGTAAAAAAATCTGGAGGACAGAACTTTAATAGAGGCAATGTTTCAGAGGGTTTAAACTCAAATGGGCCCGGTTGATTGCCTAATAATTAACCTTATTCTGGGCTGGCCCATACATACACTGGATGGCATTAGCATCTGATCCTTGGGTTGGTTGCTAGGTCTTCAGTTTTGCAGCACCTACTGCAATCGATCTTCACCCAGAACACTCTTTATTCTGACCTCTGGATGTGATCCAGCTGGTGCATGGTTGTTAGTAGTACTAGTACCAGCAAGTCTATTCCAGGAATCGGTTTCCGCTTTTGCCCTTGCGTTTGTCTATTGCACCAGGCTTAGTTAGCCTTTTCACTTTGGACAATCTTTATGTAAGGCTGCACGGGTTAGTTGTTCCTTGTTGAGCCTTGCAAGGAATTGACTGTGTCCAGCTCCCGATCTACTCCACCCTTTAAGTAAAGCTCCTTCAGTTGGCAGACCTGGCAAGTTAGAAGATCACTAGTCATTCCCAAAAATGATTGCAACATCGCACTGAGTTCAAGTATCAGAGCAGGATGGTGAGTACATACGTTCATGGCAAGATCTATATATGTCCGTTCAGCCACTTCGGTTTGCAATGTGACAAGATCAATCATTGATTCTTTGGCAGATGTATTCCCCTCCACGCACCGACCCTGACAGAGAGGAAGAGCAGTGCTTCGCAATCAGAACTAATCTGCTTGCTTCACTAGACCATACCATGAATTTTGATGAGCCTATCGTCTTTCCAGTGAACAATGTAGGCATGCAAGAGGGGGTTCAGCTGTACAATTCGACTGGAGGTATAGTTATTCTCAATTCATTTTCTTAGCAACAATAGCTGTTAATCTGTGAAGCTTCTGACTTATAACATTCCACATTCCAACTCTTCCCAGATGCTCAACCAAGTAGAAATATGAACACAGGGAAGTGTTTAAAGGATGGCAAAAGGAAAGGTTCTGGAGAGGACAGTTCATCACTACATTCTCTAGTAAGGAAGCTAGAAGCTATGATTCCTTTGTCTCATTGGTTGCGCCATATCTCATTCCCTCTATTTCATTCTACTGTACTTGTAAATGTATTACTGCAGGATGAAGCCAGTGCATTGTTGCAGCGAGAAGTCAGCATGGAGTGCGCTGATGAGAAGGCGGGTGATGCTGGAGCCAAGAGAGAGGACTACGTGCATGTCCGGGCAAAGCGTGGTCAAGCCACCAACAGCCACAGCCTTGCAGAAAGAGTATTTTTTATCTCTTGAGCAACATAGTCAATGCTCCTGCAATGCCCAGGTCTCTTGCTTACAGTAGCATGCCCATTCGAAATGCAGTTTCGAAGGGAAAAGATAAATGAAAGGATGAAGCTTCTTCAAGACCTTGTCCCGGGTTGCAACAAGGTATGAATGACATCAAGCAGATGCTTATGCTCATACTGATGTGGTTATGGTGTGTTCTAACCAATAGGGACATGTTTCCTATGACAAGGCAGATTACAGGCAAGGCCATGATGCTTGATGAGATCATAAACTATGTGCAATCTCTGCAGCGGCAGGTTGAGGTTAGTGTATTGAAAACCTATGATTTGGAGGTTTACTCAATGGTTTCTCTAGGCCAATGGCTGAATCTTCATTTTCATGTTTGTGTTGGATTGTTCAGTTCCTTTCGATGAAACTCTCAGCGATGAGCCCAGAGCTCAACTGTGACCTCGACCTGCAAGATGTAAGATTGCAAAGCTCAACTCGGGTTGACGAAGAAAATGCCTTTAGATTGATCTTTCCTCAATCCTTGTCACTACAGATCCTTTGCACGCAAGATGCCAGCTCTGCTTTTCCAGGATACAACCTGCAAGCGAGCAATGTGCATCTTAATCTGTACAGAGCATCTGAAGAAGGTTTCTCACACAGGATCATCCCTAATCCAGCAAATGTTCATGTGACAAGGAACGCCCAGTTATCTGCATTTCCTCAGGTTTGCATTCGACGTCCTTGAACAGCTTCAAATGCTTTCCTATGCGATTACTAGTAGTTTCTACTTTCTACCATGGCAGAGAGGAGTTATCTGGAACGAGGAACTTCGCAGCATTGCTCCAAATGCTTTCGCTTCAGATACCATTGCTGGTAGCATAGAATTTTTCGTGCCTTTTCAGCTTCTCATTCATTGCTATGTTTTGCATTTCTCCTGCAGCTGTGCTCAATTTTGTGAGATTTCTCAAGATCCATTTTGACATTGCAGATTCGATGAAAGTGGAGTGACAAGTCGGCAGTTTAATGGTGAACAACTCTGAAAATCTTGACACGTTAGTCTGTTGGGTTGCTACTGGTGTGCCTTTTCAAGTTGCAATGGTGGCACGGCTTCTCTTGGGATGAGCTAGTTAACTTTGGTCTTTGGAGAGGAATTCTGGTGTCCACCCGTCATATGTACAGTTATAATAACTAATAACTAATAACTAATCAAAGGAGTTCGGTGAAATTTTTGTGATCTGGTGGAGAAAATAATGTACAATGATCGTCTGGAATTCCTGACACAACTGAGTTAGTGCTTTGGTGGCGTGTGGTTCCACCTGATTATTTGGTTGTAATAGCTGGTAGAGCTCTATAACTACTTGTATCCCCAAATATAAATTGCCGAGTCCGGACTCAGGAGAGAACTATGTTCATTTTAGTAGTTGCAGCGTAGCAACTCTGAAGGGGCTTCAGTGGGGGTGGCAGGACAACGGCGAAGGCGGTGATGGCTGGCAGGAGTCCGGCTCTTGGCCCGACGTTCGTGTTAGAGGGTTCTTGGGCGAAAGCCTTGGCCGGTAACGCCGGTGGACGCCGCTTCCTTGTTGGGGGCGTCGCGTTTCCCCCTCTAGTACTGTCATCCAAGGGTAAAAACCCGGTCCACTTTGGACGTGCGACGGCAAAAATTACCGTCGCCCCTTCCTTGCTGAAGGCGTTGCATTTGGATGATCGTTGCAGCTTCGAACCGTTGATGGCGAGGTGCAGGTTCGTGTCTGGAAGTCGGAGCTGCTCTTCGTGGGGTTTGAGCTTGGCAACGATAACCGGTTGCGGCCGTTTGCTTCGGCCCCGTCGGTGGGGCAGTAGGGGTGGCCTGCCATGGGAAGTCGGAGCCGTTGGCAGCATTGCTTCTATGCTTGGTAACGATGACCTATGACAGTGTGTCGTGTTTGTGCAATTGTGCTCGGCCGTGTCACGTGGGTGATTAGCCCCTAAGTGGCTTGTTTGGTATCTCGTCAGGCTAGCCTTCTTGAACATAATATTTTTTTCGTCTTAATTGAGCGGCAGAGGTCCTGCTTTTGTTAAAAAAAGGCTAGCAACTCCCTGTCGTGAGTTCAACTTGCCGTGACAATGAAGTTAAATTGGTTAAATAAAAAAAACATTGGCCAACAAAGTTGAGTTCCGTAGAATCCTTAAACTTCAAAAAATATCCTTTGCAATCAATACATAGAATTCATAACCGAGGCCAAGATAATCATTGCGGCAGATATCGTGACTAAATAAAGTAACATGCCTAACAGTAACTTGTGTTCATTAATCACTCAAAAAGAAAACAGGTCATTTTAACTTTGTGTCAACTTAATTGACGGGAATGGGATGCTCGATCTTCAGGTGGAGGTAACTGGATTTGATGAAAACTTGACATACACAATCTGGCTTTGGATTACAAAGACTCAAATCCTGCAATCGCAACACCACGCCTCCTCTACATATTAACCATGCATCGTCTGATTAACCTTGCCATGAAGGCTAATATAAATCGAATAGCACAAGCAAGAACAATAAAGAACACAATTTGAAATATTGCTAATATAGATTAAACTCAGAAGTCACGGTTCCACAATCCGATGAACGACAAATTGTCCAATAAAAGATAATTCTAAGCAAAACCTCAAACCCTAACTTGAACGATGACAACTAATGAATATATTGTGTCAGGGACAGTCATAGACCCTGGATGTGTCCCCTATTACTCCAACACAATACACAACCTAATACACCAATGCAACATCTTAACAGATTTTGTGTATCCACTTATTTCAATGATTCATGGTCCTATGTGGTACCTAAGTGACACTAAGTGGTACTATGAGACATCAAGTCATGCTGAGCCACACCAAATGATGCTAAGGAACACCCGTGCCGATCGAGTTGACCTGGAGCTTGGCTGAAAAACAAAACACTATTCTGGCTGAATTGTTGTGAGAAAAAACACTGTTCCAACTGAAAAAAGAAGTCGAACAAGCTGGATTTTAAGACAAGCGAACGGGGCCATGTATATATGATGTAAAAACTACATCGAATATATATATTATGCAGATTGGTCGGAACTGAGGAAGCATTAAATATTTTTTGTAGTGAGGATCATCCGTAGCTCGAAAAACTTCTGGCTTTGTTACTGTATAGATAGCGGTATCCTAGACAAATATACATATTAATTAAACTGATGTCAATTGTGTGAGATATTTCTGTATTTCTTATTGTGACTATTTCTCCTCTTCTATTTGAATTCCATAAATTAAAACTAATAATACCTAGAACATGTTTTCTATTTGTACTCGAACCATTGTCGGTGCAGAAAGTGACCAACACGTAAATATTTGTAGTTTTGTCGTACGTTGTGATCGGATGTGGCCTAACACTCAATGACACAGGGTTTATATTGATTCAGGCAACGTGCCCTATGTTCAGTTTGAGTCGGTCAGTGACTTTATTCCTGAGCCCAGGTGCTCGAAGTTTGCTGTGGGGTTACAAATAGAAGGAAGAAAGATGGGGGGGGGGGGGGGGTGCAAGTGGCCCGGTCGCACTCCGGACTAAAGGGCCGAGAGTTACGGGAGCTCCGCTATGCGCTAAGTGTTCGAGCGTGTGCTTGAGTGTTTGAATCTAGTGGTTCTGTTGTTGTGTGTGAGTAAACTGATAGAGCTATCTGTTGGGAGAGAGCGCATCCCCTTTTATAGATGAAGGGGATGGTCTTACAAGTGAGAGAGATAGAGTGTACGTATGCTAAGTCTTGTTGCCCACACCGTCGGGTACAAGATGATTGTAGGCGCCCATAACACTGTTAATGTTAGATGCATGTGGGAGGTTGCGTCGTCTTCTTCTGGTATGGCAGACGTCGGTGCCTGTCATACTATTGATGCCTAGAGGTATGCAAGGGGTTTTAATGTGCTCATCCGGTATGGGAGTTTTGCGGGCACCCACAACACTGTAGGGCAAATATCGGCGGCCACAACACTACTTGGATTCTGACATACCTGTTGGTACTATCCTGCAGGTGTGCAGGGTACGGTCCTCGGTATTGTTGTTGACTTTTGAGCGTCCTGCTTTACTTGCTCCGCCCGTTTTCTGGTCCTTACCGAGTGGGCGTCCCTGGTCGGTTGGTCCCAGTCAGCTACAACTGTGGCAGTTGGAGAAGAGCTGTAAGCAGAGGTTAGGTGTATCCTCGATGGAAGAGGCGGGCCAGAGTAGGAAGCGGTGTTTTGGCCAGGCCTTTCGGTCGGAGAGGTGGGTCGGAGTCAGAAGCGATGCCTTCCGGTCAGAAAGGAGGGCCAGAGTCGGAAGCGGACGTCGTTCCTCTTTGGCCAGGCCTTTCGGTCGGAGGCCGGTTCGCCCTTCTGTCCTGTTTGTTAGGTTTTTGGGCCGGCCTAGAAGTTGCGTGTCGTTCGCAATGTCGTCTGCTGGGTTGAGCTTTTGTAGGGAAGCCGGTCCATGAGAGACCCCGGGTTTATAAACCCAACAGGAGCCCCCGAGCCCCCAGATGATTCGGATAGAATTGTTTGGGAGATTTTTGTCTTAACGGTAGGTGCGTGTGAGCGCACCCGTGGGTGTAGCCTCCGGGTGATTCGGGTAGAATCGTCTGGGGGGTTTTTGTGTTGCCAGCGGAGGAAGTTTTTGTTTCATCAGCAGGTGTAGCCCCCGAGCCCCTGGGTGATTCAGGCAGAATCGTCTAGGGGTTTTGTCAGCGGGCGTGAGTATGTGTTGTTTTGGTGGGTGTAGCCTCCCTTTTCCAGTTCCATCATTTCCAGGAGCGTGGTCCCAGGCGTTTTGGTCGCGACTGAGGGACTGGGTGAGACGGAGTTTTGTTTACCGGGGCGTCGAGCGCACTAGGGGATCGAATGAGACGGACTCACGGACCCAGGCGTCGGGCGCATCGTGGGATCGGGTGAGTTGAAGTCATAGATCCAGGTGTTGGGCGTGCTAAGGGATCGGGTGAGTCGGAGCTGTGAATCTAGGTGTCGGACGTGTCGTCGAGGCGTTAGGTGCGCCGAGGGATCGAGCGAGTCAGAGTCGCGGATCTAGGCATGGCCAAGGCATTGGGCGTCTTGAGCCCCTGAACCCCGTTGGGCTTGGTAGGGGTCGGTTGAGTTTTTGTGCGTTACCTCATCCGTGGTTTCTCACAACCGGAGGGGCTGAGCTAACATCGCTTGCCTCGATGGCTCGAGTGACACACTCGGTGAGCTCGCTAATGGGTATGTTGGGGTGAAGTTCGGGTCCATTGTTCGTGATGGGGTCGGCATAGCCCTCAAGTGGCACTCCACTGCTCCTTAACCTGCAACCCGACAGATACCTAGGTCATTCCGAAGATCGACTCGGGTGGCCCGCTGGCCTCCCCTTGATGGAGATTCTGTGGATTTGGCGAGGTTAGGATCGAACGAGAAGGTCAAGATGACCCTGTCTGCTTTGGGGCAGACTAGGCGAGGGCCGCTTGGGGCCCAACTACGTTTTCTCCCGTGACTCTATTTGACATGAGGCAGCCTCGAGCCCTTTGCGGGCCAGCCTTCGAACCCTAGTTGGTCGTTGCTCATGTTGAATGAGGCAACTACTACTTCGTGACGCAACACGGAGTGTTGTGATGCATTTAACTACATATGCAATGCTTTGGATGTATGGAATGAATGAATGTGTACATGGATGAATCAATGCTCATATAAAGAAATAGTAGGTGTTGGCAATGTTACCTTGATGTTTTGGAGTGACGGGTTTTGAGGAGCTCCTATCAGATATGTCCGACCGGGATCCATGCTTGTCATTCGTGATAGAGTCGGCATGACCCACATGGGACGTCCCTCTGCTCCTTACCTATCTCTCAGCATTCTCTTGAGCCGTCCGATCAACTCAGGAAGCCCGTTGGTCTCTTCTAGCAGAGATCCCATCATTGGGCTTTTCCAAGTCCTGCCTAGGAAGGCGGAGGGCCGCCTGCGCGTAGTGGCGCCTTATTTCTTGCGCCCGGCATGTGGTAGTGGTGGGCCATACCCAGACTACGTCCTGTCTGACTAGGCACCGTTCCATTGGGTAGGGTGCATCCCATCGATTAGGGTGCATCCCATTGTATCCTATCTGCATTGAATGGGGGATGGGAGAGGGATTTTCACCCCTGTCGTTTCGCCTTTCCCCAATCATTGCACCTGTTGTGCCTCTTTCTTTAAGTAGGGGAATTGAGAGGGCTTATGTTATGTTCCTTCGCCTATTCCTCATCTGCCACCTCTTCTCATCTTCCTTCTTGCCGAGAGCGTTTGAGTGCCGTGGTGGTTCCTAGGAGAGAAAAGGGGAGAGCGAGGGAGAGGAGAAAACTCATAGATCCATTTGCGAACCTAGAGTGCAATGTCGAGCTAGAGGTCATCCATCATGAGGGAGTCGGTGCTTGATGCTTTCGCCGAGAAGGGGTTTCTACCGCCGAAGGAGGTGGCGCACTGGAGGGCTCCTGGGAGGGAGGATTTCCCGCAAACTCAGGCCGATGAGGTTGTCTCCTTCCTCACCTTCCATGAGCGTGGGTTAGGATATCCCACACACTGGTTCCTATGCAGGCTCCTCAATGAGTGGGGTCTAGAGCTACATCACCTCAATCCGACTAGGGTGCTACATATCGCTGGATTCATCATCGTGTACGAGGCCTTCTTTGGGATGGACCCGCACGTGGACTTTTCCGATGGATGTTCTTTGGGTGAGCTTTGTCAGAGGGGAAGCCACTCTTGATCGCACCGGTGGGTGGCTTCACGCTGTAGAAGAAACCGAGCATGTCGGGCTCATACCCCATGTATACCCCCTGCGATTCCAATCGGGGATGGCATGGGGAATGGTTCTACATTAGGAACCTAACGGAGGCACCATTCCCGCCTTTCACCGGTGGGAGGCTGAAGAAGCTGGAGAGCTGGTCATGGGGCCCCGCTAGCTAGTAGAAGCGAAGGTGGAGATTATTGAGGCAGAGCTCTAGAAGCTCATGCAGCGCGGCCTTGATGGGGTGTGGGTGTTCCATACCCTCTTCCACTGTCGGGTCACTCCGATGGCAGAGAGGATGCGGCTGATGTGGAAGTACAATGGCCCAACGGACCCTGACCGTGCATCATCGGAAGAGCTACCGAACGACGAGGTTTAGAGTCACCTTGATTGGGTGCTGCAGCTGAAGCCTAGAGAGACCCTTGATGGAAAGCCCGAACCTCTCAACTCCACGATGGTGTCCAAACTGGTATGCTCCCCTCTATTTACCCCATGTTCTTTTCCCCTTTGCTTTCCTGTTTTTTCATTGAGTCACCTATTTCGTAGGGACTTGGAGTTTACAAGTCCCGGTCGCACCTTCCAAAGGGGCCAGAGGGCATGGCTCAGCAAGCCACCCCAAAGGAGGCGGTGGATGCCAAGAAGAAGACGAAAGCTGAGGAGGCTCGGTGGAGGTACCAGAAGGAGCAGGATATCGTCCGACGCATGCAGGCTAGGGAAAATAGGAGCGACGTTGAGTCAGAGCTTGAGTCAGAGGACCCCACAGGGGTGGGTGATGACATGATTTTCTCCAAGGAGGAGGAGGTCTAGGAGGTTGATGCGACCTCGATGGAGCATCACAATCCTGCGGCCATGTCTGCTGGTGGAGAGCAAGAGGCAGAGAGGCGTGGTGATGTTCCCATGCTGAGGAAGCATGCTGCGAGCGTGGACGCCATCGGTGAATGGGAGGCAAAGCGGAAGATGTCATCGTGCCCTTCGGCGGCAGTGCCAGCCTCGTCCCCGCCTGCTATGGATACAACAGGACAAGCCCGACGATCGAAGGAGTGAGCTCACACTCATGCATCGTTGGGGCCGGCTCCAGCGTGCGACCCGTAATAGGAGGATGCCCCACCAGCTACTCTAGTCGGCGTGCCCTGAGCCAAAGGTTGTGGTGATTTGCGAGCTAAGCTAGAGCCGATTGTGTCGACTTCCCTAGTTGAAGCGAGGGGGCGTGGGTCGTGGCCCAAGAGCGGTCCTCGCCCTATGGGCCCATTGATGTCAGGTCGGCGCTTCAGAGTTGTACCACTTACATCTTGGTATGCCTTTCTTTGTTTTTTTTTATCTTGCTGTTGAGTTTTTTGGAGTATGACTGACCTATACTTTTTCAATAGCGGTCGGATGCTGATGAGGCTGAGCATCACCCCAACTCCTGTACAGGAGGATTGGAGGCCTACCTTGTAGCGTGTCATGGTGAGTGCCAGGGAGAGTAGGGTGGTGACGGTGGGTCCTTCCCTTCCAAGGGCGACACCCCTCGGATCGGTCACCAGTACAGCAGCAGCGGTGATGGTGGCATTGGCGGCGATCTCGGTGGCGATGGCGGAGGCTGCATCAGAGGTAACCCTTGCGGCCCCTCCTCCACCGACTATAGCGGAAGAGGAGAGGGAGACCAGGTTCCCTGCCTCGCTAGGCAGATGGTCACATGGCTCACCCTCTCGGTCGGAGCTGAAGGTGTCGGGGGGAGATGCGGCCAGGCTAGAGCCGAAACATCTACTGGTAGCCTATGAAATCGAGGTGGTGGAGATCCCCTCCGACGGCAAAGTAGGTGATGAGGTGGAGCTGACAGCGCTGTCGCAGGAGCTAGCGGTGGTCCAGTCATTGGCTAGGCCTTCCAGAGGGTTCGGGGTGAGCCGTAATCTAGTGTGGCCCTACCCCGGTGACCCGAGGAAGGCTTGGTTCATCCTCCACGATGACAAGGAGGTGGCACTCTAGCACTTCCTGAGGGAGAGCGGAGTGTCGATGGAGTCCGATCTCGCCCAAGCCAAGGCGAGGCTTGAGGAAGTCTAGGAGCGGGTCAAGTCCTTCCATCAGACAGTTACAGTTGACCTACCCCGCATCACAAAGGTAAGTCCTTTGTGATTTATCCTTGATTCCTTGGTTCCTTGCTGGTTGCTTCAGCGTGTTAGCTCCTTGCTTTGCATGGCTTTAGAGGGGATGTCGTGCCATAAGTCTCTTTTCCTTCAGGAGGAGCATGCCCAGATGGCCGAGCTCGAGTGCGAGCTGGAGTCCACCCACTGTGGGTCCCAAGACCGGGCAGCAGAGGTGAACGAGGCACGGGCAGCGGAGCTACTTGTGGCAGAGTGGGCGACCGTCGCTGAGTGGGGGCTTGAGGTGGCGAAGGTCCGCCAGGCGGAGATTGAGGTGGCGCTGTAGAAGTCCCTAGCGGACATCGAGGCAGCGCTCCAAAGATCCCTAGAGACCCTGGAGACAGAGCAGAAGGCCCTAGAGTTAGAGCAAAAGGCCCAATCAGAGGCTGACCAGGAAGTGCTCACGCTTCGAGGCTAGGTGATTGGAACAGAGGAGGTGAACACCCAGCTGTGTGAGCAGGTGATTCAACTGGCGGAGGGACTCTCCATCCTCGAGAACTCCCGCCTTGGTACGTACCTTCTCTACTTTTTGACGTGTTGGTTTCTTCCTTTAGCTTGCTTCTGAGTTTGTCACCCTTCTTCCAGTGCTGGGTGGAAAGGTGGAGTCATTGGAGTGGGACTTGGAGACGACCAAGGCAACGATTGGTCAGAATTTGGAGGCACTGGCCAAGTCCCTTGAGGAGCAATGTGCTCTCGAGGGGAAACTTGACTAGATTCGCAATGTTGCCTAGCTCATTGTCTCGAAGGTCTTTGGGTCGGCACCAAGTACCAGTGCGCCCGCCATCTGGCTGGTGGAGGTTCCAGATGAGGTTCAGGACCTCATCATCGATAGGTTGTTCTACGAAACATTAGGGGTGTTAACTTCGGTGGCGACGTACCACCCGGACCTGGACTTCACCACCATCTGCAGCGGGTATGCCGACGGCTAGAGCACGGATGACATCCACTCACTTGGGGAGAGCTTGCTGCCACATGCAAAGTTGGTGGCCAAGCAAGTCTCCACGCAGTGGGTGATGGATGCTTGCCATGCAGACATGGCCAATGGCGCGCGTCAGGAGGACATTGCCCAGTCGGTGGATGGTGTGGAGCCTGGGTTGGAAGCAGATGTCGCCCCGCCTCTTATTGAGCCAAACGTTGCCTAGTCAGAGGACGAGTAGCCCCTACCCTCACCGGTCAAGCCGGTAGTCGATGCCGCCGGGGAGCCGCAGTAGTAGTTTTAGAGTAGAAATACTTTAGCAGATGTAAAAGATAATGTTGTGGGGGAGACCCCAGTGTAAAGTGTTTTTGTGTATTCATGAATATAGTAGCTATCGGGTTCATAAACCTAGGGTCCCTCGTGGACCGGCTTCCACGCCATGGCTTGACCTAGGAGGATGGCCTTTTCTTCTTCTGGACCGGCCCAAGAGTCTAAACTCAACAGACCGGAGCACTCGCTTCAGGCCCTGGCCGCCTCCGACCCATCTTTTCGACCGGAGCACTAGCTCAGGCTCAGGCCAACTCTGAATGGCCTCTCCGATCGGAGTGCTAGCGTCAGGCCCTAGCTGTCTTTGCATGGCCTTCCCTTAGAAAGCCTGACCCGAGGACTGCCTCCGACTCTGACACCGTGTCTCAGACCGGGGTACGTAGAAAACCTTACCCATCGCTATTCTTCGACTGGCGCGCTAGAACCGATTGGAGCCATCCGACCGGGGACGCCCGCTCGGAAAGAACTAGGAGGCGTATGAAGGAAGGCAAGGTAGGGCTCACAAGTCAAACCACGACACTAGGGACCATACCCTATAGAATAGTACTTTACAGCCACCCTGCCACAAACAGTATTGTAGGCGCCCATGATTACCTCTACAGTATTGTAGGCGCCGGTCAAAAACACCTGTATGGTAAGACCCCTCATATGCCTCTGGGCATCAATAGTATTGTGGGCATCGGAATTCACCATACCAGGTGAACGTGGTAAAGTCATGCCTCCAGTCGGCGAGACAACCTTTTTTGCAGGTACTGATGTCCTCCAGTCTTAAAGAAAGCAGCTCAACCTCCCACATGTACCTGATATTCTACAGTGACATCAACAGTATTGCGGGCACCCACCGTTATCCTGTCCCCATCGGCGTAGGCAACAAGGCTTAGAAACGTTCGTACGCACTCTCCCTCTCACTTGTAAAGCCATCCCCTTCTTCTATAAAAGGGGATGTGCTCCCTCCAAACATAGACGATGAACCCAAGTCGACTTCTTCAAGTTCAGGTTCATTAGATCAATAGCTTGCAACCCCTCAAGCACACGCTAGGACAATTCATTCATACCATAGCTCTTGTCAATCCTGGCCCTTCTAACCAGACCGACCGGACACCCCGTCTCTCTCTCTCTCTCGTTCAGTCATTTGTAACCCCACTACTGACTTCGAGCACCTGGGCTCAGGAATAAAGTCACTGACTAACCCACACTGGACGTAGGGCACGTTGCCTGAACCAGTATAAATCCCATATCATTGAGTGCTAGGCCACCTCCGATCACAACATACAGCAAAACTACAAATATTTACTAGTTGGTCACTTTTTGCACCGACAGTTGGCACCGTTCGTGGAGAAGATGTTGTACGTTCAACACTTTTTTGGTAATCGAATGGCCCATTTCTCCGCCACCCCCACCATGGTGGGCCTGGGTGATACGATTCACTTCAGCTCGATGGAATTTCCCACACTCTCACCCACCGAGATGCGGGTTCCACCCATCTTTGAGCGTTCCTAGGCCTTCCGCTTTAGAAGCCTAGACTTCACCGCCGATCGGCTCGGCGTACTCCACCTCCGCAAGGAGACTTGTGACCCAGCACCTGTCGGAGGGACGTCCTCCATTGACTCCAGGACACGCGACTCCAATGGCTCAGCATCTGTGCTTCATTCCAAGCAAACTCTCTGCTCAAACCCCGTTGTGAGTAATATACATGTTGTTATTTACTTACTACATTCTATCTTCCACCGAATACCCGGTGGGTTACCGCTGTCCCCATCGCAGCCGCCGTACGGCCGGTCCCCCTATGGCCTTATGTCTCCCATGGACGCGTACGCCTAGGGGCTCCAGCGGATGCCGGCGTCGCCCCCTCTCACATCTAAACTTGTGGGGATGGTGGACTACGGTCCCAGCTATCTCGACTTCATGGACGACGATGTCGGGAGTGATGACTCTAGCATCGGCGACGTGGCACCAAGCCACCGTCCATCCCACGAGTGCGCCATGACGGATGCTCTAGAACAGTCGCCAGGGGTAACGGAGTCCGCACGGACTCACGCCCCTCTGGGCCCTCATGCAGAGACCTCCGAGCTCATGCGCAAGCATGGGGAGGATCTACGATGATGGTGGCCGCATCGGCCACCAACTACGCCAGCGCACTCGGTGCACCACGCTGTGCCCCGCGCGCATAGACCATTGAACGGCGCCTGGGGTCATGCCTGTTGGGTCCAGCACAACACCCCGAATAGGGGAACTGATCCCCCGTAGTTTGCTCGGGCCAGCCAGAACATTGCCGCCACGATAATGCTCCTATGCAGCTTGTCCAAGCTGAACGACCCTCGTGAACAGGCTATCCATCAGAACCTCCGGGCACTGGTGGAGACAGCCATCATTCAACACGTGGATAGTTCCATATCATGACACCGACTCGCGACCTCGCTCCCCATCCGGGGAACAGAGATGCGACAGATGGGGCACTACACCCTATCACCGTGACAACCACCAAGTGTGGCGTAGGAAGCCACAACGGCACCTCGTCTTGACTTGACGACCGCTCCATGCCGACTGCCCGTCTATGCATGCCTCGGACCGAACCGAGGCACATGCGACGTCGACCGGAGTCCCAACCCTGATAGCCCGGGGCCACCGACCTTTGCCCAACACCTCCAGCAAGCGTCGTTCCCACCGCGCTTCAATGGAGGCCACGACAAAGGAAAGGCCAAGCGCCAGGATCAAGACGAGGGCCCCTCCACTTACGGGGAAAAAGAATAGAAAGAATCATCGCCAACCGGCCAACTCCACATTGGTCGCCACGGCTGATCATGTGGGCACACCGTCCCAGCAGGGCCCCTCCGGCCACTTCCACGAGCTCATGGAGAGTCCATGCACTAACCACGACTACCCCGTGAACCACCTCTACAAGGACTGCCTGCTCCTCAAGCGCCTGCTGAGGTAGGCTGCCAGGCCAAGAAAAAGAAGAACGGGGCACAACGGACAAGGATCCAGATGACTGAAGTGATCCGACCAGATGCCTACCGACTGAAGGATAATGACGACGATGCTCTCACCAATCACCTTGGAATAGCTAGGTCATTTTCTTTTCCCCTAAGTTTCAGTCTTACTATTATTTACTTAACGTATGCTCCTGTAAGAGCACCCCAACCCAAACGTTTTTTGGATTGGGGAACTCAGGGGCTCCACTAGGGGGCACTACTAATGGAGACGGGGATCCTGATCTTCCGTCAGGTGATGGTAACTATCATTGTGGTGGAGAATGACACACCGATCCGGCTTCAGATCGAAAGATCGAACCCTGCAATCTTAGCACCACAACTCCTCTGGTTATCAACCAAGACACAGATCCGGTTGACCTCACCAAGAAGGCTAATCCCTACCTGCGCAACGAAGAACACAAGCAAGAACAAGAAAGAAAGCAACCAAATTGCAGATGAATAATTAATCTCACGAGTTGGGTTCTCATAAACCAATGGACGGCGAAACTGTTCTTGACAGAATAATCTAAGTAAAGCCCGAACTCTAATGGAGGACAACGGCTGTTTATGAAGACTCTAGGGTCATGCAAGACCCCTGGACGCGCCCCTAATGGGCCCAAACTCTATACATGGTCCAACGGACCAAAAGACGGTGTCGCAGCACCCTGCAGATTCTGGATGCTGACTTGTTTCGACGATTCCTGTTGATTCCGAATAGCTTTTGATGTGAAACCACTTGGATTGGCTTCCTTATCAAATTAGCTTTCCATCCATATGTGGATCATCGAAAGTAGAGTCCAGATGCATCCTGGGCGACCAGTTTAAGGTAGACTGGTCCTAGAGGCCGAGGCAGACTCGAATTCTTGTTGGACTGGGCCTCCGGCTTGTGTTGGACGTCCTTGCTGGTCATCATCACCTCCACCACTTCCTCTAAGCCCTTCATGATCCTCTCCAATATTCCTAAGCAAGATAACATTATTAGGTAGTAGTCTATTCTCAAAAGTATGAAAAGTATCGCTTAAGAACGAGCTCACCTCTAAATTGAGTTGTCGCTTTTGAGCCCGGGTCATTGGACCTTGCATGATGGTTGGAGGATCAGCGGGTACCTCTAAAGAAGTGATGTCCTCCTCATCATCCCCCTCTTGAATTAGAGTTGTCCTCGACTCAAGCTCATCTTCTTCTCCCAAATAAGGTTTCAAATCTGCAATATTAAAGGTGGGACTAACCCCGAACTTGGGTGGCAATTCAAGTTTGTAGGCATTATCATTTATTTTCTCAATGATCTTATAAGGACCAGCTGCTCTTGGCATTAATTTAGACTTATGTAGCTCAGGAAATCTATCTTTTCTTAAATGTAACCAAACCAAATCACCCGGTTCAAGTTTAATCTTTTTTCTTCCTTTACTACCAGCAATTCTATACTTTTCATTCATGCTTTCAATATTTGCTTTAGTTGTTTCATGCAACTTACGAATAAAATTAGCACGCTCTCTAGCATCACTATGTATTCTGTCAGTGGTAGGTAAAGGCAAAAGATCAATAGGAGCATGGGGGTTAAAACCATATACTACATGAAAAGGACTTACCTTAGTGGTGGAATGTTCTGCTCTATTATATGCAAACTCCACATGCGGTAAACACTCTTCCCACATCTTCAAATTGCGCTTCAAAATGGCTCTCAACATGGTGGACAATGTTCGATTCACAATCTCAGTTTGCCCATCAGTTTGGGGATCACATGTTGTAGAAAACAACAGCTTGGTCCCCAATTTATTCCACAACGTGCGCGAAAAATGACTCAAGAATTTTGCATCATGATCTGAAACAATAGTAGAAGGCATACCATGCAAGCGAACGATTTCTTGAAAGAAAAGGTTAGCAATATGAACAGCATCATCGCTCTTATGACAAGGAATAAAATGTGCCATCTTAGAAAAACGATCAACCACCACAAAAATACTATCCCTCCCCCTCTTAGTCATTGGCAATCTCAACACAAAATCCATAGATATATCTGCCTAAGGAGTAGAAGGAACCATAGATATATCTACCCAAGAGGCATATACAAACCATGTGGGTTCAACCGTGACTTAGCTTTTTGACATGTGGCACACCGAGCCATATACCGCTCTACATCTCGCCTCATCCTTGGGCAAAAGAAGTATGTGGACAGCACCTCCTCCGTCTTCTTGGCACCAAAATGTCTCATCAATCCGCCTCCATGTGCCTCCTGCAGC
Organism: Miscanthus floridulus; assembly: GCF_019320115.1. Classification (NCBI taxonomy): domain Eukaryota; kingdom Viridiplantae; phylum Streptophyta; class Magnoliopsida; order Poales; family Poaceae; genus Miscanthus; species Miscanthus floridulus. The sequence goes on along the minus strand of NC_089580.1, from coordinate 178,415,646 downwards.
AACAAAAGACGAACGGAACCAACTCGAATGCATAGGCGGTTAGCTCTAAACAAAAACCCATCGCTAATCATAAACTTATTCCACGTGCATCCCTCTCTACAATTAAGCAACACATCCTTAAAATCATGATCAAGCGCATATTGTTCTTTAATGGATTGAAGACCAAAAATCCAACAATCAAGTTGGGACAGCAATGTATATCTTCTAGACAAAGCATCAACAATCATATTATCCTTCCCTTTCTTGTGTTTGATAATATAAGGAAAAGATTCAATAAATTCAACCCATTTAGCATGCCTATGATTCAGATTATTTTGAGAGCGAAGATACTTAAGCGATTCATGATCAGAATGAATAACAAATTCTTTAGGCCACAAATAATGACGCCATATCTCTAAATAACGAACAAGTGCATATAATTCTTTATCATACGTGGAATAATTAAGAATAGGACCATGCAATTTTTCGCTAAAGTAAGCGACTGGCTTACCATCTTGCATCAAAATACCACTAATGCCAACTCCACTAGCATCACATTCTAGCTCAAAAGTCTTACCAAAATTTGGAAGTTGCAGCAATGGTGCGTGTGTAAGCTTGTCCTTCAAAGTGTCAAAGGACTCCTCTTGTGCCTCTCCCTAATGAAACACCACTCCTTTCTTCATCAACTCATGCAATGGGGCAGCAATGGTGCTGAAATCTTTGACGAAGCAGCGGTAGAATCCTTCAAGACCAAGAAAACTCCTCACCTGTGTGACGGTTTAGGGAACCAGCCAGCTCTTTATGGCTTCAATTTTCATCTCGTCTACCTTAATTTCCTGTGGAGTTACAATATAGCCAAGAAAAGAAACTCGATCCGTGCAAAAGATGCACTTCTCAAGGTTACCAAATAAACGTGCATCACGTAAAGCATTAAAAACAGCACGTAAGTGATCCATATGTTCATCAAAAGACTTATTGTAAATCAATATATCATCAAAGTAAACTACCACAAAATGTCCAATAAAAGCTCTTAAAACCTCATTCATTAAGCGCATGAAAGTGCTAGGTGCATTTGTCAAACAAAAAGGCATTACTAACCACTCATACAACCCGAATTTGGTTTTAAACGCAGTTTTCCATTCATCTCCAAGTTTCATTCTAATTTGGTGGTAGCCACTTCGCAAGTCAATCTTAGTGAAAATTATAGAACCACACAACTCATCAAGCATGTCGTCTAGCCTAGGAATAGGATGACGATACCAAATAGTAATATTATTGATGGCTCTACAATCAACACACATACGCCAACTTCCATCTTTCTTAGGAACCAAAAGTACAGGAACGGCACAAGGACTAAGGCTTTCACGTACATACCCATGGTCCAAAAGGTCTTGGACTTGTCGCTGAATTTCCTTAGTCTCCTTAGGATTGGTTCGATAAGCAGCACGATTGGGCAAGGTTGCTCCTAGAATCAAATCAATTTGATGCTCTATCCCTCTCATAGGTGGCAGCCCTAGGGGTATCTCAGCTAGAAAAATGTCCTCATATTCCTACAAAAGGTTAGTAACAGCAGGAGGTACCGAACTAACAATATCATCAAGTGAAAACATAGCTCGTTTGCATACCAAAGCATAGCAAATATCATCATCAGAAATTTCAGCGAAGTCACATTTTGTTGCAAGCATAACACCACCCTTCAATTTAATCCCCTCAACCTTAGAAACAGATGTAGTCTTATCCTTTTTAGGTGGAAAAATAGAATTAGCAACTTGCTGATTTTTAGATTGAACATCATTCAAACTAGCAGTGCGTTCTCTATCAACTTGTACAATTTGAGCAGGGGTCAAAGGTACCAAAGTAATTTTCTTTCCTTTATGCACAAAAGTGTATTTATTACTTCTACCATGGTGTGTAGCATCATTATCATGTTCTTAAGGACGACCCAATAAAAGTGAACAAGCTTGCATAGGTACCACATCACAATCAATAGAATCAGCATAAGAACCAATGAAAAATGAAACTCTGCAAGTTTGTGTTACCTTTGCTTTACCAGAATCATTTAGCCACTGAATATGGTATGGTCGTGGGTGTGGACGTGTGGTCAAGCCAAGCTTCTTGACCAAATCAGAACTCACCAAATTGTTGTAGCTACCTCCATCAATAATGACACGTGCTCGACGGTCGCTGATGACGAAGAAAATCTGGAACAAGTTATGGCGTTGTAGCTTCTTAGGTTGCTAGACTTGTGAGCTGAGCACCCACTGTACAATGATGCTCCTATAAGACGCCGTGGCCTCGTCACCAAGGACTTCGCCATCCTCCTCATCTGCATCTTGGTCTTCTTCATCCTCAATGTTAGAGGTGCTGATGTAACCATCTTCTGTAGCAATATATGCCCGCTGACTTGGGCTGTCCTTCTGCACATGGCCAATGCCATGGCAGCGGTGGCACTGAATACGCAAAGTGCGTCCCATCGATGCAACGAATGAGGAACTCTTGGTAGGCACCTGTAAAGAATTTTTACCTGAATCTAAAGGTCATGCGGGTGATGCCTTAGGTGTAGCAGAAACTCTAGAGGCTGTTGGTCGCTTGCTTGCTGGTGGAGGCATCCGAAAAGTGGTTGGCTTGGTCAGCCCTGAAGATGGTGCTGAGCATGGTGTGTATGTGCTGGTGTTGACCTTGCTCTTGCCCTGTTGTTCACGCCCCTACAATTCCTTTTCTACAAGCATAGCAAACTGAAACAACTAGTTGACAGTGTTAAATTCTTTATAATCAACAATGTCCTAAATCTCATGCCTCAAACCCAAATAAAAACGACAAATGGCATCTTCATTTCCCTCCATAACACTACAGCGCATCAATCCCTTTTGGAGCTCACCATAGTAATCCTGTACAGATTTATCTCCTTGTTCTAAACGTATCAATTTCTTACGCAAATCTCTATGATAAGAAGGAGGAACAAAACGATCATGCATAGCTACCTTAAGTTCTTTCCATGTACCAGGTAAAGCATCCTGTGTAGCTAGCCCATTCCACTAAATAATGGCAAAATCCTTAAACTCACTAGTAGCTTGTCTAACTCTATGCTGCTCAGGTACAAGGTGGGCACTAAACTTTTGTTCTACCATCATCTCCCAATCAAGATATCCCTCAGCATCATAATGACCCAAAAAGATGGTATTGTGAACTTAATTTTAGCATAAGGATCATTGGGCACACGGTGATTATTACCTTGACGGTGGTGGTGGTGGACACCACCCATACCTATCGTGTTGCGGCGAAGACATTGTCGTAATCTCTCTTGTCGGACAGCTGCTCGACCTATGTTCCCATTGGCATCATACTCCGTGTCTTGACCATCGGTGTTGCTGCCGGAGACATCGTTGTTGCCCGCCACAAAGGTTTCCAACTTAGTAACCTTGTCGGTTAGTGTGGAAATTCGCTTGTCCAATCTCTTCATGCTATTGCCAATGTTGAGCTCAATGAGTGTGTCAGTGATGGCCTTCCTAACAGCCTCATTCATCCTTTTTTGGGCATCCTCTACAACAGCTTATAGTTGCTCTTGACTGACACACTCGTTGAAACCCTTAGGATTATTATCTCCAGTCTGTTCATCTCCTGCCATTGAAAACACAAAAATAGAAACAAACAGGTGAAAGTTATCCCTACCAAATGACTACGTGGTTGTAGTGGTGTCACTTTTCATAGCAAATGGAAGCGTCTTACCAAGCTCTTACAAAGTTCTTACCAACACAAGCAGTGGGCGGTACAACCGACGGCTGGTTCGTGATACCTGTGAGGCAGTGGTACCGAGATTGCAAGGCCCTTTGTCTGTACTGATCTAAAGAGTTTGTGGAGCTCGGAAGGCAAAGAAAGAGTAATATGTATATCTAGCACACAAGTCAGTAACAGAAAGTAATGCTGAATTATAGTCCAAAGTACTTGTTCTCGTTGCTGGTCTAAAGTGTTGCAAGTACCGGGTGTGTGACAAAAGTATGGTGGATAGCAAGGTGATATGTGTGAGGAAAACAAGTATGGTGGATGGAAACAGCAACACAAACAAGGAACCAGACAACACACGCTAACACAGCTCACTTTGGTCTTCTCTATGTGCTCCTCTAGATATTGTTCCTCTTTTGCCCCTCTCTTTTTTTCTATTTTTTGGGATGTCGTTGTTTTTTTGGGAAATTTTGACTTTTTTATTATATTTTTTGATATTTTTCCTTTACTTAGGAGTACAAAAGAAGTAACCACAGAAAATATGAGCTCAAACAAGTGAAAAACGTGGCCTGTGGAATTTTTCGAAAACTGGATCAAAATCGACAAAAACCTTGTGACCACGAAACGAGGATCTTGTGAGTACTTTTTGACCAATCTAAAAATTCCGAACCCCAACAAAGTAGGAGATGGACGGATCCGAAATTTTTTTCCTGATCGATTTGCATATATGGAACGTCGAAAACGGAGTTCATATGCGAAAACTAGACCAGTTTTAAGAATTGGCTCCGAATTAGAGGACAAAACGGGAACAATGTGTGCAAAATTGGTCACAGCAGCCAAGATTTGATGGAAACGATGGAGAAAAACACATGAACTGGACTCTAACATGACCTAACCAGCAACAAGACCTTGACTAGGACACAAACTCAACACGACGGACTCTGAAACTGAAATGTGCAAAGGCTATGGCGCGGAAGGTTCTAGGACAGGAAAAACGAGTATGGCACTGGACTATGGGACGAATGCGAAACACTCAAACTAGGGAATAAAAGTGAACCTGATGGTATACCTTAGCTCTGATTAGCACTTAATGGAGACAGGGATCCCGATCTTCCGTCAGGTGATGGTAACTATCGTTGTGGCGGAGAATGACACACCGATCCAGCTTCAGATCAAAAGATCGAACCCTACAATCTTAGCACCACAACTCCTCTAGTTATCAACCAAGACACAGATCCAGTTGACCTCACCAAGAAGGCTAATCCCTGCTTGTGCAACGAAGAACACAAGCAAGAACAAGAAAGAAAGCAACCAAATTGCAGATGAATGATTAATCTCATGAGTTGGGGTCTCACAAACCGATGGACGGTGAAATTATTCTTGACAGAATAATCTAAGCAAAACCTAAACTCTAATGGAGGGGTAGTGGTTGTTTATGAAGACTCTAGGGTCATGCAAGACCCCTAGACGTGCCCCTAATGGGCCCAAACTCGATACATGGTCCAACGGACCAAAAGACGGTGTCGCAGCACCCTGGCAGATTCTGGATGCTGACTTTTTTCGATGATTCCTATTGATTCCGAATAGATTTTGACATGAAACCCCTTGGATTGGCTTCCTTATCAAATTAGCTTTCCTTCCATATGTGGATCATCAAAAACGGAGTCCGGATGCGTCCTGGGCGACCAGTTTAAGGCAGACTGGTCCTGGAGGCCGAGGCAGACTCGAATTCTTGTTGGACTGGGCCTCCAGCTTGTGTTGGATGTCCTTGCTGGTCATCATCACCTCCACCACTTCCTCTAAGCCCTTCATGATCCTCTCCAATGTTCCTAATTAAGATAACATCATTAAGTAGTAGTCTATTCTCAAAAGTATAAAAATTATCGCTTAAGAACGAGCTCACCTCTAAATTGAGTTGTCGCTTTCGAGCCCGGGTCATTAGACCTTGCATGACGGTTGGAGGATTAGCGGGTACCTCTGAAGAAGTGATGTCCTCATCAACTACTATCTCTCTATTTTGTTTACTATTGTATGGAGAAATTCCTTCCTATCCTAATGAAGGGGTAGTTCACTCCTTTAATTTACCTTACGTAGCTTTGCTTTAAAAATTCCGACTGATCGCACCCCGCTCTTTCCTATGGTTATGAACAGCTGAGCCTCACGGGCCACGCCCTGGGCTCACAAGGTCACAATCTATGGAACAAATGGGCAGGTATGAGAAAGAAAGAACTAAAAAACAAAATTATGCTAAGGGAAAAACTAAGGAACGAAGGGGAATAAGCTTCCTCGAACGGAGTAACTCCATCGCAGAAAACAAAACATCATTATAACTGTTAAGCACACGAACGTTTTATACGGGGGCTTCCCCCACAAACTTAAAAACTATCTACTTCCACTAAACTACTATTATTTTTACATGCTACTAGGTCGGCCTGGTGACATCCGACGACGGTGCAACCGACAAAGGCGCGAGCTGCTCACTTCCCGATGGCACGGCATCCGGCTCGGCCAAGACTAGGGCGACATTCACCTCCGACCTAGGCTCCTTGGCATCCGAGAGCTCTGCAACATCCTCTCCACACGCGCTTTTGGCCAGGTCTTCATGGCAGACATCCATCACCCACTCGACGGAGACTTGGTCTGCCATCGACCGTGCGTATGGCAGCAAGCTCTCCCCGATAGACTAGATGTCTGCCATGCTCATGCCTTCAGCGTATCCGCTATAGATGGTGGCGAAGTCTAGGTGCAGATGGTGCATCCCCACCATGGTCAGCACCCCTGACGCTCTGTAGAATAGCCCGGACCTGATAAGATCCCAGACCTCCCCCGGGACCTTCGCTAGCTGGACAGCGGGTGCGCTGGTGCTCGGTGCTGACCCAAAGATCTCCGAAACAACGTGCTGGGCAACATTGTGGATCTGGTCAAGATCCCCCTCAAGAGCACGATGCTCCTCATGGGACTTGGCTAGCTGCTCCGTATTTCGGCTAAGCATTGCCTTGGTCATCTCTAGGTCCTGGTCCAGCACCTCCACTTTTCCGCCCAGTTCTGCGAGGAGAGCAACGAGCTCAGAAACAGGCTAAGGGAAAAGCCAACACAACAAAAAAACAAAAAGGGTATGTATCGATGTGAGAAGCCTCAAGGGTGGAGAGATCCTCCGCCTGCCGAGCCACCTGCTTACGTAGCTGGGCCACGTGCTCACGCAGCCAGGCACTCGTGTCCTCTGTCTCCATCACCCGGCCCTAGAGCACGAGCACCTCTCGATCTACCTTCAACCAGGCCCTTCGCTCCACCTCCAGGGCCTTCTCCGTCGACTCTAGGGTGGCGTGCTCTGGATCAAGGGCCGCCAAAGCCTCCTGAAGTGCCACCTCGGTGTTCGCCAGGGACACCCGCAACTCCACCTCAGTGTTCGCCTGGTGGGCCCTTGCCGCCTCGAGCCCTTGCTCGGCCGTAGTCACCTGCTCCTCCGCACGCTGCCCCTCCGCCCGCATTGTGGCTGCCTCGGCCGTCCAGTCCCAGGACTCGTGGCAAGCGGACTCCACCCGACACTCGAGCTCGGCCATCTGGGCGTACTCTGACTGGAGGAAGTGGGACTTGCGGGATGACGTCTTCCTTATTTCCTACAAAAGGCAAGCATGCTAAAAACAACCGACAACGGATCCAAAGGGTAAAGGACAAGCACCAGAAACTCACCTCCGCCACGAGCTGCTTGTCGCCCTCAACCAACTGCCGGGCAAACAGAGCCTGCTTTTGGGCGCTTTCAAGCTGCGTAGTCAGCTTGGTGAGTTTTGATACCGCGACATATCCTTGCCCCCCAAAGATGTCCTAGAGCTGATGCTCCCGGGAGTCCTAGAGGACGAACCGCGTGCTCGCTGGGTGCTCAAGGCAGGGCCACTCCAAGTCACCCTCCAGCACCACCGCCAGGTCCCACGGTGACACCACCGGCCCACTAGAGGTCCCAGCCACCGCCTAGACCACCACTAGGCCCCACGATGGCACCAACAGCTCTACCGTGACATCACTAGCGGGTTGCCGCAATGGCACCGATGGCTCTGCCAGGACATCCACCTCGTCATTAGATGGAATCTCCACCACCTCGTTGCCTAGGGCCACCGCTGGGCTTCCTGACCCCATCCAGGCCACGTCTTCCCCCGGCGCCTTCGACTCCGATGGCAAGGGCGAGCCGTGCGACCCTCTACCCAGCAAGGCAGGAATCTCGGTATCCCTTGCCTCCACCGCGAGAGTCACCTTCGACGCCACCATCGCCATCGGCACCGAGATCGCCGCTAACACCAATGCCACAGCCGCTGCCTCATCATCAGCCAAACCAGAGGGCACCATCCCTGGAATGGAAGGTCTTGCCGCCACGACATGCTGCAGAACGGGCTTCTAGGTCTCCTGCATGGCAGTCAGGGCGATACTCATCCCCAGCATCCCCAAGCCACTAACGGAAGGTATGGGTTTGTTATACTCCAACAAAAAGCTCAACCAGCAAAAAACCAAAAGGAAACAGAGAAAGACATACCGTGTGGCGAGCGGCACAACTCTAAAGGACGACCTCGACCTCGATGCGCCTGTGCGTCAGGACCGCTCCCGGACCACGACCCGCGCTCCTTTACTTCGGTAGGGGGCAAAGTCATCCCTACCGGCTCCTGCCTGACCTATGGGTCATCCCAACCCCCGGCTCAGGAATCCTCAATGGGAGCAACAAGTATAGTATCCTCCGACTGTGACTCACGTGGCACACATGCTCCAGTTCGCCCCTCAGATCGCTTGGCATGCTCAACTATGCTCGTAGCAGGTAGGACATCCCCCTGCCATGAGTCATGCATCGGCACCGATCCAAGCGACACGCGGGTGTCAGACCACCCCTTAGCAGACCTCCTGCCTTGCTCTGCCACATCCACAGTAGGTGGGGACGGGGTCGGCGACACTACCGAGGGGCGTGGTGACCGCATCCGCTTCGGTGCCTGCTCACCAATGACGTCCGTGCTCGCTACATGCTTCCACGATGAGGGATCCACCGCACAACGCGCGGCCACTAGCTCGTCACCAACGGACGATGTCGCAGTATCACGGCGCTCCATCGAGGTCGCAATGACCTCCCCGCTCTCCTCCTTGCTAGAGAAGACCATGTCATCTAGATCTGTAGGATCATCCGACATAAGTTTTGACTTGACGTCGCTCCTATGTTCCCCGTCCTTCGTGCGCCGGGCGATCTCCTGCTCCTTCTCCTGCTTCCGCAGGATCTCCTTATTCTTTTTCTTCTTCTGAGCCTCGGCCACCTTCTTCTGAGCGGTCTACCGAGCCACACCCTCCGGTCCCTTGGGAAGGTGCGGTCGGGACTTATACCTCATGAGCCCCTATGGAATGAATGAACCAGATCAAAGAAATAGGAAGGAGCAGAAAAGAAGCACGAACAAAAACAAAGGGAACGCACTAATGTGGACGCGATCGAGGCGTTGAGCGGTACGGGTTTTCCTGCAACCGTCTCCCTGGGCCTCAGCTGCAGCACCCGACCGACGTGACTCTAGACCTCATCATCCGACAACTCCTCAGGCAACGCATGATTTGTGTTTGACCGGCTGCTGTACTCCCACATCGACCGCGTCCACTCCGCCAATAGCGCAATCCGGTGATGGTAGAGGGTGTAGAACACCCGCACTCCGTCAAGGCCGTGTCTCATGAGCTTCTAGAGCTCCTCTTCATTGGCCTCCACCTTGTGCCTCTTTTTATGGCCAGAACCCCATGACCAGCTTTCCTGCTCCTTCAGCCTCCTATCGGTAAACGCCGAGAACGGTGCCGCCTCTGGGTTCCTGATGTAGAACCACTCCCCATGCCACCCCCGGTTGGAACTACAAGGGGTGTATGAGGGGTACGGACCTCCTGTGCTCGGCTTCCTCTGAAGGGCGAACCCCCCACTGGCATGACCTCAGCCAAGCTCCCCGCCGTTAAGGTCCTCCCAGAGAAGAACCGTCGAAAGAGATCCGCGTGCGGCTCCATCCCGAGGAAAGCCTCACAGACAGTGACGAAATCGGCAATATGCAACACCCCTATTGGATTGAGGTGTTGCAGCTCAAAATCCCACTCATTAAGGAGCCTGCGCAGAAACCAGTGCACGGGGTATCCCCACCCGTGCTCATGAAAGGTAAGGAAGGACACCACCTTGCTGGGACGAGGTCGTGGGAACTCCTCTTCCTCAGGGACCCTCTAGTGTGCCACCTCCTGTGGTGGCAGAAAACCCTTCTTGATGAAAGACTCCAGCACTGACTTCCTCACGGTGGATGACCTCTAGTCCGACATCTTTCTCTAGCTTGCAAAAAGGATCAGTGAGTTCTCCTCTTCTACCTTGCTCTCTCTCTCTCTCTCTCCCTTCCTTTCCTAGAGACCTTCGTAGCTCTCAGGGATGCTCCCGACGAGGAGGAAAAAGAAAGGCGACGGCAGCAGACGACGAATAGGCAAAAGAACGAGGCAAACACCCTCTCTCTTTTCCTACTTAAAGGAAGGGGAGTAGCGGTTAGGAAAGGACGTGCCGATCGGGAAGGCGAAGCGGCAGGGCGAGAAGCTCTCTCTCTCTCTTTCTTTTCCATTTAATGTAGATGGGACGCCCCCTGACCGATGGGACATGCCCAAGCACGATGAAATGGCTCCTGATCAGGCGGGACGTGATTAGGACATGGCCCACCACTACCACATAATCAACCACTACCACGCTTGGGCACGAAAACCAAAGTGCCATCACACGCGGACAACTCCCCATCTCCCCAGGCCAGACCTAGAGAGATCCAACAGCGAAATCTCCACTAGGAGAAATCAGTCGGCCTCCTGAATCAATCGATTCACTCAGGATAAGCACCTGAGATACAGGTCCCAGTCGGACGTCTCCGACTAGAGCTCTCCGAACCCCGTCTCTTAGGTCACCAAGGTCCCGGTCGGACATCTTCGACTGAAGCTCTCCGAACCCCATCTCTTAGGTCACCAAGGTGAGCATGTGTTTATTAAAACAAAACTGTTCACACAAGGGCTAACCCATGATTGACAAGCATAGGTCCCGGTCGGGCGTCTCTGACTGAAGCTCTCCAAACCTCGTCTCTCCAGTTGACAAGACCAGACCTGGAGAGATCCAACATCAAGATCTCCACCAAGAGAGATCAACCGGCCTCCTGAGTCAATCGATTCACTCAGGATAAGCACCGGGACACAGATAGGAAGCGAAGGGACGCCCCATGTGGGCCACGCTGTCGATGAAATATGGTCGGCAGTCTACCTAGGGGTATGCCCAAGGTAGTAGATTGTCGGCAGACAAATGCGCAAGCCATAAACAAGACGGTGACGCAAGACAGACACGAGGTTTTATCTAGGTTCGGCCGCTAAGAAGGCATAATACCTAGGTCCTGCGTCTGATTTGTATTGTTGTATGTCAATGAGAGATGTTTTTAGAGGGGTCCCCTGCCCGCCTTATATAGTCCAGGGGGTAGGGTTACAGATCTAGAAACTAATCCTAGCCAGTTACAATTGCCATATGTGGTCGGATAAGGATTCCTATTCTAACCGACCAGGATCTTGCTAGATCGCCAAATCTGCCTTGACTCCTTGCGCGGGACTTCGATCAGGTTGGCTGGGCCACGCGTCATCTTTTGGTGGATCGGACCCACTGATCCGGGCCAGCCCAAGCCTAGCTGTAAGGGTATAGGGGTTAATACCCCCACAGCTAGTCCCCGAGCACCATGTATTTTGCTGCGACATGCCATTTTAACCTTCTCCGACAAGTAAGGCTTGAGTCCTTGACATCTCTGACCACCGTTGTCACCAGAGAAGTAGGTTGTCCGAAGAATGTATGGTGCTTTTAAGAAAAAAGAAAAAGATTTCCATCCTGTGAAGTGTGCCCACTTGTATTTCTGAAAAGAAATGTAAGTGAATCTTGAAGCGTAGCATCCTTGATCATTAGAGGTGTAGTGGTCAAAAAGCAAACACATTCACCGCAAGGTGAAGTGTGCCCACTTAGTCCCTAAGCCTGGCAGTAGGTGATCCAGGCACATGGTGCCAGGGTCTAAAAAGAATTCCTAGTTAAGTTGAGAACCCAATTATCGTACAGGCAATACAAGATGCACCGGCAGGTGCATCATACCGATGTAGTCCCCGGGCTTGCTGGAAGGCGAAGTATGAGCCTTGTAGCAAGGTCTAAATAAATGTCTCTCAACTATATGTGAGTACAAATCACATGTAGCTAAGGAGAGCGATCTCCAAGCAGTGGTCAGGACAGTCCCTGAGCACATTAGTAGTTGGAGCAGTCCCCGAGCACGGCAGTGGTCAGAGCGGTCCCTGAGCATGGCAGTGGTCTGGGCAGTCCTCGATCACGACAGTGGTCTGGTCCATCCTTGAGCACAAGACATGCAGCGAAAAAACAAACGCCGCTTGTATTATTATTTGGTGTATTTATTTATCTCCTTACTCTGTCAAGTCCAATCTGACACGTTTAGTCAAAAAAGCAAACAGGTATAGCGTGTCACTCTATCTTCTTGCTCCTTCTAGCAAACAGTTGCTTGGCACCTGTATGGAGGTGCGTTAGTGTGGGCCCTCTCACGCTATCAATGAAGAGGCGCATACACTAGTAACAAAGGGGCGTGTTTATTGGCATAGATCTCGAGGTTGTGAAAACAACCGTCTATGGTGCGTGCGCATGTCTCCCAAGAATCTTAGGCGAACGAAATGATGGAGCTCTTAGTTATTTATAATATAGAACTGGTAAGTTACTTTTTACCAATCCCCATTGTCGTTCGCCGCCACAACCTTCTTCTTCCTCTTGCCAAACCCTATACCTTCGAAAATCATCACCAATCCCCCCTCCACCACATCCACCCCTTTAGCAAGGGCAGATTAATGGCGAAGAGAGACGCCTAGAAGAAAACCGGAGTCATGGCGAAGGAGTGGTGGAAGTCAAGGAGCAACGAGCAGACCATCGAAGACCTCATCGCCATGGGAGTGCTCCACAACAAGGCACTCGCAAGATGGCGTGCGCCGGAAGGAGAAAGCTTCCCCGATCCATAACCAGGTGAGATTGTGGTTTTCAAGGATTTCTTCAAGCGGGGTTTTGGGGTTCTAGTGCACCCTTTCCTTCAGGGGCTCTGCTTGTATTATGAGATTGGGATTTATAATCTGCATCCCAACTTGATTCTTCTTGTCTCCACCTTCATCCATCTTTGCGAAGCCTATGGTGGCTTCCAGCCCCATTTCGACCTCTTTCGCCATCTGTTCTGTCTGCGAAAGAAAGGGAGCGGCGGCTCGAAGATAGCCGAAGGCGTATACCTCAATCTATGTGACGGTATGAAGGCCCAGTACTTGCACTGCCCCTGGAACACATCACTGGACGAATGGTACAAGAAGTGGTTCTACATCCACAAAGAGACAAACACGATCACCCTATGCGACATGGGGTTGATTCTAGAGAAGAAGAACAGCTGGTCGGAGAAGCCCGAGCACTTGGAATAGGTCGCTGAACTGCTCAGGATGATCCTGTGGGGAAAGCTGGATGGTCCAAGCGTGGTCGGGAACTTCATTAGCTGAAGGATCCAGCCCTGCTAGAAGAGGGTACATCCTAGATACGAATACCAGGGGAGCGCAGATCCAATGAGGACCAGGAAAGAGGCGCTTGACAAGATCAAAGTCAAGGCCAGGATTGGGGAGCTATTCAACTTAACTGATCCCAATTATGTCAGGTTAAGCAACATCGAGCATGCCTTCAAGCTGGCCCGACCTCCCCCAAAGGTAAATGATACTTCCTTGTACCTGTAGAGTTATGCTGTAACAAAAATTGACTGTGTTGTCGACTTTATGTTTCCCAGAGTAATGGTCGTGATCAAGCAGCAGTGTTTGTGTCTCTACCCCCTAGTGTGGATTGGCCACAAGTTGCCAGCCCAACCGCCCAGACCAGTGCCAGGACCAAAGACGTCGACTGGGCGGTACTTGGGGTTGGGGAGGAGGCAACGGCTAGGGCTGCTGGCAAGCGGCCAGCGGCCAACAAATGTCATCAGGCCATCTTCCCCCTTTCAGATGATGAAACAGAGGATGCGGACATCTTCTGACTCATCCCTTGAAAGAGGAGACAAATGGAGTCAACGGAGCAGGGTGGCTCCTCTATGCAAGCAGTGATCGCATCACCGACCACTGCAACATAGAGGACAAGCGGAGAAAGGGTTGAGCACCAAACCCCGGCGCCAGTACTGGTCGTGGAAAAAGACCCGGTGGAACCCGTCGAGCATGTGGAGCAAGCGTGGTCGAAGAGACGCTCATTCGCCACGTCATTCTGTGCTTCCAAGCTATAAGTATTTGTAACCTTGATGTAAGCTTACAATTTGTATTGAATAATACTATCTTCTAAACTTTTCTCTGATATATTAGGTTGATGTCCACCGAAAATCCTGACCAGCTAGCTGAGTGTGGCATGACTTCACCAGTAATGGTGGGAAAAACTGCCCAGCAGCCAGCCGTGGAGGAACCTGTGGAAGAAAATCCACCGGCACCTCAACAGATGAGCGACCAGATGATAGTCCCCGAGCAACTGGTCGAGAAGAGAGCTGAGCCAAGTACAAGTGCTCTGAGCACTAACCCTGTAGAGGGGGACACTTCAGCACTAAGGGGACCAGACCAAGCTGAGGAGCAGTAGCTGGAGGTGGCACAGAGCACGCTTGCCGATGCTACAGCTCATGGGAAAGCCATAGTGGTTGCAGAGACTACAGACTCTAGACCAGCGCCACCTCCAGAACAAGAGGCCAAAGAGGACGAAGTAGAAGAGATCCTAGGCCATCCCCAAGACAAACGACAACATGTATATGTGTCGTGCTGGCGGAACGACGAGTGGGTTATGCATGAAGAAATCCTAGAGGTCGAAGAGACCCTAAAAGTTGAACGAGCAGCAAAGCGTCTGGTGACAGAAGTCTAGGTATGTTTGGTTTGACCACTTGATCCTGCTATTTAGTTGAACTGTCTAACTTAGTTTGTTTATATACAGGACTTGATGAAGACCGCAAAGTACCGAAAGAGGTGCTTCGACCAGATTGAGGGAATCACGGCCAACAATAGAGAACTAGCGGACAAGGTGGAATGCTTGCACCGCCAACTTGAAGCCACCGACCAGGAGAGGACGGAGCAAGAGGCACAGAACTAGAACCTGGCTGGCCAGCTCAGTAACAAAGAGCAGGAAAAACAAGTAAGTTTTCACTTATCATAGCAAGTGCAGGACACGTGTTGTTGCATTGTTAGTAGTGACAGCTGTAGTGTAGGCTTAGAAGCCGAAGTAACCCGCCTCCAGGAGGAGAATAGCCGTGTGACCGCAGAGTGTGGTCGCCTAAAGGAGGACAACGAGAAACTGGTGCGCAACCAGTCTCAACTCTAGGACCGCACAACTAAGATGAAGGAGGAACTGAAAAGTAAGTGTTCTAGACCACCTTTCTCATTCTGTTGCCCGCCTTATCTTGTCATGCCGTTACATGTTGATGTCTTGTACGGTTTGTAGTTTTAAAAGTCAATGCTAAGAAACATCTAGAGGCCATGATGAAAGATCGTGACAGCTAGAAGGCACGATGCCTAGAGACCACCGAGGATCGGGATACATGGAAGAACTGGTGCCAGGAAGTGGCAACTGGCATTTTGCCCGTCCTTGACCTTATCAACCCGGCGCTCATAGAGGAAGAGCCAAGGACGCCCCAACTCGGACTGGTCAAGAGATGCAGAAAAGTATGGGGATGGTTCCAAGAGTTCGTGAAGGAGGCAGGTGAGTACACAGGTGCCCATGTGCTAAGTATGGTGCGTGCCCACTACCCCCTGATCGATCTTAAGTGCCTGGAGGCTAGATACCCGAAGGAGGTAGACCCAGGCAAGGCTGAGGAGCTTTGGATGGCCTAGCTGGACCTGTCGTCAAAGATAATTGGCGACATTAACCTATGTGGAGGTGGGACGGCACCTGTATAGGGTACGCCATCGACAAGTCAGCTGGAAATGCCATCAGTTGCAAGCCAAACGACGAAGCCTGTGGTCTTGACCAGCCAGGCATCGACGGGGCCATCCCCTTCAGCTCGACCAGCACAAGAGTCCCCGAGACTCGAGTAGGATATCAGAAGCAGCGAGCAGTAGGTGCCGCGTGCCCCGACCAGTCAATGTAATAGGCTTAGAGCTGTAGAAGGAGGACATAGTTGTATTATTATAAACTTGGGCCTCTTCAGGCAAGCTTGTAATAACATAACTGTATATCATCATAAGCTTGTTTGCTTTGTATAAAACGTATTTAAGCTTGAGACTCATGTTGGTGTAACTAAGTGAGAACATGTTAACGTTTTGTTTAGTTGTACCATTTTGCTCGACACATCATCCCGAAAAGTTTGTGCGGCCCTAGTTTGCCATGTGGTCGGAGTGTGAGGTGCGTGACCTGTACACACATAGACATGGACAAGTCAAACCAAGGGGGACCTGCCGATCACCCATAACATAGAGAGCGGATTCCATGCATGTGTTGGGAGGAACCAGAGACAGGGCCTGCTCCGAAAACCGTAGGAGTGGTGGTCGGCTTTTACTGGCTAAGTTAGAATAACCATAAAATTCAAAGTGATACATTAAAGTGGTCGGAGGAATCATAACAGCTTTATTAAAGTAAATCGAAAGTACAAGAGGAGTACATATCTCAATAGTTAAGCATAGAAACGTCTAAGCTTGTCGATGTGCCACAAGTTTAGTACGTCCGTACCGTCCAGGTGAGCTAACCTATAAGACGTTGGTCGTGTGACTTCCTTGATCATGAAGGGCCCCTCCCATGGGGTTGCGAGTTTATGGACACCAGCCTAGTTCGTCTTCCACTTCAGGACCAGGTCCCCGACCACAAAGAACCGCTCTTTAACGTTCTTGTTGTAGTACCTGCGCAAAACAATGAGGTATTTGGCCGTACGTACACAAGAATCGAGCCGCTTCCCTTCTGCGCTATTCACTTCTAGCTCCCGTACTTCATTGACCTTGCCTTCATCGAAGTTCTCTACCCATGCTGATCTAAAAGCTATATCTGCAGGGAAGACTGCCTCAGCACCGTAAACCATAAAGTATGGCGAGACGCTGGTGTTACGACTAGGCTAAGTTCTGAGGCCCCAGACCACGGCTGGTAACTCTTTGAGCCATCTTTCGGGAGCTTTGTCATTTTCTCTATACATCCTCTTCTTCAATGCGTCCAAGATCATGCCATTTGCCCACTCGACTTGTCCATTAGCTCTAGGGTGCGCCACCGAGACGTATTTTACTACTATGCTCCTTTCATCGCAGAAGTCCCAAAAAGCGTTCC
The DNA here is from genome assembly GCF_019320115.1 of Miscanthus floridulus. Taxonomy (NCBI): domain Eukaryota; kingdom Viridiplantae; phylum Streptophyta; class Magnoliopsida; order Poales; family Poaceae; genus Miscanthus; species Miscanthus floridulus. The sequence continues at coordinate 178,398,632 of NC_089580.1, read as the reverse complement.
CGGTGATCTGAGTACCCAGATCAGTGATGATGCTATTGGGTATGCCGAAATAGTGGATGACCTAGTCGAGGAACGTGATAGCCTTTTTTGAGGATGCCTATACCAAAGGTATGTATTCTATTCACTTAGAAAATTTGTCGATCAGCACAAAGACGCATGTAAATTTCCCTGGAGCCGGTTTGAAGGGCCCGATCATATCTAGTCCCCAACATGCGAAGGGCTAGGAGGCTGGTATTGTCTGGATCTCATATGCTGGTATGTGGATTCTCTTGGCGAAGAACTGACAACCCTCACAGTGGCGGACTAGCTTCTCTACATCGGCTACTGCTGATAGCCAATAGAACCCTGCTCGAAAAGCCTTATCGACCAGCGTTCTTCAGGCTATGTGGTTGCCGTAGGAGCTAGAGTGGATTTGGTCCAGGAGATGTTTGCCATCCTCCTGGGTTATACACTTCATCAAGATTTCCTCCTTTGCGTTCTTGTGCCATAGCTTGCCATCGATGAGCAGGTACTGCTTACTACGACGCATCAGGTGCTCATTTTCTATCCGATCAGTGTAACCACTGCCATCTGTTAGGTACTTGATGAAAGGTATTCTCTAGTCAAGCTCATGAATGGTCGAAGGCGGCTCGACGGTGCTTGACGCCGGAACCGTAGCCACCAATTGCTGGACTGGAGGCTTGTCTGCCGTGGAATCTTCCTCTTCGATGAAAGGCGTGAGCAGGTCTTCGATGAATACGCCATGTGGGATTTTTGCTCGGGGTGATCCTAACTTTGACAGTGCATCCGCTGCTTGATTCTTGTCCCGGACCACGTGTATGTACTCGATGCCATAGAACCTGCCTTCTAGCTTTCTGATCGATTTGCAGTATGCATCCATCTTTTTGCTGGTTGTGTCCCAGTCCTTGTTGAGTTGGTTGATGACCAGAGCAGAGTCTCCATAGACATAGAGACATTTAACACCAAGCTCAACCGCAATGCGCAAACCATGTAGGCATGCTTTGTACTCGGCGGCATTATTAGATGCTGGGAAATAAATCCTAAGGACGTACCGGAGCTGCTCCTTGGATGGTGACACAAAAAGGACTCCTGCTCCTACACCATCAATGTTGAGAGAGCCGTCGAAGTACATCGTCCAATACTCGTCGGATCCGGGAGAGGCAGGCGTGCTTAAGTCTGTCCACTCGACGATGAAATCGACGAGTGCCTGAGACTTGATTGTAGTGCGGCTTGCAAACTCCAAGGAAAAGGGGCATAGCTCCATTGCCCATTTGACGATGTGCCCATTTGCATCCTTGTTGCTAATGATGTCTCGTAGAGGGTACTCAGTTATGACCACCACACGATATCCGTTGAAGTAGTGTTTCAACTTTCGGGATGTTATCAGTATGGCGTAGATCAACTTCTGAATCTATGGGTACCTGGTCTTGGACTCATTGAGTACCTCACTAATGAAATAGATTGGTCGCTGTACCTTGTAGACATGACCGGGCTCGTCTCGCTCGACCACCATGGCCGTGGAGACCACTTGATTAGTAGCCGCAATGTAAAGTAGGAGTGTTTCATCTTCTCTTGGAGCAGTGAGGACCGGAGGTGACATAAGGTATTGTTTCAGCTATGTGAAGGCAGCGTTTGCTTCCTCTGACCACTCAAACTTTTTGAATGCTTTGATTAGTTTAAAGAACGGTAATCCTTTTTCACCTAATCTTGATATGAAACGGCTGAGGGCGGCCATGCATCCGGTAAGCTTCTGAACATCCTTCACCTTTTTGGGTGGCTTCATGTCCAAGACAGCTTTGACTTTCTCCGGGTTAGGGAATATGCCATCGTGACTGACGACGTTGCTGAGTAGTATGCCAGAAGAAACACCAAAGATGCACTTCTTTGGGTTTAACTTCCACTGGAATGTGTTAAGGGCTGCAAAGGTGCGTTCCAGGTTGTCAACAAGGGTATGTGCTTCCTTGGTTTTAACAACTATATCATCAACATAAGCCTCGATGAGGTTGTCTTTTATCTCGTCTTTGAGGCAAGCTTATATAGCGCGTTGGTAGGTAGCCCTGGCGTTCTTGAGCCCAAACGACATGGTCATGTAGCAGTAGGCGCCGAAGGGCGTGATAAAAGATGTCTTGATCTGGTCATCCTTTTTGAGAGCGATCTAGTGATAACCAGAGTAGCAATTGAGAAAGGAAAGCAGCTCACAACCAGCAGTTGAATCTACAACCTCATCTATGCGAGGTAAGCCAAAGGGGTCCTTAGGGCAGTGTTTGTTGAGATCAGTGTAATCAACGCACATTCTCCATTAATTATTCTTTTTGCGTACAAGAACCGGGTTGGCTAACCACACCGGATGATATACTTCTTTGATAAATCCGGCTACCAAAAGCCATATAACTTCTTCCCTAATCGCCTCCCTTTTGTCGTGAGCGAACCGTCGTAGCTTCTGCTTGATAGGTTTGGCCTTGCCGTTGACATTCAAGGAGTGCTCGATCAAGTTTCGAGGTACACCGGGCATGTTAGCAGGTTTCCATGCGAACACATCCACGTTGCTCCTCAAGAACCTGACGAGCGCGTCTTCCTATTTTGGATCTAGGTTGGCCCCGATAAGGGCCATTTTGCTGGGATCACCGTCGACCAGCTGGATCACCTTGTGCTCCTTGGACTTGATGTTCTTGCGTGGAGCCTCGAGCTCCAGGATCTCCAGGTGGTCGGTCGAGGTCTTCTTGGCATCGAGCATGGTCTCGCCCATGTGAATAGAGAGGTCGTGAGCCTCTGCTATTTTGAAACTGTCATCTTCATAGGTATAAGCTGCGTACATGTTGCCTCGAAGGGTTAGAACTCCTTTCTCGGTAGGCATCTTGAGCACCAGATACCTATAATGAGGTATGGCCATGAACTTGGTGAGCGACGGTCGACCAAGAATAGCATGGTAGGTGCCATCGAAGTCAGCGACCACGAAGTTGACGTAGTCGGTGCGGAAGTGGTCTGGGGTCCCAAACTACACAGGTAGCGTGATCTGCCCGAGAGGTGTAGAGCTCTGTCCGGGGAGAACACCCTAGAACTATGCCTCGTATGGCTTGAGGTCTGCCTGAGCTACCTTCAGGGTGGGCAGACTGTTCTTAAACAGTATATCGATGGAGCTGCCGCCGTCGATCAGTACTCTATCGAACTGAACCTTGTTGATACAAGGATCGAGGACCAGGGGAAAATGCCTTGGCTCAGGTATTGCAGCCCATTGGTCCTTTCTACTGAAGGAAATTTCACGGTGAGACCATGGAGGGAGCCACGGATCAGTGAGGAGGTTGTCGGTGTTGGCCACGTTCAAGCAAGCAGGGCGAGCAGCTTGCATTCTCGTTTGGTCTCGATGGACACTTTGCCTCCAATGATGGTGTGTATGCAATCGGTTGCTTTACGTACTTGTGACGAGAGTTTGCATCATCGTGGTCGTTATCCTCGTTGCGCTATTCCCCTGCGTCGTTAGGCTTGTCGGATGTATCCGAAGCCTGTTGATGCGTGTAGATAGACTTGAGAATACGGCAATTCTCCATGGTATGGTTTGACTTAGGATGGAGCTAGCAGGGCCCTTTCAATGCTTTGGCGTAGTTGTCTTCATAGTTACGATGTCCGCCACCCTTTTTAACGGTGTTGACTTCGCCATCGTCTTCCCGAGCACGCTTGCTCCTATAATCATCACGGTGGTTACGCCGCTGATTACGTTGGTCACGGTGGTCACAGGAGTCATTGCGCTGGTTGCGGTGGTCAAAATTGTTGTTCCGACCATGGTTGCCATGGTAGTCGTCGCGGTGTGGGGGGTGGTCAGAGCGTGGAACCCTTACTGCTTCTTCAATAATTATCTTTTTAGCATCGTCGGTGTCCGCATATTTCTTAGCGGTGGCCAGGAGCGCTGTGTCCGATTCAGGTCTCTTGCGGAGGAGCTTGTCCCTTAGGGCATCGTGGAAGCGGAGGCCAGTGATGAAAGCCTCGATTGCCTCATTGTCGGAGATTGATGGGACCTTGATGTGCATCTCCAAGAAACACCGGACGTACTCACACAGTGGCTCATCTTTTTGATCTCGAATCCATTGCAGATCATATTTGTTGCCTGGTTGTTCACAAGTAGCAATGAAGTTGTCGATGAAGGCTTGCTTGAGCTCCTGCCAAGAGTCAAAGTAGTTCGCCGGCAAGCTGACCAGCCATTGGTGACCTGCATGGCCAACAATGACTAGGAAATAGTTAGACATGATGTGCTCGTCAGCCATGGCTGATCTACACGTAGTTTCGTAGAGCATGACCCATAATTTGGGGTTTTCCTTGCCATCATACTTCTGAAGTTTCTCGAGCTTGAAATTCTTGAGCCATATGACTTGGCGAAGGTGTGGAGTAAACTGCTTCAAACCCGGTGGGCCGTGGGCAGTGTCATATTCCATACGGCGATAACTTTCATGGGATGCTCGATCATCGGCTCTCTAGTTGATGTGAGCATGTAGATCACGTCCATCGAGGTAATGGCAGAGATCGTTATTGCCATCATGGCGATCTTGATTGCCATCTGGATTAGCCCTGTGACCATGGTTATCGTGGCGATTATCGTGGTTGTCTCGGCGGTTATCGTCCCGAACGTCGCGGTGGTTGTCGTCCCGATGGTGGTTGTCATCCTAGCCACCATCATGGCCACCATTTCTGCCTTGACGGTTGTCTGATGGGTCGTTGTTGCACGAGCCACATTGGTTGAGTGGCTGTGAGCGACTTGGGTGCTGGAGTCTATGGCTTGACTCGACTGAGACAGATGGAGCCCGGGCTTGGTTTACAATCTCTGTGGTTTGGGCCATAGCAGCCGTCAGATAGGCTTGTATTTCATCGCGAACTGCTTGGGTTTCCGGGGTGTTGGGTAGCCATTGCATTGTCACCATGGCAATGGCTACATTGGTGCTTGGAGTCCTGAAGACCTGTTTGTCCCCCACCCCATCGAAAGCATCATTGAGGTCACATGGCTGGACCCTTATGCATTGTGCCTCCTGGTCTACTTTGGCTTCGATTTGTCGGTGATTAAACCGGTCAATATTGCATGCTTCGTGTGCAGTCTTTTCTTGTTCTATTTCACCAACTACTGGCGGTTCGTCATTGCTGACAACATGGATCAAATCCCCTTGTCTTGGCGGGAAAGACGGGAATTGTGAGAACCCTGGGGCATGGTCTAGGATATCCCGATCGTATTTGATGCCTTCATCTTCATGATGCTGAAGCTCGGTGTGGATAGGTGCATTAGATGCAATGCTAGACGAGGAGCTGGAGTCGTCCTCTTGGACTGTGTAGATGGATCCTTCTTGATAATCTTCAATCCGGATCATGTTGACGAAGTTGCGTGCTTTCGGCCGAGGTCGGTGCATAAAACACAGATCCCAGCAGCGTTGTAGGTTATACGCATAGCTAGAGGCAGCATTTTGCAGGCCATAGGGCTGGACCTAGTGGTTCTCCGTCGAGGCTTCGTACTCAGAGAGTCGGAGAGCCGGAGACCCATTGCGAAGGTTGGCCGGCGACGAGCGAAGCGCCCTTTAGGAGTAGATATGACCATGAGATCTATACCAAGTCGTGCAGGACGACTGGTTCGAGCTGGTCGGGTAGATCTGTTATGGGGAGCGATTACCTACTCATTAGGTTGACTTTGAATTGTACTTACCAGAGCTAGGGTTTCAGCAAGTTTGGTGCCGACCCGATCGATGGAGTCGAGCAGGTCGGTGTTGTCGATCTGCTTCCCTTTATAGCGGAGAAGCGGATGATGAGTTGTCAGCATGGCTGAAGATGATGCAGGCGTGGTCAGAGCTAGATGTACCATGGTCGGAGCCAGATCCATCGTGGTCAGAGCCGTATCCATCGTGGTCGGAGCCGTATCTGCCATGGTCAGAGCCGTAGCCGATGCAGGTGAAGCAGTGGTCGGTGCAGACTAAATCCACACCTCCTCTGGGGTCATGGCGATGAAGTCATCGGAGCCAGTGGTCTAGGTGATCTGGCCAACAGTGAACGTGAGGCCGTTCGACGTAGCCATGGAGCCAGAGATGATGACCATCTTGTTTGCTTGGAGAGTAGTACGCACACCCCCTACCTGGTGCACCACTATCAACGAAATATAGTCGGTAGTCTACCTAGGGGTATGCCCAAGGTAGTAGATTGTCGGCAGATAGATGCGCAAGTCACAAACAAGACAGTGACGTAAGACAGACATGAGGTTTTATCTAGGTTCGGCCGCTAAGAAGGCGTAATACCTACGTCCTACGCCTGATTTGTATTGCTGTATGTCAATGAGAGATGTTTTTAGAGGGGTCCCCTGCCCACCTTATATAGTCCGGGGGGCAGGGTTATAGATCTAGAAACTAATCTTAGCTAGTTACAATTGTCATATGTGGCTGGATAAGGATTCCTATTCTAACCGACCAGTATCTTGCTTGATTGCCAAATCTGCCTTGACTCCTTGCGCGGGACTCCGATCAGGTTGGCCGGGCCGCGCGTCGTCTTTTGGTGGACTAGACCCACTGATCTAGGCTGGCCCAAGCCTAGCTGTAAGGGTATAGAGGTTAATACCCCCACACACGCCGACTCCGTCACGAATGACAAGCTCAGGTCCTGATCAGACATTTCTGATTGAAGCTCTCTGAGCCCTATCACTCAAAGCTATCAAAGGTAAACACTGTAAAACCCCCTCTATTTCTTTATAATCATTTCATACATCCATACACGCATTTCATACCATACGCCTAAACCCCCCGAACGGTTAGGGCATGAACCGCCAGGGGGCTCAGGAACTAAGCATCGCACATGCAGCGAAATGCATCCAGAACGCTCTGTGTTGCGCCACGAAGCGGTGGCATGCCTCATTTGATATGAGAAACCAAACAGAGCCAGGGGAGAAAACCATAGATGAGCACCGTGCGGCCTTTGCCCAGTCTGGCAAACCGGGTCATCTCAACCTTCTCGTTTGATCCTAAACCTCTCGCCAAGCCCACAGAATCTCTATCGAGGGGAGGCCATAAGGCCACCTGGGTCAGTCTCCGAAATGACCTAGGCATCTACCGGGCTATAGGTAAAGGAGTAGTGGAATGTCACAAGAGGGCTATGTTGACCCCATCACGAACTATGGACCCAGATTCTGCTCGATCACACCCGTTAGCGAACTCACCGAACTAGTCTTCGAGCCCAAGCGATCGGGACAGGCGATGAAACTCAGCCCCTCCGGTTGTGAGGAATTGGATAGGGTAGTGCAAAATGACTCACACCAACCCCCGTGAAGGCCCGACAAGGCTTGGGGGCTCAAATGCCATGGGACCACGACTCCAAACTCGCGTCGATAGGATCGGCGACATCCGGCTATGGCTCTTGGGACCGTGACTCCTAAACTCACGTTGACAGGATAGGCGACATCTGACTACGGCTCTTGGGACTGCGACTCCTAAACTCGTGTTGATAGGATAGGCGATATCCGGCTATGGCTCTTGGGACCGTGACTCCTAAACTTGTGTCAACAGGATCGGCGAAATCCAGCTATGACTCCTAGGACCACGACTCCTAAACTCACGTAACGACTTCCTAAACTAACTAAACTAACTCTCTCAATCCACGGCGTGCATCGATGTCAGGGTCCATTCATAAACTCTGCCTCACCCGATCCTGCAACGCGCATCGACGCCAAAAGATCAGTGAGCTCTGACACAACCGAACCGAGCTATCTCCACCCTCGGCATGCATCGACGCTAGGGTCCATTCATAACTCTGACTCACCCGATCCCATGGCACGCAATGACACTGTGGTTAAATAAAATTCCATCTCAAACTAAAAAACACGCATACACGCCTACTGAGGCAACACCCCTAGCCGGTTCGGCCCAAACCGCCTAGGGCTCGGGGGCTACACCCATGGGTGCGCTCGCGCGCACCTGCCGACAAAATAGAAAAACATCCCCCGTTAACAAACTCAGAAGCACCCCCCAGACGGTTCGACACGAACCACCTGGGGGCTCGGGGGCTACACCCGTAGGTGTGCTCGCGCGCACTCACCGGCAAGATAAAAATCCCCTAGACAATTCTGCTCGAATCGCCCAGGGGCTCGGGGGCTCCTGTCGGGTTCATAAACCCGGGGTCCCTCGGGGACTGGCTTCCATGCCAGGGCTCAACCCAGGAGGATGGCCTTTTCTTCCTCTAGACCGGCCTAAGAGTCTAAACTCAATAGATCGAAGCACTCGCTTTAGGCCCTGGTCATGTCCGGCCCATCTTTCTAACCAGAGCACTAGCTTAGGCTCAGGCCAACTCCGAATGGCATCTCTGATTGGAGCGCTAGCGTCAGGCCCCAGCTGCCTTCACATGGCCTCCACTCGAAAAGCCTAACCCGAGGACCGCCTCTGACTCCGACCCCGTGTCTCTGACTAGGGTTCGTAGAAAACCCTGCCCATCGCTATTCTCCGACTCGCGCGCCAGAACTGACTGGAGCCATCCGACTAGGGACGCCCGCTCAGAAAGAACCAGGAGGCATACGAAGGAAGGCAAGACAGGGCTCGCAAGTCAAACCATAGCACCAGGAACCATACCCTATGGAACAGTACTTTACAGCCGCCCTGCCACAAACAGTATTGTAGGCGCCCACAATTACCTCTACAGTATTATAGGCGCCGGTCAAAAACACCCATACGGTAAGACCCCCATATGCCTCTAGGCATCAACAGTATTATGGGTGCCAGAATTCACCGTACCAGGTGAACGTGGTAAAGTCGTGCCTCCAGTCGGTGAGACAACCTTTTTTGCAGGTACCAATGTCCTCTAGTCTTAAAGAAAGCAGCTCAACCTCCCACGTGTACCTAACATTCTACAGTGACATCAACAGTATTATGAGTGCCCACCATTATCCTGTCCCCATTGGCATAGGCAACAAGGCTTAGAAACATCCGTACTCACTCTCCCTCTCACTTGTAAAGCCATCCCCTTCTTCTATAAAAGGGGATGTGCTCCCTCCAAACACAGACGGTGAACCCAAGTCGACTTCTTTAAGTTCAGGTTCATTAGATCAATAGCTCGCAACCCCTCAAGCACACGCTTGGACAATTCGTTTATAGCATAGCTCCTGTCAATCTCGGCCCATCCGACCGAGCCGACCAAACACCCCATCTCTCTGTCTCTCATTTGTAACCCCACTACAGACTTCGAGCACCTAGGCTCGGGAATAAAGTCACCGACCGACCCACACTGGACGTAGGGCACGTTGCCTGAACCAGTATAAATCCCGTGTCATTGAGTGCTAGGCCACCTTCGATCACAACGTACAGTAAAACTATAAATATTTACTAGTTGATCACTTTCTGCACCGACAGTAACTTTGTTTTAGTGATGGAACTACTTCGTTCGGGGAAGCTTGTCCCATCCGTTCCTTATTTTTATCTTAGCATAACTTTGTTTTTTATTCTTTTCTTTTTCGCACCTGCTCATTCGTACCATAGGCTGCAACCTTAAGAGCCCAGGCATGGCCTGCTGAAAGGTCCTAATATGGCTAGAGGGGGGTGAATAGCCTATTTAAAAATCTACAAACCAACTAGTGCAATTTGATTAGTATAACAATAGCAAAATACAAACTTGCTCTAGCTCTACAAGGGATGCAAGCCACCTATCCAAGAATTCTAGTTGCTATAATCACTAAACACACAATTTGCTATGTCACTACTCACTAAGAGCTCTCACACTTACTACACTAAAGAGCTCCACTAGACGAACTTAAACTACAAAGCAAGCTCTCAATTCTAGCTACACTAAAGAGTTTGCTACAACTAGTTTGTAAGAATATAAATGAGGTAGGATGATTATACCATCGTGTAGAGGAGTGAACCAATCATAAGATGAATACTAAATCAATCACTAGGAGAATACCAAAGGGTAAGAGACAACCAATTTTTCTCTCGAGGTTCACGTGCTTGCCGGCATGCTAGTCCCCGTTGTGTCGACCAACACTTGGTGGTTCGGTAGCAAAGAGGTGTTGCACGAACCTCATCCACATAATTGGACACTATAAGAACCTACCCACAAGTGAGGTAACTCAATGACACAAGCAATCCACTAGAGTTACCTTTCGGTGCTCCACCGAGGAAGGCACAAGACCCCTTACAATCACCACGATCAGAGCCGGAGACAATCACCAACCTCCGCTCGATGATCCTCGCTGCTTCAAGCTATCTAGGTGGTAGCAACCACCAAGAGAAACAAGTGAATCCCATAGCGAAACATGAATACCAAGTGCCTCTAGATGCAATCACTCAAGCAATGCACTTGGATTCTCTTTCAATCTCACAAAGATGATGAATCAATGATGGAGATGAGTGGGAGGCTTTGGCTAAGCTCACAAGGTTGCTATGTCAATGCAAATGGCCAAAAGAGTGAGCTTGAGCTAGTCATAGGGCTTAAATAGAAGCCCCCACGAAATAGAGCCGTTGGCTCCTCAGTCCACTAAAAAACAGGGTGACCGGATGCGCCGGTCAGATCGACCGGACGCTGGACTCCAGTGTCTGGTCACGTGATGCGTGCCATGTATCCCCTGCTTCAAACACTAACCGCCTGATCTTAATGGTCATCAGTACATTTAAGTTGTGACTGGACTCGTTGCTTTGAAGTGACCGGACGTAGGATCCCAGCGTCCGGTCGTTTCTAGTAAGGTATCAGTCACGACCGGACACGTTTGGTCACCACCGACTGGACACACCCAGCATCCGGTCACTCACTGTCTCCTCTGTGCGCCGCCATGTTAGCATAGGCTCTGAGCGTCCAGTCACCCTTCGCGCCAGCGTTCGGTCACAAGACCGAGACAACGTGCTCACTACTGCTACTGACCATACGTAGGACCCCAGCGTCCGGTCACTACGTGACCAGTGTCCGGTGCATTCTATGAAACCTTGTCTTTTCTATCTAGGGCACTGGTGGCACCGTCGGGCTATCCGCACTCCACCGGTGAAGTTTCTTACCCTTGCTCAAAAGTGCCAACCACCAAGTGTATCACCTTGTGCACATGTGTGTTAGCATATTTTCATAAATATTTTCAAGGGTGTTAGCACTCTACTAGATCCTAAATGCATATGCAATGAGTTAGAGCATCTAGTGGTACTTTGATAACCGCATTTCGATATGAGTTTCACCCCTCTTAATAGTACGGCTATCAATCCTAAATGTGATCACACTCACTAAGTGTCTCGATCACCAAAACAAAAAATGGCTCCTACCACTTATACCTTTGCCTTGAGCCTTTTATTTTTCTCTTTCTTCCTTTCAAGTCCAAGCACTTGATCATCACCATGGCATCGCCATCATGTCATGATCTTTATTTGTTTCACCACTTGGAATATGCTACCTATCTCATAATCACTTTGATAAACTAGGTTAACACTAAGGGTTTCATCAATTCACCAAAACCAAACTAGAGCTTTCACCCACGAGGCTTAGCTGCTCATAACCATAGGTAGAGGCGGGGTGCGATCGATCGAAATATTTAAAGCAAAGTTACGTAAGGTAATTTAAAGGAACAGATTACCCTTTCGTTTGGGTAAAAAAAAGGTATTTACCATATGATAGTAAAAAAGAGCGGTGGTATTGCACCCCATTTACCATATGATAGTAAAAAAGAGGGGTGGTATTGCACCCCCGTGGAGCCCCCGAGCGACCCAGGCCGAAAGTGTTCGGCTTGGGGCGCTTTATAGGAGCAAACGTTAAGTAAAAATGGTAAGACTAAATTTTTAGAGGAAGAAACGACGTAGATGTTCGCTGTTCCAAGTGTTGGTGAGAGCGTCGCCGTTGTCGTTCTTCAGTTGGTAGGCGCCCGGTCGAATCACCTCGGTTGCCATATAGGGGCCTTCAGTCGTCCGGATCCTTGCCCGCCACGCCCCCTTTTTTGGCTGCTGCCTCCTTGCATTTTCCTTCCTTCGGCCCACCGGCCTATCGTAGAAAGCACTTGAGGAGCTCATAGTCCTTGTAGAGGTGCTTGATGGGGTAGGCGTGGTTGGTACATGGGCTCTCCATGAGCTCATTGAAGTGGTCAGACAGGCCCTACTAGGGCTGCTTGCCCATGGGATTAGCCGCGGCAACCAACGCGGGGTTGGCCAGTCGACGCCGATCGTTCTTGTTTTTTTTGCCCCTCTATGTGGAGGGGCCCTCGTCCTGGTCCTCGCTCTTGGCCTTGCCTTTGTCCCGGACTCCGTTGAAGACCACTCCGATCGTCTCCTCGTTGGAGGCGTGGTTCGTGGCGACGTCGAGCAGGTCACGGGTGGTACGAGGCTTCAGGAAGCTAAGCTTGTGGATTAGAGACTCGCAGGTTGTCCCGGAGAGGAATGCGCTGATCATGTCCGCGTCGATGACATCAGGAAGAGAGTTGCACCACTTTGAGAACCTATGGATGTAATCCCATAGGGACTCGTTGGGCTCTAGCTGGTAGCTCTTGAGGTCCTAGGAGTTCCTAGGGTGAACATACGTCCCCTGAAAGTTCCTGACGAAGACCCTCTTGAGGTCCGCCCAGTCACGGATGCTGTTGCACGGGAGGAATTCGAGCCAAGCTTGAACATGTTCTCCTACGTAAATAGGGAGGTACTGAATGATGAAGTGGTCATTATCCACTCCACCGGCTCGGCAGGCGAGCCAGAAGTCTTCAAGCCATATGCCTGGGTTCGTCTCGCTGGTATATTTGGTGACGTTGGTAGGCGGTTGGAAGCTTTGTGGGAACAATGCTCTTTGGATGTGTCGGCCGAAGGCCTGTGGTCCCAGACCATCTGAGCTGGGACTCCAGTCGTCCGGCTGGTGACCACGTCTAGGGTGCATTTCACCAATCCCCACGATGGTCCGATCGGGGTCTGTGTCACTTGCCCTCACTGTCGCTCGGTGGACGTCATCATCATGCTAGGCCCGACGTCGATTGCTGATGATGCTGTGAGCGTCTTGGTTCTGCCTGAGTCGCTCGTGCACAGGGGGTCGGTGTGGAGCGGGTGCTAGGTTAGACCATGGTGCTGCTACGGCCTCCTGTGCCGTGCTCAGCGGCTGTAGTGGCGAGCGGATGGAGCGATTTGTCTGGTGCGTCTCCACTCCCTTGGCGGGGAGAGAGGCCACGAGTTGGTGTTGCGATACGGAGCTTTCTACCTATTGAATGGTGATGGTCTCCACCAGCGCCCGGAGGTTCTGGTGGACCACCTGTTCTTGGGGGTCGACAGGTTTGGGAATGCCGCGTAGAAGCATCGCCACAGCGGTGATGTTCTGGTCGGCCTGAGCGAACTATGGGGGATCGTTCCCTCCATCCATGATGTTGAGCCAGACCTAGCGGGCGTGCCCCCTGGCGCCGCGCCGAGTTACGCGCACGGGGCGCAGCGTGGTGCGCTGAATGTGCGGGCATAGCATGGTGCGTCATGGCAGCTGGTTCTGCCGCCGTTGTCGTAGCTCCTCATCATGCTCTTGTGTGAGCGCGAGGGCCCCCGCATGAGGGTCCGGAGGGGTGTGAGTCTACAAGGACTCCGCTACCATCGGTGGCTATCCCGGAATATCCACCATAGCACACTCCCAGGACTAACGGTGGTTAGGTGCTATGTCACCGATGCTGGAGCTGTCACTCTCAACCTTGTCATCTACGAGTTCGTAGAAATAGGTGGGAGCATAGATCGCCATCCTTATAATTTCGGATATGAGAGGAGGGGGCATCAACATTTTTTGGAGCCCTAGGCATACGCGTCCGCAGGGGACGCGAGGCCATAGGGGAACCAGTCGTACAGTGGTTACGGTGCGGACAACATGGTCCCTCTGGATAATCGGTAGAAGATAGTACATAGCGAGTAAATAACAACATGCACATTACTCACAGTGGGGTTTGAATAGGGAGTTTACTTGGAATGAAGCGTATGCACCTCGTTGAAGTCGTCGTGTGTTCCGGAGCCGATGGAGGGCGCCCCTCCAACGAGCGCCGGAACAAGTGCCTCCTCGTGGAGGTGTAGTACGCCGAGCCGGTCGACGACGAAATCTAGGCTTCTGAAGAGAAAGGCTTGGGATGGCTTGAAGATGGGTGGAACCCACATCTCAACAGGTGGGAGTGCGGGAAACTCCAGTGAGTCGAAGCGAGTTGTATTGCTTGAGCCCACCATGGCGAAGATGGCGGAAAAGTGGGCCATCCGATGACCAAAAGTGTGAACGTACACCGTCTTCCCCATGGACAGCGCCAACTGTCGGAGCAAAAAGTGACCAACACGTAAATATTTGTAGTTTTGCCGTACGTTATGATCGAATGTGGTCTAGCACTCAATGACACATGATTTATACTGATTTAGGCAATGTGCCCTACGTCCAGTTTGAGTCGGTCGGTGACTTTTGTTGTGGGGTTACAAACGGAAGGGAGAAAGATAGGGGGTGCAAGCGGTCCGGTCAGACTTTGGACTAAATGGCTAAGAGTTACGGGAGCTCCGCTATGCGCTAAGTGTTCGAGTGTGTGCTCAAGTGTCTGAACCTAGTGGTTCTATTGTTGTGTGTGAGTGAACTGATAGAGCTATCTGTTGGGAGAGAGCGCATCCTCTTTTATAGACGAAGAGGATGGCCTTATAAGTGTGTGTGTGAGAGAGAAAGTGTACGTATGCTAAGTCTTGTTGCCCACGTCGTCGGGTACCAGATGATTGTAGACACCCATAACACTATTAATGTCAGATGCATGTGGGAGGTTGTGTCGTCTTCTTCTGGTATGGCAGACGTCGGTGCCTGTCATACTGTTGATGTCCAGAGGTATGCAAGGGGTTTTACCGTCCTCATCCGGTATGGGAGTTTTGTGTGCGCCCACAACACTATAGAGCAAATGTCGACGCCCACAACACTGTTTGGGTGCTGACATGCCTGTTGGTACTATTCTGTAGGTGTGTAGGGTACGGTCCTCGGTATTGCTGTTGACTTTTGAGCGTCCTGCTTTACTTGCTCCGCCCGTTTTCTGGTCCTTACCGAGCGGGCGTCCCTGGTCGGTTGGTCCCAGTCGGCTCCAACTGTGCCAGTTGGAGAAGAGATATAAGCAGAGGTTCGGTGTATCCCTGGTGGGAGAGGCGGACCAGAGTCGAAAGCGGTGTTTTGGCCTGGCCTTCCGATCGGAGAGGCGGGCCAGAGTCAGAAGCGAAGCCTTCCGATCGGAGAGGCGGGCTAGAGTCGGAAGCGGGCGTCGTTCCTCTTTGGCCAGGCCTTCCAGTCGGAGGCTGGTTCGCCCTTCTGTCCTGTTTGTTAGGTTTTTGGGCCAGCCTAGGAGTTGCGCATCGTTCGTAGCATCGTCTGCTGGGCCGAGCTTTTGCTGGAAAGCTGATCTATGAGGAACCCTAAATTTATAAACCCGACAACCATTTTCCAATCCCTCTTGATACCTAGAACCCAAACATGCCCTTATACAGTATGATCAAAACAAAATGTAAAATATTAACGGATCATAGATCAGTTAATTAGGTTTTTTATGGTAAAACCTACTCATCAGGCTTTAAGTCCTCGACTAAGTATGGGTGCTCGTATTTTTCTGAATTTATTTTAGGATTTAACGATGCTATGCCTTCAGTGGTATGTGCCCCTCGACAGTGAAGCATCGATGATGACTTCATAAATCTTGAGATCTGCCAGCGTAGTTCTTCGAAGGTGTTTATAGTGATGAGTGTACATGCGTGGTGTGAACGTACGTGTTGTACTGTACAGTATAATTTTAAAAAACAAAATGTAAAACGGATAAGAGAAGGTCGGTCAGCCACGCACTCGCGGGGACGGAAGCACACCAACGAGCTTGCAGATCCCCCATGGCAAGCTCCACCTCCCTCCTTCCCCTTCTCGTCCCCGCCCCTGCCTGTCGCCACCGCTTCCACACGTCCACGTCCGCATCCCCCCGCCACCTGCGCCCCTCCCATGCTCCTCGCCTCCTCCGCGCTGCCCGGCGTCGACACTCCGACGCCGTCGTTGTCGTCCCAGATGCCCGCCCCTGGGTCGGCGATCTCTCGGGCGCCGCCGCGTCCTACCGGGACGGAAGCGAGGAGGACGAAGACGACGCAGATGAAGAGGAGGACGAAGACGAGGACCGCAGCCTGGACCTACTGGCCCGGTTCCTGCACTCCGTGTTCAGGAAGGCCTCCCGCCGCGCGCGCCGCGCTGCCAGGTCCGTGCTGCCGCCTTCCGTCCCCGCCGAGCTGGTCCGTTCCCCTCTTCGTTTATCTTCTCTATTTTAGTTTTCTGTTGGAAATTGGCGGTGCGGTCTCGGTATTGGGCTTGATCTGGTGGTGCCCATGCGTGTGTAGGTGAAGTTTTCGGTCAATGGCGTGCTGGTGCTGACGTCCTTATGGATCCTGAAGGGTCTTCTCGAGGTGAGCGATTCATTCATATGCTCAACTATTTGATGGTCTGGTCTGCTTCGTACCAATTGTGAGCATCACTTTTCAATGCTTGTCTCGTGATCATGCCGTCGGTGAAGTGTTGTGTTTGCAACATGGATAACAGTGTCATTTGTTCTTCTGAAGGGCATCTTGGTTCAGGGAAGTATCTAGTTCATGTTGATGAGGCATCCTTTGCATTCTGCTTAGAGAACTCTTTTTCAAATTTGGCTGTTGGATGCTTTGATTCTTAAAACTGTGGATTGATGCTAGGATTATTAGTTGTGCTGTCATATGGTTAGAGTTGTATACGACTATACGTTATGCTCAATTAGTTGGATATGTATTTCACAATAAACCAGGCGGCAGGGGATTACCTTAGGTCTTCAGCAAAATGAAAAATAGTTTCAGACAGGAAGCATAAGGCTTACTGGATGATAAAGGTCTTGAGCTTTTGAGATAGCTCAAGCTTTAGCACAGATAATGCATAGGCACAAGATAATCAAGTAGAACTAGCTAAAATAGAAGGATGCATCACTCAAAGTCAGCTATTGCCTCTTGCAGTTCATCAGGTAAGGTACCAGAGGGTCGTCTTCTACTGTTGTACAGTAGTAAGCTTGAGCTCGGCTCATACACCATGCAGCATCTCCTCCTTGTTGTGCCTGGCTATTAGTCATCCTCTAGATGAACATGCTTGGATGACTATGGAGCATGTATGCATAGCATGTAGGCACGGGCTGTCCATTTAGGGCACGTTTGGTTCCCTGCATGAGGCTCATCCAGGCCCACTAGATGCAACTTTCACGTGTTTGGTTTCCTGGTCTGCGGTTTCAGCCAGGCTGCTCCCGTGCAAAAGTCGCCCCTCGGCCTGGCTCACTCCATGCAGAAAAAATCTGCGTATCTGGCGATCCAGGCTCACTTCGGGCGCGTTTGTTTGCCTGGATCAGCCGGGCCACTGCGCCCGTGGGCTGCAACCCGGGGTGTTTGTTTGCCTGGACCGGATTGGGAGCCAGGCCAGCACGCCCATCAAAGCACCTCTAGGCCTGGCCCCGGAGGAACGAAAAAAAAATTCGTTCCTATGTGGGCCACGAGACAACGCTTCCATCACCTCCCTTACTGTCACCTCTTGCGACCTCGTCTTCTTCTCTCCACAGCGACGCCGCGGCACCGTTGCGCCACCACCCGACACCAGACAGGAGAAGCAGAGGAGCAGTTTCGCCGGCTCACGCGCGCCGCAGTACTAGAGGAGCAGCTTCGCCGGCGCAGGCCACTCGCCCAGGACGCGTCCCGAGGGGCGCCGCTCGTCGTAGCCACTCCGGCTCGGCCGGATCTGGGTGGTCGCCGGCCGGCCCCCAGCCGCCGCAACGCAGCCACGCAGGCTGTCGCTGGGAGCAAGCCGCGGGCGCGGGCGCCGCCGCCGCGCAGGCTGCCGCTGGCGAGCAGGCCGCAGGCGCGGGCCACGCTGCCCTGCAGGCCGTGGGCGCGGGCGCCGCCGCCCGCCGCTGGCACCACGCCAAGCTCCCCACATCCCCTTTCCCCTCCTCTCCACATTCCCTGCTCGTCGTGCCGGTGGCCTACTTGTGGTGGCGCCGGTGGTCTGAGCAGCTATGCCGGCGGTCGATGTAGGTATCCTTAGTGCTCGACATCGTGCCCACGGCCAGGATCGAGGGTGTCGCTCGCGGACGCCGATGCGTCGCGGGTGGCACCGTGGACGCCGGGGCTTGGTTTGGATGGGAACAAAGTCAAGCCTTGGGCTGGTGTGGCTGTGGCGCATGGCCATGACGTGGGTGACGGACACATCAGTGGCGACTGGGGCGATGTGAAGAGTTCGCCGGCAAAGGTGCCTATTCATGGTGGCGAAGCGGAGGTGCTCGATGAAATGGCAATGGGGGTGAGGAATCAGCAGCAGTGGTGGTAAGGCTGCCCATATGCCTGATGCAGGGTAATGATACACGATTGTACAGGCAAACAAACACCAGCTCGCTCTCAGCCAGCCCCTGCTACAACCAGGCAAACAAACAACTCCAGTTGCACCTCCTGGGCCTGTCCACCGATGCCCAGGCCCGGCTGGTACACGCCGGCCTCCCTGGTCCAGGGAAACAAACATGCCCTTCATGCAGGCAAGCGCACGGGGCCATGTGCACAGCGAGAGAACGAGTTGGCTGATGGCTGTCACGGGCAACCAAACAGGCTCCGCATCTGGCTTGGTTGTCTGAGTGCGGGCAATCAAACAACTGCTACTTGCATGTGATTGGCATGGCTACCTTGGGCCTGTATGGGTTGAGCGGACCAGGCTGGGAGGGGAAGGGAGCCAAACACGGCCGAAGCTGTAGGAAGGATGTGTATATATAAATCAGAAACGTGAACTGTAATTATCTAAGGCGTAAAATATAGTGAAAAACTGTTGCCAGATGTGAGTTTTTTTTTTTTGTTATGGTATATGCAGCTGAATAAACTCATAGAGTTCATAATATTATGTGAATGAGGGGTTTCTTATTTAAGTTTGGTACATGTTTGTACTGTTTGATTAGCCCATATAACACTCTGCATCTAGTATTTTTATAAGGTTTGAACTATTTTTACTTTCTAGCTACCTTTATTCTTGTTGGCACCTGCATTCAGACAATAACAATTTAAATTTCCATCCGTCGTCTATTTTAGTTGGGTTTATTCCTAAAAACTGGTTGCACAAGTGCAGATTACAGGTCTTGTGCAAGCCTTTTTATCTGAGCTTATCATTTATCACCCCAGTAGCCATTCTCAGTTGAGAATCAAAATAGAAAAATGTTTTATTAGCCCACCTTCCAATCAAATGCTCACTCAATCACTTTTAGGCTGCTGTTAATTAAATCCCGTCTGCAATTTGAGTATTTGAGCTTGTGCAATCAAAGCCCCCTACAACCATGTAATCGTCTAATTAGGCCCTTACTAAATATGATTGACGCAGAAGTAGGAACAATAGCACAAGAGATACTATTGTTTCCACAAAGTAAAGAACCATGAGCAGACTCACAAGTACCATCAATATCTACTGGAGGAGCAGCAATGAAGGTGGTAATAAGTATGGGAGTTGTGGTCAATAGGATATGGATCATCAAAATGCTGAACCGTTCAATGTAAAGATGGTTTTTTTAGTGCTACTATCCAGTTGCAGAAACAACCCCACAGGCTTGTGCTTTTACGTCTCTCTAAAATTGCAGTGATGGTAAAATCTTGGTTTATTCAAATTGAAGGACTCCCAAGCACACTGCATTAACTAGAAAGAAAATAGATAATAGAATGCTTGCCATTTGACATTCTGTCATATGGGGCTGAACTCTGCCTAAAGAAACAGCAAGACGAGTAATATGACAGTGTTAACACTAGATCTGAGATTTTTGGTGCTGGGCTAGGAAAGGCCCCCATTTTATTCTGGCCTAAATTTTACTGCACACCGAGGCCTGATACTGTGAGGCTATCAGACCTTTTACTGTCTAAAACTAATGAAACCGAGTTTCCATCTAGCTCCAGTTTATTTTGGGCTTGGCAATTACTGTCTTGGCACAGAATACCTATCAAGCTTGTTGGGCTGGACCTGGGTTCGGGCTTTAGCCAGGTTTAATTTGCTCTGTTCTTGTGAATTGGCGCAGCAGGTGAAATGGCCCTATCTATTCACTGTAAGCTTGGATTAACTTGTGGTTGTAGGAGTACTAGCTGACAAAGAAATTGGCAACAACCAGCAAAATGTCATGTAGGATCAAGACAAGCTTATAAGAACTATAAGTTTGGATTTAATTAGTTTGCTGGTTCAGTCCATATTGTGATAGAACTTAGGATCACCTAGGTGTAGATCAAGAGGGTATGTTCTTAGAAAACTTGGCATAAGCATCAAGTATGATCTACTGTATGAAAAATTAGAGGGAGAGAGGGGATAGAAGTCGCTGACCATCGGGCTTGGTGGAGGAGGAAGCCATGGCGGTGTCGGTAACGCTGGATGTCGGCGAAGGGAAGGAAGTGGCGTCTGGCGACGGTTCAGACGACGGGCGTGGCGCAGAGGCGGCGGTGGAGCTTCCCGTCGCTGTCAGTGCCTCCCTCTAGATCGGATTAGGGTTTGTAGGTGGGGTTTGTGGCGGCGGTGAACCTCGTACCTAGAGCCCGGCACCCACCTCCTTTTATATGGCGCTGTGCGACGGGGGCCCACCAACCATGACTTGGTTGGGCGCCCCCGATCAGGGCGCGGGATCAAGGCCCGACTCGGTCGTTGGACCGAGTCGGAGGAGATCAACCTAACATATTGAAGCCAACACATGCTGTTCATGTTATATTCCTGGTTACCACTTACCAGTCTTCTCCAACTGATGTCAGGTAGTGGCGGATCCGATGTATGTTTTCCATGTTGTGTTCAGGGTTACCAGTACTGACCCAAAACTTTTGTTCACATTAACCCAATTTACTTGGTCTTCCCCAACTGATATCAAGTAGTGGTTGATCTGTGCAGCAAAGACAGCAATTACTCCCTCCGTCCCAGAATATCTGTCGTTCTCGCTTCCCGAGAAACAACTTTAACAAAATATATATTAAAAAATATTATTATTTATGATACATAATTAGCATCATTGGAAAGATCTTTGAATCTAGTTTTTTAACAAATTTATTTGGAGACACAAATGTTGCACATATTTTGTACAAATTGAGTCAAAATCGTGGCACAGACACCGAAAACGACAAATAAATTGGGACGGAGGGAGTACTCAATTAGGGTAGGGGTTACGACTGCCTGATATGAGGTCATGCAAATGTGCAGCAGTTGCATCCACCAGCATGAGGTCAGATCTGTGTTTGAGACATTAAATAGGTTCACATTGGTCAGATTATTGGAAATTCCTCCTGACTGCATTTAGCCCTTGTTTAGTTCCAGGATTTTGGATTTTGGGGCTGCTGTAGCACATTCGTTTTTATTTGGTAAATAGTGTTTAAACATGGACCAATTAGGCTCAAAACGTTCGTCTCGCAATTTCCCACCAAATTGTGCAATTAGTTTTTCTTTTCGTCTACATTTAATGCTCCATGCATGGGCCGCAAACATTCGATGTAACAGGTACTGTAGCAATTTTTTGGAAGTTGGGGTGGAACTAAACAAAAGCTTAAATGGGCAGCACAGACAGTGGTTCTTGTCATGTACCTCTCAACGCTTTAAATATAATTCTAAAAAGAAATGCTTTAGATAGATAGAATGTCAGGTTCAGTTTGTTACCTGTACCTCTCATAAAGTTAAATGGGCAGCCCATAAAGTTAAGTTTGATTGTAGGCACTAGGCAAGATGAAGTCCATGGTTAAGTTTATTTGTCAGCTTAGAGAGCATCTTCAAATTTTCAGTGGCTGCATCATTAAAATATGATTTTCTGTGGAGCACTTAACAAAAGGTCTTGCATTCTATTGCATTGATGCTTGCTGCAGTTTTCATTCCTTGATTTCAGTAAAGCAGGTTCATATTTCGTGTGCGCAGGTGGTCTGCACATTTGGAAGCATGGTGTTTGCGAGCATCCTTCTTGTTCGTGGTATATGGTCTGGGGTGGCATACATCAGAGAAAACCGTTACAGCTACATCCACCGGATCGACAACGATGAGAACCGATGGAGCAGAGTGCAGACTGCTGCTTGATATTTTGCTTTCCTTCTGTATGAACAGACGCCACACCCTGCTTTGGCAGGCTATATAATACAAAAGAAAAAGATATGGTCAGCAATGAATAAGATGCTCCCCGGTCCAGTGCCAACTACGACGATTGTTATTGTTAGACCCTGCGGCCGAACGAGGATGAAACGAATCCACATGTACCTGCACAGAATAAGTGGTTCCTTTCGAGCTGGGCGCCTTGAGGATTGATGGTTGAGTTGATCATAGCTCATGCGTACAGTGCAGAGAAGAATGCAAATTGTGCTGAAGGATCGGGATGCTTTTGGAGGTGCCTGGTTGGGCTTGCGTCGGCCGTGTGCATGATGACTACGACCAGTCGACACCTACGCCCGCCGCAGATTTACAAGATCTCATGGCTGTATACGCAAAACTCTCGCTGGTTTAGAGTGCAGGGCATTGCAATTTTTATTTGGAACACGCAAAGAAAGTCAGAAACTTGTATGATGTATCTGATGTTTCATCACGTCACCGTTCTGACACGCAATGGACTCGATCACGGAAGTCCCACTAATAGGTTGTCTTCAGGATCGTGCCTGGGAGATCCGAGTCTGGCTAACCGTCCTCTTCTGATCCTTAAGAAGCTGTCGCCGCTTCCGCACTATTATCGTGACTCTGCAGTTGTTTTCTCTCCTTAAAAAATTTTCTGATAGCTAACTCGCTATCGCGAGGTGCCGTTGGCATACGGGCAGTTAGCTGGTGTTTTCGTGAGGCTGCAGCTGCTGACGACCTCACCTAACGCTGGTAAACTAATTCACCGTGATCCATCTGCTCCCTGAATTCTTCCGGTGGAGAAAAATTTAAACCTTCTCAACGTACCGTCTAAGAATCTGTTGGTGGCAAAGCCGAAGTGAGAAAGAGAGAGAGAACGACTTGGAGTTTGGTCCTGATTGGATTGCATGGTCTAAAGTTTAGCTCTTGATGTTCTAACAGAAATTCTAAAATAATATCTAAAGTTTAGGATATGTCTAGGTGACATTCAGCTCTCCCTGTTACCTGAATTTTTTCATGCACTTACACTATCATCTAGCTATATTTACACTCTTCTATTACTATATTTACACTGATTTCTTCGGTGTAATATATAAGACAGAGTGGTGTAATTTGAGGATGACCTATGATCCCAGACAAATATAAGCCAAAATTTTTAAAAAAAATTATAAATTTTTTCTATGGATTCTAGATACCAGAGAAATATATGCCAAATTATTCATAAATATCGTCAAATTGTTCACAAATATATAAATTTACAAATAGAAGA
Source organism: Miscanthus floridulus (assembly GCF_019320115.1). Lineage (NCBI taxonomy): Eukaryota > Viridiplantae > Streptophyta > Magnoliopsida > Poales > Poaceae > Miscanthus > Miscanthus floridulus. The sequence continues at coordinate 178,375,345 of NC_089580.1, read as the reverse complement.
AGCGAGAGAGCAAAGAAGAACAGACACCCAAGAGCACATCTCGTCTTCTAGCAGCAGAAAAAGGACAGAAAGCAGAGGAGGGCGCCGCCCGCACCAGGGACACCCGCGCCGGGGACGCCTGCCGAGGACGCTCCACCCGCGTCCGCACCGGGGCAGCGGCGGCGGCCTACCCGCCAGGGACGTCCGCGTCGGGGTGACGGCGGCAGCCTGGGGCGGTGGCAAAGGAGCGCGCGTCCGCCTGAGCAGAGGAGCGGCGAAGGAGCCCGAACAAATGCCGACACGTGTAAGATCCAACAGCCCATAATTCGGTTGAGGGATAGACCAAAATCACTCAGTCGAGAGTTAGCAATTCTAAAAGTTTAGCTAACCTAACAATAGACCATGCAAAAGTGAGTTAAAGGTCTAAAGTTTTAGTTCTTAACTTTTCACGTGACTTGGACGAACAAAGGAACAAAAGGCGTGGAAAGCGCGGTGAATAAACTCTACCGCCTCAGTACCAAGTACTACTCCTATCAACGTGCATGCGCGACACACAACAGCTGATCTACGGTAAGCAAAGCCGCCTTGTTATGTTATGCCTACCCAATTTTGCCCGTTCGCTCGCAGACAAGATGCGCATGCCAGTCAGATGCTTGCTTAACGGAGCAGTGGCTGGCAGAGGTGTGAACACGATTTGCACGAGCCGCTTGTCCGTTGGCTGTTGCCATCAGCGTTCACTCGTCCTCCGCTACCTGTCAGCCGCCCGATGTCGGTCCGATAATCCGATGGCTACGGCTCTGTTCGCTTGAGCCGTCTCACGACCACGGGGGGAACTGCTGGCGCGCTGTGCGCTGGATTGATGCGCATTCAAAGTTCGCAGCAACGTGATTGGATTCCACAATTCGAGTCCGATCGCGTGCGGGGCGGCACGGGTACAGCAGCGGGGACGGACGGACATTTACGCCGTGCTTGACCCATAAAGGCGCGGCCTTGCGCTGTGCCACTGAGAGCAAAGTTAACAATAGATAATACAATTGTTATATTCTATTTATATATAACTTTTATTATTATTACCTCGTATCATACCTTTCGTTATCCTCTCTGTTCCTTCTCGCATACTCTTGTATAATATGGGAAAGGAAAGAAAGACGTAGAATCTTGTGTCTTCAGCCTATCTCTTTGAATGTGTTTCGCTTGGAGCTTGGAGATAATGAGCGATGGGATGGTTCTGTCCCTAATTTTTGGGACGGTATCCAGCCTGTTCGCTTGCTCGTATATGATCGTGGATTATAAGTTAGAACAGTATTTTTCTCTCACACCAAACCAATCAGCAGTAAATAATCCACGATCGTTTACGACTTGCCGAACAGGCTGATCGTGTTTTGGTCAAAGGGAGAGAAACATTCATCTTCTATGTTTGGTTCCACGACATCAAAATGTGAGATGAATCATCCACCTCCGACTTGCTCGCTCGCGTTTGCTCTTTCGCATTCACGCCTGCCAGCATTGCCATTGCAGCTCGCCCAAGTCCCCACATGCCCCGCACTCACCTCGCTTAATGCATTGCACTTGTTGCCTCATTAAAAACCTTAAGTAAGAAACTTTAAGAAAACTCACGAAGGGAAAAGAGTACAATGGTTGTCTTCTGGACATAATATAATCTTCAAGATTATATGATTAAGGATCTTCTGGACCCAAAGCGCAGGCCAATATTCAGGGGCGCTCTCCACCTGAACATTGCAAATCCTTTAAAAATCTCATACCAATTTCTTTAACAAATTTTCTTAACATAGTAGCAAGCAGAGATTTTATAAACAGGCCTGCTAGATTATCACATGACCTAGCTTGCAGTATTTATACTTCACCTTGCTTCTGGAGATCATGAGGATAGAAGAACTTGGGAGATATATGCTTTCTTAGATTGTTCTTCACATAACCTATTTGCATTTGTGCAATGCATGCTGTATTATCTTCATAGATAATAGTTGGGGTATCGGCAATATCTAAACCACTTGATTTCTGGTTGTAGTTAGTCATTCGCCGTAACCAGGCGCATTCACTTGCAACTTCATATAGAGCTATGATCTCTGGGTGATTCGAAGATGTTGTCACCAAGGTCTGCTTACACGACCGCCATGAGATAGATGTACCACCATAGAGAAATACAAAACCAGTATGGGATATACCATTATGGGGATCTGATTGATATCCAGCATCTACATAACCCACCATAGTCATATCATTTTTCTTCGGGAAAAATAAACCAAGATCTAGAGTGCCTTTGAGGTACCTCAATATTGTTTTAACGCCAACCCAATGCCTCCTTGTAGGGGTTGCACTATGTCTAGCTAGCAAGTTAACCACGAATGCAATATCAGGCCTAGTGCAATTCGCAAGATACATTAGTGCTCCTATGGCGCTTAAATAGGGAACTTCGGGTCCCAATAATTTTTCATCCACATTCTTTGGTCTAAATGGGTCTTCGTCTTCTTCAAGTGATCGCACGACCATGGGGTGGTCACAGGGTGTGCCTTTAGCATGTTGAATCTTTTAAGGACCTTTTTCGTATAGGTCAACTGGTGTATCAAAATTCCTTCAGGGAGATGCTCAATCTATAGACCTAAGCAAAATCGAGTTTTACCTAAGTCTTTCATTTCAAACTCCGCCTTGAGATAGGCAGTTGCCTCCTCAATGTCCGTTGCATAACCAATTATGTTAGATCATCAACATATACTGAGATAATACAAAATCCTTTCTGGGATTTTCTAATGAATACGTAAGGACAATCCTCATTATTCTCATAACCTCTCTTCAGGAGAAAGTCACTCAGCCAGTTGCACCATATTTGGCCTGACTGTTTCAGCCCATATAGCGCCCTCTGCAATTTAACGCTATACATGTTGCGGTTTATTTTAGGATCTGGAAATTTTAGGCCATCTGGGACATTCATATATATTTCAAAATCTAGTGATCCGTATAAATACACGGTCACTACATCCATTAACTACATATTTAAATTTAAACCTATTGTCATTGATATCAAATATCGAAACGTTATGCCACTTATTACAGGAGAGTATGTTTCATCATTGAAAGGATCAAGCTGTCCAAGAGGGAGGTGAATTGGGCTAATTCTAAAAGTCTTTGCAATAATTAAACCCTACGGTTAGCCCACTTCATCCCTTGTGCCTAGAAAATGTTTCTATTATTCTATCGTACAAAAGTTTAGCAACCTATGTTTCAATCCTACTCTAGCATGATAATTCTATGAATGTAAAGACAAGAATTGAATTACTCAAAGTAAATGCTTAAAGTAAAGGGAAAAGGAGGAACGCGATGATATTTTTGTCGAGGTATCAGAGAGTCGCCACTCCCCACTAATCCTCGCTGGAGCACCCGCGCAAGGGTGTAGCCCCCCTTGATCCGCGCAAGGACCAAGTGCTCTCTACGGGTTGATTCTTTGACACTCCATCACAGTGAATCACCCACAACCACTCACAACTTGAGTTGGGTCATCCACAAGCTCCATCGGATAATCACCAAGCTCCCAATCACTACCAAGCCGTCTAGGTGATGGCGATCACCAAGAGTAACAAGCACGAACTCTCACTTGACCACGACAAGCCTAATGAGAAGGGTGGATGCACACTTTGCTACACTTGCTTTCACTAATGAGGTCTCACTCTTGGATTCTCAAATCTTAATCACCTCACTAGGACCTTGCTCTTCTTGGCACTCTCAAAGGTGTTTCTCAGCTTTTGGAATGAGCAAAAAGTGATCCCTTAAGTGAATAGAGCAAGTATTTATAACCCCTCATTCAAAACGAACCGTTATGTGCCTCTGCGGGGTGACCGGACGCTCCGGTCAAGGTGACCGGACGCTCCGGTCAGTTCACCCGCCTCTGTGAAGTTTAAGTTGTGATCGGACACTGGCCAGCATTCGGTCAGCACTGTTCGGACGCGTCCAGTCACAAAAACGGCCCTCTAGAACCTTACTGATATTGACCGAACTCTAACACCCATCGTCCGATCACTTTGCTGCTCAGCGTCCGGTCAGTAGCCGGAACCTGACCAGCGTCCGGTCCGCACTAACCGGACGCGTCGGATTAGGATTTTCTCTCTCTGGACCCTTACTGGAGTCGACCGGACTCTGGCACCCAGCGTTCGGTCACTCACCTCTCAGCGTCTGGTCATGTCTGGACGACTTCACCTTGATCAAATGAACTGGCCAGACTCTGCTCCAGCGTCCGGTCACCCTGAAACTAGCGTTCGATCAGCATTTGACCCTCTATTCACATCCAACTAGCAATCATATATGAATGAAGTTGACTCCAATTGATCTAAGGGCTTTTTAGGAGCTTCCTAGTGCTAGATTTGACAAGTGTGCACCACACCTAACCCACTAGACTCACCTAGGTCAAGCTACCCATCCATACCCCCTTAATAGTACGACCAAAGGAAAAATAAAGTGCTAAACTACTCTAAGTGTCTCTTTAACACCAAACGATACTTAGAACTAGTCCATCCTTGACCTTGTTGATGTGGACATGACCTCCATACATATGACCATGCTTGGAGAACCATATGGAGACCAAGGAGATCAGCGAGGGTGTCCAAGTCAAGAAGGAGGTTCGAGGCTAATTCGGTTCGAGTCCCCAAGGTGGAGGCTTAAAGCAACTCAAGTTCGAGTCTGTCTCGGGTTCTAGGATCAGTCTACCTTAAATTAGTCACCCAGGACGTATCCGGACTCCATTTTTGATGATCCATATATGGATGGAAAGCTAATTGGATAAGGAAGCCAACCCAATTGGTTTCACGTCAAAAGACCTTCGGAATCAACGGGAATCATCGAAACAATTCAGCATCCAGAATCTGCCAGGGTGCTGTGACACCGTCTTTTGGTCCGTTGGACCGTGTATCGTGTTTGGACCCATTAGGGGGCGCGTCTAGGGGGGTGACGCCCAAGACTCTATAAATAGCAGCCGTCGCTCTCCTTAGGGTTTGGGTTTTGTTTAGTTTTTGATTTTCTCGTGAAACAGACGTCGTTTTGCTGTAACTGTCGCCGCCAAGGCCGCTTGCTGTGAACCAGGGCCCCAGTTCTTAATCTTGTTCGCCTGTGACGATTAGTCCTTTCGAATAAAGAATTGAACTCCTTCTCGTTATCATAAGCCTCATATTTATTTGCAATTTCAGATTGCGTTCATCCCGTCCTTGCTTGTGTTCTCGATTCGCTTGCAGGAAAGCTTTCTCGGCGAGGTCAATCACGTTCGCGTGGTTGATAACCAACAGAGCAGTGGTGTAACGGTTGTGGGGGTCCGAATCAATCTTGGTTCGAAGCCTAGATCGTGAACGTCGAGTCTCCACCAATCGATGCTATCATACCTTTCGGAAGATCGGGCCTAGTCTACATCAAGTGGTATCAGAGCCCTTATTGCCTGTTAGATATAACTTTGTTTTTTCCTTTAGATTGCTACTATTTTTGTTTTACCTATAGTCCACAAAAAGCCAAAAAAATATACACTATCACATATCTCTAGTCCTATAGCCCCGCTGTGCCTTTGCAATTTTTTTAATTTCAGTTTGCTTTATTGAACTGTCGTCCCTCGCCGCGTCTTAGTGTTCGTTGTGTTATGATCTTATTCTTGGTCTAGTGTCAAGTCTTGTTTCCTAGTGTGGCTTGTATCAGATTGATCTCTAGTTTTTCTTTGGATCTAAAATAGTCACAGAGTGGGTTGCGTGATTAAGTTTGTTTTGTCTAGCAATTCCTTCTATGGCTTCCTCGGTTAAGTATTTTTCTTCCACGGTAGAAATATCTAAAGTCTAATCTCTTATGTGTGGCACTTTTGTGAGATAAAAAAACATAAAACAAAGAAAAAGGCAAAGAGGTGCAAAAACCAAAAGAAGAAAAAAAGCCACACCTAAAAAGAGAGAGAAAAAAATAAAGAAGGAAAGAAAAAGAAAGTGAAAAAAAGTTCAGAAGTGCTTGCATCCTTTTGAGTCCTTGTGCTGAGTTGTATTGTATTGCTTACTTGAACTAGGTTCAGGACGAGTTTAGGCCAGCGACATAGACTAGCTTGTGACTACTTTTCAAACTTGCAATTTCTAAATTAAATTATTGCTATTCATTGCTACTATATTGTGCCTGTCCAAGCTCCACTTTCTTCTAATCAAGTACAGGTTTGCCTTGCAACTATTATACTCAAGCTATAACGGTATCACAGTCATCGACCGATTGCACTGCCTGTTGCTTTGGTAAGAACACTTGTAAGACCGTGGTAAGACGCTTGAGAGTTGAGTGCCTTGTTTTTCCTTGTCCACAACCTAAGTAGTTGGTAAGGATAATACTTTTGTGTTGTCTTTTGCTATCTTCTAACAATGACAGGTTGTTCGTATCCACCGACTTATGATGGTATAGGTGCTGATGAGTATATGGAGTGGGAAATTGCCATCGATAACATATTTGCTACTCGCTTTATGTGTCTAAGGAGGAAGGTAAAAAATACAGTTAGTGTTTTGCGACATTCTGCTTTATCTTGGTGGGAGTCTTTAGATCTTTCTGATAAGCCTCAAACTTGGAACGATATGAAACTTCTTATGCGAGAAACCTTTGTTAATTCACCTCCTATTTTGACTTCATATGATAAGGTGCACCATTTAGAGGAAGAGTCTGTTGTTATTCCTCCTGCTATGCCTAACCTTTTGTAGGACAATATATAAAAGAACGAGGATGACATGACAGAAAATGAGAAGCTCATAGCCTCATGTGAAAATTCAGAACTATCAACTATTACCCCTGTTGAACATGAGAGCAAAGGTAATGCCCATGATGCTAAACTCATAGAAGGTGAGAGTTCTCTTGATGTGCTGATTTTTTTCACCAATCATGCTATGATAGAGCAAATTTTAGTGGAGCCTTCGCTTGATTTACCTTTGTCACAAGATGATTTGCTTGATGTTTCTTGTGATGAAGATGACTTGCATGATGATATTTATGTTATACCTATGCAATCATTGAAGAATGATCATGATATATGTGTGCTGAAATCGAGCACTTGTACTGAAAATAGACTTGTTATTCATAATGCTAGTGAAGTTGATGAACTAAAATTGTTGTCTTCTTTAAATACTTTGGGTTACATTGAATTTGATGTTTCGTGTAATCTTAGTTCTTTAGAGGAGAAACTTTATGCATATGCTGATTTGCCATGGTTCTCTAGACATACATATCATGTTTTTGGTAAATATAACAACCAAGGGCAATATTTGATACAACGAGTTTACATTTGTACAAATCCAAATTCTCCTTTTGTTGTACAAATTAATGATCAACTAAAGAATAGTAAAATCAACACTGTTGTTATGCCATATTTCTCTAGTGCTTTTTGAACACAAGTGGAATCCAGAGAAAGGGAGCATATATTTCTTGTTAGTACTAATCGTTTGCAGGATAGTATTGGCAAAGATTGTGTGTATTTCAATCGAGCAGACTACATGTCTGTAGGACAAGACATACCACAAACCTAGGCATGTGGTCATATTATTTCTCACAACATTGTTCATTCCTATTATTTTAGAAACCTCCTTTGTCCTCATGTTGTGCAGGACCGACTTCAAGCAAAATCGACGCCGAGGACGGCTTTTCGTCAAGAAAGGGAGGATGGTGAGGACATGACCTCCATACATATGACCATGCTTGGAGAACTATATAGAGACCAAGGAGATCAGCGAGGGTGTCCAAGTCAAGAAGGAGGTATGAGGCTAATTCGGTTCGAGTCCCCAAGGTGGAGGCCCAAAGCAACTCAAGTTCGAGTCTGTCTCGGGTTCCAGGACCAGTCTGCCTTAAATTGGTCACCCAGGACGCATCCGGACTCTGTTTTTGATGATCCATATATGGATGGAAAGCTAATTGGATAAGTAAGCCAACCCAATTAGTTTCACATCAAAAGACCTTCAGAATCAATAGGAATCATCGAAACAAGTCAGCGTCTAGAATCTATCAGGGTGCTGCGACACCGTCTTTTGGTCCGTTGGACCATGTATCGTGTTTGGGCCCATTAGGGGGCGCGTCTAGTGGGTGACGCTCAAGACTTTATAAATAGCAGCCATCGCTCTCCTTAGGGTTTGGGTTTTGTTTAGTTCTTGATTTCCTCATGAAACAGACATCGTTTTGCTGCAACTGTCGCCGCCAAGGCCGCTTGCTATGAACCAGGGCCCCAGTTCTTGATCTTGTTCGTCTGTGATGATTAGTCCTTTCAAATAAATATTTGAACTCCTTCTCGTTATCATAAGCCTCATATTTATTTGCAATTTCAGATTGTGTTCATCCCATTCTTGCTTGTGTTCTCGATTCGCTTGTAGGAAAGCCTTCTCGGCGAGGTCAATCGCGTTCGCGTGGTTGATAACCAACGGAGCAGTGGTGTAACGGTTGCGGGGGTCTGAATTAATATTGGTTCGAAGCCTAGATCATGAACGTCGAGTCTCCACCAATCGACGCTATCATACCTTTCGGAAGATCAGGCCTAGTCTACATCACTTGTCGTCCATCCTTTGAAAACCGAAATGATTTCTATCGTAGGGGCGTGACAACCATGATTGCCCAATCAATTGCCATTACCATGACCTAACTTAATTGCATCTGCAAAATACACGTTAGTCATAGTAATCTCGTATTGTCATTAATCATCGAAACCCAATTAGGGGCCTAGATGCTTTCAATCTCTCCCTTTTTGGTGATTGATGACAATACCACCTCGAGTATGTGAAAGAGATGAGGTTTTCAACATGCTTGGTTCATATAAGCTTATGACAATAAGAACAAAAGGGTTAGGAAAGCTTATATGACTCAAGACAACATGATGTACTCAATAGATATGAAATAAGCATGAGTACAAGTAATAAAGCTCATTTGCATCGGAGTATAACGCGGAAGCAAAACAAATGAGCATAACCAAATGACATGACATATAAATACTTCAAGTAGAGAGCACACATGTCACAGATCACACAAGAATCACATCATGACATAAAAGTAAACATGAATGCATAATAGTGTATCACACATAAGAAAACCAACTATAATAGATAAGCTCCCCCTAAATGTATCGCTCCCCCTATGTCTAACATACTCGATCCCTCTCCCCCTTTGGCGTCAAACACCAAAACCTAAGGGTCGATCGGCGGGGATGCAGCGGACGAGTCGGGCGTTGAGGCGCGATGAGCGATCTGGAACTATGTGCCATCATCATCTGATACTGAGCTCTGAGCAGTCTAACCCTCTATAGCTGGTAGCGATGCTGAAGTGGTCTAGGTAGGATTTGGTACTGGTGTGGCCTGAGACTCTGTAGGTATGACTGTGGTAGGTGGCTCTAATGATGTAACTGAAGAAGGGAGCGTCTCTGTAGTCCCAGTAATAGGAGCAACTGTGGAAGGACCAGGGATATGTAGATATGGCAAAGTAGGTTGCCCTGTCAACTCACTGAATGTAGCACCAAGGCTCCTAGATACTGAGATATCTGGCACAAGCAGCGAGGAAATCTGAACCAGTGTGAAGCCCATCTAAAGAGGTGTGAACTGTGGGGCTGGCACTAGTGAGGCAAACCACTAGGACACCTGCTCTGTAGGTGAAGAAAACTATGTCACTGGCAGTCCCTGACTCTAAAGCCCACTAGATTGTAAAGCTGGAGTCTGTGAAGTGGTGGCAGGCTGACCAATCTAGGGTGAAGGCTGTAGCAGTAGAGCCTCAATGGTAGTGACTACATGCTGCATGAATCTAAGTCACTACTGTTGCATGGCCTGCTGCTGACGCATGAACTCGTCCTGTCTGGCCTGAACCTGTGCTAGAGTAGCTGCTATCTCCTAGGCCTAGCGAGCCTGATCCTGCCTCATCTGCTCAAGTATAGCAAGGAGAGTGGGATCTGTCTGTGGTGTAGGTGGAGCTAAACTGGAGCTACCGGCCTCATGATTGTGTCATTGAGGAGGCATCTGAGGAATGTCCTGGTAGTCATCATCTGAGCTATCACTGAGGTCACTCTCTACCATACCCTCCTATTGAGCATCTAACTGCTCTTCCTCTATAGCTACAATGCCCCTGATAGTCTCATCCTACTGGGTTGCAGTCTCTGGCACCTCTAGGCGACGGTGCGGCTGGCTGCTATGACAGAGCATCTGGGTCAAGTTATATACAGGGAACTTAGTAGTAGCACCAGAATACTCTGCCAACATCTCTAGAGGCCTCACTATAACTGCCCTATGAATCAAAAATGTAATTTAGTGAGCATAAGGCAACTAACGATGACCCCTGACCCCCCCAGCAAGGGTATCATCCATCTCAGAAAGTATGACATCCCATACATCAAAGACAGTCTACTGCATCAGGGTGTTTAGTAGCCACAACTAAATGCGAGCCAAGCCCTCACAATATCCCATCCTCGGAAGTAGGGTCCTCCTCATGATAGGATCTAGCAGGCTGGCTGTAGGAGTAAGATTCCTAGGTGTCTTGCTCGACCCCTCGCCGAATGGCTCTATGAAGCAAGGGGTGAACTAGATCTGTAGGAGGCATAAGACCGTCGTGAGGGCGTCTAGGAGGCTCTATATGTCCATAGCAAACCTCATGTATATGGATGGGTGAATCCTATAACCTGAGTATCTCCCTGACCCTGAAGCTCATCAGCTTGTAATCTCGGCCTCTGAATGCAAAGTGAATGAACCTGTGAGCTGGGTCAATCCACATTGTAGCATATAACTCGCATACCCAAGATGGGACATATCTGCCTGTCCATCCAAGTAGATCTATCAGCCCTGGTAGGTAAGAAAGGTGAGGACGTATCTGCTCTCCTCCTGCTGCTACTATGGCCTCAATAGAATAGACCCTCTAAGACCTGAATGCAACCCCACTGTTAAGATATACATTATAAAAATCCTCCTACAGTGGTGTGTAGAACCCCTCTAAAGCACGTTCATCCCTCCTAGGTGAGAACCAATCCTCAAACTGCACAAATCTAAGTTGTTGCACCTATTTGGCCGTGGTGGCCCTCAAATCTAGATGAGTCACTAGATGCAGACCCTGTGGTCTGGGAGGTGGACGAGAACCTCTCCACTGTGTCTCTACCCTCAGTGTCACCTGGGTACGAGTACGACTAGAGCGGTGAAGCTGTGGTGCCTGCTCTATCTTCTCTGCCTGCTCTATCTCCTTGGTCTGCTCTGCCTACTGTTGTGGCTCCCCCTGAGTCTGAGTCTCCTCCAAAGCAACATGTCGTCCCTCAAGCATGACAATCCTAGCTAGACTACCATGACGACGCTCAACCTACTCTATAGCTGCTCTCTGTACAGGTGAAAGCTGATCTATAATCTGGACTCTACTCCTAGCACCTCCTCTCTCTATATGCTCTACGACGGCTACAACTGTGGCTGCTCTCACTGTATCTGCATCTACATACTTCCGCTTATTCGACGTGATCTTCTTCGTCCCCTTGCCTTTCACATCAGTAGGCAAGCAAGGCGGAGGCCTCGGATCCTCATCACCTAGACCACCTCCGACGTTCTTGACATGTGCCATCTGAAGTGATCTGCTGCCTCAGACAAGAACCAACTGTCACTAACACTTCTGAGGGTTAGCCTCTATCCGTACTCACGAGTTTGGCCCCATGTTGACTGACAACTGCCAATGAGACCTCAACAACACCGACTCGCTGCACGTTAGAATAGATCAGATTTATGAATAATTTCAATACACATTTAGAGATATAAAACCTAAGAAAGCAAGCACTAGATACGAAATTGGAAACGAGGGCTTGCTACCTGACGAACCGGTGAAACTATGAGAAGAGGAACGAATCGGGGAACCATCGGGACGATAATTAGGGTTAGGGTTCCGCTGAGGCAATGCGGCATGATGACTGGGGCTGATCGCTAACATGGTGGTGGATCATGACAAGGCAGATGTGCTAGGGCACGATAGTGGAGGACAATGGCGGTGCTGTGGCACTAGGGCAATGGAACACGGTGCTGGCGCGGCGGCGGCGCTGGAGCAGGTCACAACGGCGTGGGAGGTAGCAAGGCGTGTGGTGTAGGGCAAGATGGCACTGGAGCTAGGCACAAGCATGGGCATTGTGAGGGCATGGTGAGGTGTAGAGGAGGTGCACGGGGCGAGCGGCGGCATGCAGGTGCTGGGAGGTGCGGTTGTGCGGCGGCGTGGGCGCATGAGCAAGGCGGCTCGGTGAGCAACACGACGGCGCTAGAGGCGATGGCTCGGGCAATGCAGCATGACTAGGGCACGGGAGCGCGGCGAGCTCGAGCGGTGGATGAAGGATAGGTCAACCGGCGACCCAATTTTATGGTGGCTCACCCGTGATTGAAAAGGAAACGGAGAAGAGTTTTAGATCCGCACGATTTCTACTGACCGGACGCTCCGGTAGCAACGACCGGACGTTGCCACTCAGAGTCCGGTTGACTCTAGAGAGGTCCAAATCCTCTAGAGTCATGACCGGACGCGTCTGATCACCACTGACCGGACGTAGCCGGAGTCTGGTCGATCCTAACTTCGTCTTCTTCGTTTGACCGGACGCAGGATCACCTTCTGATTGGATGTAGGGAGAACACTGTTCTAGCGTCCGGTCACTCCTCACAGCATGGTTCACCTCCTATGAACTGACCAGACACCGGGGAGCAGAGTCCGGTCCAGCGTTCGATCACTCTTTTTCAGCAAATCTTCAAAGTCCTTCACGCTACCTGTTCTCAATCAAGTCCCAACTTCAATAAGATCTAAATAAACACTAATTGGGACTGATGAGAGTGACCTCTCTCAAACCCTCAAAATTTTAAAAGTATTTTGCCTTAGGCTATAATTCTTTTTAAGAAAATAGGCAATAAAAGGGTGATTGAAGAGAAACGACAAAACAACATTCATACATATGCAATGCAATACTTAAAAGTAATTCTAGTTGCTTGTCAAGTTTAATTCAAGGTTAAGCTTCTTCACATGCTTTTCGGTGGTTATCTTAACCATGTTAGACAAGCCCTAAGTGCATTACCACAAAGTAAACATGTTGTATATTACAATGTAATGCAAGGGACAACACAAGCTCATTTTCTAGTGAAGTTGCTAAAATCAAGCACATTGAGTTCATTCCTCAACCGACAAAATGTTGCCTCAACTAACGGTTTAGTGAAGATATCCGTCAATTGATCCTCGGTCCTTATATCTTCTAATGATATATCATTTTTAGCAACATGATCTCTAAGAAAGTGATGGCGGATATCTATGTGCTTGGTGCGAGAGTGTTGAACCAGATTATTAGCAAGTTTTACCGCACTCTCATTGTCACACAAAAGAGGTACTTTATCTAGAACTACAACATAGTCTAGCAAAGTTTGTTTCATATAAAGTATTTGTGCGCAACAAGCACCCACGGCAATGTATTCCGCTTCGATGGTGGACAAAGCCACACTATTTTGCTTCTTGGAGGACCAAGACACAAGTGATCTACCAAGCAAATGACACCCTCCGGATGTGTATTTTCTATCAACTTTGCAACCAGCATAATCTGAATCGGAATAGCCAACTAATTCAAATATAGCTCCTTTGGGATACCAAATGCCAATGCTTGGTGTGTGTTTAAGATACCTAAGGATTCTTTTAACGGCAATCAAATGAGTTTCCTTATGATTAGCTTAAAATCTAGCACACATACACACACTAAATATGATGTCGGGCCTAGATGCGGTTAAATATAACAAGCTACCAATCATAGAATGGTAGGAAGTTTAATCAACCGTGTTACCTCCCTCATCTAGGTTGAGATGTCCATTAGTTGGTATTGGTGTCTTGATTGGCTTACATTTATCCATTTTGAACCTCTTGAGAAGATCCTTGGTGTTTTTCTCTTGAGAGATGAAAATCATTTCTCTCATTTGCTTGACTTGAAAACCAAGAAAAAATGTAAGCTCTTCAATCATGGACATCTCAAACTTCTTCGACATTAATTCACCAAACTCTTTGCAAGAATCTTTATTTGATGATCCAAATATTATATCATCAATATACACTTGACAAATGAAGATATATCCATCAAGCTTCTTGGTGAATAGTATAGTATCAACCTTCCCAATGGTGAAGCCCTTCTCAATGAGAAAGTCCCAAGATGCTCATACCAAGCTCTTGGGGCTTGCTTAAGCCCATATAACGTCTTGAACAACCTATAAACATGATTATGATATCTAGAGTCTTCAAACCCAGGAGATTGATCAACATAGACTAGTTCATTAATAAAGCCATTTAAAAATGCACTTTTCACATTTATTTGATATAGTTTCATTTCATGATATGATGCATATGCAAGAAGGATACGAATGGCTTCTAGTCTTGCAACCGGTGCAAAGGTCTCTCCAAAATTTAAACCTTCAACTTGAGAGAACCCCTTTGCAACTAGTCTTGCCTTGTTCCTCACAACAACGCCTTGATCATCTTGCTTGTTGTGGAACACCCACTTTGTTCCAATGACTCTTGCACCTTGTGGTCGCTCTTCAAGAGTCCACACTTCATTCGGGTGAAGTTGTTCAACTCTTCATGCATAGTGTTTATCCAATCCGGATCTTGAAGAGCTTCTTCTACCTTAGTAGGCTCAAAGCAAGAGATAAAAGAGTGATGTTCAATAAACGAGGCAAGCTTTTGAGAGCGAGTCATTACTCCCTTTGATGGACTCCCTATGATAAGATCTTATGGATGAGCTTGTAGTAGAGGTGAATTTCTTCTATCAACCACTTGAGGAGGAGATTGTGGAGCATCAACATCTTGTGCTTGTACCACCATTTGCTCATGGGAGACATGAGTGTCTTCATTTTCTACTCTCCCATCTTTATCACCATCTTGTGGCACATTTGATACAGAAGGTAGATTAATCACTTATACATCATCTTCATCATCTTGTGACTTGATGTCTCCAACCAGAATATTCTTCAGGGCTTCCCTCAATGGTTCATCACCTACATCATCAAGATTCTCATGTGCTCCTCGGGAGCCGTTAGATTTATCCAATTCCACATCATATATTTCTTCAACCAAGCCGGTGACATGATTAAATACTCTATATGCTTTGGACTTTGATGAGTAACCAACAAAAAAACTAATACCACAACGTCTTTGAAACTTCTCTAGGTGTTGCCGCTTCTTGTAGATGTAGCATTTGCAACCAAACACCCTAAAGAAGGAGACGTCCGGCTTCTTTCCATTAAGCAACTCATAAGGTGTCTTGTCAAGAAACTTTTGAATAAATAGGTGGTTGGATGCATAGCATGCGGTGTTGATAGCTTCCGCCCATAGAGCTTCGAAAGTGTTGTACTCATCAAGCATTGTTCTTGCTAGTGTGATCAATGTCCGGTTCTTTCTCTCAACTACACCATTTTGTTGAGGAGTATATGTTGTGGAGACCTTATGCTTGATCCCAACTTTATCACAATAGGCTTCAATGTTTGTGTTGTCAAATTCTTTTCCATTGTCGTTTCTAATCTTTTTGAGCTTCACTTTAAACTCATTTTGTGCTCTCTTGGCAAACTTCTTGAAGCATGATGCAACTTTGGATTTATCATGAAGGAAGAATACCCATGTGTATCTTGAATAGTCATCAACAATCACAAGACAATAAAGATTTTCTCCCAAACTCTTGTATGTTGTTGGTCCAAATAAATCTATGTGAAGGAGCTCTAGCACTTTTGTGGTTGACATGAAAGCTTTTGTAGGATGAGTATTTGCAACTTATTTACCGGCTTGACATGCACTACAAAGCTTGTCCTTTTCAAACTTCACATCCTTCAACCATCTCACTAAATCATTCTTCATTAGCTTCTTGAGTGAGCTCATCCTAACATGAGCAAGTCTTCTATGCCATAGCCACCCAAGTGTTATTTTGGTGAATAGGCAAGTCTTCAAATTAGCATCTTCGGAGATGGAGTCCACTAGATATAGGTTGTTGTATCTAAATCTCTTAAATATCATTTGATCATGATCTTTCTTGGATACAACCATTTCTTTTTCGATAAATAGGCATTGAAAATCAAGATCACACAATTGTCCAACAGATAACAAGGCACAAGACGCTTTCTCAACCACTTTTATTTTTGCTTCATCAGACTCTGTCAAATATAGGTATTCAACACCATTTTCACACGCAGTAGAGACATGATAACCACTGCGACGGATGTCTTTGAAGGTAAGGAGATTATGCTCAGCTCCAGGATACAGGAAAGCTTCTTCAATGAATATTCTAGTATCATCTGGGAGCACCACAATAGCTCGACCGGAGCCAACAACGCGGCCATTGCTTCCGGCAATAGTGAGAACATTTTCAGCTCGTTTTCTCAGTGTCTCAAAAAATCACGTATCTCTCAAAATTGAGTTTGTGGCAGCGCTATCAACTAAGCAAAAAATCCTCTTCAGCCTCCATAGGACAATGCACCACGTCTCTTGTTCTATTTAAAGAAATAGACTAAATTCATTTCCATATAAAACAAACAAGGCATGGTTTAATTTAGAGTTAAATGCACCAGCGGCCTTCGAACGTGTAAACGTGTGTCACATGGGTCCATGAACTTGGAAAATGCATTTCTGGGTCACTAAACTTGTTAAGTGGTGCACCGCAGGCCCATACCAGCCACGTGCACATTTTTTGCTGACGTGGCATGCTAGTATGACATATAAATGCACCAGCGGCTCTTGAACTTGTAGACGTGTGCCACATAGGTCCATGAACTTGAAAAATGCATTTCTGGGTCACTAAACTTGTTAAGTGGTGTACCGCAGGCCTATACCAGCCACGTGCACATTTTTTTGCTGACGTGGCATGCTAGTATGACATATAATTTTCATTTAACCCCTCACATCTATTTTTCTCATAAAAATAGACCCCATCGCCCACCCTGCTCACGAACACACCGAGCCGACGCAGACCACGGAGCAGTGCACGGGGCCGCACGCCTGGTCCGAGTGCGAGAGCGGGGCGGAGTAGTCCCGCGTGTCAAAACTGCTCGTCGGCCTGGAGGAAGAGACCTACACAGTGGAGCAAGCGTGGGAACGGTGGCAGAGCAGTCGCGACGAAGGCGAGGCTCCGTGGTCTGCGTCGGCTCGGTGTGTTTGTGAGCAGGGTGGGCACTGGGTCTATTTTTTATGAGAAAAATAGATGTGTGGGGTTAAATGAAAATTATATGTCATACTAGCATGCCACGTCAGCAAAAAATATGCACATGGCTGGTATGGGCCTGCGATGCACCACTTAACAAGTTTAGTGACCCATAAATACATTTTCCAAGTTCATGGACCTACGTGACACACGCCTACAAGTTCGAGGGCCGCTGATGCATTTATATGTCATACTAGCATGCCACGTCAGCAAAAAATGTGCACGTGGCTGATATGGGCCTGCGGTGCACCGCTTAACAAGTTTAGAGACCCAGAAATGCATTTTCCAAGTTCATGGACCTATGTGACACACGCCTACAAGTTCGAAGGCCGCTGGTGTATTTAACTCTTTAATTTATACGGAATGAAAAGGGCATGCACGAAAAAAAATGCACGTAAGGACCAAGAGCGCTATTCCAAAAAATAAACCATGATAGATATACGAGCTAAAAATTGATAGTCTAAACAAATAAATTTAGTTTGCTCAATAAGAGCATTATTACATCATGACCAAATATTCTTCAGGAAAATAACCACACTGACTAAATAAATTTAATCTAAGTTGTCGAGGCAAATAATTATGACTCATGAACTACTCCGTGTATCCAAAATCATCATCCAGGGTGTCCTCTTCATCGAGGTTATAATCATCATCGTCATCCTGGATATTGCCTCCAGAGGTATTTGTAGGATCAACATCCATAGCATTACCTCCCTCTGGCTTCTCAACAGGCTGCGGCAACACTACAGTGTGCTCACCAGTCACGGCATCAACTCGTGCTTGGATAAAATGGGCCTCAGGGTTCTCACGTTTCTTCCACTCCTGGTACATCTGGACCAGGTGTGGCTCAGTTCTACGAGAGCGAGACCAATGGTTCATAGAGCCACAGCGAAAACAACCCTTGTTAGGGTGCTCAGACCCCCCTGCATTACCTTTCTGGGCCTTGCCTTTACCTTAGGCTTCTGGCCTTTGTTAGACTGCCTTTTGAATTTCCAATCGTTCTGTCCCTGTTTCTTGCTGTTTGGATTGTCTTTCTTAAAAAAAGGTCTTAGACTTATTATCGAAGCTTGTATGTGCTTCAGGCAAAGCATTAGCACCAACAGGGCGCATGTTAAAATTTTTCATCAGATGCTCATTCTGAGTCTCAGCAACAAGAAGGACATTTATCAGTTCAGAGTACTTTCTGTACCTGTTGTTACGGTACTGCTGCTGGAGCACCATATTAGCAGGATGGAAAGTCTCAAGAGTCTTCTCTATCATCTCCGCATCTGTGATTTTCTGCCCACAGAAGCGAAGTTGGCCAACAATGCGGTGAAGTGCAGAGTTATAAGCCTCCACAGTCTTGTAAGCGTAGCTGTGTCCAGTCACGCCAAGCCTGAGGAAGAATCACAGTCTTCTACTTGCTAAAACGGTCCTCGAGTGCCTGCCACAACGCGAGCGAGTCACGCACCTCAAGATACTCCTGCTTGAGGTCCTTGTGAATGTGGTGCCTCAGAAAGATCAATGCCTTTGCGATCTCATGCTCTGGAACAGCAGGAGCACCCTCAGCACGTGGAGTGATCGTGTGAGTCAGTTGCATGGCTGCCAGGTGGAAACGACAATCCACAACCCAGGTCTGGTAATTCTTGCCATTTAACACGAGGTAGTCAAACTGCCTTTTCGTGACTTCACCCATTGCCTTCGAGTGGTAGAGCTGCTGATAATGTGTTAAGATCTATGTGTCGTCGTGGATCCCCTCATCCAAACTCCCCTCCTGATAGCAGATTAGGCTGGTAGAATATGGTAGATGACCCGTCTCCCTTCCCGACCCCAAAAGTAGCACACATGAGAGACGGAAACGTGGAATGAACTGATCTCTTATTATTAGATTAGATGAGTATAAGTTCCTTTATATAGTGTCCATCCTTCAGGGATATATATGGTATGAGTCCATAATTAAGGTACCTAGAATATCTTAACAAAAAGGACTCGAGCGCGCAGGTGGTGGTTCGATCTAATCACAAACCAGGGCAGGTTGCCGGACATGGGTTTGCATGCATGCGCAGGATCCAGGATTCGTCGCGCCCGTGATGCGCGGGGCGGCGAGACACAGACGGCCCCGCACCGCAGCCGCAGGGCGCAGCAGGCTGGAGGACCTAGCTAGCGCCATGCGTAGCTGCCATATGCAATGGCTGATTGGCTGCCCACCGGCGGCACGGCACGCTCTCAACTGGACGCGTGCTGCTGGTGCTGCTCGTACACGTGAGTTGGCCCGGCCAGGCGCCGGGCGCACGGCGCAGCCGTCGCGACGTGCACCGTGGACCAGCACCACCAGCTGCATGCGCGACATCTAATAATATTTCTGTCGTGCCTATTATATCTCTCCAGATTCGTTCCACCCATGGTTTCATCAATTTAGCTCTTCGATCCTACCTGTCCTGGTCCTGGCGAGCTCCGTTGGTCCCGGCTGTCGGCTACTCTGATGTGTACGTGGATACCACGGCCATTACACGAGTTGTTTGAGTACGAATCTACGGTGACCTCAATCTCACGTAGTCACAATGTACGTAGCATAACTGTTTCTTTGCTTCAAGTTTCTGGTTCCAATATGCACCATGTTCGCTTGGCCGTATCAATCATGCTTATTATCCATAATACAATATTTTTCTCTTATAACAAAACAGCATCAGCCGACTTATAAGCCACAGAAACGATCAAACGAACAGGGTGATGACCTTTAAAATAGTCAAGTGGGGTATTATATTTGATTTTAGAGTATAATGCACCATTGGTCCATTAACTTTTGGAGGGATATCATCTGGGTCCATCAACTCTTAAAGTACATTTTTGGGTTCAAAAACTTTTCATGCAGTCCATTGCAGGTCCATACCGGTTCAAGAGCTTGATAAATTTTCATTTAACCCCATCTCATCGATACCTCTGTCTCAAAACAGCCCCCCACAGTAGCCTGATCAGTGGGTTGGCAGCCGCGTCAGGCCACCCACGCCACCGCCGCACGAGTGAGCAGCTGGCCGCCCGTGCTAGTGCAGCCACGCCGCCACGCGAGCACGTAGCAGCTGCGCCGCACGTTGCGTTGGTCGAGTGGGCTGGCTGCCGCGCGAGGCCAGCCATGCCGCCGTCACTTGAGCGTGGGCGGGCAGCCACTGTTCTTCTTCTCCGTCGGCCTAGCGCACAGCGGTTGCCCATGAGCGAGAAATGGGAGAAGCAATATTATAGATTGACAGCAAGTCAGCTGCCTCCACATGGCATTGGATTGGCATCCCACGACCTTACCGATAGTTCATCCACATGCTAATGTGAGTTGTGACTGCTCTTCTAGAGTCAGCATTGGCGTTGGCGCACATGCAATTTGGGACCGAGCTTGACCGGGAGGACGCTGGACGCGTGGGCGCATGCTGCAGGCTCATTCCAATCGGACGGCGCAGGTGTCGACTTCATCTTCGGCAGAAGCTACAAGCCTGCGTGGAAGTGGAAGGTGTACGACGGGGTGGAGGAAAGAGTTGATGTAGGCCGGCTAGGGAGAGCGGCACGTGGCCAACCTAACCTGGGGGCGCAGCCAAGCCTTGACCTCTCCGTACCTCGCCCGCGCGAGCACCCGAGCCGCACATGGACATTCGCGCTGGCCTACCAGCCGCGCGGCGAGCATGCGCTCACCCGCCAGCTCCAGGCTCGGCTGCGCTCGCCTGCTCCACAGCTAGCCCTGCCGCACTGGCCCTCCGATTCGCTGGACGGTGACGCAGCTGGCCGCCCCCGCGCTTGCTAGCTCGCGCGGTGGCGTGGCATGCCTGGCCTCGCGCGACATCTCGTCCGCTCGACCAACGGTAACATGGCTGCCCGGCGCAGCCGCTGCGTGCTCGCGTGGCAGCGTGGCTGCACCGGCACAGGTAGCCGGCTGCTCGCTCGTGCGGCGGTGGCGTGGGTGGCCTGACGTGGCTGCCAGCCCATTGACCAGGCTAACGTGGGGGCTGTTTTGAGACAGAGGTATCGATGGGAGGAGGTTAAATGAAAATTTACCAAGCTCTTAAACCGGTATGGACCTGCAGTGCACTGTATAAAAAGTTTATGGACTAAAAAATGCACTTTGAGAGTTGATAGACCCAGATGATATCCCTTCAAAAGTTAATGGACCACTGGTGCATTTTACTCTTGATTTCAAAAGTCGAGGAGGATATATTGTCTAATATTTAAGCTCGAGAGTGTCTTTTAAGTTTAGTGACAAACTTAATGAAGTAAATTAGACATTAGTTAGTATAAAAACAATAAAAGAGGACTATATTGTATATTATCAAAGTGCCATTTTCATCCTTTATTATTATATAATATACTACACCTCCGCTGCAAGCTTGCTTCCTCCTTCTGGGTCTGTTTGGAACGTAAGAATTTTATAGGAATTACGCTGAAATTTCATCGAAAACAGTTTATTTTCACAGGAAAAACATATAAATAGAAAAAAAATTCCCGCATCCAAATAGGACCTAAAAAATATAATTATAGAACCAAGCAGACGTACCATGGATAGATAAAAAATTACACTAAGGCTATCTCCAACAACAACACCCAAAATACAAGATTCATTCGTTATTTGGGTAGCGCTACATGTAAAAGGTTTAATACCTATTCGGCATCTTCTCCAACAACAAGATCCAAAAGAGAATCCTTTTTGTAAATATGTTTCCAAGAGAGAGGATGACTATATTTGAGTTATGTCTCTCAAACAACCTAAAATAAATCTACTGTATAGATACTCGGTTGAAGACTGATTTTAGATATCCCATATAAGAGTCAAATATCCCTGATAGGTTCAATGCCAACCGCCTTTCGCCCCCTAGTCCCAGACGCATCAAACCGCTCTCCTCTGTCCCTCCGTTCCCCCTCGCAACCCCAAAGGAGCCCCATACGCAAGGCAGCAAACGCGCCGCGCACCGAAAGCTCCAAGGGAGCGGCACGAGGCGGCCCCATTGCGGCATGGCTGCTGCTGCGGCAGCCGCCGGCGTCGGGTTCCATCTCATTGGTGCCGCCGTGGCCACGCTCCTCGCGGCGGTCCTTGTTGCGGCCGTGCTGGGGCGCCGCCGCCGGCCCCGGCCCCAGGCGCCTCTGGTGGAAGGGAAACCCGCGCCGGAGGCAGGCTGCGCGGTCGGTGACGGCGGGACGGACGTCATCATCGTCGGCGCCGGGGTAGCTGGATCTGCGCTGGCATACACGCTAGGAAAGGTGGTTTCCTTTGTCTCATCATCCTTCTTGTTTCCTTCGTTGGCATGGTTCCACTAGGTGGCTAAAAGCTGGAGAGTTTAATTGAAAAAAATCGACAGTGTCGTATTTTAATTGCGTACTTATTTCTTGGCGATTGGCGTGAAGAACAAGGGCTGGTATTCTATTGTGAACGGGAACGCGGTGTTGAATTTTTGGTTTGGCGTGAGCTACTAGCACGGATCGTAACTTTCTTTCATTCATGACGTATAGACCGAAGAACAACTTCAGTCCTGTTTTTGCATGCTTTTGGTTAGTTATTAGTTTATTTATTCCAAGACACCCGTTTTTTTTCCTGACGAGATTAGATGTCAGTTACCTTTCTGTAATAAGGTTCTGGCTACGGTTGTTAATAAGTCTCAGAGATAGATTCAAAAACAGAAAATTGCTTTGATTTTGTTGCAACTACGTTGGTGAATTTTGCATGTTTACCGTGTCAGTGGAAAGTGAGGTTTCTGTCGGTGTCATGGTTTCTTTTGTGGACATGAAATTTGTGTGGCTTATGTGGCAGTTAGGTGCTGCCAAATTTTGTTGTCGTGCAACTGTGAATGGATAATTTTCCCTTCTCCAACTAAAGCATTCTTGCAATACTTGAACACTCTGTAATGAACTAGTCAATTCTTGGCCACAACCTTGGATGGACAATGAAAGAGAGAGTGGGGGCGAGGGGGGAGAAAGCAACAGCCAAGAGAAGATTATACGTTTAAGCCTCAAACATCAGGTCTCTTGACCGTGGACACTAAAAACAAATTCTGTCTAGTAGAGTGACCAGGCATGCTTAATGTTTTCCATAGTGCTATGTTGAAGGTGTAAATTTACCTTGAATTTGAAGAAAATGTTGCTGGAGGACCTTACTAATTTTTCATGAATGTAGATGGCAGTTGATTCAACGCTGTACTGATGTGCTCTTTCTCAACATTAATGAATTGCCAAACTAATTTAGGTCAAAGAAAAGAGGATTGTCCAATCAATTTTATGACCTACTTAACTTCACATAACTCCAATCTACTCTGAGAGTGATGTATCATCAAAACGAAAATGTGGGCACGTCCTGTTACTTGAATCGACTATTTTCCATTTGTTTGCAGATAATATAATATTCACATCAGAAATGGTTATATGTATGATACAAAGCAACCAATAAATCTCCTTACCCACTTGAAGTATTCCTATTATGGGATTTCTTTTATCCACTCATCCTTTTGTCAAATTGTGAGCACGAAAGCTCTGGGCAGAAATTATTTTAACTGGCTACATATGGATGAGACCATGTTAAACTATCTTTTATCTTGTATACCCAGCTGTATATAGGGCAGTATATTAGTACTATCCAAGCTTTAATACTAATCCAATTTGGCTTGATGGCAGCTGAATGATTTATTTTTTCCAATGCGTATTTGCAGTTATTGGAGTGAGAACCTAGTTTCATCTGGATGTGGATATAATTCTCTCTATTGTATTATATTGTTTCATCTCTCCTCTCTATTTATTTTAATCTACTTTGTTTGTTGGGAATGTAGGATGGCCGTCAGGTGCTTCTCATCGAGAGGGATCTGACAGAACCTGACAGAATTGTGGGTGAACTGTTGCAACCTGGGGGTTACTTGAAATTAATTGAGTTGGGCCTCGAAGGTAAAGCCCATTTTTTGTTATCTTATTCTATTCCCGTGCCATTTCTAAAGTTATTGTAACCATACCAGTTTTTGTTCTATTCAGATTGTGTGGAAGAAATTGATGCCCAGCGTGTCCTTGGTTACGCATTATTCAAAGATGGAAGGAACACAAAGCTTGCTTATCCCTTGGAGAAGTTCCATTCTGATGTTGCTGGTAGGAGCTTTCACAATGGGAGGTTTATACAGAGGATGCGTCAAAAAGCTGCGTCTTTGCCCAAGTAATATCAATAACTATTATGAGTTTTTCCTTACTTTGCTATATTGTTGTCCTGTAAACTTCCGTTTGACCGTTTCATTCTTTTGATAAGGTTAACTCGGTAAGAATAGTATTGTATGTGACTTTAGTGCATCAACATCTTTAATTCGTTATAAAAGTTCTTGATTACTGCTCTTTGTTTGGTGTGTTCTTGTTCTCATGTTATTCCCCCCTTTTCTATTCTCAATTTGACATGTCTTAACTTTGCACGTAATGAATTATTTATGCAACTGCATCTGCATGTGACATGTGTTAATCTTTGACATGCTGTTGTGTTCATCCAGTGTCCAATTAGAGCAAGGAACTGTTACATCACTTCTTGAAGAAAATGGTACTGTTAAAGGTGTTCAATACAAAACCAAGTCAGGTGAAGAACTAAAAGCTTATGCGCCCCTGACGATTGTATGTGATGGCTGCTTTTCGAATCTACGACGTGCCCTTTGCTCTCCAAAGGTACACCCTTTATACTATACTTACACCATACTTATTGCTAAATTTTGTGCCTTGTGGATGTTAATGGAGATATGTGCTTAGGTTGACGTTCCATCATGTTTTGTTGGGCTGGTATTGGAGAAATGCCAACTTCCACATCCAAACCATGGCCATGTTATCTTGGCCAATCCTTCTCCAATCCTATTTTACCCAATTAGCAGCACAGAGGTGCGCTGTTTGGTTGATGTCCCTGGTCAGAAGGTGCCTTCCATAGCTAGCGGTGAAATGGCAAATTATCTCAAAACTGTTGTTGCACCCCAGGTAGTTCTTCCTTTTAAAAATATCAATGATCTTTTTCTTACTGCAGTTTCTCCTGACTACTTTTTGCAACATGATGTCATAACGGATAATTTTATGTTGTCAGATTCCTCCAGAAATCTATGACTCTTTCATAGCGGCCATTGATAAGGGAAGCATAAGAACAATGCCAAATAGGAGCATGCCAGCAGCTCCACATCCGACCCCTGGTGCACTTTTGATGGGGGATGCATTCAATATGAGACACCCTTTAACTGGTGGAGGAATGACTGTTGCATTATCTGACATTGTTGTCCTACGTAATCTTCTCAAGCCTCTCCGCAATCTTCATGACGCATCTTCCCTGTGCAAGTACCTTGAATCGTTCTATACACTGCGGAAGGTCAGTCTTTGTATAACCATCAGTTACGTGGCTTACCCACAATTTTTTATCTGTTTCTTTAACACCGTCATATTTTTAGCCGGTTGCTTCCACAATAAACACATTGGCCGGTGCTCTGTACAAGGTCTTCAGTGCCTCGCCTGATCAAGCTAGGAATGAGATGCGCCAAGCTTGTTTTGATTACTTGAGCCTTGGAGGCGTCTTCTCAAATGGGCCTATTGCTTTACTCTCTGGTCTTAATCCTCGGCCACTGAGTTTAGTTGCACACTTCTTTGCTGTCGCTATCTATGGTGTTGGCCGCTTGATGCTCCCTCTTCCTTCACCTAAGCGAATGTGGATTGGAGCCAGACTGATTTCTGTAAGTCCCTGAATCTTCTGTTTCTTCGTCATCTTCACACTGTTCTTTATTATGCTAGAGCGACAGGCAGTGGCAACCATAATTTTTAGCTTTACAGAGGCACTTTATTATTAATGTCCAGGAAATGACTAAGAGATAATAGCTAACTGCAGAACATTCTGAAACTGGCAGTGGTTTCATGCGTGTATAATTTGGCCAGCTCTTTTAGATATGCTGCATATATCTTGTTTTTTTAGTATTTAATGCACATTCAGAAGACGTCCAACCCTAGTGCAAAAGAGTATAATTTGGCCAGCTCTTTTAGACATATGCTGTATATACCTTTTTTTTTTTTTGCTAGCATGGTGTATCCTTCAAATATCTTGTTTAGTATATAATGCACATTCAGAATACGTCCAACCCTAGTGCAAAGTGTATCCACTAGCCGTCTCGTGGTCTCGGCCGTATAGAGAGCTACTCTTTCAGTATCTCATCTGACTGAAGATTTCTCATTGCAGGGTGCATGTGGCATCATCCTCCCTATCATCAAAGCTGAAGGCGTGAGACAGATGTTCTTCCCTGCTACTGTACCTGCATATTACCGGGCTGCACCTACGGGAGAGTAAGCATGAACAGAGAACCGATTCTGTGCTGCTGATCCGACCATGATCTGATGGCAACTGATGTTTCAAGGATGGCATTTTTCCTGTGTTAGTGGTTGGTTGTTCGTTGTTGTTAGCTGGTTGTTTGTGCTGTCACTGGAATGAGAAACCTGTATAGTGTGTGTCCTAGGTACTGGTTTGTTTTGTACGGATGTCTATTACTGCCAAGTTGTATATGATTCTGTTGAACACGTCCCCTTCTTCCACGCTGATCAAACTTGGTTCCTCCCTGCCTGAGTACGGCGTGATGCAGTTTTTGCGTGATCGTGCAGGCGTACTACGGCGGGCGAGCTCTTTCCTGCTTGCGGCGGAGGACTCGATGAGAGCGGGCATGACAAGGGTCTGTGAGCTGATCTTGCCACTAGGTACCAGGGTTTTTGGGTTGCGACTTGCAAGGTGATCTTGCCACTAGGCACCAGGGTACTTGCAAGGCCCATAGTGCTTGTTGCTGTAGCTTTTTCCTGACAGGAGAGAGCATCCTGTTGTGTGGTGATTTGTGTGACCCATCGGAGTCGTGTTTCTGAATGAAGCCATCCACTTAGGGTTAGGGAGTAGCTTAGAAAATCATCCACCGACCTCCTAATCCTACGCAGCCTCTGGAAGGCAGCTTTTGAGATTTGGAGTTGTGGTTCGGTCTTTCGGGATAAACACAAGATAATGTCACGCTGGCACGTGCCACGCGGCCTGTCTCCTCGTCTGATCGAGCTGCTGGAACTGGAAGGAAGAAGACCCGTGTCGTCTCCGTATAACCGAGTTCTTGCAGGGGATTACGATAGGATCCACTAAACATCTACACGCACCCATGAAAGCACACGTTTCTTCTCTTGATTCGGATTGGCACGCCGACGTGGGCTCGGAGGGGGAAAAAATGCCTCCTCCTGGCCCTGCTGCAACTTGGATGGGTTTGGTGCACGATCTTTTCGCCACGTGAAAACGTGCAGATCGACCCGATCGCTTTGTTCTTGCGATGCTTACTGCAAGACTGACTGTATCTAGCTTGTGAGTTGCACGATACACTGAAATGGAGCTGTCGATACGGAGACGCCAAGGAAGATCATCAGTGCACAAGGGAGCTGGAAATCAAATCAATGACTGGTCAACAATGGCCTCACTGATCGCCACCAACACACGGTTTATTTTTCAATTGCTCCAGTACTACATGTTGATCAATTGCGTATATATTCTACGGTCTACCGGATGATACTACCGATGGCTGTTCGCAGCGTAGGATCGAATGTTGTGGCGCTGGCATTCCCCAAATGCTGTCTGTCACCGTAATCTACTCTACTGCTACTGTCCATCCCTTCTTGTCCTCGGCCAGGCCCATCTGAATGGATGTCAGAGTCGTGTACAGCTCCTGCGACACCGTGTCCGGGCCCGTTCTGAATTCGTACCTGAAACGAACGCCCAAGAAACCGAGGAGGAAAATCAGTGGATCTGTATATGTTCATGACGAAAAACTTGCCGGGGTACGCGAAGAAAGAACGAACGAACGAGGAGAATTCTTACTCGTTGCCCTGGTACGTAACTGTGGACACCGGAGCAACCACCACCGCCGTCCCGGTGCAGAATACCTCGTCTGCACCCATCAGATCGTCGATGGAAACTAGGCGTTCTTCAACCTTGTATCCGCGGTCCCTGGCGAGCTCGATGACGCTCTTGCGCGTGATGCCCGGGAGGATGGTGCCCCGGGTGGCCGGCGTGGCGACGACGCCGCCCTTGACGACGAACACGTTGCACGACGACACCTCCTCCAGGTAGCGCTTGTGGACCGAGTCCAGGTACAGCACGTCCGTGAACCCCTTGCTCTTGGCGTCCGTCTGTGCCCTCAGCATCTGCACATCACACCCCGTCGTCAGCCGGCCACTCACTGCACCGCACAATGCGCGCCGCCAGAACGCGTCGTCAGGCGATAGTATACTCTAGATGTGTCCGAACGGAGGTACCGGCGCGTAGTTGGCGATGGTCTTGACGCCGCCGGTCCCGCCGGGCATCGCGCGGTGGAACTCGTCATGCACCACCAGGTTGATGGGCGCCAGGCCCTCCTGAGAAAAAAAAAAATCAATCAAGGTCGCGCCGTCGCGGGCCTGTCATTCGCGTCTCGTTTCCGGCGGCCGGACTCTGTTGAACCGGAACCAGTGTGGCACTGACCTTGAAGTAGTTTCCGACGGGTGCGGCGTAGATGAGGAAGGTGTACTCGGGGGCCGGAGCCAGCCCAAGAATCGGGCCGCTCCCCATGAGCAGAGGCCGGAGGTACAGGGCTCCCTTTCCCTGCGGCGGCACCCAGCGCCTGTTGGCGAGGACGGTCTGCTTGACGGCGTGGACGAACTGCTCCACCGACGGTGCCGGCATGCACATGCGCTCGGCGCCGTGCTGCATCCGCCGCGCGTTCTCCTCCGGACGGAACAGCGTGTACCCGGACCGGTCCGGCCGCCGGTACGCCTTCATCCCTTCGAACAGCCCCTGCAGGAGGCGGCAGTCGTTGGTTGCAGCCAGGCATGCGAAGAATTTGTTACCCAAGATATTTAATTAACGTCGGTGTCTAGGGAGCAGGGATGTATCGCCATCGTCAATAGTTTACTAGAGAAGAGAGAAATCGTGTGCTCCATGCACATGCCTGTCCTGGACGAACCGAACCGAAACGAACCTGGGCGTAGTTGAGAACGCCGGAGGAGGGGCTGAGCTCGATGTTGCCGTAGCGGCAGAGCTCGCCGAGGGGGAAGTCGCCGCGGTCCTCCGGCGAGCACCGCGTGACGTACATGTAGTCGGTCGGGGTGAGGCCGAAGCCGAGCTTGTCCCAGTCGATCTCGCCGCCGCCGCTCTCCTCGTCGGACCTGCGCGTACACACGTTCAGTCGTTCACACACATGCATGTCGTTGCGGCCCGCAGATGGCGAAAGCGAAACAATGGAGAATGGTGGGATCGGGGACAACTTTCAACCTCTAAAAAGTTCAACTTTCAACCTCCTGGGCGGTTTTGCGGGTAAACAGTAACTTTTGATATTTTCGAGAGCGCCGAAATTTTATATTATTTTTTCGAGCATCTTAACGTCCTCAAATGAAAAAACTCAAAACTACAAAGTTGTAGATCTCATCGAGGTCTACAATTTACATATAAAAATAATCTTCATCCGACATCGTATTGAAGGGTTTTCTATTTTTTGAAATTTGAGTCTCATCACGCGATAAAATATGGTGCTGAAATTTTATATTATTTTTTCGACCATCTTACTCTCCTCAAATGGAAAAACTCAAAACTACAAAATTGTATATCTCATCGAGGTCTACAATTTACATATAAAAATTATGTTCATCCGACATCGTATTGAAGGGTTTTCTATTTTTTGAAATTTGAGTCTCATCACGCGACAAAATTGTTTCACGCGTGATGAGACTCAAATTTCAAAAAATAGAAAACTCTTCAATACGATGTCGGATGAAGATAAGTTTTATATGTAAATTTTATAGCTCGATGAGATCTACAACTTTGTAGTTTTGAGTTTTTTCATTTGAGGAAAGTAAGATGCTCTAAAAAATAATATAAAATTTTAGCACCATATTTTATCGCGTGATGAGACTCAAATTTCAAAAAATAAAAAACCCTTCAATACAATGTTGGATGAAGATAATTTTTATATGTAAATTGTAGACCTCGATGAGATCTACAACTTTGTAGTTTTGAGTTTTTTTTCATTTGAGGACGTTAAGATGCTCAAAAAAATAATATAAAATTTCGGCGCTCCCGAAAATATCAAAAGTTACTGTTCAACCGCAAAACCGGCCAGAAGGTTGAAAGTTGAACTTTTTCGAGAGTTGGAGGGCCAAAGTTGTCCGATTTTGAAGTTCGAGGTTGAAATCCGAACTTTGCTGCAAGTTGAAGGGTGTAAATTGGACTTAACCCTAAAATAAATAAAGTTAGTATAATTAGTAAAGTATAGTTTGTATAATTAGTAAAGTTAGTTAGTTTAGTTAGTACAGTTAGTGAGTCTAGTTATATATTATATTTAGTATAATTATTTGTTGTAGTTAGCCTTGTATAGATGTTAATATTAGATTAGTTAGTATAGTTATAGTTAGAATATGTATTAATATTACTGTTGGGTTCAAAATCTGGGGTCCCTCGCGGACCGGCTTTCCCGCAAAGGCTCGACTCAAGCAGACAGCACGCAACTCATATGCCGGCCTAAGTGTCTAAAACAACAGGCCAGAAGGGCGGTCCAGTCACCGACCGAAAGGTCAGACCAAGGAGGAACAGCATCCACTTATCGACTCTAGCCCACCACTCCGACCGGAGCGCTCACTTCGGTCTCCAGCCGCCTCAGGACGGTCTCTCCGACCGGAAGGCCTGGCAAAGCCCAACCTCTGACTTCGACCCCACATCTTCGACCGGGGTACGCAAAGACCCTGCTCACTGCTCTTCTCCGACTGGCACAACCAGAGCCGACTGGAACCAACTGACCGGGGACGCCCGCCCGGAAGGGACCGGGAACGAACGGAGAAAGCAAGGCAAGGTGCTCAAGTCAAACCATGATACCAGGGACCATACCCTGTCACCTGTAGGAATAGTACTTTGTAACAGCCCTGACACAAACAGTATTGTAGGCACCGATATTTTCTACTACAATATTATGGGCGCCGTTAAACTCCCATACGGTAAGGCCCTCCACATGCCTCTGGGCATCGACAGTGTTGCGGACGTCGGGATTTACCGTACCAAGTGAATATGGTGAAACTCCTCACATGCCTCTCGGCATCAACAGTATATGCAGGTGCCGACATCTGCCATACCCGAAACAAGACGACGTAACCTCCCACATACAACCGACATCCAACAATGTTGTGGGCGCCTACCGTCCTCTTGTACCCACCGGCGTGGGCAACAAGACTTAGAAGCATACGAACTCTCTCCCTCTCACTTGTAGGGCCATCCCCTTCATCTATAAAAAGGGATGCGCTATCTCCCAAGAGACCCAAGTTTATTCAAGTTCATACAAGTCATTCCAGATTCATTAGATCACTCAAGTTCACTTGCTCACAACCACAGAACTGTCAGGTTCGGATCTCAAGCACACGCTTGAACACTTAGCTCATAGAGGAACTCCTGTCGCTCTCGGCCCTTCCGACCGGAGCTGACCGGACCTCTCGTGCAACCCATCTTTCTTCTTCTCGTTTGTAACCCCACTGCAAACTTCGAGCACCTAGGCTCATGAATAAAGTCACTGACCGACTCAAACTGGACGTAGGGCATGTTGCCTGAACCAGTATAAACCCTGTGTCATTGGGTGCTAGGCCACCTCTGATCACAATGTACGGCAAAACTATAAATATTTACTTGTTGGTCACTTTCTGCATCGACAGTTGGCGCCGTCCGTGGGGAAGACGCTGTACGTTCAACACTTTTTAGTCATCGGATGGCCCACTTTTCCACCACCCTCGCCGTGGCGGGCTCTGCCGATTCGATTCACTTCGGCTCACTGGAGTTTCCCGCGCTCCCACCTGTTGGGATGCGGGTTCCACCCGTCTTTGAGCCATCCTAGGCCTTCCTCCTCGAAAGCCTAGATTTCGTCATCGACCAGCTCGGTGTAGTACACCTCTGCGAGGAGGCACTCCTTCTGGCACCCGTCAGAGGGGACCCCTCCATCGACTCCGGGACACACGACTTTGAGGACGTGGCATCCGCGCTTCATTCCGAGCAAACTCTCTGCTCAAACCCCTCTGTCAGTAATATACATATTGTTATTTACTTACTATTATACATCTTCCGCCAATTACCCGAAGGGACCCCGTTGTCCCCGACACGATCGCCATACCACCGGTTCGCCTATGGCCTCACGTCTCCCATAGACGCGTACGCTCGAGGGCTCCGAAGGATACCGACGTCGCCCCCTCTCACATCCAAATTTGTGGGTAGGGCGAGCTACGCCCCCACCTGTTTTCTCAACCTCATGGATGACGATGTTGAGAGTGACGGCTCCAGCATCGGCAACATGGCGCCAAGCCACCGTCCGTCCCGGGAGTGCGTTATGGCAGACGCTCTAGGACAGCCACCGGCAGTAACGCAGTCCTTGCAGACTCATGCCCCTCCAGATCCTCATGTGGAGACCCTCGAGCTCGCATGCAAGCACGGCGAGGAGCCACGACAACAGTGGCTGCACCAGCCACCGACTGCGCTAGTGCGCTCGGCGCACCACACTGCGCCCCATGCGCGTAGACCGGTGAGCAGCGCCCGAGGTCACGCCCATCGGGGCCAGCACAACACCATGGATAGGGGGAATGATCCCCCACAGTTCGCTCGGGCCAATCAGAACATCGCCACCGCGGTAATGCTTCTACGTGGCCTGTCCGAGCTGAACGACCCTCATGAACAGGCGATCCACCAGAACCTCTGGGCACTAGTGGAGACCGCCGCCATTCAACAATCAGAGAGCTCCATATCGTGACGCCGACTCACGGCCTCGTTCCCTACCAGGGGAATGGGGGCGCAGCAGATGGGTCGCGCCACCCGATCACCGCTACAACCATCGAGCATGGCACAGAAGGCCGCATTGGCTCCTCGTCTTGACTTGACGACCGCTCTGCACCGATTGCCTGTATACACGTGGCTTGGACCGAGCCGAGACACACGTAGCAGCGACCAGAATCCCAGCCCGGATAGCCTGGGACCACGAACCATTGTCCAACACCTCCAGCAAGCGCCGCTCCCACCACGCTCCAACGGAGGCCGGGTCAAAGGTAAGGCCAAGCGCCAGGATCAGGACGAGGGCCCCTCCACGCAGAGGGGAAAAAAGAACAGAAAGGATCGCCACCGACCGGCCAACTCCGCATTGGTTGCCACGTCAGATCATGCGGGCATGGAGCCCCAGCAGGACCCTCTAGGCCATTTCCACGAGCTCATGGAGAGCCTGTGCACCAATCATGACTACCCCGTCAAACACCTCTATAAGGACTGCCAGCTCCTCAAGCACCTTCTGCGGCAGGCCGGTAGACCAAAGGACGAAAAAGGCGAAGAAGCAGCTACCGAGAAAGGGGGCATAGTAGGCAAGGATCCAGATGACTAAAGGTTGAAGTGATCCGACCATACGCCTAACGACTGAAGGACAACAACAACGACATTCTCTCCGAACGCTTGGAATAGCTATGTCGTTTTTCTTCCCCTAAGTTTCAGTCTTACCATTGTTTACTTAGCGTAAGCTCATAAAAAGCACCCTGACCCACCCAACACTTTTTGGTCTAGGGTGCTCGGGGGCTCCACTAGGGGACACTACTACCTCTCTGTTTTGTTTACTATCATATGGTGAAATTCCTTCCTACCCGATCAAAAGGGGAGTTCATTCCTTTAATTTGCCTTACGTAGCTTTGCTTTAAAACATTCCGACTGATCACACCCCGCCTTTTCCTATGGTTACGAGCAGCTGAGCCTTACGGGCCACGCCCTGGGCTCCCAAGGTTGCAGCCTACGGGACAAACGGGCAGGTATGAGAAAAAAAGAATAAAAACAAAATTATGCTAAGGGAAAACTATGGAACAAAAGGGAACAAGCTTCCCCAAACGGAGTGACTCCATCACAGAAAACGAAATCAATTATAGTCATTAAGCACATAGGAACGTTTACATGGGGGATCCCCCATGAACTTAAACTTTTTACGTTCACTAAACTACTTATATTTACAAGCTATTGGGTCGGCTCAGCGGCATATGCTGTCGGTGCGACCAGCGAAGGCGTGGGCTGCTCACTCCCTGGCGGCACGACATTCGGCTCGGTCAAAGCCGGGGCGATGTCCACCTTCGACCCAGGCTCTGTGCCATCCGCAAGCTGGGCAATGTCCTCCCCACGCTTGCTTCTGGCCATGTCTTCACGGCGGACGTCCATCACCTACTGAGCAGAGACTTGCTTTGTCACCGACCTTGCGTGCGGCAGCAAGCTCTCCCCAATCGATTGGATGTCCTTCGTGTTCAAGCCATCAGCATACCCACTGTAGATAGTAGCGAAGTCTAGGTTCGGATGATGCGTCGCCACCGAAGTCAACACCTCCGACGCTCCATAGAACAGCCCGCTCGTGATAAGATCCCGGACCGCATCCGGGACCTCCGCCAGCTGGATGGCAGGCGTGCTAGTACTTGGCGCCGACCCAAAGACCTCTGAGACGACGAGATGGGCAACGTTGCGGATCTAGTCAAGTTCCCCCTCGAGAGCACGCCACTCTTCATGGGACTTGGCCAGCTCCTCTGCATTCTGACTGAAAGTCGCCTTGATTGTCTCCAGGTCTCGCTCCAGCGTCTTCACCCTTCCACCCAGCTCTGAAAGAAGGGCGACAAGCTCAGAAACAGGTTGAAGAAAAAACCAACATGACGAAAAATAGAAAAAGGTAAGTACCGACGTGGAAGTTCTCAAGGGTGGAGAATTCCTCTATCTGCGGGGCCACCTGCTCGCGTAGCCGGCCGCTCACCTCCTCCGTCCCCATCACCCCGCCCCGAAGCACGAGCACTTCCTGGTTTGTCTCCGACTGGGCCTTCCGCTCTGACTCTAGGGCTTTCCGCTCTGACTCTAGGGCTTTCCACGCCAACTCTAGGGCGTTCTGCTCCGATGCCAAGCGCTCCGCTCCAACTCAAGGGTCTCCACGGCGATGTGCAGCACCCACGTCGGATTAAGGTGCTGTAGCTCCAGACCCCACTCATTGAGGAGCCCATGTAGGAACTAGTGCGCGGGGTATCCTGACCCATGCTCATGGAAGGTGAGAAAGGACACCACCTCATCAGGCCAAGGTTGCGGGAACTCCTCCCTCCCGAGAGCCCTCCTGTGCGCCACCTCCTTCAGCGGCAGGAACCCCTTCACGACGAAGGCCTTCAACACCGACTCCCTCATGGTGGATGACCTCTAGTCTAACATTTTGCTCCGAGATCGCAAAAAGAATTTGTGAGTTTCTTTTCTCTCCCTCGCTCTCTCCCCTTTCTTTCCTAGAAACCGCCGTGGCTCTCAAGAACACTCTCAGCGAGAAGGAAGAGAAAAGGAGGCGGCAGATGAGGAATAGGTGAAAGAACAGAGCGAAAACCTTCTCCCTCCTCCTACTTGAGGAAAAGGGTACAATAGTTAGGGGAGGGCGCGCCAATCGGGAAAGGCAAAATGGCGGAACAAAAAAACCCTCTCTCTTTCCCATTTAATGCAGATGAGACGTGTCCTGACCGATGAGACATGCCCTGTCCAATGGAATGGCTCCTGATCAGATGGGACATGGCCTGGGAATGGCCCCACCACTACCGCACGCCAGCCACTACCGCACGTTGGGCACAAGAACCAAAGTGCCACCGCATGCAGGTGGCCCTCCGCTTCCCCAAGCGGAACTTGGAAGAACCCAAAACAGGATCTCCACCGGGAGAGACCATCAGGCTTTCTAAGTCGATCAAACGGTTTAGAAAAACACACCGAGAGATAGGTAGGGAGCGAAGGGACGCCCCATGTAGACCATGCTGACTCCATCACGAACGACGAGCACAGGTCCCGGTCGGACATTTTTGACTAGAGCTCTTCAAACCCCATCACTCGGGTCATCAAGGTAACACTACCAAACCCCCATCTATTTCTTTATAATCATTTCATACATCCATACGCGCATTCATTCCACACGCCCATGCCTCCCGGACGATTCGGGCCCTAAATTGCCTAGGGGCTTGAGAACTAACCATCGCACGTGTAGCGAAATGCATCGCAACACTCTATATTGTGTCACAAAGCGGTAGTTGCCTCATTCGACATGAGCAACAAAAGAGCCAGGAGAGAAAAACGCAGATGAGCCCCGTGCGGCCCTCGCCCAGTCTGGCAGATAGGGTCATCTCAACCTTCTCGTTCGATCCTGAACCTCTTGCCAAGCCCACAGAATCTCCATCGATGGGAGGCCTGTTAGGCCACCTGGGTCGGTCTCTGGAATGACCCTAGGCATCTACCGGGTTATAGGTAAAGGAGCAGTGGAATGTCACAAGAGGGCTATGCTGATCCCATCATGAATGATGGACCCGGATTCCACTCGATCATACCCGTTAGCGAACTCATCGAGCACGTCACTTGAGCCCGAGCGATCGGGACAAGCAACAAAACTCAGCCCCTCCGGTTGTGAGGAACCGAGGACAGGGTAATGTACACAACTCACATCGACCCCTACTAAAGCCCAACAGGGCTCAGGGGCTCAAGACACAAAATGCCTGTGTCTGCGATCCCTGAACTCGCCCCATACGGCAACGCTCCAACTGCACTCCAAACACCTAGGTCTGCGACCCTGAACTCGCCCCATCTAGCTATGCTCCGACTGTGCTCCAAAACACCTGGGTCTGTGACCCCAAACTTGCCCCATCTAGCTATGCTCCGACTGCGCTCCAAAAAACCCAGGTCTACGAACCCGAACTCGCAACATCCAGATCTATGAGCTCCGGCTCGCTCTATCCCAAACTAATCAAACTAACTGCCTCGCCCGATCCCACAACACGCATCGATGCTAGGATCCACAAGCTCCCTCTCAACCGATCCCTAAAAAACTAAAGCACCTCGGCTGCGCAACGACACCTTGGTTAAACAAAACTCCGTCTCGACTGAAGAAAACGCACACACACCCGTTAACAAACACCCCCTAGATGGTTCTGCCCGAACTATCCGGGGGCTCAGGGGCTACATCCGCGGGTGCGCTCGCGCGCACCCATCGTCGAGGCAAAAATCCCCTAGACAATTCTGCCCGAATCACCCAGGGGCTCGGGGGCTCCTGTTGGGTTCATAAGCCCGGGGTCCCTCGCGGACCGGCTTCTCCGCAAAGGCTCGGCCCAAGCAGATAGCGCATAACTCATGGGCCGGCCCAAGTGTCTAAAACAATAGGCCAAAAGGGCGGTCCAGTCACCAACCGGAAGGTCAGGCCAAGGAGGAACAACGTCCGCTTGTCGACTCCAGCCCACCTCTTCGACCATAACGCTCACTTCGGTCTCCAGCCGCTTCCAGACGGTCTCTCCGACCGGAAGGCCTGGCAAAGCACTACCTCCGACTATGACCCCATGTCTTCGACCGGGGTACGCAAAGACCCTGCTCATTGCTCTTCTCCGACTGGCGCAACCAGAGTCGACTAGGACCAACCGACCGGGGACGCCCGCCTAGAAGGGACCAGGGAACGAACGGAGAAAGCAAGGCAAGACGCTCAAGTCAAACCATGATACTAAGGACCGTACCCTGTCACCTACATGTAATAGCCCTAACACAAACAATATTGTAGGCGCCGACATTTTCCTCTATAGTATTGTGGGCGCCGTTAAACTCCCATACGGTAAGGTCCCCCAATGCCTCTGGGCATCGACAATGTTGCGGGCGCTGGAATTTACCGTACCAAGTGAACATGGTGAAACTCCTCACATGCCTCTGGGCATCAACAGTATATGCAGGTGCCGACATCTGTCATACCCGAAACAAGACGACGTAACCTCCCACATACAACCGACATCCAACAGTGTTGTGGGACGCCTACCATCCTCCTGTACCCGCCGGCATGGGCAACAAGACTTAGAAGCATACGAACTCTCTCCCGCTCACTTGTGAGGCCATCCCTTCATCTATAAAAGGGGATGCGCTCTCTCCCAAGAGACCCAAGTTTATTCAAGTTCATACAAGTCATTCCAGATTCATTAGATCAATCAAGTTCACTAGCTCACAACCACAGAACCGTCAGGTTTGGACCTCAAGCACACGCTTGAACACTTAGCTCATAGAGGAACTCCTGTCGCTCTCGGCCCTTCTGACCGGAGCCGACCGGACCTCTCGTGCACCCCATCTTTCTCCTTCTCGTTTGTAACCCCACTGCAAACTTCGAGCACCTAGGCTCATGAATAAAGTCACCGACCGACTCAAACTGGACGTAGGGCACGTTGCCTGAACCAGTATAAACCCTGTGTCATTGAGTGCTAGGCCACCTCCGATCACAACGTACGGCAAAACTACAAATATTTACTTGTTGGCCACTTTCTACACCGACAGCTGGTATTCTATTGTGAACGGGAACGCGGTGTTGAATTTTTGGTTTGGCGTGAGCTACTAGCACGGATCGTAACTTTCTTTCATTCATGACGTATAGACCCAAGAACAACTTCAGTCCTGTTTTTGCATGCTTTTGGTTAGTTATTAGTTTATTTATTCCAAGACACCCGTTTTTTTTCTGATGAGATTAGATGTCAGTTACCTTTCTGTAATAAGGTTCTGGCTACGGTTGTTAATAAGTCTCAGAGATAGATTCAAAAACAGAAAATTGCTTTGATTTTGTTGCAACTACGTTGGTGAATTTTGCATGTTTACCGTGTCAGTGGAAAGTGAGGTTTCTGTCGGTGTCATGGTTTCTTTTGTGGACATGAAATTTGTGTGGCTTATATGGCAGTTAGGTGCTGCCAAATTTCGTTGTCGTGCAACTGTGAATGGATAATTTTCCCTTCTCCAACTAAAGCATTCTTGCAATACTTGAACACTCTGTAATGAACTAGTCAATTCTTGGCCACAACCTTCTTGGATGGACAATGAAAGAGAGAGTGGGGGCGAGGGGGGAGAAAGCAACAGCCAAGAGAAGATTATACGTTTAAGCCTCAAACATCAGGTCTCTTGACCGTGGACACTAAAAATAAATTCTGTCTAGTAGAGTGACCAGGCATGCTTAATGTTTTCCATAGTGCTATGTTGAAGGTGTAAATTTACCTTGAATTTGAAGAAAATGTTGCTGGAGGACCTTACTAATTTTTCATGAATGTAGATGGCAGTTGATTCAACGCTGTACTGATGTGCTCTTTCTCAACGTTAATGAATTGCCAAACTAATTTAGGTCAAAGAAAAGAGGATTGTCCAATCAATTTTATGACCTACTTAACTTCACATAACTCCAATCTACTCTGAGAGTGATGTATCATCAAAACGAAAATGTGGGCACGTCCTGTTACTTGAATCGACTATTTTCATTTGTTTGCAGATAATATAATATTCA
Source organism: Miscanthus floridulus (assembly GCF_019320115.1). Classification (NCBI taxonomy): domain Eukaryota; kingdom Viridiplantae; phylum Streptophyta; class Magnoliopsida; order Poales; family Poaceae; genus Miscanthus; species Miscanthus floridulus. Next base: position 178,335,907 of record NC_089580.1, on the reverse strand, counting down.
CATTAGAAATGGTTATATGTATGATACAAAGCAACCAATAAATCTCCTTACCCACTTGAAGTATTCCTATTATGGGATTTCTTTTATCCACTCATCCTTTTGTCAAATTGTGAGCACGAAAGCTCTGGGCAGAAATTATTTTAACTGGCTACATATGGATGAGACCATGTTAAACTATCTTTTATCTTGTATACCCAGCTGTATATAGGGCAGTATACTAGTACTATCCAAGCTTTAATACTAATCCAATTTGGCTTGATGGCAGCTGAATGATTTATTTTTTCCAATGCGTATTTGCAGTTATTGGAGTGAGAACCTAGTTTCATCTGGATGTGGATATAATTCTCTCTATTGTATTATATTGTTTCATCTCTCCTCTCTATTTATTTTAATCTACTTTGTTTGTTGGGAATGTAGGATGGCCGTCGGGTGCTTCTCATCGAGAGGGATCTGACAGAACCTGACAGAATTGTGGGTGAACTGTTGCAACCTGGGGGTTACTTGAAATTAATTGAGTTGGGCCTCGAAGGTAAAGCCCATTTTTTGTTATCTTATTCTATTCCCGTGCCATTTCTAAAGTTATTGTGACCATACCAGTTTTTGTTCTATTCAGATTGTGTGGAAGAAATTGATGCCCAGCGTGTCCTTGGTTACGCATTATTCAAAGATGGAAGGAACACAAAGCTTGCTTATCCCTTGGAGAAGTTCCATTCTGATGTTGCTGGTAGGAGCTTTCACAATGGGAGGTTTATACAGAGGATGCGTCAAAAAGCTGCAGTCTTTGCCCAAGTAATATCAATAACTATTATGGGTTTTTCCTTACTTTGCTATATTGTTGCTTATTGTTGTCCTGTAAACTTCCGTTTGACCGTTTCATTCTTTTGATAAGGTTAACTCGGTAAGAATAGTATTGTATGTGACTTTAGTGCATCAACATCTTTAATTCGTTATAAAAGTTCTTGATTACTGCTCTTTGTTTGGTGTGTTCTTGTTCTCATGTTATTCCCCCCTTTTCTATTCTCAATTTGACATGTCTTAACTTTGCACGTAATGAATTATTTATGCAACTGCATCTGCATGTGACATGTGTTAATCTTTGACATGCTGTTGTGTTCATCCAGTGTCCAATTAGAGCAAGGAACTGTTACATCACTTCTTGAAGAAAATGGTACTGTTAAAGGTGTTCAATACAAAACCAAGTCAGGTGAAGAACTAAAAGCTTATGCGCCCCTGACGATTGTATGTGATGGCTGCTTTTCGAATCTACGACGTGCCCTTTGCTCTCCAAAGGTACACCCTTTATACTATAGTTACACCATACTTATTGCTAAATTTTGTGCCTTGTGGATGTTAATGGAGATATGTGCTTAGGTTGACGTTCCATCATGTTTGTTGGGCTGGTATTGGAGAAATGCCAACTTCCACATCCAAACCATGGCCATGTTATCTTGGCCAATCCTTCTCCAATCCTATTTTACCCAATTAGCAGCACAGAGGTGCGCTGTTTGGTTGATGTCCCTGGTCAGAAGGTGCCTTCCATAGCTAGCGGTGAAATGGCAAATTATCTCAAAACTGTTGTTGCACCCCAGGTAGTTCTTCCTTTTAAAAATATCAATGATCTTTTTCTTACTGCAGTTTCTCCTGACTACTTTTTGCAACATGATGTCATAACGGATAATTTTATGTTGTCAGATTCCTCCAGAAATCTATGACTCTTTCATAGCGGCCATTGATAAGGGAAGCATGAGAACAATGCCAAATAGGAGCATGCCAGCAGCTCCACATCCGACCCCTGGTGCACTTTTGATGGGGGATGCATTCAATATGAGACACCCTTTAACTGGTGGAGGAATGACTGTTGCATTATCTGACATTGTTGTCCTACGTAATCTTCTCAAGCCTCTCCGCAATCTTCATGACGCATCTTCCCTGTGCAAGTACCTTGAATCGTTCTATACACTGCGGAAGGTCAGTCTTTGTATAACCATCAGTTACGTGGCTTACCCACAATTTTTTATCTGTTTCTTTAACACCGTCATATTTTTAGCCGGTTGCTTCCACAATAAACACATTGGCCGGTGCTCTGTACAAGGTCTTCAGTGCCTCGCCTGATCAAGCTAGGAATGAGATGCGCCAAGCTTGTTTTGATTACTTGAGCCTTGGAGGCGTCTTCTCAAATGGGCCTATTGCTTTACTCTCTGGTCTTAATCCTCGGCCACTGAGTTTAGTTGCACACTTCTTTGCTGTCGCTATCTATGGTGTTGGCCGCTTGATGCTCCCTCTTCCTTCACCTAAGCGAATGTGGATTGGAGCCAGACTGATTTCTGTAAGTCCCTGAATCTTCTGTTTCTTCATCATGTTCACACTGTTCTTTATTATGCTAGAGCGACAGGCAGTGGCAACCATAATTTTTAGCTTTACAGAGGCACTTTATTATTAATGTCCAGGAAATGACTAAGAGATAATAACTAACAGCAGAACATTCTGAAACTATCAGTGGTTTCATGCGTGTATAATTTGGCCAGCTCTTTTAGATATGCTGCATATATCTTGTTTTTTTAGTATTTAATGCACATTCAGAAGACGTCCAACCCTAGTGCAAAAGAGTATAATTTGGCCAGCTCTTTTAGACATATGCTGTATATACCTTTTTTTTTTTGCTAGCATGGTGTATCCTTCAAATATCTTGTTTAGTATATAATGCACATTCAGAATACGTCCAACCCTAGTGCAAAGTGTATCCACTAGCCGTCTCGTGGTCTCGGCCATATAGAGAGCTACTCTTTCAGTATCTCATCTGACTGAAGATTTCTCATTGCAGGGTGCATGTGGCATCATCCTCCCTATCATCAAAGCTGAAGGCGTGAGACAGATGTTCTTCCCTGCTACTGTACCTGCATATTACCGGGCCGCACCTACGGGAGAGTAAGCATGAACAGAGAACCGATTCTGTGCTGCTGATCCGACCATGATCTGATGGCAACTGATGTTTCAAGGATGGCATTTTTCCTGTGTTAGTGGTTGGTTGTTCGTTGTTGTTAGCTGGTTGTTTGTGCTGTCACTGGAATGAGAAACCTGTATAGTGTGTGTCCTAGGTACTGGTTTGTTTTGTACGGATGTCTATTACTGCCAAGTTGTATATGATTCTGTTGAACACGTCCCCTTCTTCCACGCTGATCAAACTTGGTTCCTCCCTGCCTGAGTACGGCGTGATGCAGTTTTTGCGTGATCGTGCAGGCGTACTACGGCGGGCGAGCTCTTTCCTGCTTGCCGCGGAGGATTCATGAGAGCGGGCATGACAAGGGTCTGTGAGCTGATCTTGCCACTAGGAACCAGGGTTTTTGGGTTGCGACTTGCAAGGTGATCTTGCCACTAGGCACCAGGGTACTTGCAAGGCCCATAGTGCTTGTTGCTGTAGCGTAGAGAGCGAACACCAGTAATTTTTTTCCTGACAGGAGGGAGCATCCTGTTGTGTGGTGATTTGTGTGACCCATCGGAGTCGTGTTTCTGAATGAAGCCATCCACTTAGGGTTAGGGAGTAGCTTAGAAAATCATCCACCGACCTCCTAATCCTACGCAGCCTCTGGAAGGCAGCTTTTGAGATTTGGAGTTGTGGTTCGGTCTTTCGGGATAAACACAAGATAATGTCACGCTGGCACGTGCCACGCGGCCTGTCTCCTCGTCTGATCGAGCTGCTGGAACTGGAAGGAAGAAGACCCGTGTCGTCTCCGTATAACCGAGTTCTTGCAGGGGATTACGATAGGATCCACTAAGCATCTACACGCACCTGCCACCGCCCTCACTGCTGCGCCCCTGCCTCCCGCCTGGTGTAGCGCGCCACCGCCACGAGGTACTCCCCTAGTGTAGTTGTTGATTGAATCGACATTGTTAGTATAGTAAGTTAGTAAAATAAATAAAGTTAGTATAATTAGTAAAGTATAGTTTGTATAATTAGTAAAGTTAGTTAGTTTAGTTAGTACAGTTAGTGTGTCTAGTTATACATTATATTTAGTATAATTATTTGTTGTAGTTAGCCTTGTATAGATGTTAATATTAGATTAGTTAGTATAGTTATAGTTAGAATATGTATTAATATTACTGTTGGGTTCAAAATCTGGTGTCCCTCGCGGACCGGCTTTCCCGCAAAGGCTCGACCCAAGCAGACAGCGCGCAACTCATATGCCGGCCCAAGTGTCTAAAACAACAGGCCAGAAGGGCGGTCCAGTCACCGACCGAAAGGTCAGACCGAGGAGGAACAATGTCCGCTTATCGACTCTAGCCCACCACTCCGACCGGAGCGCTCACTTCGGTCTCCAGCCGCCTCAGGACGGTCTCTTCGACCGAAAGGCCTGGCAAAGCCCAACCTCTGACTCCGACCCCACGTCTCCGACCAGGGTACGCAAAGACCCTTCTCACTGCTCTTCTCCGACTGGCGCAACCAGAGCTGACTGGGACCAACTGACCGGGGACGCCCGCTCGAAAGGGACCAGAGAACGAACGGAGAAAGCAAGGCAAGGCGCTCAAGTCAAACCATGATACCAGAGACCGTACCCTGTCACCTATAGGAATAGTACTCTATAACAGCCCTGACACAAACAGTATTGTAGGCACCGACATTTTTCACTACAGTATTGTGGGCGCCGTTAAACTCCCATACGGTAAGGCCCTCCACATGCCTCTGGGCATCGACAGTGTTGTGGACGTCGGGATTTACCGTACCAAGTGAACATGGTGAAACTCCTCGCATGCCTCTCGGCATCAACAGTATATGCAGGTGCCGACATCTGCCATACCCGAAACAAGACGACGTAACCTCCTACATACAACCGACATCCAACAGTGTTGTGGGCGCCTACCATCCTCTTGTACCCGCCGGCGTGGGCAACAAGACTTAGAAGCATACGAACTCTCTCCCTCTCACTTGTAGGGCCATCCCCTTCATCTATAAAAAGGGATGCGCTCTCTCCCAAGAGACCCAAGTTTATTCAAGTTCATACAAGTCATTCCAGATTCATTAGATCAATCAAGTTCACTTGCTCACAACCATAAAACCGTCAGGTTCGGACCTCAAGCACACGCTTGAACACTTAGCTCATAGAGGAACTCCTGTCGCTCTCGGCCCTTCCGACCAGAGCCGACCGGACCTCTCGTGCACCCCATCTTTCTTCTTCTCGTTTGTAACCCCACTGCAAACTTTGAGCACCTAGGCTCGTGAATAAAGTCACCGACCGACTCAAACTGGACGTAGGGCACATTGCCTGAACCAGTATAAACCCTGTGTCATTGGGTGCTAGGCCACCTCCGATCACAACATACGGCAAAACTATAAATATTTACTTATTGGTCACTTTCTGCACCGATAGTTGGCGCCGTCCGTGGGGAAGACGCTGTACGTTCAACACTTTTTAGTCATCGGATGACCCACTTTTCCGCCACCCTCGTCGTGGCGGGCTCTGCCAATTCGATTCACTTCGGCTCACTGGAGTTTCCCGCGCTCCCACCTGTTGGGATGCGGGTTCCACCCGTCTTCGAGCCATCCTAGGCCTTCCTCCTCGAAAGCCTAGACTTCGTCATCGATCGGCTCGGTGTAGTACACCTCCGCGAGGAGGCACTCGTTCTGGCACCCATCAGAGGGGACCCCTCCATCGACTCCGGGATGCACGACTTTGAGGACATGGCATCCGCGCTTCATTCCGAGCAAACTCTCTACTCAAACCCCTCTGTCAGTAATATACATATTGTTATTTACTTACTATTATACATCTTCCGCCAATTACCCGGAGGGACCCCGTTGTCCCCGACACGACCGCCATACCACCGGTTTGCCTATGGCCTCATGTCTCCCATAGACGCGTACGCTCTGGGGCTCCGAAGGATGCCAACGTCGCCCCCTCTCACATCCAAATTCATGGGTAGGGCGAGCTACGCCCCCACCTGTTTTCTCAACCTCATGGATGACGATGTTGAGAGTGACGGCTCTAGCATCGGCAACGTGGTGCCAAGCCACCGTCCGTCCTGGGTGTGCGTTATGGCGGACGCTCTAGGACAGCCACCGGTAGTAACGCAATCCTTGCAGACTCACGCCCCTCTAGATCCTCATGTGGAGACCCTCGAGCTCGTATGCAAGCACGGCGAGGAGCCACGACAACAGTGGCTGCACCAGCCACCGACTGTGCCAGCGCGCTTGGCGCACCACACTACGCCCCTTGCGCGTAGACCGGTGAGCAGCGCCCGGGGTCACGCCCATCGGGTCCAGCACAACACCATGGATAGGGGGAACGATCCCCCACAGTTCGCTTGGGCCAATCAGAACATCGCCGCCGCGGCAATGCTTCTGCGCGGCCTGTCCGAGCTGAACGACCCTCATGAACAGGCGATCCACTGGAACCTCCAGGCACTAGTGGAGACCGCTGCCGTTCAACAATCGGAGAGCTCCGTATCGTGACACTAACTCACGGCCTCGCTCCCCACCAGGGGAATGGGGGCGCAGCAGATGGGTCGTGCCACCCGATCACCGCTACAACCACCGAGCATGGCATAGAAGGCTGCATTGGCTCCTTGTCTTGAATTGATGACCGCTCTGCACTGATCGCCTGTATACGCGTGGCTCGGACCGAGCCGAGACACACGTAGCAGCGACTAGAGTCCCAGCCTAGATAGCCTAGGACCATGAACCATTGTCCAACACCTCCAGCAAGCGCCGCTCCCACCACGCTCCAACGGAGGCTGGGTCAAAGGTAAGGCCAAGCGTTAGGATCAGGACGAGGGCCCCTCCACGTAGAGGAGAAAAAAGAACAGAAAGGATCGCCACCGACCAACCAACTCCGCATTGGTCGCCACATCAGATCATGCGGGCATGGAGCCCCAGCAGGACCCTCCGGGCCATTTCCATGAGCTCATGGAGAGCCCGTGCACCAATCACGACTACCCCGTCAAACACCTTTATAAGGACTGCCAGCTCCTCAAGCACCTTCTGCGGTAGGCCGGTAGGCCAAAGGACGAAAAAGGTGAAGAAGCAGCTACTGAGAAAGGGGGCATAGTAGGCAAGGATCCAGATGACTAAAGGTTGAAGTGATCCGACCATACGCCTAATTGAAAGCTCTAGTTTGGTTTTGGTGAATTGATGAAACCCTAAGTGCTAACCTAGTTTATCAAAGTGATCATGATATAGGTAGCACACTTCAAGTGGAGAAGCTAAGGAAGATCATAACATGACAATGGTGATGGCATGGCGATGATCATGTGCTTCAACTTGGAAAGAAGAAAGAGAAAAATAAAAAGCTCAAGGCAAAGGTATATTTTGTAGCAGCTATTTTGTTTTAGTGATCAAGACACTTAGACAGTGTGATCACATTTATGTTTGATAGCCGTACTATTAAGAGGGGTGAAACTCGTATCGGAATGCGATTATCAAAGTGCCACTAGATGCTCTAACTCATTGCATATGCATTTAGGATCTAGTAGAGTGCTAACACCCTTGAAAATATTTTTAAAATATGCTAACACATGTGCACAAGGTGATACACTTGGTGGTTAGCACACTCGAGCAAGGGTGAAGAGAACGGAGGAGATGCCAGTGTCGGTCAAGTGATCGGATGCTGGATCCAAATGCACCGGACGCTGACTGCCTACGTCCGGTCGCGCTGACTTGGCGGTACAGTGGCTAGGGTTTACCATCGGACGCTGGGCTGTGTCCGGTCGAGGTGGGCCGGACGCATCCGGTCGAGGAAAACCGGTTTTGGACTCTTACTGTACTCGACCGGACGCTGAGGCTCCAACGTCCGGTCAGTTTACCGGAGCGTCCGGTTAGCTTCGTAGCCGTTGAAATCTGACGAACAGCGTTTGAAGCTAGTGACACGTGGCGTCCATCAGTGGATCAGATGCTGAGTCCAGGGTCTCGTCAGTTGGACCGGAGCGTCTGGTCAGAGCACAGTGTGCCCAGTGAAGGGGTATAACAGCTCTATTTCATGGGGGCTTCTATTTAAGCCCCATGGCCAGCTATAGCTCATATCTTTGGCCATTTTCATTGACATAGCAACCTTGTGAGCCTAGCCAAAGTCCTCCCACTTATCTCCATCATTGATTCATCATCATAGTGAGATTGGGAGTGAATCCAAGTGCATTGCTTGAGTGATTGCATCTAGAGGCACTTGATGTTTGTGTTTCGCTGCGGATTTCACTTGTTACTCTTGGTGGTTGCCGTCACCGTGGATTTCACTTGTTACTCTTGGTGGTTGCCGTCACCTAGACGGCTTGGAGCAGCGAGGATCGTTGAGCGGAGGGTGGTGATTGTCTCTGGCTCCGATCATGGTGATTGTGAGGGGTTCTTGACCTTTCCTCGGTGGAGCGCCAAAAGGTACTCTAGTGGATTACCCGTGGCTTGTGTGATCCTCATCTTATGTTGGTATTGCGGCACCCTATTGAGGGTTTGGCGTGTGAAGCCAATTAGCGCGTGAACCTCCAAGTGAGTGAATCGCCACAACGAGAACTAGCTTGCCGGCAAGCAAGTGAACCTCGGTAAAAATCATTATGTTCATCCTTTGATTTCGAGGTGATTGGTCTTCATTGTTATTCATCCTTGTGATTGATTGGTTCACTCCACGACACGGTAGTATAACTATCTTGATCACTCTCTTTACATTATCGCTAACTAGTTATCAAGCTCTTTAGTGTAGCTAGTTGTGAGAGCTTACTTGCTTGGTTGGTGTGGCTCTTTAGTTAGCCTTTGAGAGCACACTAACATAGGATAGTGTCATAGCTCTTGTGTGAATCGACACTATCTAAACTAGAATTGTAGTAGGTGGCTTGCATTTTGTGTAGGCTAGTGCAACACTTGCTTTGCCTCATAATTGTCTAACTATTTTTGTTAAGTGTTTTTGTAGAAATTTTATTAGGCTATTCACCCCTCCTCTAGCCATTAGGACCTTTCAAGTGGTATCAGAGCAGAGGTCACCGTTATTTGAGGCTTAACAACCTTCGGTGTTAAAATGGCTCAAATCAACAACACCAAGAAGTCACCCCAATTTGATGGCTCCAACTATCCCTATTGGAAGGCCAAAATGACAACTTATGTCAAGTCAATCAATAGGAAGGTTTGGAAGGTAGTAGAAACAAAAATTAAGATTGAAGATCCAGAGAATCCCACCATGGCCGAAGAAGTACTACTCTAAAACAATGACATTGTTCTAAGTGCTATTCATGATGCAATTGATGAAAGAACATTTGAGCAAATCAAGAATATTGAGATGGCTCATGAAGCTTGGAAGAAATTGGAAGAATCATTTGAGGGCACTCAAGCCATGAAGGGTGCAAAGGCATATATTCTCAAAGAGAAGTTTGCAAGCTTCAAGATGAAAGAAGATAAGAGTGTGCCGGACATGTTCCATCGGATGGAAGTGATTGTAAATGATCTCAAGTCACTTGGTGAGAAGATAGAGGACAAGGACTTCTCCAATAAGTTTTTGAGATGTTTGCCCGCAAGATTTGGCATGTTGGTCACCTTACTAGTGAGGAGCGGTTTGAACACAATGACACCAAACCAAATCTTGGGAGATATCATGACCGATGATGCTTATAGAGATGATGATGAGAAGGAAGTAAAGACGGAGAAGAAAGATGACAAGAAGAAGAGTGTGGCATTCAAAGCCACATCATCCAAGGGCAAAGCAAAGCAAGAAACATCAAGTGAAGAAGATAAATCTTGGGATGATGATGATGAAAGGATGGCTCTATTTGTCAAGAGATTTGGCAAATTCATGGTGAAGAAGGACTATCATGCTAGAAGAAAGAAGTCTTCATTCAAGAACAAAGAAGAGTCAAGAAGGTGCTTCAAGTGTGGAAGCAAAGATCATCTTGTTGCTCAATGCCCATACAATAGTGACAATGATGATGACAACAAGAAGAACAAGAAGAAGGACAAAAAGGAAAAGAAAGAGAAGAAGGACAAGATGGCCTTCAAGAAGAAGAATGGTGGTTCATATGTAGTCACTTGGGATAGTAATGCTTCCTCAAGTGATGATGATGATGATAGTGATGATCACAAGACCACCAAGAAGAAGGTTCTTGCAAGCATTGCCATCAATGAGAAGCCTTCTCTCTTCGAATCTTCATCATGCTTCATGGCTAAGGCCACTAAGGTACAATCTTGTGATGATGAAAGTGATGAAGAACATGTTGATGATAATGAACATGAAAATAAAAATGATAGTGATAGTGATGATGATGAACCTACTAAGGATGAATTATTTGACATGCTAGAAGATGCTAGAGAACACTTTGATATCAAGAGAAGGGAATGCAAAAGCGTGCATAAGGAACTAAAAGTCCTTAAGCAAGCTTTTGATGAGCTCAATGCATCTCATGGGAGGCTAGAGGAAGCCAATGAGAAGCTTGGCAAAGCTCACAAAAAGCTTGAAAAGGCTCATTCCTCTTTGCTTGATGAGCAAAATAAAAAGAAGCATGTTGAAACTTGTAATATAGGTTTAACTTGTGATATAATTGATGAACCACTATCTATGCCTATCATTGTTACTCCTACTAACCCTTCTTGTAGCACTTCCACATCTACCTCATCTAATAGTGATGGTCTCACTTGTGATGCCTCACTAGTGGTTGAGAATGAGAACCTCAAGAAGGAGGTCACTAAGCTCACTCACACCTTAGCTAAGGCTTATGGTGGTGAGGACCGCTTGCTTATGTGCTTGGGTAGCCAAAGAGCTTCTCTCTACAAAGAGGGATTGGGCTATACCCCCAAGAAAGGCAAGGCAGCCTTTGCTCCTCACAAGACTAGTTTTATGAAGAACAATGGTTGGTTTTGCACTAGTTGCAAGCAAGTTGGTCACAAAGAGCAAGAATGCACCAACAAAAGAAAAAATGCTAATGTATCCTCCATTAAGCTTAATTCTTCCTATATGCTTGTTAAGGGTACAAATGGTGTGAAGGCTAAGTTCATTGGCAAACTATGAATGGGCTCAAAGAAGAAAGTCATTTGGGTGCTAAAGAGCTTGGTTACTAACTTTCAAGGACCCAAGCAAGTTTGGGTACCTAAAAAGAATTGATCTTCTTTTGTAGGTCAATTACAAAGCTAGAGGAAGGCTTTGGGTTCTTGATAGTGGGTGCACTCAACACATGACCAGTGATGCAAGAATGTTCAACTCAATCAACACCAATGGCAATGATGGCTATGATAGTATCACATTTGGTGACAATGGCAAAGGCAAGGTCAAAGGGCTTGGTAAGATTGCAATATCCAATGACATACACATATCCAATGTGTTGCTAGTAGAGAGCTTGAACTTCAATTTGCTATCCATGGCACAATTATGTGATCTTGGATTCAAATGCATATTTGGGGTAAATGATGTAGAGATCATAAGTGTAGATGGCTCTAACTTGATCTTCAAAGGCTTTAGATATGAGAATCTATACTTGGTTGATTTCAACGCTAGTGAAGCTAAATTATCTACATGCTTGTTCACTAAGTCTAGCATGTGTTGGTTATGGCATAGAAGGCTTGGTCATGTTAGAATGAAACAATTGAATAGATTGATTAAGCATGACTTAGTTAAAGGCTTGAAAGATGTTGTGTTTGAAAAGGATAAGCTTTGTAGCTCTTGTCAAGCCAGCAAACAAGTTAGAAGCACCCATCCTAAGAAAAGCATGATGAGCACTAGTAAAGCTTTTAAGTTATTGCACATGGACTTGTTTGGGCCAACACAATACATCAGTATCGGTGGAAACAAATATGGATTTGTGATAGTGGATGACTACACTAGATACACATGGGTATTCTTTCTAGTGGACAAAAGTGATGTGTTTGCAACATTCAAATCATTTGTCAAGGGCATTCACAATGAGTTTGAAATAGCCATCAAGAGAGTTAGAAGTGACAATGGTAGTGAGTTCAAGAACACTAGAATTAATGAGTTATGTGATGAATTTGGAATTAGACATCAATTCTCAGCCAAGTACACACCCCAATTTAATGGCCTTGTTGAGAGGAAGAATAGAACACTCATTGATATGGCAAGGTCTATGCTTAGTGAGTACAATGTGAGTCAATCTTTTTGGGCCGAAGCTATCAACACGGCTTGCTATTATAGCAACCGCCTCTATTGTCACCGATTGAAAGAGAAGACACCATATGAGCTCTTGAATGGTAGAAAGCCCAACATTGCATATTTTTGGGTCTTTGGTTGCAAATGCTATATCTTGAAGAAAGGCACTAGATTGGGCAAGTTTGATAAGAAATGTGATGAAGGATTCTTACTTGGATATTCCACTACAAGCAAAACATATAGAGTATGGAATTTGGATAGTGGTACTCTTGAGGAAGTTCATGATGTTGAATTTGATGAAACCAAGGGTTCACAAGTAGAGAATGAGAACTTGGAAGATGTCAGAGGCATTCAACTTTCAAATGCCATGAGGAACATGGATATTGGTGAATTGAGGCCTAGGCAAGTGATTGATGATGAAGATGAACAAGTGCAAGTGCTCTCCAACTCAAATGTGCAAGATGATACAAATCAAGCTAGTGCAAGTGACTCTCATGACATTGATCAAGATTAAGTGGCTAGTACATCATCTCAACCCTATGATCTAGCAAGTGCAAGCAATCAAGTTCCATTGCTCCAACCAACAAGTATTGCAAGAGATCATCCTTTGGATACAATCATTGGTGATATTTCAAGAGGTGTGCAAACAAGATTAAGATTGGCATCATTTTGTGAACACTTCTCATTTGTGTCATCCATTGAACCAAAGAAGATAGATGAAGCTTTGAAGGATGTTGATTGGGTGAATGCTATGCATGAAGAATTGAACAACTTCATAAGAAATCAAGTATGGGAATTAGTAGAGAGGCCAAAGGGACACAATGTGATTGGAACCAAATGGGTCTTTAGAAACAAGCAAGATCAAGATGGGATAGTAGTAAGGAACAAAGCAAGACTAGTAGCACAAGGCTATACACAAGTTGAAGGTCTTGACTTTGGAGAAACATATGCCCTGGTTGCTAGATTGGAAGCAATTAGAATCTTGCTAGCCTATGCTTGTGCCCACAACATCAAGCTCTATCAAATAGATGTTAAGAGTGCATTTCTCAATGGCTACATCAATGAAGAAGTATATATTGAGCAACCTCCCAGTTTTGAAGATGATAAGAAGCCCAACCATGTATACAAGTTGAAGAAAGCTTTGTATGGTTTGAAGCAAGCACCTAGAGCATGGTATGAGAGATTGAGGGACTTCCTCCTCTCTAAAGGGTTCACAATGGGCAAGGTTGACACCACTCTTTTCATCAAGAAGATTGGAAAAGACTTGTTTGTATTGCAAATCTATGTTGATGACATCATATTTAGATCAACTAATTAAGATTTTTGTGATGAGTTCGGAAAGATGATGGCTAATGAGTTTGAGATGTCCATGATTGGAGAGTTAAGTTACTTCCTTGGTCTTCAAATCAAGCAATTGAAGAATGGTACATTTGTAAGTCAAGGCAAGTATATCAAGGATATGATCAAGAAGTTTGGCATGAGTGTCAGCAAAGTCATTAGCACACCAATGGGAACCAATGGCAACTTGGATAGTGATGCAAGTGGAAATATAGTGGATCAAAAGTTGTATCGGTCTATGATTGGAAGCCTACTCTATGTGACCGCATCAAGCCTCACCAAGAGAAAGTCATTTGAAGGCTACAAAGAGGATATTGAGGTACTTGAAGCATACACCAAATGTTGGCTTGTGGTATCCCAAAGGAGCAAAGTTTGAGCTAGTTGGTTACTCCGACTCGGATTATGCAGGATGCAAGGTTGAAAGAAAGAGTACCTCGGGCACATGTCAATTGTTGAGAAGATCACTTGTTTCATGGTCATCAAAGAAGCAAAATAGTGTTGCATTATCAACCGCCGAAGCCGAATACATATCCGTCGGTAGTTGTTGTGCACAAATACTTTGGATGAAGGCCACTTTGAGTGACTTTGGAATTAAGTTCAAGAAAGTGCCATTGCTATGTGATAATGAGAGTGCAATCAAGCTAACCAACAATCTGGTGCAACATGCAAGAACAAAGCACATTGATGTCCGCCACCATTTCATAAGAGATCACCAACAAAAAGGAGACATTTGCATTGAGAGTGTAGGCACCGAAGATCAACTTGCCGACATATTCACCAAGCCATTGGATGAGAAAAGGTTTTGCAAGCTAAGGAATGAGTTGAACATATTGGATTTCTCAAATATGTGTTGATGCACCCCACTCATATGACATGCCTCTCCTTTGAGCAATCCAAGGTAAAAGTTGATTGGCATGACATACATCCTTGCTAAGGACATGTTTAGTGCATCTAGTCATATTTTCAATCTTATTAGGACCTTTTAAGTGGTTCTATTTTATTTGGCTCATTCATGAAAATCAAATGAATTTGATGTTTATATGGTATCTCTATTGCTTCTATGCTTGACATGATCTAGTGATAGCATATGACATGTTTATGGGTTTGTAAACCTAGTGTTTAATCTAGAACATGAGCTATAAGTGTTTAACTCAACATGGTACAAGATAACCCTTATTTGGAGGTGTGAAGAAGCTTGTCCTTGGATCAAACTGAGTTAAATATCTTTGGTAAATAATCTAGACTAGACCAAATTTAGGAAAATGATCCTCACCCCATTGATTGACATTGATTACCTTGACCCTACAAGTAATACTATCTATATTTAGAGCCTTTGTGGTCATTGATGACAAAGGGGGAGAGAAACAAAGATATTAGTACATGGGGAGAAAAATGAAGATATTAGTGTACTAAGATAGTGAAAAGACAACAAAGAGGGAGAACTTGATATAGGGGGAGAGATATGACAAAGGAAGGGAATCAATTAACATTTTGAGCACACAAGTAGGGGGAGCAAGCTCATGAACTTGTATGGTGCATTTGTATGTGCATTTCATATGTTTGCTTGTATGGCACAAGTATTAAATTTACACATCCATGCTTGTGTGATGTATGTTAGTTGTAAGATTGAATGATAAAATGAAATCACTAGATAACTTTCATTTCCAAGAAAGTCTTTACAAGTGGTATCTTTCTAAAGTATATTTCCAAGTGGTATTGAGCTAACCATAGTGCTAAGGACAGTATAATGGTGCACTCCGATTGGTATCATGCTTCAAAGGTCCATCTTTTATACCTTAGCATCATGTGGTAGACATTGACTCCTATATTTCCTATCTAAGCATATGTGCAAGCTACAATCCAAACTCTTATCACATATGTAGGGGGAGCAATTGCTACCATTTGGGGTTCATGAAACTTGTCCATATCCTTTTACACATGGTAAATATGCTTGGGCAAGCAACATGGATTCAATTGAATTTTAATTCATATGTTTGTATAAGGGTTGTCATCAATTACCAAAAAGGGGGAGATTGAAAGCTCTAGTTTGGTTTTGGTGAATTGATGAAACCCTAAGTGCTAACCTAGTTTATCAAAGTGACTATGAGATAGGTAGCACACTTCAAGTGGAGAAGCTAATGAAGATCATAACATGACAATGGTGATGGCATGGCGATGATCAAGTGCTTTGACTTGGAAAGAAGAAAGAGAAAAACAAAAAGCTCAAGGCAAAGGTATATTTTGTAGGAGCTATTTTGTTTTAGTGATCAAGACACTTAGAGAGTGTGATCACATTTAGGTTTGATAGCCATACTATTAAGAGGGGTGAAACTCGTATCGGAATGCGGTTATCAAAGTGCCACTAGATGCTCTAACTCATTGCATATGCATTTAGGATCTAGTGGAGTGCTAACACCCTTGAAAACATTTGTGAAAATATGCTAACACATGTGCACAAGGTGATACACTTGGTGGTTAGCACACTTGAGCAAGGGTGAAGAGAACGGAGGAGATGCCAGCGTCGGTCAAGTGACCGGACGCTGGATCCAAATGCACCGGACACTGACTGCCTACGTCCAGTCATGCTGACTTGGTGGTACAGTGGCTAGGGTTTACCATCGGATGCTGGGCTGTGTCCGGTCGAGGTGGACCGGACGCGTTCGGTCGAGGAAAACCGGTTTTGGACCCTTACTGTACTCGACCGGACACTGAGGCTCCAGCGTCCGGTCAGTTTACCGGAGCGTTCGGTCAGCTTCGTAGCCATTGAAATCTGACGAACAACATTTGAAGCTAGTGACACATGGCATCCATCAGTGGATCGGACGCTGAGTCCAGGGTCCGATCAGTTGGACTGGAGCGTCCGATTAGAGCGCAGTGTGCCTAGTGAAGGGGTATAACGGCTCTATTTCGTAGGGGCTTCTATTTAAGCCCCATGGTCGGCTATGGCTCATATCTTTGGCCATTTTCATTGACATAGCAACCTTGTGAGCCTAGCCAAAGTCCTCCCACTCATTTCCATCATTGATTCATCATCATAGTGAGATTGGGGGTGAATTCAAGTGCATTGCTTGAGTGATTGCATCTAGAGGCACTTGGTGTTCATGTTTCACTGTGGATTTCACTTGTTACTCTTGGTGGTTGCTGCCACCTAGATGGCTTGGAGCAGCGAGGATCGTTGAGCGGAGGGTGGTGATTGTCTCCGGCTCTGATCATGGTGATTGTGAAGGGTTCTTGACCTTTCCCCAGCGGAGCACCACAAGGTACTCTAGTGGATTGCTCGTGGCTTGTGTGATCCTCATCTTGTGTTGGTTGTGCGACACCTTATTGAGGGTTTGGCGTGTGAAGCCAATTAGCGCGTGAACCTCCAAGTGAGTGAATCGCCACAACGAGGACTAGCTTGCTGGCAAGCAAGTGAACCTCGTTAAAAATCATTGTGTTCATCCTTTGATTCCGAGGTGATTGGTCTTCATTGTTATTCATCCTTGTGATTGATTGGTTCACTCCACGACACAGCGGTATAACTATCTTGATCACTCTCTTTACTTTACCGCTAACTAGTTGTCAAGCTCTTTAGTGTAGCTAGTTGTGAGAGCTTGCTTGGTTGGTTGGTGTGGCTCTTTAGTTAGCCTTTGAGAGCACACTAACATAGGATAGTGTCATAGCTCTTGTGTGAATCGACACTATCTAAACTAGAATTGTGGTAGGTGGCTTGTATTTTGTGTAGGCTAGCACAACACTTGCTTCGCTTCATAATTGTCTAACTATTTCTGTTAAGTGTTGTTGTAGAAATTTTATTAGGCTATTCATCCCCCTCTAGCCATTAGGACCTTTCACTAACGACTGAAGGACAACAACGACGACATTCTCTCCGAACGCTTGGAACAACTATGTCATTTTTCTTCCCCTAAGTTTTAGTCTTACCATTGTTTACTTAGTGTAACAACCCAAAAATCCATACACTAAAAAGACCAACTACAAAATTTTTCTTAAAACTCCCATGTGATGATGAGTGTCATATATAGAAACCTAACCTAAGAGATGCATTAGGTCTAACCCCAACCCAAGTCATCACACAAGCATGGCATGCCATTGTTAATCATGTTTATTTAAATACTAACAAATGAAACATAGCATATATTATTAACTCACATGGTGATTTGGATTTTCATTTGCTTTATGTAATGCCTGAAAACTCCTTTAAAGAAGCACACCATGAAGTAATTATGATTCAAACCAAAGGATAAATGTTTAAAAAGAAAACTATTTCCATTTGTGTATAACAAAACTACACCTATTTTTGTTATAAAAAATAGCTAAATAAATTCCTAATATTTATATAAGTATGTTGTGGGCCTCATATCTAAAACTCCAATGAATATGGTGCATCAATTTGGAATCCAAATTTCAAAATCAAAATTGAATTCAAATAAAGAAGAAGAAAAATAAAATAGAAAAAGAAAAAGGGGAAGAAGAAGGCCTCGTAGGCTGGCTCGGCCTGCTCAGCCCGCAAGCCAACCCTGCATCGCGCGCAGGCCAACTCACGTGACCGTGCGACCGGCCCAGCAAATGGCCCAACATGCCACTCATGCCCACGCGCCTCCCCGCCTTCACTTGCAGCCGCTGCCACACAGGCCCCGCACGTCAGCCACACGACAGCCACAGTGTCGTCTTCCTCCCCCGACCGCTCACGCCTCTGACCAAGCCTCGATAGCCCTAGCAGGAGTGGGCCAGGGGGTCATGCCCAGGGCATGGCCCTGTCTCCTTGGCACCGCGCCCACACAACCACTCACGATCGTTAGATGCAAGCTCGCACCTCCGATCACCCTTGATCCCCATCCGCCGATCACCGGGCTCCGCCGTTCCCCGATCGGCTATAAAGCCCCAGCCCTGGTGCCCTGATCTCTCAATGCCCCGCCGCCACTTTGTGGCCATCCCATGCACACTCGAGCCAGAGAAGGGTGAGGAAGAAGGAAGGGAGAGGGAGGAGGAAGATAAAGGTGCCATCGGAGCACCTCCAAAGCCGCCAGAGCAGAGCCGACGCCACAATCGCCTACGACAGCGCTGCACGGCTTCCGAAGCTACACGGCCTCGAACCGCCACTGCATCACCACCCTATCGCCTTCAACACCTACGGTGAGTGCCCGACTCTCCCCTGCTTGCCGCCGGACTTTACTACTCCAGCCATGGCGCTCCATACCAGGAGCGCGTAGGCCAAGGCCATCTCTGGCCTCTGGGTACACAAGCACAGCACACTCACATGCACACCCACGACCACCTCCTAGCCCCACGGACACCGAAGCAGAGCATGCGCACACCACGCTCACACCGCCGCCGCCATGGCACGGCCACCACTAGTGCACCCAGCCGCCTCGCCAGACTAGAACACAACCGTAGAGGATCACTGTGACGTCTGGAGGATAGCCGCGTAGACCGAGTCATCGATAGCCGACCATAGCGCCCCGGCCATGAGCACCGAACCACCGGCCAGAGTTCCGCCGTGCACCACCACCGTGGCCAGGACCGCTAGAAACGCCTAGAGCTTCCTTGACTCATCCGCCCCGTTCATTGGAGCCACGAGAAGCTAACGCACCCCACCAAGCAAGCTTCCAGCCACCACATCGCCTTGTCCGTGACTCGCCGACGAGCACCGCCACACCGATTCATCGTTCACTGTGGCCAGAGCCTTGGGAAGCCTTAACCGTCAGCCAACCCCCACCGTCGTAGTCGCCACGGCGTGAGGGAACTTTTCCCCTCCTCAATTGGACACCAGCGCCACCGTGGGGGCTAACCAAACGAGCTCGCCGTCGGCAAGAGCATGGCCACGGGAGAAACAGGGGAAACTCCCCTCGCCGGCCACCCGCGCATGAACCTGGTGCTCGTAGACCATGCCCGAGGAAAGAGAGGTTGACTTGGTCCACCATGCACCCTGCCTTAGGTCCATAGACCAGCGCCTCTTGGTCCATCGTGAGCCACGCTCACGCCTACAGCCTGGAAACGAAGCCTAGTAGAGGCCCAAGGACGTGACATGGTAGCGCCATAGCATGCCACGTGGTGGGCCAAAGCCCAGCTCGTATCCAGGCCCAATCGGCCCAGTTTGGACCTGGCCCGTGTTGACCATTGACTGGTCTATGTTGACCATTGACCTGGCCCCACATGTTAGTGGCACAGACACTCTGGACCCACATGTCAGATGCTGACGTCACATGGCACCCACACGTCAGAAGCCAACATAGCCGGGATGACATCATGCTGACGTCACGATGACATCAGCTGCTGACATCAACAGCCCTGGCCCCACACGTTAGTGACCCTGACTGTTGACTTGCCCGTTGACTGACGTTGACTTTGACCGGACCCACATGTTAGTGACCCAAGAGTCCCTAGACCCACCTATCAAAACTGATGACGTTGCTGACGTCATGCTAACGTCAGCTAGACCCCACCTGTCAGCTCAGAACCGAGATGATGACATCATGCTGACATCAGCATGCCACGTGGACCAGTCACAGCGTGACACGTGTCAGCCCAGGATTAATTCGACCTTTTCCATTTTCAGAAATGATTTAAACTTTGAAAATTCATAACTAATTCATACGACCTCGAAAAAATACGAAACTAGGACTAAAATTCATCTAAAATCGAGCTTTACGCAATGAACCCATGTTTGAGTGCATTTGGCTCTTTTGAATTTTCATTGCTTCTTTGTGCTATTCTATAGACGTCGCTAATGCGACTATAATACGATCGTTGTAGACTCAGAGGAGAACCTGACGGACGAGGATCGTGAGTACCATGAGGGTACGGAGACGACTACACTGAAGGTGCCACATCCCACCCAATCTCATAGCACCTATTACGCATGGCTAATATAGAACTGCTATTGCTTTACTTTACTGCTATAGTCATATTATGATAGGAATTGCATGATAGTATGCTTACTTGAAGGCCTTTACCTTGACGCAACCTTACCCCTGCATACCCTGCTATTAGGCTAAACACATGCTTACTGCTATATATTTCATTACTTATACTACGCTTATACTACATGCATGGTGGAAACTGGTGTTATCTAGACTATGGGGAGAGTGCTGCGTGTGTGACTTGGGTGTGTGGAGGGTGAGGGTTGTGTCGACCAAGTTGGAGTATACGACGAGCCTGAGGCAAGTCTTGCCATGTGGTGCTACCTGGGCACCCTTAGAAATGGATACCTGTGGTGGGTAAATAGTATATGAGGTGATCCTGGGTGTGAACTTGTGATGGGAGGAGCCCGAGATGGAGGTGCTATGGTGGCACGACAAATGGAAACCCTGATGAAGACATTCTGGCTTAGTCATCCCTAAGGACTTACTAGTACTCAGATTCACCGGGAAGCCTTACATACCACTCGCCCTATATGGTGCGGGACGGCCGGACTACTTGGTAGGATATTGCCACTACTGCTAGGTTGATAGCGGACAGTGTAAGGAGGTACGGGGCACAGAGGATTCCCCCACACCCTTCCAAGACTTCATGGAGACCTTGTGGACCCAGCTCATGACTCATAGTTTCAGCCACCTCAGACTGGACTTGGGGTGTACCGGGGCTGAATGGTAGAGTGGCATTATCCTAGGCTAGCAAGCGGCCGGAATCAGCCTAGTTGACGACGATCAGCGAGGAAGGTGGATCTTGTGGTTATGTAAAACCTCTGCAGAGTGTATGGTTGATCGATCGATACATGTGCCGACTTGTCGGCTATGGACCTTTCCTGGGTTTCGCTTAAACTAGATAGTGAGATGAGTCCTTCTCTTCTTCCCCCGTGAGAGAGTGTCGGTCGTAGCCAGGGGCTACGGGCCTTGAGACAGTGCCGAGAGGGAGTTGGCCTATCGACTGAGCAATGGTATGGTGATGGTGTGGAGATGGTGGTATATCAATCCTAGGATCGAAACCTAGCTTGGGGAAGGGAATGGGGTGGATGGTGTGTGGGAATGGTGTTAAAACTTGATGAACTATTATTATATACTTGATATGCTACTGCATAGGAAACCCCAGCCTCATAGGATCCTTTTGATTATATCCAACATGCATCCAATTTCCACAAAGCAAAGCTCATAGGGTGAGATTGGCCAGTACAAATCGTACTGATAAATTTTGGCACACAGGTTCTGCTGAGGAGTATAGCTCCGAGGAGTTTGACGGATAAGGGGTTCATGCCTACACTCGAGTTTGGCGATCTTATCTTCAAGCTGTTCCGAATGAATGCTACTTTTGATTCCGTCAATGCGGCGATGTAATAATTTATATAATTCTACACTATTTGTACTCTAATATTATCGTTGTATGAATGTGGTATTCAACTGGAAGTTTGGGTAATATGATCTACAACGGTCTTATTACACTTCGATGCTGTGGATTTCCCTTCGCGGAAATCGGGTCGCTTCAGTTGGTATCAGAGCCATACTTGACCATAGGACGAAACTCTTAGAAAAGGACGATAGAATAGGACGTAAACAACCCTTCTTTCGATTATATACCGACCCTGCATTTACTTTTATGCAAGGCTTACCTATTATTGACCTGCTAACACTTGTTCCTTAAAACATGCAGATGGCAATAAACATCGACTGGCCACCTCTAGGACCGCTACCTCTGGACCATGCCAAGCTCACCTTTGACCTACGTGAGCTCAGGAGTTTTGCACAGACCCTCTGCCGAGTTCTCGTCACGTTAGGTGTCCCCGACGAGATTGTCAAGGTCACCTACACCGAGAAGCCAGCTCAGGAAGGAGAAATCGAAGGATCGATTGTCACCTCAGTTGAGTTCCCAGCTAGCACTACCTTACCTTCTGTCCCAGCTTTCACCGAGTTGACTATAGAGGACACAGTCGAGGAGGGACTACAAGCTATCTCACACAAGGCACTTCGCAGAGTGATGAGGGACCACTATGAGCACCTGAAGACAACAGAGTTCCATCTACTTCCCCAAGCCCTCGACCTCAGCCTTACCCCTAGTGAGTAGAGTTTCGCAGCCAGCAGAGTTATCCTTGCCAAGGAGGATAGATGCCTTCACGTCTCAGCTATCCACCTACTAGAGTAGGATAGGTACGTGACCTAGTTGGAGTAGAGGAGACGTCAGGACTAGGCCCTTCAGTGGGAGTACCAGGAGAAAGACTCACAGAGAGCACAGGAGCGAGCTAGTTTACTTGAGACAGTTGCCAAGCTACAGGATGAGCTCAACCATCGTGAAGAAGTCCACAGAACCAAGGTCGCAGACTTACAGGACAAAGCCACTGACCTAGGCAACAGGAACTACTACCTCGATAGCAAGGTCTTGGAGTTGCAGAGAGAGTTGGATGACAAGAGGGCCGAGTTCAACCACAGAGGAGACAGAGAGAGATCCAAGGGGATTGATATGCTAAAAATCCAATCTCGAAACAAGACCATGACTCAAGAGCTAGAGGAGTTTAGGAGGAAGGCTGTTCGCAACCAGGGTCACCTAATCAAGGCACTTAGGCAGACCAAGTACCTATAGGACAAGTGTGAGAGGACATGGCATGCTTGGCAGAAGTCTAACAGGAAGTGCCTCAGGGAGATGAAGGGTATATGGGATCAGCTGCCCAAGGAGATTCGCAGTAGGACGAAGCCTAGGGTAGAGGAGTTCGAGTTAGCCCCGACTCGCCTCAACCTAGATGCCTGCCCTACCCTACCTAGAGCCAAGCCTACTGAGGAGCTCACCGAGGCCTTGAAGTACGTATCCCGACTTCACAAGTCTGACGAGGAGATCAAGATCGAGAATAGTCGTATCCCAGCTGCGGTGTACGAGTTAGAGTAGAATGACCCTGCGTGGTCATGAGTCATGTCAGTAGCTTCTATAAGTTGTACCCCATGATGTACCCCGTATGAGATGTATTATGAGACATTATGCGTAGTACGATTCTCGCACATCTTCAAGTGTAGCTACTGGAGATGATGCTATGTAATAAAACCCATGTAATGAATGTTTTGGATCTTATTGCATCTTATGGATCTTATTGCTTCTTTGAAATGATTGTTGGATAGTATAAATGTTTTTCTTTAAATCGTCAAAATCATGTAATCATATTGAATTATAAGCACTTATGGCACAAACACTAAATTCTCTATGATCCGTGTTGCCGATGTCGAACCACCGATCTAATCGCCTAATGAACCATGGACGTGCGCCCACCCCCGAACCAGTCAAACCAAATGGGGGACATGGTGGCAACAACCATGGCCATGGCCGTGGCCATGGACGTGGAGGGATACCCTTCCACTGGGAGAATACCCCACCGCCTGAGGAGAACCTACCTCCACCACCACCACCAAACCTGGCAGAAGTGATGGCACAACAAACTCAACTTCTTGCATCTCTTGTTAACGGAGCAAACCATCGCTAGGGAGGTCAGTAGAATGACTTCCAAAGGAAGCTAGAAGGATTTCTGAAGCTAAGACCACCTACCTATGATGGCACCGACCCTGACCCACTTGTAGCTAATGACTGGCTCAAGGAGATGGAGAAGAAGCTTGACCTCACTACTTTCACCAACGATGAGTGTGTTGGAGCAGCCGCACACTAGCTCACAGGTGTAGCATGCGCCTGGTGGGATAGTTTCAGTGATTCCCATGAAGACCCTGCCAACATCTCATGGGATGAGTTCGCCAAAGCATTCACTGAGTATCACATTCCCAAGGGTGTCATGGAGGCCAAAGCGGAGGAGTTCCGCAACATCAAGATGGGAAAGGACAGGGTGACTAAGTACACTACTCGTTTCACCAATCTTCTTCGCTATGCACCTTCCTATGTTGTGAAATCTAAGAAGGAGAAGTTGTACTATTACCACAAGGGACTTAACCTGCACATCAAGCTAAAGTTTGGTGGTATTGAGAGTAACACGTTGCGTGCTCTGGTGGATTGCTGCATCCAGATGGAGAAAGATCATGCTGAAGCTAGAGAGGAGTATAGGGAGAGGAAGCGTAAGCCTGAGGAGTCCTTCTGTGGCTGTGATCGCAAGAGGTTCCGCAGAGATGCACCATCCAGGGAATGCTCTCGCCACAATAGGGATGACAACCCTAGATCGAGTAGGGGTAGTGGAGGCTACACCGCCAAATACTCCCACCCTGCTTAGGATCATTACACCCGGGACCGTTATGCTCAGGACCGCAACACTTAGGACCGTTTCAACTATTCTCGCTCTGTGAATGAATGCCCAGCACAGAACCGCTCCACACCAAGCACTGGAAACTAGAAGGCACCCACGCCAACCCCTACAGGTGGTACGCCATTCACCTGCTTTGCTTGTGGCCAGCCAGGTCACAAAGCCGCTGAATGCCCTCAGAACTCAGCTGCTCAGAATTCTCAGTTCAAGGGATCTGCTACCCATGGACGTCTCAACCATCTAGACGCCGAGGAAGCACAGGCTGCCCCTGACATTGTATACGGTATGTTTTTAGTTAATGGCAATACTGCATCAGTTCTATTTGACTCTAGAGCAACTTGTTCTTACATATCATCCAAGTTTGCACGAGAACATGACCTGCCTGTAACCCCACATGAAAAGCCTATCATCACCAATTTGCCTTTAGGAGACCTAAAGTGCACCCACATCTGTAAGGGAGTGAGTCTTACCATTGAGGGTCTTATCTTTAAAGCTAACCTAACCCTGTTACCTTCTACAAACCTAGATGTCATCTTAGGTATGGATTGGCAGCCATTCACCGAGGTATCATATCATGTTCACCTAGTTACGTCCAAGTGACCCACCCATCAGGCCAAGTTATTAGATGTGAACCCTAGTCCAGAAAATCCACTTCTATCCTATGTGCCCTTAAAGCCAGTTTAGAATCACAAAAAGAGGAGAAGACAGTACATGATGTGCCTATGGTCAGAGACTATCCCAATGTATTCCCTGAAGAATTACCGGGTATGCCACCAGACCATGATGTAGAGTTCATCATTGATCTTTTACCAGGAATAGAACCCATTGCCAAGAGACCCTATCACATGTCAGTTGATGAACTAGCCGAGCTCAAAAAATAGCTTGATGAGCTCATCTCGAAGGGATATATTAGTCCCAGTGCTTCACCTTGGGGATCCCCTGTTCTATTTGTAAAGAAGAAGGATGGCTCAATGAGAATGTGCATTGATTACCGAAACTTGAACGCAGTCACCATCAAGAACATGTACCCCCTGCCAAGGATTGATGATCTGCTTGATCAGCTTCAAGGTGCCAAGTATTTCTCCAAGATCGATCTTAGATCTGACTATCATCAGATGAGGATTCAAGAGAGTGACATCCCAAAGATAGCTTTCATGACTAGGTATGGGTAGTTTGAGTTCACCGTGGTGTCCTTTGGACTCACGAATGCTCCAGCATACTTCATGAACATGATGAATAAGGTTTTCATGGATGAACTAGATAAGTTCGTGGTAGTATTCATTGATGACATCCTTGTCTATTCATCCACCGCTGAGGAACACGAACATCATCTGAGAACGGTGCCTGAGAAACTAGCCCAACATCAGCTCTATGCAAAGTTTAGTAAATGTGAATTTTGGCTACAGGAAGTTGCCTTCTTAGGCCATGTACTATCAGCTGAAGGTGTCGTAGTTGACCCAGACAAGATTGAAGCTGTGAAAGAGTGGGATCAACCACATAATGTGATAGAAGTCAGAAGTTTCTTGGGATTGGTTGGATATTATCGCCGATTCATTGAGAACTTCTCCAAGATAGCCCATCCAATGACCAACCTTCTGAAGAAGACTAAGGAGTTTGAATGGATGTTCGAGTGCGAACAAAGCTTCTAGGAATTGAAATAGAAGCTTACCACAACTCCTATGCTAGCATTGCCTGATATCAGCAAAGATTTCATGGTCTATTGTGACGCATCCCGTCAAGGACTTAGTTGTGTACTGATGCAAGATGGAAGAGTGATAGCATATGTGTCTCGATAGTTGAAAGAACACGAGAACCATTACCCAACCCATGATCTTGAGTTAGCAGCAGTTGTGCATGCCTTGAAGATCTGGAGACACTACTTGATAGGCAACAAGTGTGATATCTATATAGATCATAAGAGCTTGAAGTACTTTTTCACTCAGGAAGATCTAAATATGAGGCAACACCGATGGCTAGAATTGATCAAGGACTATGACCTAGAAATTCACTATCATCTGGGAAAAGCTAATGTAGTCGCAGATGCTCTCAGTCGCAAGAGTTACTATCACACTTTGATCACTGAATCCGTACCACCTAAGCTCAAGGAAGAGATTGATGATTTCCAACTAGAGATACTATCACATGGCTTGTTGAATGAGCTCTGCATACAGTATGATCTCACAGATCGTATCCATCAAGCTCAGAAAAGTTGTGAAGAGATCAAATATCTCCGTGGTCTGATGAAACTAGGCTACAAGACCAACCACCAGGAAGATGAACAAGGAACCATCTGGTTCAGGAACAGAATCTGTGTTCCATCTAACCCGGTACTATGAGAGGAAATTATGTCAGAAGCTCATGATTCCAAGTACTGTATTCACCCTGGAGGTTCAAAGATGTATCAAGACTTGAAGAAACACTTCTGGTGGAAGGGCATGAAGACAGACATTGCAGGACATGTGGCATGGTGTGACACCTACAATAGAGTCAAGGCTGAACATCAAAGGCCTATAGGATTGCTGAAGCCTCTTGACGTTCTCGAGTGGAAATGGGAGAGCATATCCATAGATTTCATAGTTGGATTGCCCCGTTCACAGAAAGGCGATAATTCCATCTGGGTGATTGTTGATCGTCTGACCAAGATTGCTCACTTTGTACCAATTAAGACCAAGACCAATGCCAAAAAATTAGCAGATCTATATGTTGAGCATATTCTCAGACTACATGGAGCCCCCTCTAGTATTGTATCTAATCATGGTCCTCAGTTTGTGTCCCGATTCTAGGAAGCCCTGCACGAGTCCATTGGAACC
The DNA here is from genome assembly GCF_019320115.1 of Miscanthus floridulus. Lineage (NCBI taxonomy): Eukaryota > Viridiplantae > Streptophyta > Magnoliopsida > Poales > Poaceae > Miscanthus > Miscanthus floridulus. The sequence continues at coordinate 178,308,551 of NC_089580.1, read as the reverse complement.
AAACTTGATTTCAGTACCGCTTATCACCCATAGACAGATGGATAGACAGAGCGAGTAAATCAGATCTTAGAAGACATGCTTCGCGCTAGTGTACTGAGTTATGGCTCTGATTGGGAGAAATGCCTACCCTATACAGAGTTCTCTTACAACAACAGCTACCAAGCTAGTATCAAGATGTCACCATTTGAAGCTCTGTATGGCAAACCTTATAAGACACCTTTGATGTGGTCCCAACTGGGAGAAAGGTCGTTCTTTGACTCTGCTAAGATTCAAGATGCAGAAGAAGGAGTTGCTCAAGTGAAGGAGAATTTGAGAATTGCCCAAAGTCGATACAAGAGTTATGCTAACAAAAGGAGAAGAGAACTTGAGTTCAATGTGGGAGATTTCATTTATCTCAAGGTATCCCCGCTACGTGGAACTGTCAGATTCCATGTGAAAGGAAAGCTTGCCCCTAGATTTGTTGGCCCATACAAGATTTGTAAGAGGATTGGGAAGCTCGCCTACAAACTTGAGCTACCCAAGAAATTAATGGGTGTACATCCCGTATTCCATGTCTCACAGCTACGCAAGTGTTTGAGAGTGCCCGATGAAGTAGTTCCAACTGATACACTTGACATTCAAGATACACTTGAGTATAAAGAACATCCTATCAGAATTCTGGGCAGAGATATCAAAGAGACCTAAAGCAAGACTATTCCGATGTGCAAGATCCAATGGAGCAATCACACAGAGAGAGAAGCAACATGGGAGAAAGAGTCTAACCTCCGGCTACACTATCCTTACCTTTTCAAAGAGTACGTTACGCTTTAATCTTGGGGACGAGATTCTATTAAGGGGGTAGGACTGTAACAACCCAAAAATCCATACACTAAAAAGACCAACTACAAAATTTTTCTTAAAAATCCCATGTGATGATGAGTGTCATGTATAGAAACCTAACCTAAGAGATGCATTAGGTCTAACCCCACCAAGTCATCACACAAGCATGGCATGCCATTGTTAATCATGTTTATTTAAATACTAACAAATGAAACATAGCATATATTGTTAACTCACATGGTGATTTGGATTTTCATTTGCTTTATGTAATACCTGAAAACTCCTTTAAAGAAACACACCATGAAGTAATTATGATTCAAACCAAAGGATAAATGTTTAAAAAGAAAACTATTTCCATTTGTGCATAACAAAACTACACCTATTTTTGTTATACAAAATAGCTAAATAAATTCCTAATATTTATATAAGTATGTTGTGGGCCTCATATCTAAAACTCCAATGAATATGGTGCACCAATTTGGAATCCAAATTTCAAAATCAAAATTGAATTCAAATAAAGAAGAAGAAAAATAAAACAGAAAAAGAAAAAGGGGAAGAAGAAGGCCTCGTAGGCCGGCTCGACCTGCTCAGCCCGCAAGCCAGCCCTGCATCACGCACAGGCCAACTCACGCGACCGTGTGACCGGCCCAGCAAATGGCCCAACATGCCGCTCACGCCCACGCGCCTCCCCGCCTTCGCTTGCAGCCACTGCCACATGGGCCCCGCACATCAGCCACACGACAGCCACAGTGTCGTCTTCCTCCCCCGATCGCTCACACCTCCGACCAAGCCCTGATAGCCCTAGCAGGAGCGGGCCAGGGGGTCACGCCCGGGGCATGGCCCTGTCTCCTTGGCACCGCGCCCACGCAACCACTCGCGGCCATTGGATGCAAGCTCGCGCCTCCGATCGCCCTTGATCCCCATCCGCCGATCACCGGGCTCCACCATTCCTCGATTGGCTATAAAGCCCCGGCCCTGGTGCCCTGAGCTCTCAACACCCCGCCACCACTTTATGGCCATCCCATGTACACCCGAGCTAGAGAAGGGCGAGGAAGAAGGGAGGGAGAGGGAGGACGAAGATAAAGGTGCCATTAGAGCACCTCCGAAGCCACCGGAGCAGAGCCGACGCCACGATCGCCTATGGCAGCGCTGCACGACTTTCGGAGCTACACGGCCTTGAACCACCACTGCATCACCACCCTATCGCCTTCGACACCTACGGTGAGCGCCCGACTCTCCCCTGCTTGTCGCCAGACTTTGCTACTCCAGCCATGGTGCTCCATACCGTGAGCGCATAGGCCAAGGCCATCTCCAGCCTCTAGGTACACAAGCACAGCACACTCACACGCACACCCGCAACCACCTCCAAGCCCCACGGACGCCGAAGCAGAGCATGCGCACACCGTGCTCACGATGCCGCCGCCATGGCGTGGCCACCGCTGGCGTACCCGGCCGCCTCGCCGGACTAGAACACAGCCGTAGAGGATCACCGTGACGTCTGGAGGACATCCGCGTAGACTGAGTCATTGATAGCCGATCGCAGCGCCCCGGCCACGAGCACTGAACCACCGGTCGAAGTTCTGCCGTGCACCACCACCGTGGCCAGGACCGCTAGAAACGCCTGGAGCTCCCTTGACTCATCCGCCCCGTTCACTGGAGCCACGGGAAGCTAATGTGCCCCACCAAGCAAGCTTCTAGCCACCACATCGCCCTATCCGTGACTTGCCGACGAGCACCGCCACGCCGATTCACCGTTCGCTGTGGCTAGAGCCTTGGGAAGCCTTAACCGTCAGCCGACCCCACCATTGCAGTCGCCACGGCATGAGGGAACTTTTCCCCTCCTCAATTGGACACCAGCGCCACCGCGGGGGCTAACCCAATGAGCTCGCCGCCGGCAAGAGCATGGCCGCGGGAGAAACAGAGGAAACTCCCCTCACCGGCCACCCACGCATGAACCCGGTGCTCATAGACCATGCCCGAGGAAAGAGAGGTGGACTTGGTCCACCATGCACCCTGCCTTAGGTCCATAGACCAGCACCTCTTGGTCCACCGTGAGCCACGCTCACGCCTACAGCCTGGAAACGAAGCCCAGTTGTCGGCGTTTTAGATCGGGGGGGGGTCCTTAACCAACGAGTGAATTTGTGCTGCGTGCCCCTAATCCCCGATGGTGATGTAAAGAGACACAAGGTTTATACTGGTTCAGGCAATCGACGCCCTACGTCCAGTCTGAGAGATCGATCTTGTATTCCTTGCACCGGAGTGCTCATAGTAGGGGGTTACAAGCTAGGTGAGAGAGGGAGCTAGCCCCAGGTCTTGGCGGGGGTGGTGCAAGCTACTTGAGGCGTTGTTCTCAAGTAGTGTAGAAGTGTGTGGTTCTATTGGCGAGTTCCTCTTTCTGCTCGTTGTTCTTTTTGTCCCTAGAAATGGCCCTAGTCCCTCCCTTTTATACTCTAAGGGAGAACCAGGAATGTACATATGTTGCTACATAGCATTCTATGAATGGGGATGGCGTGTCCGAGCCCTGCAGCTGGCCACTGTTGTGGTATGGTCGACGAAGTGGCTCCGTCCTTGTCGTGCAGAAGTGACGCGCCGATCATACTTGATCTTGTGCATCGTGGGGCTCCAGTACAGCTTGAGGCAGGACATGGCGGGTGACGTGCCGGTCATCATGCGATGACATCGTAGGGAGCCGAGGCTCTACAGATGCCAAGGCCGAGCCATCGTGGGGGGCTCGGCGGACATGGATCCTAAGGCTACCGAGCCCCTGAAGCAAACTACCGAGGCTTTGGAGGGAATTATTGGTCCTGGGTACTGATTCCGAGGCCACAGTATCTCGGACGTGGTTCCCCACACCGCGTTGTTCTCGGAGAAGGAGTTGGCAGCACAGTGAGGCATGGGCATCAACCATGTGCATAGCGGTGGGCACAGTGGCAGGTAACCCCTGCCCAGTCCTGCCTCTCGTTCCGTCGGCCATTCCGCTGTACTGTGCCGAGCATGCAGCCGATGTCAGTGGCAGTAGTTGGCTGAGTTAATGTGATGCGACATTTTGTCAGAGGGACAGGTGAAGGAAGAGGCAGCAGAGTGTTGCTGAGCCCGCCTTGCGTGAGGCGGAGGGTCGGCGACCCGACCGAGGCCCGCGACGAGAGGGGGTCGGCCGAGGCCTTCGGTGGGGGATCGCCCGAGGCCAGCGGTGAGGGGGCCTCGAGCGATACGGAGAATTGGCCGAGGCCTTTGGTGAGAGGTCGCCCGAGGCCAGCGATGAGGGGGCCTTGGGCGAGTCAAAGAGTCAGCCGAGGCCAGCGGTTGTTAGCTGGTTTCGATCTTTATGAAGTCTAAGCAGTCGTTTTTTGGTTCTTGCTTAGGGTACCCCTTCTCACGGTATCCAACAGTAGCCCCCAAGCCTTAGGGGGAGTGGAGGCACTCCCCCCTGAGGTTCTGACGAGAATTGGCTCTTGATAGTTCCTGTCGGGATGGTGTTTCGTACTCAAGGTTTCGGTGGGTGCGCACGAGCGCACCCGCCGGGTGTAGCCCTCGAGGCCCTGGAGGAGTGATTTCACTTCTTCAGGGACTTTTTTCCTCTTTCGAGTGAGGGGTTTTCATTGTGTTTGCCGAGCCCGTGGATGCGAGTTCGGATCGCTGGGCCTCAACGATGCTGCAGGAAGAGCCCCTTAGCCTCTGCCTGGAGCGAGAGGGCCGTCACGGGTTCCCCTAGCTTTTTGTATGACCCTCGCGCTTCCTTTTCACTCAGAAGGAGGGGTGGAAGATGCCATGCTACCCTCGGTGGGCACGAGCGATGACATCTCCGGTGAGCTGTTATCGGGTAAGTCCGAGTGGAGGCCCGTACCCCATTCGCTAGGGGTAGGCTAGCGGTCTAGGGACGCTCTCCATGAATACCAGAGGGTTTCTCTAGTGGGTGCCGAGGCCGTTCGCTGGGCCTCGGTGGCTCGGTGCCTCCCTATGGTGGGATCCCATTCGGAGACCTCTACCGGTCTTGGACACGACTCAGGGCGTCCCAAGCATTTCGCTTGCTTGGACCTCGGCCTCGTACAGGCTCGCCCATAGTCATCCCTGACTCTTTTGCCCTGGGGCAGCTGTCGAAACCCCTGGGGGCCCAGCCTTTGAACCCCTAGACCGTAACGGGCTTGGGTCGCTTGTCTTTATCTTGGGTGCAGGAAGAGCCCCCGAGCCTCCGCACGGAGCGAGAGGGCGGTCGGGGGTCCTCCTGACTTTTTTGTCCATCCCCCGCATGTCCTTTTCACTCGGATGGGGGGTTATTTGCCGAGCCCACTCGTGTGCGAGCCTAAGCCGCTGGGTCTCAGCAAAGTGGTAGGAGGAGCCCCCAAGTCTCTCGCACGGAGCGAGAGAGCGGTCAGAGGTCCCCCTGGCTTTTGGTTCGCCCCTCGCGCATGAGGGTCTATCTGCCGAGCCCCCCTCGGGTGCGAGCCTAGGTCATGGGGTCTTGGTGTCTTTGCAGAAGGAGCTCCCTAGCCTATGCACGGAGCAAGAGGGCTGTCAGGAGTTCTTCTGGCTTTTTGAATGACCCTCACGCTTCCTTTTTGCTCGGAAGGAGGGTTTGTTTTGCTGAGCCCCCTCGTGTGCGAGCCTAAGTCGCTGGGCCTCGGCAATGTGTCACAGGAAGAGTCCCTTAGCCTCTGCGTGGAGTAAGAGGGCCGTCAGGGGTTCTCCTGACTTTTTGTTCGACCCTCGCGCTTCCTTTTCGCTCGGAAGGAGGGGTGGAATGTGCCACGCTACCCTCGGTGGGCACGAGCGATGGCATTTCCGGTGAGCTGTTATCGGGTAAGTCCGAGTGGAGGCCCGTACCCCATTCGCTGGGGGTCAGCTAGTGGTCCGGAGACGCACTCCAAGAGTACCGGAGGGTTTCTCTAGTGGGTGCCGAGGCCGTTCGCTGGGCCTCGGTGGCTCGGTGCCTCCCTACGGTGGGATCCCATTCGGAGACCTCTACCGGTCTCGGACACGACTCAGGGCGTCCCAAGCATTTCGCTTGCTTGGACCTCGGCCTCGTACAGGCTCGCCCGTAGTCGTCCCTGACTCTTTTGCCCTAGGGCAGCTGTCGAAACCCCTGGGGGCCTAGCCTTCAAACCCCTAGACCATAATGGGCTTGGGTCGCTTGTCTTTATCTTGGGTGTAGGAAGAGCCCCCGAGCCTCCGCACGGAGCAAGAGGGCGGTCGGGGGTCCTCCTGACTTTTTTGTCCATCCCCCACACGTCCTTTTCGCTTGGATGGGGGGTTGTTTTGCTGAGCCCACTCGTGTGCGAGCCTGAGCCGCTAGGTCTTGGCAAAGTTGCAGGAGGAGCCCCCGAGTCTCTCGCATGGAGCGAGAGAGCGGTTAGAGGTCCCCCTGGCTTTTGGTTCGCCCCTCACGCATGAGGGTCTGTCTGCCGAGCCCCCCTCGGGTGCGAGCCTAGGTCGTGGGGTCTTGGCATTTTTGCAGAAGGAGCTCCCTAGCCTCTACACAGAGCAAGAGGGTTGTTAGGAGTTCTTCTAGCTTTTTGAACGACCCTCGCACTTCCTTTTCACTCGAAAGGAGGGTTTGTTTTGCCGAGCCCCCTCATGTGCGAGCCTAAGTCGCTGGGCCTCGGCAATGTGTTGCAGGAAGAGTCCCTTAGCCTCTGCGCGGAGCAAGAGGGCCGTCAGGGGTTCTCCTGACTTTTTGTTTGACCCTCGCGCTTCCTTTTCGCTCGGAAGGAGGGGTGGAATGTGCCACGCTACCCTCAGTAGGCGTGAGCGATGGCATTTCTGGTGAGCTATTATCGGGTAAGTCCGAGTGGAGGCCCGTACCCCGTTCGCTGGGGGTCGGCTAGCGGTCCGGAGACGCACTCCAAGAGTACTAGAGGGTTTCTCTAGTGGGTGCCGAGGCTGTTCGCTGGGCCTCAGTGGCTCGGTGCCTCCCTACGGTGGGATCCCATTCGGAGACCTCCCTACCGGTCTCGGACATGAAACAGGGTGTCCCAAGCGTTTCGCTTGCTTGGGCCTCAGCCTCGTACAGGCTCACCCGTACTCGCCCCTGACTCTGTTGCCCTGGGGCGGCTGTCGAAATCCCTAAGGGCCCAGCCTTCGAACCCCTGGACCATAGTGGGCTCGGTGCCCAGTTCCTTTGCCTGAAAGGAATCGGGTGGGGGTTATTTCTCTCCCTATGGCTAACAACGGCAAGCATGTCTTTTGAGGCGGCTTTTTTGGGGAGGTGAAATGGCGCCTGCTACTGCTGAGGTTGGACGCGACGTGGTGTCAGCCGATGGGACGTAACCATACGCGCAATTAATGAGGAGGGAGTGGGCGCGTGGGCGGTAAGACCGGATCTAGATAACCGCAGCGGATTTTTGGGGGAAACTTCCCCGATTTCGTCGCCCACGATTTGCTCCCTTCCCTGCATAAATACGAAACGAGCCTCGCCCCTTCTCCCCTTACCTTGCCTGTGTCTGCCTTTGCTGCCTTCTAGCTGTTGCTAAAGAAAAACAGAGAGCACCGAGAAGAAGGGAGAGAGGGGGGAGTGAGAGGCAGGAGGCGAGCCTTACCGCCGTAGTCGCGACCTCCACCGCGCGCATGGCCAATGTCGTGGTCCTCCCGGCGGACCCATGGGATCGGTCTGATGTGACCGTGGGAGTGCTGCAGTCACTTGTCGACGACGGTCTCCTCTGCCCGATCACCGATCCCAGCAGGCCAGAGTGGATGTCTCCGGGAGGCGAACCAGAGCCGAGGCCTCACGATGGCTACGTCGTGAGCTTCGTGTCCTTCCACGAGCGTGGTTTCGGCCTTCCGGTGGATCAGTTCATGCAGGCGCTCCCGCATTACTATGGCGTGGAGCTCCACAACTTCAACCCCAACTCCATTGCGCAGGCGGCCACCTTCATCGCCGTCTGCGAGGGGTATCTGGGAATCCCTCCCCATTGGGAGCTATGACTTCACCTGTTTCGGGCGACGCATACCACCAGGCCGATGGGTATGACGGGCATGAGGAAGGCAACGAGGACCGGCGGCTGCACTCTCCAAGTGCGTCAGGACCGACTGAACCTCTACATCCTAGCCCAACTCATGTCATCCAATCGTCGCTGGTACTCCAGCTGGTTCTACCTCCACAACGACGACGGTGGGCTTCCTCCTTATACTGGGAGGGTAGTGGAGGTCTAGCCGGAGCACTGGCGGTATGGCGTCCCAAGCAAGGAGCAACATAGGCTACGGCCACTGCTGAAGGCGCTGGAGAGGCTACGCGATCATGGCCTTACGGCGGCAGTGGCGATGACGGCCTTCCATCATCGGAGGGTGCTATCGCTGATGGCGCAGCGGTGATGTTTGTTCGAGATGACGCCAGACGAGCCGATTGACGGCATCCGGATGCCTGCCGCGCCCCTCTCTGATGAGGAGGTTCTGCGCCGAGTGTACGAGGCGGTCGAGGGGTGGCAGAAGATCAGCGGCCTGTCCTCGTTCCCGATGCGCCCGACGCCGGGGTACCTTTCCCTGGTGAGTCGTGTGCGGCTGCAGCCTCCGAGGCCTCCTCGTTCCTCTCCTTGGCCTGAGCCCTTATTCGTATTCGTCGTTTTTTGCAGGGGATGAGGGACATACGAGCCTCTCCACCACCCGTCCCTGAAGACGCACAGCGGCGGGCGGTGAACCGGGCATACGCGGAGGCCCAGAAGAAGAAGAAGGACGCTAAGACGGCAAAGCATAAGAAGAAGATCGTTGAGCGCGACGCTCTGGAAAAGCATCATCGGAAGCAGAAGCTCGAGGGTCTCCTAGTGGAGGTGTCTCCGTCGACATCGGTGGAGGGTTCGAGCGGCGACGATGGTGGTGAGGTGGAGCGGGGTCCCCTCGACCGCCTCCCTGACGTCAGGGAGATGGTTCTTGGGGCGTCGGTGGGCGGTCCGGCGTCCCAAGGAGGCAGAGGAGACGGCGACTCGGGGCAGATGAGCGCCCGCCCTGTGGCCGAGGCCGATACGCTCGAGACGAGGGCATTGGGAAAGCACGCCGTCAGCCCGCTGGGCTCGATGGCAGAGGTGGAGCAGGCGGCTACGAGGCCGGCTCCACCGGGGGTTGAGTGAGCACCGGAGTCCAGCGAAGGTCGGCCGGCCTCGGCGGATATGGGGGCCACGCCATCGCCGCCGTTGCAAAGGAGGGACGCGGTGAAGAAGCGGTTGAGCATCCGCTCGGGGTGAGTATTTCGCTAGTGAAGTCTTTTAACATCTCCTGCTTTTGTTTTGGTCGTGGGTCTGACCGTGTTTTGCCCTTAGCCAGAAGCGTTAGGCGGAAGTGCCTGCCTTTGCGCCGCGCAAGGCACTCAAGGTGGGCACAGGTTCCATCACCCCAGGGGCGGTGGAGGCACAGGAGTTGGTCACCTAGGTAGGGGCTACCTAGGCGGCCATGGGGCGAGAGGAGGAGGAGGAGCCTACACTCCACGAGGCCGTAGCACCTGCAGCTATCGAGGCCACTATGGGTGCGGCCGAGACCCCCTCGACTGTGGAGGCCACCGAGGGCGAGGTCGAGGTCGAGGCCCCCTTGGTTGTCGAGGCCACCGAGGGTAGGGTCGAGGTCGAGGCCCCCTCGGTTGTCGAGACCACCAAGGGCGAGGTCAAGGTCGAGGCCTCCATGGTTGCCGAGGCCCTTTGGACCTCAGGGGCCGAGGTGGTGGAGATCGCGGTGCCCGGGAACTTCGGGGCCAAAGTGGTGGAGGCCGGAGTGAGCGCGGTGAGGGCGGCGGCCCTAGAGGTGGAGACGGAGGCGAGGCTAGCCTCAACCCTACCGCCAATTCAGAGCACGCTTCTGGTACAGGGGAGCACCCAAGAGGTGGAGGTCCGCCCGATCCCTGCCGACAATGCTTCCCAAGGGAAGGGGGTGGCCGATGCCGGGGCGGCTAGCGCCGTGGAACAGTCGGCTTCGGCTTTGGGAGAGGGAAGTGCGGCCCTTGTGTGAGTGTGGCCTGAGCCATACGGGTGGGACCACTCGCATGTCTGGTGGCGGAGCCGGGATGACCCCAAGGGGGAGCCCATCTTTGCACTTGAGGATGTGGACGAGGGGGGTCGCTGGGACACCCTCGAGCAGTATCACAGCCTGGCGGAATGGTCGCTGCGGATAGCGCTATCCGTTGTGGCCAATGACCTGCCCGAGGTCTCGTGGGTACGTATCCCCCTTTTCTCGTGTGATGTCGTCTTTCTCCGGGTTTATTCATAGTGCTCAACTTGTGTTCTGCCTATCTAGGAGCTCGAGGCCCGGTCCTTCAGGAAGTTGCTGTTCCTTCGGCGGGAGAGGGGCGTCTGGGACGAGCTCTGTCGGCTGAGGGAGCTACTCGCCCATGCCAACGAGCTTCTGTCAGCGCGGAGCGCGGAGGCGGAGGATCTCCGTCTTCGCTATGACAACCGGGAGGCTGAGGCGGCCACGGCTTAGGGGCAGGTCGCCCCTTTGGCGGCACGGGTCAAGGAGCTGGAGGAGGAACTGACCCGTGTGGCCGACGAGCGAGACGCCTCCAACTCCTGGGCAGAAGAAGTGAGGGCCACCGCCGTAGCCCCCGCCGGGCAGCTGGGTGCGGAGCAGCGGGCGCACGAGCTGACGAAAGGTGCCTTGGTAGAGGCTACCAAGGCGGCCGAGGCTTCCCAAGGCGAGGCCCTAAAATGGAGGGAAAAGGCCGAGGGTGAGTCCTGTTCCCTTTGTTTCGTTCGTCTTTTCATGCGTTCGACACCTGATTTCTTGTCGCGACGTAGAACTGGAGAAGGAGGCTTCTAGGGCAGCCAAGGCCTCTCGTGTTGAGGTCCAGCGCTGGAAGGAGAAGGCCAAGGGTGAGTCCCGTAGGCCTCGCGCCCCTGTTTGGCTTGTTTTCTTTGACGCTTAATCCCATTCTACTTGTTTTGGCACAGGGTTGGACAATGAGGTCTCGCGGTTGATCGAGGCCTCCGTCATGCTGTAGATAGTGCTTGATCACGAGATCGAGGAGCACAAGGTGCTGTAGAGCACCGCTCACACCATCTGCGAGGCCTTGGAGATGGAGGGGGTTCAATCGGGCAGCTCCCTTCGGAGCCGCCTAACTGCATTGATTGGCCAAGTGCGTCAGCGACTGCGAGAGGCGCTACACACAGGCGTCAAACGTGCCCTGGCCGTCGTCTCTTTGCACTATGCCGGCGTCGACATCGAAGGCATCAGTGATGGCTATGTCCTGTCCGAGGATGCCGTCGAGGCCGAGGAGGAGCTGACGAGGCTGGAAGCGGCAGTCAAGGGCCCTGGCATGGCGTTGGCAAAGCTATTCGAAGAGGAGGTGGTCCCTTCTTCGCCGTCTGCCAACGCGGGAGACCCTGCGCCTTGACCTGGGCCGAGGGGGCCATGTAATAAGTTAGATTTATTACTATATCATGACGTTTGCGGCCGTCGAGGCCTTTGTGAGGTGCTTGTATATATATGTTTTTTCTAATCGTTTTATTGTATTTCCGAGCCTCTGTCCTCTGTCTCGCCTCCGAACGTATCATCTGTAAAAACTCCCTTGGAGCCTAAGTTGTCCCTCGGGTAAAAGGTGGTGAGGGAGTTGCCGTAGCCCAGAGGCGTAGGTCGTTCTCACAGCTCGGCCGGCCTTTTAGCCTTGAGACATACTTTTGGTCCTTAGGTTCTTTACAAATGGTCTGTTAGAGCGCGCTAGAGAGAGTTTGGCGTGGGAATTTAACTGAAAATCGATTAAGAAATGGTGTCCGGGACTTAGGGGGGTTCCCCCCTTCTAGCCCCCGAGGGAGGCTCGGCCCTGCGGAGGCATGGCCGAGTCTCCCTTGAAGCGTTATCGTAAAGCGTTTTACCTTCTGTTCTGATTTCTAGACAAGTCTTTTGAAAAAAGCCCCTCGGAGCCTGGGCTGCCTCTCGAGTGAAAGGTGGTGAGGGAGTTGCCGTAGCCCAGAGGCATAGGCTTATCTCTCGGCTCGGCCAACCTTTTGCTCTTAAGGCGAACCTCCGGTCCTTAGGTTTTTTTGTAATCGACTTGTCCTAGTACGGGATAGGTTCCCCTTGATGGGGGTTTCTCAAAAAATTAGAACAACTAAAGACGCTTCTTTAATGTATTTCGAGAAACAAAATATACAATGCTTGGAAATTTAAGGGTAGAAGCGACGTAGCTGTTCTATGTTCCAAGCGTTGGTAAGGACTTCACCCTTATCATTGGCTAACTTGTAGGTCCCGGGCTTCAGCACTTGAGCGACGATGTACGGCCCTTCCCAGGGTGGGGTCAGCTTGTGGCGGCCCTTGTTGCTCTGCCTCAGTCTCAGCACCAGGTCGCCCACCTTCAGGTCTCGGCTTTGGACGCGCCGGGCTTGGTAGCGTCGTAGGGCTTGCTGGTACCTGGCTAAGTGTAGCAGCGCAACGTCTCGGGCTTCCTCTAGTTGGTTGAGGGCGTCTTCGCGGGTAGTGCGGTTGCTTTGCTCGTTGTACGCCTGTAGCCTCAGGGAACCGTATTCTAAGTCAGCGGGGAGGATGGCCTCGGCTCCATAGACCAGGAAGAACGGTGTGAATCCCGTGGCTCAGCTCGAGGTGTTTCTTAGGCTCCAGACGATTGACGGGAGTTCGACAAGCCATTTCTTGCCAAACTTCTTCAATCGGTTGAATATTCTTGGCTTAAGGCCTTGTAGGATCATGCCGTTGGCACGCTCTACTTGGCCATTCGTCCTAGGGTGTCCTATGGCTGACTAGGCCACCCAGATGTGGTGGTCGTCGCAGAACGTTAGGAACTTGCGCCCGATGAATTGTGTCCCATTGTCAGTGATGATGGTGTTAGGAACCCCGAACCTATGGATGATGTCAGTGAAGAATAGAACCGCTTGCTCGGATTTGATTTGCGTGATCGGGCGAGCCTCGATCCACTTGGTGAACTTGTCGATGGCTACCAACAGGTGGGTGTAGCCCCCGAGGGCCTTCTGTAGAGGCCCAACCATGTCCAGACCCCACACGGCGAATGACCATGTGACGGGGATGGTTTGGAGGGCTTGGGCCAGGAGGTGCGTCTGTCGTGCATAGTATTGACATCCCTCGCAGGAGCGTACTAGCTTGGTGGCGTTGGCAACCGCCATTGGCCAGTAGAAACCTTGGCGAAAGGTGTTTCCGACGAGTGTCCAAGGCACCGCATGGTGCCCGTAGGCTCCTGCGTGCGAGTCCCAAAGCTGGGCCTAGCCTGCCTCGGTAGTGATGCATCGTTGGAGGACACCTGATGGGCTTTGCCTGTATAACTTGCGGTCGCAGAGGATGTAAGTTTTGGCTCATCGTGCAAGCCGTTGGGCTTTGGTCCTGTCTGCAGGGAGCTCTCCCCGGATGAGGTAATCAAGGAGCGGGGCTCGCCAGTCCGTACCCTGGTCGGCCTCGGGAGGCTCTGCTTCAATTTCCATGACTTCAGGCTCGACTGCGGAGGTCTCGGCGATAGAGGGGGCCTCGGGCCCTTCGACGGGCTTGACCGGTGAGCCATCTTCCACCGCCGAGGTGCAGTCGATGGAAGGTTTGCGGAGGTCTCTGGCGAAGATGTTCGGGGGGACCGGGGCCCTCGCCGACGCCATCTTTGCTAGTTTGTCCATGGCCTTGTTGTACTTTCACGCAACGTGGTTGAGTTCGAGACCGTCGAACTTGTTCTCTAGGCGACGTACTATCATTCAGTATGCCTTCATTTTGGGGTCATGGCAGCTTGACTCTTTCATCACCTGATCGACGATGAGCTACGAATCACCCCGTACGTCGAGACGTCGCACTCCAAGTTCGATGGCGATTTGCAGGCCATTGACGAGGGCCTCGTATTCGGCCACATTGTTGGAGGTGGCGAAGTGAAGCTGGATCATGTAGCGCATGTGTACTCTAAGGGGTGAGACCAGGAGCAGGCCCACGCCAGCCCTAGTCTTCATCAGAGACCCATCGAAGTAAATGGTCTAGCATTCTGATTGGATCTGAGCGGGTGGCAGCTATGTGTCGGTCCACTTGGCTACAAAGTCGGCCAGGACCTGTGATTTGATCGCTTTCCGAGGCGCGAAAGACAAGGTCTCCCCCATGAGTTCGATAGCCCACTTGGCTATTCTACCCGAGGCCTCCCGGTTTTGGATTATCTCTCCTAGAGGAAAAGACGACACCATAGTCATCGGGTGGGACTCGAAGTAGTGACGCAGCTTGCGTCGAGCCAAGACTACGGCGTAAATCAGCTTCTGGATGTGGGGGTAACGTGTCTTAGTCTCAGAGAGCACTTCGCTGATGAAGTAGACAGGTCATTGGACGGGTAGAGCATGTCCCTTCTCCTGCCTCTCGACTACTACGGCTGCGCTGACCACTTGGGTCATCGCGGTGATGTAGAGTAAGAGGTGCTCGCCCTCGGTGGGCGGAACCAGGATGGGGGGGTTGGTGAGCAGTGCTTTGAGCCTGGCGAGGGCTTCCTCGGCCTCGGTGGTCCATGAAAAGCGCTTGGACTTTCTCAAGAGGCGGTACAGGGGCAGGCCTTTTTCGCCGAGGCGCGAGATGAAGCGGCTTAGGGCCGCAAGGCATCCCATAACCCTCTGCACCCCTTTGAGGTCTCAGATCGGGCCCATGTTGGTCACTGCCAAGACCTTCTCCGGGTTGGCCTCGATACCACGTTCCGAGACTATGAACCCCAAGAGCATGCCTTGGGGAACCCCAAAGACACACTTCTTGGGGTTGAGCTTGATGCCCTTCTCTCTAAGACATGTGAAGGCAACCTCCAAGTCGCCGATGAGATCACCGGCCTTCCTGGACTTGACTACGATGTCATCCACATAGGCCTCAATGGTTCGCCCGATGTGTTTGCCAAAGACTTGGAGCATGCACCGCTGGTAAGTAGCCCCTGCGTTTCTGAGGCCGAACGGCATGGTTACGTAGCAGTACATGCCGAATGAAGTGATGAAAGAAGTCATGAGCTGGTCGGACTCTTTCATCTTGATTTGGTGGTAACCAGAATACGCATCAAGGAAGGAGAGGGTTTTGCATCCTGCAGTGGAGTCGACGATTTGGTCAATTCATGGTAGTGGGAATGGGACCTTCGAGCACGCTTTATTTAGACCAGTGTAGTCCACGCACATCCTCCACTTGCCACTTTTCTTCCTGACTGATACAGGGTTAGCCAACCACTCTAGATGGAATACTTCCTTGATGAACTCGGCTGCCATGAGCTTCTGCACTTCTTTGTCGATGGCCCTGCGCTTCTCCTTGTCGAACCGGCGCAGGCGCTGCTTCGCTGGCCTGGAGCCCGCACGGATATCTAAGGCGTGCTCGGCGACGTCCCTTGGTATGCCCGGCATGTCCAAGGGACTCCACGCGAACATATCGACGTTCGCACGGAGAAAGTCGACGAGCACGGCCTCCTATTTGCTATCAAGGGTGGCGCTGATCTTTAGTCCTCGGCCGTTGGGGACAGTGGGATCGACAGGGACGAGCTTGACGGCCTCCGTGGGCTCGAAGGTCCCGATGCGCCGCTTGGCGTCGGGAACCTCGCTACCATGCTAGTCGAGATTGGCGATGAGGGTCTCGGCCTCCATGATGGCCTCGGCGTACTCGATGCACTCGACGTCGCAGTCGTATGCATGTTCGTACGTGGACTTGACGGTGATGATGCCGTTGGGGCCTGGCATCTTGAGCTTGAGGTAGGTGTAGTTGGGGACCGCCATGAACTTGGCGTAGCACGGGTGCCCCAAGATGGCATGGTAAGCCCCCTTGAATCCAACCACCTCGAAGGTGAGGACCTCCTTGCGGTAGTTGGAGGGAGTGCCAAAGCAGATGGGTAAGTCGATGCGCCCGAGGGGTCATGTGCGCTTTCCTGGCACGACGCCGTGGAAGGGCGCGGAACCACCTCGGAGCCATGACTGGTCGAGCTCTAGGAGCTCTAGAGTGTTGACGTAGAGGATGTTGAGGCCGCTGCCTCCGTCCATGAGCACTTTGGTAAGCCGGGTGTTGCTGACGATCGGGTCGATGACAAGTGGGTAATGCCCGGGGTTTGGAACATAATCGGGGTGGTCATCTCGATCAAAGGTGATTGCCTCTCGAGACCAATCGAGGTACCGAGGGGTGGCCACCTTGACCGAGAAGACCTCCCGGCGTTCCCTCTTTCGCTAGCACGCCGTGAGGCATGCCGAGGGTCCGCCAAAGATCATGAAGGCGTTGCATACCTCGGGGAACCCATCATCTTTATCGCCGTCCCTCTCGCCGGCGCCCCTTTTCCTGGTGTCATCATCGTTGGGGAGCCCAAGCCTGGCGTAGTAACGCCGGAGCATGGTGCACTCCTCGAGGGCATGCTTCACCGGACCTTGATGGTAAGGACAGGGCTTCTTAAGCATGTCGTCAAATAGCCCGGGGCCCAGGGGGCCTTGGGGTTCCTGCGATCTGCTATGGCGACATGGCCGGCCTCGAGGACCTCCTGCTTCCCTGGGCGACCCTTCTTCTTTTTCTTGGGGACGCGGGTGGGCGAGGCCTCAGGGGCCTCGTCCTTCTGCTTCCCCTTGGCGTCGTTGTTGGGGAAGATGGCCCCAACCGCCTCTTCGCCTGAGGCGAAGTTGGTGGTGATGTCGAGGAGTGCGGCCGCTGTGGTTGGTACGTTCTGGCCCAATTCTCGGACCAGGTCTCGGCAGGAGGTGCCAGAGAGGAATGCTTGGACGATTTTCGAGTCACCGACGCGGGGCAACTCGGTGCATTTCTTGGAGAAGCGCCGGATGAAATCTCGAAGAGATTCGTCTAGCTTCTGGCAGCAACCTTTGAGGTCCCAGGAGTTCCCAGGGCGCACGTAGGTGCCCTAGAAATTCCCGACGAAGACCCTCACCAAGTCATGCCAGTCGTGGATCTGTGCGGGGGGAAGGTGTTCGAGCTAGGCTCACGCTGAGTCTGACAAGAACAAAGGGAGGTTGCGGATGATGAGCAGGTCATTGTCCGCACCACCTAGCTGACAAGCCAGGCGACAATCGGATAGCCATAGCTCGGGGTTTGTCTCGCCACTATACTTTGTGAGGTTGGCAGGTTGCCGGAACCGGGCCGGGAAGTGAGTGTTGCGGATGGCTCTACTAAATACCCAAGGGCTAGGTGGCTCGGGAGAAGGACTATGGTCCTCTTCGCTGTCATAGCGGTCGCCTCGATGTGGGTGGTAGCCCCAGGCGGCTCCATCGTCGTGGCGCCATTGCCTGCCAACTACTTCATGGTTGCCTTGTGCCTCGCGTTGGTCTCCAGGACAATCGCGCACCGAGGGGGCCCTATTGGCCGTCGGCGTGCGAGCGGGCTCGGGACGGACCGAGGCATCCTGGCCCCGGCGAGGTTGCGCCGTGGGTTGCTCCGAAGTGCCTCCGCGCCGGTGGGAGGCGGAACTTTCGGCCTACTGCACCGCAGCGGTCTCGAGGAGGTCGCGGAGCTGTCGGTGTTTTGGACCGGGGGGTCCTCGACCGACTAGTGAATTTGTTCTGCGTGCTTCCGATTTCGGATGGTGATGCAAAGAGACACAAGGTTTATACTAGTTCGGGCAATCGGCGCCCTACGTCTAGTCTGAGGGATAGAACTTGTATTCCTTGCACCGAAGTGCTCATAGTAGGGGGTTACAGGCTAAGGGAGAGAGGGA